>NC_091058.1:47310825-48510825 GCF_000393655.2 Nicotiana sylvestris
GTAAGGAATGTTTTTATCTCACATAGTGTTGGTTTAAGTTTTCTTATACAGGTGTGAATTTATTTATCGGAGTTTAAGCATGACAGACACCCCGTGACCATCCAGTCGGGATCGCTCAGTCGGAAGTTGCTTAAGGAGATTTGTTTTATTTTTATTTCCTGAGGCTGTTCTTCATTTTATGTCGTCTTTTACTTTCTACTTTTGTACAATAATGTCAAGTCCTTTGTTATTGTTATTTTCTGCTTTATATTTTCCTTTATTTAGAATACTAATTCTAGAAATGGAAAAAAATTTGAGGTTGTTTTTCCTTTAGGCAATTAATATCTAGGACTGAAAATGGATAATTTTTATGTTCCCTTTAGTATATTAAGACCAAAAATTCAAAAAAAGAGAATTTTCTTTAGTACCCCTTTAAAAGTTTTCTTTTAAGATATTAAATCCAAAAATCCAAAAAGATTTTCTGTTGAGGTTTTTCTTTGGGAAATTGATGAAAAATGACTTGAAAAAAAATTCTTTTATTTTAGGACATTGTACATATAAGAAAAAGAAAATAACAATACTTTTTCTTTGGTTTATTTTCAGAGTTTCTTCCTTAGGTAATCAAAAATTCAAATTCAAAAACAGTTTTTTTATCTTTTTCATTTCTTGTTTCGAAGTCTTTTCTTCAAGATATCAAGTGAAAATTCAAAATATTTTTCTTTGGTCTAGCCTTTAGATTTCCTTCTTAAAAAAGAAAAAAAATCGAAAAAATATTTTTTCTCTTGTAGGGATTTTCCTTAATAATTTCCCATAGAGTATTTGTTTAAAAAAAAAGGGGAAACAATATGTGCTCATTAAGCTTGAGTTTAGAATAAGTTATAGAGCATTCAGTCTAGAAAATTCAAAAAATAATTGCTTCTTTTATTTCTTTTTTCTCATTGGATTAGTCACTAAGGTAAAAAGGGAAAAAAGAAGAAGAGAATGAAAAAAGAAATGTTGGTTTGTTACTTCGTTCCCGATCTTCCAGAACTACGCAAAGATCTGATTCATGCGGCGTCATGATACGTAGGCAACCTACATAGGGTTAGATTGACTCATTCTTTTATTATTATTAAGAAATGAAATAAAAAGAAAAAAAACAAAAGAGAAGAAGAAAAAAAATATGAAATCATGGGATGAGAGGGAGGAAAAAAGCGATATTCAGAAAGAGAAAAAGAGGAAAATGAGCGAGATAAGAAGTGCGAGAAAAGAAAAGAAAAGAAAAGAAAAGAGAAGGTTCAAATGGACAAATTGGGATGATGCCATTCTAGAATCATTAATTGTTGCTAGGTGCATTGCACACAATGTGATATTTTTGCTATTAAATGCCCTAACGCTAACGTGATAGCTTCATTTTGTTATATTCACAAAAGAAGGGTGGTTGGTTTGTGGTTCTTAAGGTAACTCATCCATTCAACACAAGGCCAAAGGTCAAGGTAGCCATGACTAGCAAAAACTTGGGCACAAGAGTTGTTGACCCATCAAGGGAGTTTGTGGAGTCAAAGTCTGAATTGAAAGAGGAGTTCCAAAGGGTGAAACAACAGATGGCAGAAATGTATCAGTCTTGGATCAGGGGGCATCCTCCACCTTCATTACCCACTAACTACACTGAAAACCCTGCAACTCTCCCATCACTATCACAAGTCCAGGTTCCCACTACTGTTGATATCTCCCCACAACCTTTTCACACTCTGTCACACCTCCGTTTTACCTGCGCCGACAGGGGCGTAGAGGGAGTTTTTTCCAATTAAAGGACAATCGAAACGGAATTTATTTATTTAATTCAGAGTCATCACTTGGGAGATTTTTGGTGTCCCAAGTCACCGGTTGAATCCCGAATCGAGGAAAAGATTGACTCTGTATCATAGTCCGCGAACCAGAAATCCGGATAAGGAACTTTGTTAACCCGGGAGAAGGTGTTAGGCATTCCCGAGTTTCGTGGTTCTAGTACGGTCGCTCAACTATCATATTCGGCTTATCTATCTGATTTTAATACATATTGAACCTATGTGCAGATTTTAACTTCAACCGCTTTTATCTATTTTTTAAGGAAAATTGCAACGTCATTAAAGCAAGTCTTGAACCACGTCACATAAACGCACCCGTAGTTTTTGACATATTTTAACATCGTTAAGATTTGGATTTGGGTCACATAAATGCGCACCCGAGTTTAGGAAGGTAACATTATTAAAATACGCGCCTACAGAGACTAGCGCGTTATTACTTTGGGGAAAAACCGTGAAACTCGTTAAACGGCCCGTCCCGAAATTTAGGTATTTTTATATATACATTTAATGAGGGCCCCGTAGTTTATTTGTTTGGTTAGCGAGGCTCATCTCATTTTTTATTATTCAAAAGGTAAACCTAAAAGCTATGGTAATTTTCCTATTTTTACTTGTCTCTAATAATAAAAATAAAACCTAACTAATTATTATCTTTTAAGAAATACTACATCTAGATCTGCAAACTCCAAACAGTCTACGTGAAGGAATCATAATCCAGGCCCCAAATGGATATGCATGTCAGACCCAGGCCTGGGCCATTTATTTCGGCCCCTGAAGCTTACACTTTATGCAAAGGGGCTGTCGAGCCCCAGCCATTAAATTAAACAACGCTTCAGTTCAATGTGCACAAGTGTTCACTGAAAGTTTTAAACCATCAAGTTTAATGAACTAGCTCAACGAAACGAACAATTATTCTGATTCTTTACCCTAGCCCTTATGCTAACCAAAATTACCAACTCGAGTTCACGTATCTATCATATTTAAAGGCGTTGTTCATGCTAGGAATTAACACAGACAATCATGAAAAAAAAAACCTAACTTATTGAGGCGATTAGATATTATACCATGTTATTCGTACAATTAGTCATGTCTAAGTTTATACCCGTTTGTGATCCCAACACCCTAAATATGGAAGCTATAGCAATTAGCTATTACGATCCAGATTCACCTTCACATTAACGTCACAGTTAACTAAATTAACTATAGCAAATCCAAGTAGCTCATAAGGTTCAGTACAGATTCATGGTCATATAATCAATAATCCACAATCTCCCTAGTTTAATTACAAGACAAGTTTCAGAAATTACTAATGTATATTGGAAATCTATAACTACAAGCTATACTAATAGTGAAATACAGAAGCAAATTCATATGGTGGCAGTGCCTCGTCATTTGATTTCATAATCGTTCAGATACATCGAATGAAACTTCAAGGCATTAGAGACAACAAGGTACCTGGAAATATAATCGAGTAGAAGGAGGAGTTAGCAACAGAAGAGCAAACAACAGCAACCAGGAATTCAAACAGCAACCATCACAGTTCAAGACCAATTTTTACCCAGAATCAACTCGACCACAGCCCAGAACAAGTTGCAAAACCAATAACAACAACAAATATCAAAACGAACAGACTCAATAGAGTTTGAATTAAACCAAAAAACTCAATCAGTAGGCTACTGAACCACTGCAGTAATGAGAATCACTGTCCAGAATTCGACTTACACCTATGAATGCAATGAAACACTATATTTTTTTTGGTTTTATGTCCTTAAACTCTCCAGAACCCTAAAAAAATTAAATGTTTTAGCTTTTAAATGTTATCTGAGACTGCCTCTTCAAAGAACTCTCAAAAACTCCCTCTTTTCAGATTCCCTTTCTCTTCTAAGGTCTGCCCCCAACTCTGTCCTAAGTCCCTCCACTTATACCCAAACACTGACCTTGCCAGATCTCAAGAGCACTCAGGCAGAATTAAGAAACTAATTCTGCCCATGATCTTCTTTAGAACTCTACTAGAGTATGTTTTTTCCCATTATCCCTTATTTAATGTTCAAACAGGTATGTGCAACATATTTTAATCAATCCCTTTTAAGCCTCCCCATACCATTATGTTTTGTTCCCCATTAACACTAAACAAATGCATTAGTTTAATGTTACATTAGCACTTAGTGGACAGAACACTCAACCTACCCATTTCTTCAAGTTTTCAATTCCCAAATTACCCCCTGGAACCCCTGTGATTACTATCCTAACTTAACCCCCCTTCCTTAATTTGTGCTACATCTTTCAGCTATAACCAATTCTTAAAGAAGAACCTAATCACTGATTAACTAAAGCTGAATTTACACACAATTTCAATTCCATCGGACTCCAAACTCAAACAGAACCACAGTCAGATTCAAACCACTAAACTCACACAACAATTGAACTCACATCAGAACGAATAGTATCGCAACCAAGATGAAGGGTTTAAGGATTCAGGGAATAGACTAACACAATTCTACACTAAACCTAAATACGAGCAGATGAAACTGTAAACACATTGAATGAACAAATAAATTCATATTCCAAGTCACGTCACAAAGTAAGGGACCAAACATCACATAAAAATGAAACAATTTGGCGTAACAGCAAACGATTTGACCAGAACTACTGAACTACAATTAAACCGAATTAATCGACGAAACTATTTAACCATATGTTGACTGATAGAAGAAGACTGGACCAAGAAAAAGTCCGATGGAGAAGAAAGAAAGGAAAGTAATTGAAAGAGATAGAACTATAACGAAACTTAATCAGAAAAGCCATGAAACAATCAAAAGAAAAAGTAAAGAAAAATAAGTACCTTAGAATTTCAGTCCCAGTTCCCATTTGTTTTAGTTGAAACTCTCACTTGTGTTTGAAGCCGAGACGGACCTTAATCGAGTGTTCTCGATTGAGAACACACGACTAAGGTCGATCACGACCTCAATTCTTTCCCTTTAGGGTTTGCTCTTTCGTTTTAAGATTCGACCAACTCCGCTCTGATTCGCGCAAAACTAGTAAGGGACTTGGGACGAGGGTGGTCTAGTGGACAAAAGGTGTGAGTTTGGTGGCCATTGAACGGATTAGGGTTTGGTTCGATTCTTCGATCTAAGATTCGAGGCGTCTGGTACTGATTCGAAGAAAACTGATTCGGGATTTGGAAAGAGGACGTCGTGGGGAGGCTGTGGTGTAATTTTGGGGTTAATCGGAGAAGGTGAGGTTTTTGGACGATCTTCGATTGAAGATTCGAAGAGTTCCATTGAGATTCGAAGTAAACGGCACATGGATTCGTGGAGAGGGTGGCTAGAAGGTTCAGGGGTGTGAGTTTCGTGGTCACCGGCATCGTTGCCGCCGGCTTTCAGGCGAAGGGGTACGAGGGCGGCTAGGGTTTGGTGGAGGGTCGTTTGGTCTCTGGTTCTTGGAGACGAAGGGGAGGGGTTTGGCTTGGGGGGACGGGTAAGGGATTAGGTTTATATACCATAGGGGGAAACGAATCCTGGCCGTTTGATCTAATGAGATCAACGGCCTGGATTGATCATTTAAGTGGAACGGCGCCATTTAGGCACTCCTAAGACCGGATCCATCTTCGGTAAATGGGTCGGGTTGGGGAATGGGTAAGGGAGAGATGATCTCAGTCGTTGGATTGATTCAATCCAACGGCACTGATTGAAAGTGACATAAACGACGTCGTTTGGGACGTCTGAGTGGGCTGATCAGTTGGACCGGGTTAGACACAAAATTTGGGCTAGATTTGGTCAAAATTATCATGGCCCAGTCCTATTTCTCTTCTATTTTTCATTTTTGTTTTCTTTTCTTTTTAAACTAATCTTCAAAATTAAAAACCTAAAAAATCCTAATTCAAATTGTAAAACCAAAATTAACTTAAAATGCTAATTAACTCTTAAAAACAAATATCACACAAAATTGAATAAAAGAAAATCACACGATTTTGACATTAAATATTAAAACGCGAAGTACATTATTTTTTTGTGAATTTTTCATTTTTGTAGAGCACACTTAACTACTTCTAATTACAGAATTAAATCCTAAATGTCAATGCAACCTATTTTTGTATTTTTCTTTAATTAAAAACAAAGATGAACATGCACAGACAACACGAATAATTAACAAAGTGCCACGAAAATTCTCCAAATTGCGTACAATGAAAAACTATTTTTTTTATTTCTTTTGGAGTAGTTCCTGTGAGGCAAAAATCACGTGCTCACAACTGCCTCTCTTTATCCGGCAACACGAAGAGTTTTCGTGCAAAGATAAAGTGAGCGGATACGAGCGATTTTTGCCCGTTAGGCTACTCCGTGTGAAGCATTTTTGAAAGATTTGACTGAACCTCTGCTTCAAAGGTTTCCTACATATCCCTGGCTAAAAAGGAATCAGGTCAATGTAGTTCGGGAAGTTTCGGTAGCTGGGACTACTATGAAGCTGTGGTTTTGTTGTCACTGCTATTGCTGCTGCTGCTGCTATCTGTTTACTGACCTCCTTATTACACCATGCTAAAAGAAAACAAGAAGCTAGACTAAATTTAGGAATTACAAAATCTTATATAGATCCTCAAATTTGCTCTTGTTGCCTTGCTTTCTTGTTGGCTTGTGTTTCCTCTGATGTTTCTTTCTTTCTTGTGAAATTCGAATTGTTTCTCCTTCGACACGCGAATTATCTTTCTTTGACCATTGTTGCCTCTCTTTTGACTTCTGCACTTGAGTTTATGCTGGGGTTTTTTGTTGTAACCCTCCGCTCTCCGGGCGGGCTCCTGACTTCAATAAACCTTAAAATATAACACCTCCATTCTCTAGGCGGGCTCCTGACTTCAATAAGTTCTTAAAAATATAACACCTCCATTCTCCAGGCGGGCTCCTGACTTCAACTACTTCTTAAAAATATAACACCTCCATTCTCCGGGCGGGCTCCTGACTTCAACAACAACTTAAAAATATGGCACCTCCATTCTCCAGGCGGGCTCCTGACTTCGACTACTCCTTAAAAATATAACACCTCCATTCTCCAGGCGGGCTCCTGACTTCAACAACCTTTTTTAAAAATATAACACCTCCATTCTCCAGGCGGGCTCCTGACTTCAACAACCTTTTTTAAAAATATAACACCTCCATTCTCCAGGCGGGCTCCTGACTTCAACAACTTCTTAAAAATATAACACCTTCATTCTCCAGGCGGGCTCCTGACTTCAACTTCTTCTTAAAAATATAACACCTCCATTCTCCAGGCGGGCTCCTGACTTCAACAGCAACTTAAAAATATGGCACCTCCATTCTCTAGGCGGGCTCCTGACTTCGACTACTCCTTAAAATATAATACCTCTATTCTCAAGGCGGGCTCCTGACTTCAACTACTTCTTAAAAATATAACGCCTCCATTCTCCAGGCAGGCTCCTGACTTCAACTACTTTTTAAAATATAACACCTCCATTCTCCAGGCGGGCTCCTGACTTCAACAGCAACTTAAAAATATGGCACCTCCATTCTCCAAGCGGGCTCCTGACTTTGACTACTCCTTAAAAATATAACACCTCCATTCTCCAGGCGAGCTCTTGACTTCAACAACCTTTTTTTTAAAATATAACACCTCCATTCTCCAGGCGGGCTCCTGACTTCAACAACTTCTTAAAAATATAACACCTCCATTCTCCAGGCGGGCTCCTGACTTCAACTTCTTCTTAAAAATATAACACCTCCATTCTCCAAGCGGGCTCCTGACTTCAACAACAACTTAAAAATATGGCACCTCCATTCTCCAGGCAGGCTCCTGACTTCGACTACTCCTTAAAATATAAGACCTCTATTCTCCAGGCGGGCTCCTGACTTCAACTACTTCTTAAAAATATAACGCCTCCATTCTCCAAGCGGGCTCCTGACTTCAACTACTATTTAAAATATAACACCTCCATTCTCCAGGCGGGCTCCTGACTTCAACTACAACTTTAAAAATGCGCTCTATTGCCGTTGTTCCTTCCTGCCTCTTGAACCATTTTCCTTTTAACTTGAATTATCTTCTTTCAGAACTGCTTCCCTCAAAACTGGTGTTCTATTCCTCTGAAAACTGCTAGGGATTATACCGGTGTTTCATTCGAAAATATGTTATTTTCCTCCTTCAACGACTACTTCCCTTAAAGCTGGTGTTTTCCTTCCGCTGGAACTACTTCACTTAAGACTTGTGTTATCTTCCTCCCGAATATGCATTCTTTAAAACTTGTTCTGCCTTCTTCTGACTACTAGGGATACCACTTTTCTCCAAACTTGTGTTATCTTCCTTCTTCCCCAAGTGGGTACCTGACTTCCAGAAAATTTTCAAAAATGTTCTGCCCCAGTTTGACAATCTTTCTTATGGCATGTCTTTCTGTCATCCATAACATTTCCTGTCCCTGCTTAAAACCAAAGAGAATTTGTTAGTTTAAAACGTGGGGATGCTCCTATTGGGAACGGTTTTCCCTTTCGCTCATTTCCATGTTCTGCGTTGTTTGACCATCTTGCAACTTGGCTGATAACTTCCGACCTTCTTGATGATTCTGTATTCACCAACTTCTCCACCGTTGTTTTCCACCTTTGCTCCATACTGTCCCGAAATCTTAGACCAATCCATCATTTGGTCTTACAATGACGTCTTTCCCATCCCATCACATTATCCTTGCATGTCTTATCCACATTTACCTTACACCATGTTGGCAACTAGTAGTTAGCTATGAAAATCCTTCTTAAAAACAAACTACTATTGATTAAAAAGAAATGGAAAATGATGACTTCAAAAGGTAGAACAAGAAAAATCTTTCTGAACAATTGTTTGAAGAGAAAATAACTTATCTGAATGGTATAACCGATCCCAACGGTCATGTCGTGCATTGTTGGATTAATCAACCCAGTCTGTTTACATCAATCAATATTTCTGATATCCCTACTTTGTACTTCAAAAGTTCCTGCAACCCAACTCTTTTGCCGAACCAACATCTTTATTCTGCTTGATGTCCCGACGGATCCTTTCCATCAAGCTTATCTCGTTTTCCCCCTTTTAATTCCTTGTCGCCTTATAGTGCCCTTCGAGGAGTTTTCACTAATAAGACTCTCTCGTTTCTCTCAACTCCCGTTGCCTTATGGTGCCTGTGAAAGTTTTCACCGATAACTCTCTCATTTTATTTCTCTCAACTTCCGTCGCCTTATAGTGCCTGTAAAGGTTTTCACCAATAAGACTCTCTCATTTTATTTCTCAACTTCCGTCTCCTTATGGTGCCTGTGAAGGTTTTCACCAATAAAACTCTCTCATTTTCATTAATTTCCCTACTTGGACCGGAGCATTACCCTGATATGAATCACTTTTGTTTGCTCGACTTGTCATCTCTCGAAAAACTGATCAGAAAGTCTTTCTTTGGACCGTAATATGGGCTTTTGGATGGTATTAGAAAGAAAGGGTATCAAAGGCTCAAAATAATTTGACATGGGGTTAAAATTACAACTTTTGGAATCACATTTCTTATTACAAAACAACCTCTGCCCCAGTTTCTTGCTTGGGGATCTTCTGACTTTTATTTTACTATGACCGAGCCGTAAAGCTACCTACGTACCCTTAACAGGGATCAGATCAAACGTAGTTCACCTGAATTTCCTTGTTGTTATATTTTTCACTTCTTTTCTTTTCTTTTTTTCTTTTCTTTCTTTTTCTCTCTTTTTCGTTATTGATTCCAAAAGAGGGGTATGAAAGAAATAAATAAGGCTCAAAAAGGGGAACAAAGGGTAAAGTGTTTAGATAGTAGAACAAATTGCCTTCGTCATTTCAATTTTTTGAAATAATGCCAAATACAAGCAATCAATCAATTATACCAAAGAAATCATACATAATATCTTTTTACTGCATCAGAATTGATAGCCATGTCTATGCATTTTCCTTCGATATCTGTTAAACATAAAGCACCATTGGACAATACTCTAGTTACAATGAATGGCCCTTGCCAATTCGGGGCGAACTTGCCTTTTGCCTCATCCTGATGTGGAAGGATGCGTTTCAACACTTGCTGGCCCACTTCAAACTTCCGGGGACGCACCTTTTTGTTGTATGCTCTAGCCATTCTCTTTTGATACAACTGGCCATGACACACAACTGCCAATATTTTTTCATCAATCAAGTTCAACTGCTCCAGACGGGTTTTGACCCACTCATCATCATCAATCTTAGCCTCCGTGACAATCCGAAGGGACGGGATTTCAACTTTCTCAGGTATTGCGGCTTCAGTTCCATATACCAACAAATAAGGAGTTGCCCCTACTGAAGTACGGACAGTAGTGCGATAACCCAACAATGCAAATAGTAATTTTTCATGTCATTGCCTAGAACCTTCTACCATTTTCTAAAGTATCTTCTTTATGTTTTCGTTGGCTGCCTCAACTGCCCATTCGCCTTGGGACGATATGGGGTAGAATTGCGGTGTGTAATCTTAAATTGTTGACATACCTCTTTCATCAAATTGCTATTAAGATTAGCACCGTTATCTATGATGATCACCTTCGGGATTCCAAATCGACTGATGATATGTGAGTGAACAAAATCAACCACTGCTTTCTTGGTCACAGACTTGAAAGTTTTGGCCTCAACCCATTTGGTGAAATAATCAATGGCTACCAAAATGAACCTATGCCCGTTGGATGCTGCTGGCTCAATTGGTCCAATGATATCCATGCCCCAAGCGACGAAGGGCCATGGAGCTGACATTGGGTGTAATTCCGAGGGCAGAGAATGAATCAAATCTCCGTGTATCTGGCACTGATGACATTTGCGCACAAAACTAATACAATCTCTCTCCATGGTGAGCCAATAATATCCTGCTCGGAGAATTTTCTTCGCCAACACATATATTGGAATTAGTGACCCTAGTCATAACCTCAGAACATAATTCGCTCAACTCATTTCATTGGATATTGAATACAAAACCACCTCAGATTAAATCAAAGGATGAGCTCCCCAATTGTGTCTTGCCTATTAAGAGTGAATCAAGCAATGACAGCAAGGAAAAAACACTTAGGAAGAACCTGTAGTATTGCAAAGCAAAGTACTTATTTGATATGATGATAACAATCCTCCTCCAACTCATACAGCAAATCATTAGAACTATAACCAAACATCGTCGATCTCATCGACGGAACCTCAGACGACGACCACCTCAACGACGGCTTGGATTTTCAAAGACCTTGGGGCTGTTTCGTGGCGTTAAAGGGTGGTTTAGGAGCTAGCTTCAGGTTGAAGCAGCAATGGACGAGAGATGGGAGACGACGACAGTGCGGACGAAGCTGGTGAGAGATCTGACGGGTATGCGGCTGAAGCAGTGATGTTTCACATGGGTTTTTCGACTGTGATTACATGCTGGAATTTCATTGTATTTTAGTTGGGTTTTGGCTAGGACTTTGGGGTGTTTTATGGTGTGTTTTTCAGGTGGAAAAGATGAGCTCTCATGGCTCTTTCATGGTAGATGTTAAGCTCTAGATGTAGAATTATTAGGAGGAAGAAGACCCTCTTTTCGTTGGCTGCCTCTGTATATCCAGTGTATATCGAGAGTATCTCCAGTGTATATAGAATGTATACTGATCGTATATCGAGTGTATACCCTCTGTCTCCGTTAAGAAGAAGTCATCCCTTTTTTTTCCTCTCTGTATTTTGAACTTCTCCTCTCGTTTCTTCTTACTTGAATTATTGTTTTTCTTTTTTCCTTCCCTTTCACTAAGTCTTTGTTGTCTCTTTATAGAGAAGACAATTGGTAATTTTTTGTTCCTCCCCTTTGGAGTGGAGAACGTGGGTTTTGAGTGGAGGAAAATGGGAATTGGCTTAGTGGAATTATGAGTAGAATGGAATGAGGATGTGGGATTGTGAGTGGAGAAAAAAGTGGGGAACAAAGGGGATGGATGTGAGGAAATAAAAGAGAGTGGGGGGACCAACGTAGGGGACAAGGGAAAGTGGGAAAGATGGGTGAGAAGTGAGGTAATGGAGAGATAAGTGGGAAAAAATTCAAATACGGTCAAAATTAGGTGTTCACAGCTGGTAGTCAATACACATCCGTAGCGACCCATTTTCTTCCTTACAAACAAGACCGGTGCACCCCATGGTGACACACTCGGCCGGACGAAACCCTTTTTTTAGCAAATCCTTCAATTGTTCCTTAGCTCTTTCAATTATGTCGGTGCCATTCTATAAGGTGAAATTGATATAGGCTCCGTGCTTGGCATCATATCGATCCCAAAATCAATCTCCCTATCTGGAGGAATTCCAGGGAGTTCATCTGGGAAGACATCCGAAAACTCATTCACAAATGGAACAGACTCAAGGCTAGGCGCCTCGACATTGGTGTCCGCAACCCGAACTAAATGATAGATACACCCCTTCTTGATCATCTTTGCGGCTTTAAGGTATGAAATAAACCGACCTTTAGGCACTACATTATCTCCCTTCCACTCAACAACGGGCTCATTAGGAAACTCAAACCTTATGGTTCTAGTCCGACAATCAAGTTTGGCAAAGCATGAATAAAGCCAATCCATTCCCATTATTACATCAAAATCGACCATCCCTAATTCAATAAGATCGGTCGTGGTATCCCTACCTCGTACCATAACAACACAACCTCTATAAAATTAAGCAGCCATAATAGACTCACCCACCGGAGTAGACACCAAAAATGGCTCATGAAGCTGATCCGGTTCTATCCCAAATTCCATAGCAACAAAAGGGGTAACATAGGACAAGGTGGAACTGGGGTCAATAAGTGCATACACATCATGAGATTGGACAGTTAGAATACCTGTAACAACATCTGGAGAAGCCCCTGCAGTCAGGCGACCACTCATAGCATAGAATCGGCTAGGTCCTCCCGAACTCTGCGCACTAACCCGAGCTACACCACGCCTTGCGAGTGCTAGGGCACCTCGAGCTGGAGAAGGGGTTGAGGATGTAGCAACTGCTAGACTGGATGAGTGTGTTGTGCCCCTACCCGCTCCCTGGTGGGATGTATGACAATGCCTCTGAATGTGGCCCCTTATCCCGCATAACATACGGGTAACTCCATGTAGCAAACCCCTGAGTGCATCTTCCCGCACTTGGGGCATGGAGATCTTTGCTGCTGCTGGGATCTCTCTCCTGACCGATCCCACTGATAGGATCCTCTGTTGCCTTGACTAGGCCTAAAACGACTCCACTACTGCTGCTGGCTGGGCACTGATGGCGGTGCACTGGCTGAAGACTGTGCAACAGACTGGGACGACCCTGATGATCCTCCCCTGAAAGCTGATCTTCCCCCACCGAATGACTCACCCATGTTGCTCGTAGACCGGGTCTTTCTATTACCCTCTCTCTCCATTTTGCTCTTCAATTTACGATTCTCTGTGGCCTGAGCAAATGCCACCATCTTCCCATAATTCATGTCAGAATTCAATGTAGTTGTAGAAGCCTCATTAATAGTTAAAGGATTGAGACCTTGAACAAACCGACGCGCCCTAGCCTCCATTCTGGGCAACATATGAATAGCATATTTAGACAGGCGAGCAAACTCCATATGGTACTCCCACACACTTTTGCTACCCTGTTTCAGATTCTCAAACTCTGTTGCACGGGCTCCCCTTGTCTCGGTAGGCAGGAAATGATCTATAAAGGCATCAGCAAACTCGCTCCACCTCGTCAGAGGGCTCCCCTCCTCACGGGAATCTTCCCACAACTCAAACCATGAATAGGCCACCCCTTTCAGACGGTAGGCAGCCAACTCTACTCCCTCTATCTCAGTTGCACGCATAACCCTGAGGGTCTTATGCATCTCATTTATAAAATCCTGAGGGTCTTCTTTTGGATTGGCACCCGTAAATACTAGAGGGTCTAACTGAAGAAATTTGTTCACCCTGGAACTGGTGGAATCCCCTTGCTGGCCGGATGAACTAGGCGCAACATTTGACCTCTGGGCCTCAGAGGCCACTAGCTGGGTCAACATCTGAATAGCTCCCCTAAGATCCCCATCAAAAATACCAGAACCGGAAGCTGGGGCTGGAGGTGGAATATGAGTATCAATGGGAAGGATAGTAGTACCCTCCGTAGGTGTAGGAACTGGGATAGTCTGCTCTAGAATAGAAGAACCAGGCAGGGTAATAGCAGGGCGACTACCCTCACCCGCAGTGTCAAACAATGAATCATCAGCCACTCCTGAGGTGGCATTGGCTTCTTGGCCAGTTGTCGCTTTCTTCTTAGGTGCCATTTACTGAAAGATAGGACAATGCACTAATTAGAGAGGGAATAGTTTAATAACAAGTTGTACCGCACGATCCAGAATATCAAAGAAGGGTGTTATTCCTAAATGCCCAAATAGCATCCAACTTATGTAGGTGGTCGACTACACGCCGATAAGAAGGACTCTACTAGGCACGACTCCGAGACATCCTAGGACACCTTAAAACCTTAAACTCTGATACCAAGTTTGTCACGCCCCAACCTCGGAAGGTGCGACCGATGCTCAATCGAGTGAACCCAACTGAGCAAGCCTTATCAAACACTACCCATCCAACCCAATATGAATAAGGAAACCATGCTTTCATTTATTTAGACACGGAAAGATAGTACATTCAACATTTTAGTTCATTTTATATCACAACACTAAATCGTAGTTAAGTGTCCAAGATTTCATACAGTTATAGTTTAAAAGAAAGCAAGAGTACAAGGTTACAACATGGTTCATTGACTTATCTAATACCCGTACATAACCCACACAAACATCTACGGAGCCTCTAAGGATACAAAAGACAATGATAACAACACCGGAAACAAGGCCCCGACTATACCTCAAAATGGATATCTATAACAAATGGTGTACAACATGACCCCTTGAAGGAGGAAGGGGCTCACCAAGATTTTGAGAAGAGGATGCTCCGCTACACACGATCGGCACTATCCGCTATGGAACCACCTACATTCATTTAAAAATATAGCGCCCCTGGCAAAAGGGACGTTAGTACCATAGAATAGTACTAGTATGTATAACTAAACACCATCCTGTTAGAAAGAACAACCATACAAGAGTAAAAAGGAAATCGTATAGACAACAAAGTATCAAATAAGCACCATGCTGTCAATATAAGGAGGTTCACATGATTTTCTCATAGTTCTTGCAATTTTAGATTGGAGCATCCCACACTATTGCATCATTATCCATATTACCACCGCTTCTGTGAGGGGAGTACGATCACGGCCCGATCGGCTAAGCCGTCTCCCCGAGATGTTACCATTATTTCGTTCGCACTTTCCAGTTTCGATCATCAATACATTACTACCATGTGTGTGTGTGTGTGTATATATTAATATCATGGCGTCCGATCATGGCCCGATCGGCTAAGCCATCTCCCCGAGACGTTATCATTTTTTGTTATTCATCTCACACCAATCTTTGGCTACACATGTAATAGTTTACCGGCGCGTGGGGCCACAATTTCCACATTTCATAACTCACGTTTCACATTGTTCCCATTTACAACATTTACCTTGTCACTTAAAGTCATAGGCATATACAAAAGCAATTTAAGTCATAAGCATAGAAGGAAATTCATCAAGTTTGGCATATTAGTTCCAAAGTAACCTTGGCATGACAGTTGGGCATTTAGCACACACGTCATGTTCTCCACACATCTTCCATTTACAAGAATAGCACATTAGACACATAAAGAAGTACTTACCACATACATTATCACAACATCAATTCACTTAACATAACAAGCATTGCATCAATCACGTTTCGAACTTACAATATTTACACAGGCACCATGGAAGCTCAATTTCTAAGATGAGGGGGTTTTAGCCATACATACCTTGTTTAAGCTTTCCTTAAGTTACTACGACGTTCCGGAAATTCTAGCAATCCCAATCTACTTGAGACATAACAAAATTGAACACAAATTAGGAAGGTATTTATGGTTTCAGCTCATTTGAGCATTTTATCAAAAACTAGTTGAGCATCTTGATTTCAAATCTCTTTTACAAGATTTCCTTCATTCCCCAACCCAATCTTTACTTATTTATGTTCAACATTCTTCCCACAAACCTAATTTGTACATGCATGTATACATAATACTATTACACCCAAGAATCATACCTCAATAACCCATCTCACAATCTCTACAACACCAACACAACCTAGGTTAGGCAACTATGGCTTCCAATCACCATCCCATGAGTTACAATACTTAATTTATACTCATATTTCCATAATAACTCCATATATGTAAGTCTAAGGGTAAAAGATTACCTCTTGTAGACCAAATCTTGAAAGACAACTTTTGGGATGTTCTTGAGATTTTGAAGAAATCCTATGAAATCCAATCAAAATCATGTTTTAACTAGTGATTGAGAAGTGAAATCGCCATGAAAACACACTTAAAACTCACCTTAGGTGTGCAATTGGATGCCTTGGCCGGATTGGGGATGGAGAGGATGCCCTAGTCTTGAAATTGTCGTAAAATTGTCGTAACTTTCTGTATATACCTCCAAATGATAAACGGTTTGATGCGTCGGAAACTAGACTCAAATATCTTTAGTTTGATAGGTTTTGCATCACACAACACCTTATATAACTGGAGATATGATTGTCCAAAATGAGGTCTTGTG
Organism: Nicotiana sylvestris; assembly: GCF_000393655.2. Classification (NCBI taxonomy): domain Eukaryota; kingdom Viridiplantae; phylum Streptophyta; class Magnoliopsida; order Solanales; family Solanaceae; genus Nicotiana; species Nicotiana sylvestris. Next base: position 47,327,286 of record NC_091058.1, read on the forward strand.
CGTACTCATTCACAACTTTAGTCCATTATAAAATTTTCCAACTTGGCTTAGTCTTAGGCCTCTCCTTAGACCTCAAATCACTTATAATATGACTTATACACTGATTAACGTATCCAATTAATATCCATTATATCATGAATCCTCATTTGCACACAAAATAAAATAATTAGCCTACCTTGGCACCACGAAATCTTAAATTACTTAGCAAAATTTTCTGGGGCTTTACATCGTCCCACATTATTATCAAGAAAATTATTGGCTCATTCATGCTAGGTTTTTCTTGTTTGTTTAATTTGTTCATGAATCTTTATTCGATGATAATGCTATATATGAGATTAATAAAGAAAATGAACACATGTAAATCCAAGGGTTAGATGGATGTGCGGCATCTTTTTTTAAAAACTTTTTATTCGGGTCAGGTTAGTGTTTGGGGCGGGTTAGTCCGAAAAATGGATAGATATAGATGGGTCTTTCTAATAGGTTAGATGTTTTAATTTTGACTAATAAGAAGTTGCTACGTGGAATATAAATAATTATTTTTTAAATTCAGCATTGACCTAATTGTCAAAGGGTATAAGTGAACCAAAAAGGTGGATGGAGAGGGAGGGGGTATTTTTAGCCCAATAGGTGAATGGAGAATATTTTTAGATACTTTTCAATAGTTCAGGGACATTTTTGACCCTTCTCCGCTACTATTATATTGTTCATCTTTTTATCCCTTAAAATAGATTGGATAAACTAATAACTTAAGTTTTTTTTTTTATAAAAATTTTAAATCAAGTAAATTTTGGTAATTAAGAGCCTGTTTGGATATAAGGATCTTTTTACTTTTTTTTGAAAATCAGTTTTTGGCCATAAAATTTTCAATTTTCAATTGAAGATGAATTTTAAATTTTTTCAAAAATTTGAAAAACTCCAAAAAGTTATTTTTAAAAAAATTTCACTCAGATCACTCACAAAAATTCAAAAATAACCCAAAATTATATTCATGTCCAAATACAATTCTAATTTTCAAATACCATTTTCACTTGAAAAAAAATTATTTTTTGGAAATTTTACAATTCTTCTGTCCAAACGCCCACTAATCTTTTTCTTATTCAGCTTGGTTATAAGAAATACTAAAACATATGACTTTAAAATCGATTAAAATTTTACCATATATAAATCAATTCATTCGTTTATAATATTTTTCTTTTTTATTGTACGTAGGCATGCATACAAAGTAGGCATGTGCATATCTGAATTTGATAAAGCAATTCAAGTTTTCATTCAATGTACACTTTTTTTCCAAATTAAATATTTATACTGTTATATATACATCAATTTATATAACTATTTTCTTAAAAACATATAAGTTTGTCATTAAAGTGTAGTAGAAATTTTGACAATCTGTAACTTTCAACCCATTCTTTACCATCTAAAAGTTATGCGCATGAAATTTTAAAGGCCATTTTTTTTTTGTAAAATATTTAACTCAGTATTATCATTTTTAGAGTATATCATGTTACTTATTAGCAGTGCTTCTAGGGGCGTTTATGGGGCGAGTCCCAGGGCGCGAATCGGGGCGGGGCGCACATAAAACGCATCTGGGCGTTAATGAGAGGCGCAGATCCTTTGGGCGCACGCCCCAAGAGATGAGGCGCACGCTTAGGCGCAAGACTCGCCTCAGAACCAAGACCCACGCATGATGGAACTTAACCAATTGAAGGGTAATTTTGACAATTGCCATTATATTTTTTATACCCTTTTTTGTTTTACCCCAAATCTGTCCCCACCCTATTACAAAAAAGCCCTAACCTTGTTCGACAGTGAAGAATCGTCTATACTCCACAGTCATACTCCATATATGATAGAATCTTGAGCTTTCTCCTCAACTGCTGGAGCTTTTTACTTCACTAATCACTCTAACTCCGAAAATTATAACAGGTGTCTTTTGCTACTTTTGGTTTTTGTTTCTTGCTGTTGCTATATTTTAAAAATTTCTGCATTTTATATGTTTATTGTGTAATTATCAACATGCACTTGTAGTTTCTGACTTTCTTCTTGAAAAATAGTAACGACGACCTCATTTTTGATAGCGATTGATTAGACTTTGACTATTGAGACTTTTTGACAAAACTGCTCTAATCAGAGGCAAGTGGATTTAAACTTTGAAGCTAGACAATGTTAGCTCTCATAAAACTCTTTATTATCTTAATATGAATTATATTTTGCAGGCATGTATATGGAGGAGCAACAACTTTTGTGACTTCAATCAAAGAGGGTTATGAAGTCTTGCTGAGTGTTTAGAGATGCACTTTGCACATAGAAATATAATTACAAAGCTTCTGTTGAGACTTGAGAGATGATATAGTTTTTGTGCATTTCTGCTTTTTGTGGAAGATGAGTGTCATTTGTGCTCTTAACAATGATACCAATGTATCTCTAACCAAATTCTTTTGTTTGCACTAAATATTCTTTACTGTTAAACTACTAGAAAGTTAACCTCTCTCATATTTTAAAATATATATTCTAAAGGCATCTATAATGTTTGTCTTTATAGTTCAAACTTCAGATCATTGCCATGAACTAGTTTGATTTTATTTCATTTTTTTCTGACAAATGATCGACGCCTTTTGCTTATCTTGTTTGGAATATGAATTATTATTTGGGTTAGAACATTATTGACTTATTATTAAGATGTATCTCATTTTTTTAGTATATTTTTTATTGATAGTTCATTTAATTATAAATAATTCTTTATTTTTTTTTTTGGTTTGTATGAATTTTCTAAAAGAATTATGTAATTTTTAGATTTAAAAATAATTTTAAGTTTATTTTATTAATTATAAATTAAAGATCCATGGGACTTACGCCTCATGTCTCGGGGCTTACGCCTCACCCCATGTTAGGTAAAACACCTCGCATCACGCCCCCGCCTTTTAAAACATTGTTTATTAGTGTTTACCCTAAGAACTGGATAACAATTAAACTTATAATATGGTTTTAAAGATACGTGATTTCACCTAATATCAATTGATTAACTTAAAGGTAAGTGATGGGAATTGACACGAATGTAAAACAAACCAATGTTTGGATAGTGCCCTCGAACTGATGAACCCTCGAGCTTAGTAAAGCAAGAAAAATTAAAGAACCACAAGTTGATAAACAAGAGAAAGAGAGAAATATTATATTGTCTTAAGCTGTATGAATGTAAGGTGTCCTACAAATGATGGGGACTCCCCTTTATATACTAGAGGAATCCTAATTATGGTACAATTCTAATAACGAAAGTAAATCCCATGATTGGTACAAATAATCGCCCTTGATTCGATCTGTTCCGGGATATTCACTGTGATCTTCGACCGGTAGCGGATATCTCGCTTTTTCGTTATTGCACTTCACTCGAAGTCGGTCATACTTAGTATCGATTGTCGTTGGCCTCGGTATTGACGAACATCTCGATTCTTGAACTCGACGCCTCATCTTCGTGTTATAGCTTGATCCATTGTGAGGCTGACCCTCGTCGTGATCTCCTGGTCTCGATTGAATAGCGAAACTCGGGCAAGCCCCATTTTAACCGTATACAGATAGTCCCCTCGTTTCTTGGAGTGTAATAAGAAGAAACAAAGTGAGCCTTCGATTTTGTACCTTGATTAATTATGATGTCATCCTCATGACGTAAGCGATAGAGGCGACTGATGAAGCGTCGCGTCTGCACAGCTCAAGATCATTAATTAATGCCAGTTGACGGTCGTCCATTAATGCTTTTGAACCGTCATATCAAATATTATAAATAGATCATCTGCATAATTTTCTCAAACTTTACTTCCAAAATCTCTTCTAATCTTTAGAGCACTTCTTCTCCCTTCAAGTTTCTCAAATCTTCAAATCCCGTTTGCCAACCTTCTCTTCAAACAACAAGTTTTATTTTCTTCTTTCTCTGAACTCGTATAAAAATGGCAAAAACATCTTAAACCATTCTTCAGAAGGAAAAAGCCTCTTCTTCGCAGTCGGCCGGCGATAAAACGCCTGTGGAGCCACGTATCGAATAGTGTCTTCCTGGATCATGCGATCTTACTTCTGATTTTAAAGTCGAGAAACCCTCGTCGGTACCTGGCTGATGTGAGTTGATGTCGAGATACACATGCTCGATAACCGAGGGCGATCTTGATCAGGTGAAAAAAGATTTCCATTCGGAAAACAAGGAGGTGGTAATTCCGACCCCTTAATAGGACATCACCACTTACGTAGAAGGGTTCTTAAGTGTTTGCACTTACTCTTTTACGCTGGGTCCCGTCGATCCAGTTATCCTTGACTTCTTCCGCTAGTACCGAATAACACTAGGCCAGATTCATCCTTCTTTCTAGCGTGTCATCAGTTTGCTTCGATTCTTCGTGAGCAAGGTTGAAGGGATGCCTTTTACCCTCGACCATCTCATCAGATTGTACAGTCTTTATCGAAGCAGGTTAATAAGGCTTCAACGTCGGGCCACCAAAGTATTGTTTTCGAGTATTGACAAGGACAAGGACCGAAGATGGATGGGTCGGTTTGTCCGAGTGAAAACTTCCAACATAATACCGGCCGAGAAGATGCCATTCCCTGAAGTATGGAACATGAAGCGTAAGCACAAACTCACTTATAGCTTTTGTTTACCATTTTGCTTCTTTTGTCTTTTTGTATTGACATTCTTTCCTATGATGCAGCAGTTTCTTGGGTGCCCGGTGTAATTCCGAATGTCAAGGGTTGGGTTCAGAAGCTGGCGTCGACTTCTTCATATGCCGAATGCTCGTGGCGTTATTTGGCAAGGGGGCGATGGGAGGCCAAAAATTATGGTAATTTTCTGTTTATGTGTTTAGCGTTCTTCTCTGAAATGTCCTTTTTTTTATCTCTACATGGTTTCCTTTTATACAGGTCTTAGGGACAATGCTATCATAAGGCCGCCCCCACTTAGGGAAAAGGAGGAGGCCCCGAAATCGGGCTAGGATAAGAAGAGGAAAAGCGTTTTGCCCTCCGATACTCCAAAGCCTAAGAAAAGCACAACTCGCAGATCGAAGAAAGATACATCTGCCTTGCATGCGGATGTAGTTCAGAAGTTACGAAATGAGAAAGAGGAAAAAGAAGAAGCTGACTATGAACTGGTGGCTCGAAAGAGGAGCGTCGAGGTCCCAAAGGACGCTAAGCTGGTGGTGGTCGAAGAAGTTCAGCCTCGAGTCGGAGGGATTTCGGAGAGTGGCCCAAGCAAAATCTTCGAGTCATCAGAGGCCAAGGATGTCTCCCGCCGTAATGGGCAATCGATGGACGTGTTCGACGGGGCTAGTTTTGAGGCCCTTCAAAATGAAGAGAACGCCCCAAGTAACCTGCTTGGGGAAATCAATGTCGACGATTCATCATCTCTCCCTTCATTTTTCGAGGGACAAATTGATGAAGCCCATGCCATGGAGATCCCCGATGTGGGAACGACCCATGAAAGGGAATACCTTTTCCATGGCTGCTTCATGGGGGTCAAAGAGACTTCCGATCTGGGTGATGCATCGAGTCTCTATGATGAAGCCTATCGACTACTGAGTCAGGTAAGCCTTAGCTCCCTTCGCTAATAATACTTTTGTCTTTGTTTATTCTTGTCTGATTTCTTTTCTTTCTCCATAGGCTTTGACGTTTCATCGGGAAGCATTTTCCAAATCCCAGACAGAGTTGGACCGGTGTGAGGCCAATCTCAAAAAACTTACGGAGGAGAGGGATGCTCTAAAACTCCTTACTGAGCAAAAGGAAGAGGAGGTCGAGGGCCTTAGAGCTGAATTGGCAACAGCTCATAAAGGGCAAACCGACTTGATAGAGCAGGCAATTAATTTTGGAAGCTCGTCTTATTAATCTAAAGACGACGACTAACACTTCAATCTTGCAGGTCCATCAGAAGGCCGAAGAGATCGAGCAACTTCGCGAGGAGGCCAAGATGAAGGAGGCAGAGACCTTGGGGTGGAAACAAAACATGGACCACCTTGCCTTAGAGAAAGACACTGCTCAGGCCCCATTATATTCTGTCGAACGTCAACTTAAAAGCATAAAAGAGGAGATCTTGGCCCAAGCCTAAAAAATCGAGGAGTTCAAGGCTCGGTTGGTTGTTGAGCTTGCGAAGGCCGCATTTGAAGCGAAAAGAACAAAACGCCGACATGGAGGTGGTCGTGGTCGTCTATCGAGCTAATTCTAAAGCCGCTCACGCTCGAGCAAAGGGAATTTTTGATGCTGCTCAGGTGTGATCATTCTGTGTTGCCGAGCATGCCAAGTCCCAGTCACGAAGATAGACTCTTGAAGAAATTCATGCTCGTGGTTTTGACCTCACTACCGATCGAGAACGCGAAAGTGCTTGAGGATGAATCCAAAGCTTTGCTCTCTAATGATGATGGCTCCGAGAGCACAAGTGGATTCGAGAGCGGAGAAGATGTAGATGAAGCTCCCGGGGAAGATTAGGCACTTAGAATTTTTTCTTCATTTTTAAACCTGTGTGTAAGACCCTAAGTGGTCTTTCACTTTTGCATATATGAAAAATCCTTTTTCTTTCCGATTTGTCTCTGATTTCTGTTTTGTGAAAACTCTATTTTGTTTTCGCCTTATGATAATTCTGATATACTTCAGGTCTTTTGAGAAATTTGACTTACTTCATTGCCTTGTGAAAATTTTGTTGAAATCGAATTATTATAGTCTTCATAATCGAGTGAGTACTTGCTCGAACTCGGAGTAGTAAAAATCCTTGGGTTTTGGTTAAGCGAGGGCGGGTCCTCGAGCTCAACAACGTAATGGCTCTTTAAGCTCTGGAATCGGGCCGAGTATGGCCTCAAAAGAGTGTCTCTTTCCCTTTTTCGGCTTAAAAGTTTAATCATATAATAATTTGTTATGCTTTAGCATAAGTTTGTTCAATTTGGTACCTCTTAAGGTTTTTGAGGGTTGATGTTATCGAAACCCTATGTAAATTTGCCGAGGGTAGCTGTCACGACCCAAACTAATGGGCCGCAACGTGCATCCGGTACCTTACCCAACCGAGTACCAACATATCGTATCTTTTCATATCATGCTAACATAGGTAAATAAGATGGAAAGGCTGCCGTAGGATAACTAGAATAAAACATGTACTACCAACTTATACATAAGACATACGGGCCTATAAGACCAAAATGACTACTCGTACACTAAACATAGGCCGACAAGACTATACAATCTTTTACGTACATGACATATGTCTACAAGCCTCTAAGAATAGATAAAATACCATAGCGTTTGGGACAGGGCCCCGCCATACTAAACAATATACATCCAAATCATACTAATATATAAGTAACTCCGGAGCAAATGGAGCACACCAACATCTTCCGCTCAGTCGATAGCCTACTTGGAGGACTCTCGACCTGTATATCGGGACCTGCGGGCATGAAACGCAGTATCCTCGGGCAAAAGGGACGTCAATACAAATAATGTACCGAGTAGGTAAGGCACATAAATAAGTACATAAAAGAATAGAAGAAATATAGAGTAAATGACTCAACCTGTAAGTCTGGATAACTTTGTAAATCATGAAATACTTATAGTGTCATGCATATGCGAATGAATGTCATGTTGTGCATAGGTACATGTGTTCATAACATCATCAAGCCTCTAAGGGCATCCCATCATATCATCTCGGCCACTGTGGGCAAAATCATCAACATATACCAGTTGATCAGGTGGTGGTGCGTATATAATACTGTAACATTTTCCCATATCCCATATACATATATATACATATAAATATGTGTACATAACGTCATCTGGTCATGGGTCAATGTATATGTATAAATGCATGAAATGCATAAGAAATATGTTAATAAAATTTTCTCAGAATGCCATAAAAATCAATATGCCTTTCGGATAAACTTTATCAAATATGTATTTTTCTGAGACCCATAAACAGAACATATAATAATAACTCACATGGGGAATCAAGAATATAGACACCCCTAGTATATCTATGAATAGAGTCATTTATGAAAGTTGCGTATTTCGCTCGTTTCGTTTGTACCGTATGATCATGCCAAAAGAAAGAAGGGATAGCCTTAACATACCTGAGCCGATTCTCTTGACAATCCCTCTAACACATGTCAATTGTGACAACACGTAATGGCGGATCGAAGTAGGGGAAAATTCGTATGATATTCTTGAGAAAGATTGCACCGTACTCCCTTAAAATTGTAAAATCTCACGTTGCTAAGATTCAATCTTGTATGTATTGTTAAAACAATCACGTTGCCATTCCAAAATATGTATGATACTTTGCTGAAGATTTCATTCCTCACTTTGTAGAGACATAAGCATCTCCTTAAGATTTGAACAATTCTATTTTAGAAAGGTTATCTTTTAACCTTTAGGTGGGCCCCACTTCTTTGGGATGACTAAGCCACTAAACACGCCATTGCCACCTTCAAATGTGTATTAAGAGTCACTTTAACCAAGACTCATTGGCTGCCACATTTTGGGGTTCAACAATTTATCCAAAATGTCTTAATTACTTAATTAGCTTAATTACTTAATTAATCTCCCACTAAAAATCCTTAGTTATCCAATTATCCACATAATTAAGAATTATCTTAAATTACTTAAATACTACTCACTTTTAACATACTTTATACACCTTACTATCATAGTCACGTGATACCTTATATGGCACTAGTCTATAAATACGTGGTATTATAGCTTGGACCGTATTTTACCTCAAAATATTAAACTTTGACGAAACTCATTTTCTTTGATTTGCTTACCCTTGCACCTTCACGAATTTACTTATCACTTGTTTGAAATAGCATAATACTGATAATCTCAAAATAATCTCATTCTCGAGCTTACGTCGATTAACTTACGACGAAACTTTAATGTACAAAAATGCGGGAGGTAACATCTCATTTCCGAGCTTTTATCAATTTACTTATGGCGTATTTTCATGTACGAAAACATGGGGTGTAACATCATTCCCCCCCTTTGGAACATTCGTCCTCGAATGTTGACTAATGCACTTATCATTTTCATAACTTATAGCTCTTGTGAATACCTCAATTCTCTCATTGCCATTTAGGCAGTTGTTCTGTGAATAAATCAAAAGGCTAGGGCATTCTCCCCTTTAGTCCTCTTTCCCACGCCATAAATTGTGATCAAATTACTTTCAATCTCGTAACTGTTGCTACATTCTATCATGCAGACTCTACGATACTAACCTTATAAGTGTGCCTATGCGACTCTTCTCTCCTTTTTCCTCCAGCTTTTAGCCAATCTCTAGGCCTTACTTTGTAAATATATACAAGGTTTAATAGGATACCTCTCTAGGCATCTATAGGTGTACTGAAGTTCTTCACTCGGTACTTTGTAGAACTTGCGAATATGGCTATATCTTATTTCATAGACCTGATTATCCATTCGTATGCTTTACTGCTACGTAGGTCATATTATACCATAATTCTTACTTCGATTTATTGTTACTGAGGTGCAACCAACTCCAGGTTACTCTCGTTGCTTATCCTTAAGACTGATGGTTAATCTCACCTCATATTGTTCGACTTTTATCCATATATTCTTGATTCACCTTAATGTTAATTCATCATCTACCACTGATAACTTGATCTTTTATGTAACACCGCCGCTAGGGCTCGCGTCTCATCGGGGACATCAGGAGTAATTAGGTTGATCCTAGAGGTAATACTATACTTCCATAACTGCACTTTATAGCATCTCAATGTGACTCACCTTATATGGGTATTTTAGCCCTTTATAATTCATGCAATCCTCTTCAAGTCATTACTCAATAGAAGGCCCAAACGTCATCCTTTATCTATCACAATTATGCCCTTATTCCACTATCAGGGTTGCATTCCATCTCTTCTAAATGCTACTAGTCTTAGACTCCTTTGAGTTCATTCTGGCTATACTGAGCCTTCTATAACTTAGAGAATCCATCAGCTCTCTTATTTTCATGAGCTTAATCCCAAGAACTTATCCATTCTTGTCACCTTTTCACTTGCATTTTCTTATTCTTACTCTTGTCGTCCTAAAACCTTGTCGCTCTACCATACTTTAGCTTGCGACATACACATATCTATTCATACTTGTTCGCAACCTTCCTTCAACTTGCTTGCACTATATATTTCCTTATGTTATTCTGGAACATCAAGCGAGACATCACATCATTTCTAACTCTTCTTTATTCTCTTAATTAGACTTCTCGATACCTAGAAACCATAGGCTGGAAGATATGCCACTTACGACACCACTATCATTCCTCGAAGCTGAATCCCAGTGCTTCTAGCCCTCTATCTGAAGTATAGATTATTCACCATTTTCTGCACCTGAGTATCGCGTACGTTGTTCACCTTTACCTTACTTACCTTAAAATCTCGCATCACATCTTCTATCTTTTTCATGACCTCCCTTCTACATAGGTATAATTCACATCCACAACTTGAAGCTCTTCTACAATACATGCACCTTTGGTGCATACACAATTCGGTGGGAGCTTCGTACTGAATTCTTATGAGGCTGATACTCTTCTAATTGACTTTATTATAGAGCCATTATTGAATATGGCTATTATATTATCTCTTTTGTACCCCTGATATCTAAGAGTAATCATGTAATGTTCTCAATCACGAGGTCTATAATTTTCTGTGTCCACTAATCAGATTTCTGATTTAACTAGTTGATGTAACTCTTTAGTTTCCTCTTCCTTCTGATCGGCCTTTAAGTAGGCTTAAGCTATCTTCCGATCTACGGCTCATGGTATTAGTTATTACTTCAGCCTTTCACGGGCTCTATGGAATATCCATGATACAATCTTTTAACAATTTAATCCTTCGTCTATGACCTGGACTCAATTCTTTTTTTAACTTATACCGAAGTCTTCTATGGCTATATGATTGTCATCATATATGCTGCATGGGTAATACTCTGAAATCTTAAGTGCGTTAGTCTGGATCATTGATCGAATAATTCTTTTTATTCCTTCTCAACTTTCTTTAAACGTAAGCTATTATTCCTGGTCTTTCTGCCCCCTTGTTGCATGCATACTTAGCTTATCTTAATTTCTACGCATGCCAGAATTTTCATGCAACTCATATGATCTCGAATCCTACTTTTGATTTTACTTCCCGTTTATTAGCCACGGTAGGTGCCACTTTCTTATGGAGTGCATACAATGTTGTTATGAGATTGTTTTTACATGACCATTTCTTCTTCAAGTCACTATGCTTAGGTTGAAGCCCTCTTCTTTATTTCCTTAGCTAACCTTTCATTATAGTACTTAGGGAGGACCCTCTGACTCTTGTAAAGCTGTGAGCTTATTACATCGTATACTCAACAGAATTTTTGATGTCCTTCCTCGCCTATAATTATCTGCAGTTACTTACCTCCACGCCTTTGTGCTCGTACTGTTGCTTCTAAAGTGTAGTTTGATTGTCTTCCCAGTGGCAATACCTTTTAACTACCCCAACTCCTATCTGAATAGTTTTCAAGGATCACGATGTCATATGTGCGAATTGAATTCCCCATGTTGGGGTTCACTATCTTTATCTTGCATGATCTATTGATTTGTCTGTATCCTCTTGTCTATCCATAACTAGGCTCTTCCTGAATCAATTACTAACTACTCGTTGTCCTATTTTCATATCAATATTCCGCGTAATCTTTCTTGGGTTATTTTCTTTATCGTAACTTACATCTCGCAATAGCTCCTTATTTATTTATAACATCCCGGTCAGGAACCCTTACTTCCTTTATTTGACGTCATGCTTGCATAATATTCTGGAATCGTAGCATATCGGTAGGATTTGGATGAGTGCAATCTCATTCCTTCCTCATTTTTTTCGCATTCTTCCTTTATCATTCCATAGTTACTAGAACCACTTAATTCTGACTTAATGCCACATCAGTCCATATTCCCTCCTTTAGGGGAGTACTAAGAGTTGAAGCCACGAGGATCTACCTATAGATGTTTTACCTCTTCATCTTTGGCGTCGTTTCACAACATTATGATCCTTACTCGCCTTGCGACAATCCTTTTTACCAAGGATAAAAAATTTCCTTACTCGCAATGGTGACACTTAGCACAACTGGCACATACAATCCCTTAAGCTTAACTTTGCTCACATTGCTTGCTTTAGGGAAGCGTCTTCCTGAATGACCTTTCTATGAATTTCTTATGAATCTTATTTTGTTATCCATTCTATTATGGTCGAAACGCAATATGAAATTCTCATGATACCGACCATTATCAAATCACTCATTCCTTAATTCATGTTTAGTTTATCTTGTCTACCAGTCCATACTGATTTCTATTACTCTGGGTCTAACTTTTCCTTCTGGTAGTCGCACTGGAGTCATGAGCTTATTTCTCAAATGAGGATATTACCTTATGGCCTTTATTCTTTTGTTGTCTCAAGGCCTGTCACCTCTCGTCTTTTTTTCTTCATTTGACAATAAATTCTGTAACACTCTACCGTTGTCACCCATGTATCACATCTCACTCATAATTCTTCCTTATCTCTCTTCTCATTACTATGCTAATATTGCTGCCTATCCCTTTCTTGTAAAAACTTCAACAAGACATTCTTTTGCTTTTAGCTCTCCTTGCTTCATTCATCGGCTCTTCGGGTTGCTCAACGTCCTTGCTTTACTAGGGACGAGAGTCACGCTAAGGTAATATTTATCCTTTCCAAGCATTTCAGTGCCTATCTTCAGATTTTTTTTTATCATGCTAGCATTCACATCTAATTGTAATATTCTAGATTGCGTCACCTGGGTGTCTTACAAGGAGATCTATTAGCACATCTGTAGTATCCTTTGGAAATGTCAACTAATACAAACAATCCATTCACCATTTCGGGTTACTCTAACCCTAATCAGATTTTGATGTTCCGTCCTTTTCTTAAACTACACCTATTAACCCCCATGGTGCATAACTGAGATGGGTGTAGCTAATTGTACATACCTCTGTTATTAATGAAGGTAACTCAAAATGCTTATATTTGTTTCCCGTATTGTTCATCTCTAATAATTAGGTACTTCGTACCCTTATTCACCTTGATTCTTCTATTTGTTGAAACTTGTATCTACCTGCCGATTATCTTATTCCTTACCGTAAGAGTGGATAGACATTCTTGCCTTAGGGATCCTTATCAAGAAGCTTGCATGTCTTAGTGTCCTCATGTTCTGCTGGAGACCTTACATTAATCATAAGCATGATGCAAAATTGAGTTCCTCTGACTCAATTCTTCCACAGCCACATTCAATCCCTTACTAAATGTCTTTTTAGATGTAGGCAACGTCGTATTATGAATAAAATAGAATATAGGGAATTGAGTTCTTACAACCGAGCTCTACCACATGATCTAGAGTAATAAGAAAGAGTGACATTCCTAAATGCCCTGTAGCCTCCTGCTCATAAGTGTGGTGCACGACACACCCAGAAACAAGACTCTACTAGACACGGCTTGTAGACTCCCTAGGACAGAACTGCTCTGATACCACTTTTGTTATTACCCAAATCGATGGGCCGCGACGGAAACCCGGTATCTTACCTAACCGAGTACCAACATATCATATCTTTTCGTATCATGTTAACATAGGTAAATGAGACAAAAAGGCTGTCGTAGGATAACTAGAATAAAACATATACTACCAACTTATACATAAGATATACGGGCCTATAAGACCAAAATGACCACTCGTACACTAAACATAGACCGACAAGACCATACAATCTTTTACATATATGACATATATCTACAAGCCTCTAAGAGTAGATAAAATACCATAACGTTTGGGATAGGGCCCCACTATACTAAACAATACACATCCAAATAATACTAACCAAATAAGCTACTCCATAGCAAATGGAGCGCACCACCATCTTCCACTGAGCCGATAGCCTACTTGGAGGACTCTAGACCAGTCTATCGGGACCTGTGGGCATAAAACATAGCATTCCCAAGCAAAAAGGACATCAGTACGAATAATGTACCGAGTAGGTAAGGCACATAAATAAGTACATAAAAGACATAGAAGAAATATAGAGTAAATGACTCAACCTGTAAGTCTGGATAACTTTGTAAATCATGAAATACTTATAGTGTCATGCATATGCGAATGAATGTCATGTTGTGCATAGGTACATGTGTTCATAACATCATCAAGCCTCTGAGGACATCCCATCATATCATCTCGGCCACTATGGGCAAAATCATCAACGTATACCAGTTGATCAGGTGGTGGTGTGTATATAACGCCGTAACCTTTTCCCATATTCCATATACATATATATATATATACATATAAATACGCATATATAATGCCATCTGGTCATGGGTCAATGTATATGTATAAATGCATGAAATGCATAAGAAATATGTTAATAAAATTTTCTCGGAATGCCATAAAAATCAATATGCCTTTCGGATAAACTTTATCAAATATGTATTTTTCTGAGACCCATGAACAGAAGATATAATAATAATTCACATGGGGAATCAAGAATATAGATGCCTCTAGTATTTCTATAAATAGAGTCATTTATGAAAGTTGCGTATTTCGCTCGTTTCATTTGTACCGTATGGATCATGCCAAAAGAAAGAAGGGACAACCTTAACATACCTGAGCCGATTCCTTTGACAATCCCTCTAACACACATCAATTGCGACAACACATAATGGTGGATCGAAGTGGGGGAAAATCCGTATGATATTCTTGAGAAAGATTGCACCGTACTCCCTTAAAATTGTAAAATCTCACGTTGCTAAGATTCAATCTCGTATGAATTGTTGAAACAATCACGTTGCCATTCCAAAATATGTATGATACTTTGCTGAAGATTTCATTCCTCACTTTGTAGCGACATAAGCATCTCTTTAAGATTTGAACAATTCCATTTTAGAAAGGTTATCTTTTAACCTTTAGGTGGGACCCACTTCTTTGGGATGACTAAGCCACTAAACACCCTAACTTTGCCACCTTCAAATGTGTATTACGAGTCACTTTAACCAAGACTCATTGGCTGCCACGTTTTGGGGTTCAACAATTTATCCAAAATGTCTTAATTACTTAATTAGCTTAATTACTTAACTAATCTCCCACTAAAAATTCATAATTATTCAATTATCTATATAATTAAGAATTATCTTAAATTACTTAAATACTACTCACTTTTAACATACTTTTTACTTCTTACTATCATAGTCATGTGGTACCTTGTATGACAGTTATCTATAAATACGGGGTATTATAGCTTGGACCGTATTTTACCTCAAAATGTCAAACTTTGACAAAACTCATTTTCTTTGATTTGCTTACCCTCGCACCTTCACGAATTTACTTATCACTTGTCTGAAATAGCGTAATACTGGTAATTTCAAAATAATCTCATTCCCAAGCTTACGTCGATTAACTTACGATAAAACTTTAACGTACGAAAATGCGGTAGGTAACATCTCATTTCCGAGCTTTTATCAATTTACTTATGGCGTACTTTCATGTACGAAAACATAGGGTGTGCCCTTTTTTTAACTGGTTTTATGAAAATATTTGAAGGCCTGTTTGAGTACGGAATTCGGACTTCTCCGAACTGTGTTAGTTTGGCCGTAGACTTTACCTTGATATGTGCCCATTGGGCTTGTTTCTTGATTATACTTCAAACTTTTTCGAAGTATGAGTCCTCAAATGGGGTGGCCATGGCCTATAAAATCGAGGATTTCCTTTTTAAGGTCTTAAGATATTGAAGTTTACTAATTCGAGCATGTCGATTTTTGGACGGCAGTCCCCGAATACGGGGTTAATTACTCGAGCTTTAGTTGCGATTGGCTCTTGATCCAATTTTTGCAATATATCGTAAATACGAAATCTTAAAGTAGAAATATCAATAAGGCATGAAACATTTGATAAGGAAAAAGTACTTCTTTCATTAATTCATGCGTACATGTTTTGTCATTTGGGCTCAGGCAATCTACATGGGCACGGATCATTTGACTGTTTGTCCCTTTACAAAAATTTCCTATCGAGACCCTGTTGACACGAAGCATCTTCCTTGAAAACATAACATCCGAGGGTGATGCCTCCAGTATTCGAGGTTGATTGTAAAGAAGCCTCGGATACTGTTGAATTGTCCCCAAGTAGCACAAAATTGTTGCCTCGTTACAAACCTCGCCGGAAAAATCCATCTGGGACAAAAACGATCTAAGGGAAAAAGAGTGCAACACGTACATTAAAACCTGAGGTCTTTGTGTTGAAGAATTTCCCGATGTATTTGATCGAACACCTGTAATAAGTTAGTATCGAATGTAAACGAAAAATGCAGAGTCATACCTTAGTAATAGTATCGTTTGAGGAGTGATATGTTCTAATTATTTGACAGTTGTTTTTCATTCATCGTGCCAAGTATGTAAGATCCCTTTTCGATGACACCGAGGACCTGATATGGTCCTTCCCAATTTGGGCCAAGTTTCTCCTCGTTTGGATCTCGAGTGTTGAGGGTGACTTTTCTCAGAACTAAGTCCCATATTTTGAAGTGTCGAAGATTGGCTCTTTGATTATAATACCTTTCTATTCGCTATTTCTGGTGCTTCCCGTTTTTCATCTAGCAATTCGAGGCTTGGGTTCATAGCCTCATGATTTGATTCTTCCAGTGTATATCGAAACCTGACGCTTGCTTCCCTGACTTCGATCGGGATTAGAGCTTTGGCGCCATATACTAAGGAGAACGGTATTTCCCTCGTACTGGATTTTGTTGTTGTTTGATATGCCCAAATGACTTCGGGCAAAATTTCTCTCCATTTCCCCTTAGCATTATTCAACCTTTTCTTTAAGTTTTGAATGATGGTCTTCTTCGTTGATTCGGCCTGTCCATTCCCACTAGGATGGTACGACGTCGATAATATCCTTTTTATTTTGTGATATTTGAGGAACTTTGCTATTTTGCTACCGATAAATATTTTCCATTATCGCACACTATCTCAGCGGGTATCCCAAATCGGCATACGATGTGATCCCAGATAAATTTTATAACTTCTTTCTCTCTAACTTTCTCGGAAGCCTGTGCTTCAACCCATTTTGAGAAATATTCAGTCATAAATAAAATAAACTTAGCTTTACCTGGGGCTAATGGCAGAGGACCGACGATATCCATTCCCCATTTCATGAACGGCCATGGGGATAAGACTGAATGAAGCTGCTCCCTAGGTTGATGAATCATTGGTGCATGTCTTTGGCATTTGCCGCATTTTTGAACGAACTCCTTAGTATTTTTTTCCATTTTGTCCCAATAATACCCTGCTCTGATGACTTTGTGAACTAGTGATTCGGCACTGGAATGGTTCCCGCAAGTGCCCTCATGAATTTCTTGTAGGACGTAGTCGGTGTCTCCCGGACCCAAGCATTTTTCCAACTGCCCATCGAACAACCTTCTGTACAATATTCCATCTTCGGCCAATGTGAATCGTGCATCTTTCATTCGTAGAGTCCTCGATTCCTTATAGTTATCGTGCCCCCTTCTTTCCCTCCATAGAGAGAAAGTCCGGGTTCTGACGTTCATGGGGGGTAATAACTCATTTCCTTTTGGGATTTGGGTATTTGAAGAGTCGTCACCTAACGGATTATGGTGCATTAGGGCACCTAGAGTAATTAAATCTTGGACTAGTTTGCATTACCAGAGATTTAGGGTAAGGGCTCGAAATAACCTTGAGGGGAAGGTGTTTTGCACCCCACTCGGTCCACAATAGTGGGTCCTGGCCGAACTTATACTTATGAATTAGTCCTTTAACAAACAAGAAGTTGAAACACATAATAAAAGCATGTTGGACACTGTTTGACTCAAATAACAATAAGACAAGGAATTTGAGCAAGTTGCATACAAAAGAATAAAGTTTAAACATTAGGAATTGGAAAAAGGGTCCTAGGTTGGTTAGCCTACCGGATCACCCCACAAAATGCCCGGTAAACACTCCTCAATGAGGGGCTACATGTGACATTAGCGCGTAGTCATCATATCCTTTCTACCCAATTCCCTCCCATTGGTCATAGCCTAAAGCGTTCTAGTAACCTTGACAATGTCCTATGTGTGCACTACTCGTCCCTTTCCCATGGCCTTGGAGGTATTTTAGGACCTCTATTCTTTGGATAGTTCTAGACTTTCCTAAGGTTTTAAAGGATAAACATCTAGGCGTCAATCAAGAACAGTTAGAACTGCATATAAAGAAACAAGTTATAGGCTCGTAATTACCTCCTCAAACATAGAAAGTAAGTGCACGTCTTTAAACAACATTCCAATACTTAAGAGAAAATCCTAGAACATGATATCTAGGTGAGTAGGGGTTACACAGCCTTGAATTAGGACAAAGTGTCAAAATCCTATTTAGCTTGCCTACTGGATTAAACTTGTTAAAATCTGGATAGTTTAAGAGCAAAACATAGTTTCAGAGTTGCAAAATTTAAAATCGCCCTTATAGGCTTGCCTAAATGCAAAACAGTAATGTCCTAAGAACAAGGTATCTACGTGGGTGCAGTAAATCGGTGAACAGTTTTAAAACGGACATTTGAGATCCTATAGGCATGATTTCTAGTAGTAGTGAATTAAGGCAGTGTTTTAAAAACTCAATTAAAAAAGTGGATAGTTGATTAAGCCAATTTCAGAGTGAACTAACATGAATTAGACCGACTTGTGTAACTAAATTGATTTTAATTCTATAGGCAGAATTTCTGATTTTAATTCCTATAGGCATGGTATCTAATTGTTAAGAGCTGATGTTGGAACTTATAGGCATGATTTTAGTGAGACAAATGTAAATACATGCAGTAGCAGGAATTGAACTCAATCACTTTACACTTTATAGGTATGGTATCTAATTATGCAATTGATTTTAAACCTATAGACATGGTTTCTATTGTTGAATCCATTTAAATCCTATAGGCATGGTTTCTAGTGTGGTAAAGCAAACATAGCAAGTATATTAACATAATCCTATAAACATGGTATCTACCCGAATTACCCCACAGATATATAACTACCCACCCCTTTTTTACTAATCACCTCAATATTATTTACAAATAATTATTACAGACCAGCTAAATAAATTACATAAACAAATAAAGAAGGAAAAGAAGAAGTTAACTATAGGGAGCCTGAAGTAGGCCCAAATGACTTCCCAAGCCTCAAATAGCCTCAAGTGCCAAAGTACCATAGACAATATCATGTCTATGTGTGTCAAAGTTCCCTAAGAACCTCAAGGATCCCGGGCAGTGCTCACACCTAGACCCCTTCTCAACAATAAATAATTTAAGTGCAGTGTGGAAAGACCAGCTCTGACATGCCATAGTTCAGAGAAATCTCATGGATCTCAAGGCAGTACACATGCCAGAGGGGCAGGACCTAAATATTCTAGGAGTAGTGGAGAGTGCTTGACATAGAAAGAGTTTGGTAGACATAGAAAGAAGGTCTTAGTAGCAGAAAAAACTTTTATGAAAGTGAGAACAAAATTTTAAGAGTAGAAATAGTTTAAGAAGACATTTAAAATAGTCAAAAAGCAGGTTAAAGAACATACAGCTTAAAAACAAATCTCACACAAGGGATAGAGGTAGGGGACACCTAGCATACACCTTAGTGATGTCAATCAAGTACATAGATGGTAGTTATAAAGTTAAGTTGGGAACACATAGGTTTAAGACACAAGCAGAATTACAAACTGTACCAGACAAACATTTCATGAAAAACATTCAAGGTATTAGAACAAGTAGGGTTTGGTCATGCTAAACAGTATGAAATCATAAGCTTGAAACATACTTTGTGATACAGTAATATAGGCATACTGATTGCATCTAAATAGAATAGCTCATAAACTGGAAATCAAGATTGATAAACTATAGTAACAAAGTAAACATATAGCATGGATCAGAACATACCAGTTAAGGAGAGTATGCAGAATACAGAGTAAAGATAATGTTAGTAGTCAGCCTTGGCTTACAGCTGACTGAACTAGTAGGAATTGTAAGGAAGAGAGTAGAGGGTTTTTGAGAGTATAACAGTGTAGATGAACTAGACTGACTTGTTATTGTTGTTGTGAACTTAAAATAAGAAAAGGTTTCTAAAGGAGTTGAAAACTTAACAAAACAAGGCAAGAGATCAATTGAGTAGTAAATCAGGAAAGTTACCCATAAATCAGCAAGATCTTCCCTTAATCAAGGGACAGTTCAATCAACGGTAAACATGCCAGGTATTTAAGGAAAAGAATAAACTAAAGCTTTATGTATAGAATAGGTAATTAAAGTTTAGGTACATAAAGTTTTAATTAGGTAAATAATCAGTAAGAATCAAGTAATAATGTATACAAGGTAAGGAAAAATTAACTAAGGCAAGAAAATCAATTAGATTGAGTAAAGAAGCAAGAATCAAACGTTTAAAGGAAAGTAGTCAAATTAAACCAGAAAATAAGGGATTCAGAGCAATCAAGGGTTCAGAAAGTCATGAAAGAAGCAGCATGCTTAGCATATAAAATGAGGTAAGGCATGAACAGTCAGGATTTCACACAACCTCAACAAAACCCATGGTTAAACGACACTGATTCAAACAGAAGCATACAAGTTTTGCATGAATGGCTAGTACAAACAAAAGTTTGTAATATCAGTGAAAGTTTGAACTAAGAAGATTCAATAGAAGCATACTAGGACAAGTAAATCATGAGAAGTCACAAGAAACTAAGGCAAGTACACAGTCAGAAGTACCCATATCAGAAACCAAACGAAAACCCCCCAACATTAGGGTTTTCAGTACAAATGGGCTAGGGTTGCAGCAAGTTTATAAAATTAGTCAAAAATGTGTGAGAATCAGAAGTATAAACACAAAGAATCATCAAACAAAGTTTTAAAAGAAATTCCGAAAACCCTAATTTTAGAAAAGGTGATGAAATCACTTGAAATCAAACGATTCTGGTAGAAAATCTCAAGGCTATTGTAAAACACACAAGAAACAAACTCAAATCGTCCTAGATTTGTACAGATCTAGGAGGTTTAGAGACGAAGTTAGGGTTTCGCAAAAAACTATATAGAGGTGAAGAAACATACTGAAAAACCCTTAGATCGTGGCTAACATACAACGATTTCACTCAAAATCACACTGGAATGGTCAAGAACAGGCAAGAGATGAACCCTAGATGCAATTCGGCATGGCCCTGGTCTCTTGAGGGCCTTAGGGATGTCAAGAATGACATAAGAGAAGCCATTGGAGGCCTGAGAAATGATGAGAGGTCGCCAGAGACGGCCATAGATGGGGGGTCGGCGTTTGGAGATTAGGGTTTAGGTGGAGAGTGTTTTGAGAGCAGAGAGGATTTTAGGGCGGCGGGGTGGGTTGTAGAATGAAGTAGGTTTGGGGGTATTGGTCGGTTTAATTAGGAAAAGGAGAATCTGGGCCGTTGATCAAAATGATCAACGGCCGGGATTTGGCTGGTATTGGGTCGGTTATTTTAATCAAAAATTGGGTTGGGTAATTTGGGGGCCGGTTTGGGCTGAATTAGTATTGGGGAGGGGTTGGAATTGGGCTAAAATTGAAATGCAATTAGGCTAGATTTTAAATAGCCATTTTCAGTACTATATAATTTATAAAAATAATAAAATAACTTCAAAAAACATATTTCGTGTACAAAAATGCTTAAAATAGTTGTTTAATATTTTAAAAATATAAAAGACCATTTTATGTATTAAAACGTCATTATGCTTTAATAGGGCTAGTATTGCAAATATATGCAAATTGACTTTAAAAAATGCAAATGCAATTACAAAAATGCACTAAAAATATTTTAATAATTATTTTTATTTTTGCATAAATATAGAATTAAGATGGCTAAATCACCACAAAAAATAATTTGAAGGATAATTATTGGAGATTTTATGAGTGAAAAGAAAAAAATAAATCAATTTGAAGCCTTTAAAATTATGAAAAAATTATAAAAATGCTTATGCATGCTTATATATGTATGTATGCTATTTTGAAAGTATATATATGTATTAAAAATATATATAAAAAATTGGGTATCAACAATGGTCCGACGGAAGTTTCCCATTCTTCAGATAATCAATATATTTGTTCTTCCAATCCCAAGTTAGGCTTGTGGAGTTTATTTCGGCGTGGCCTTCTTCGACTATCGACTTTGAAAGTTGCACGACATTCCCCAAGCTAATTTCATCATCTTCGACTGATGACCCCAAGTTTGCAAGGGCGCCAGCCTCACCGTTCTGCTCTCGAGGTACATGTTGTAGGGTGCATTCTTTGAACCAGTGTAAGGTTACCTGCAATATGTCCAAGTAGCTTTGCATTCGTTCTTCTCGAACCTCAAAGGTTTTGTTGACTTGGTTAACCACGAGTTGGGAATCACACTTGGCCTCGATGACCTCTGCTCCCAAACTTTTAGCCAACTCGAGACCTACAATCGTGACCTCATACTCGGCCTCATTGTTAGTCAACTTAGGGGTCTTGATAGATTGTCTAATTGTATTGCATGTGGGTGGCTTCAAACCAATGCCTAGCTCGGACCCCTTGACATTCGAAACACCATATATGAAAAGGGTCCATACCCCCGAGGATGTCCCTGATTTTAGCAATAGTTCCTTTTCGACCTCGGGTACGAGGGCTGGTGTAAAGTCGGCCATGAAGTCTACTAAGATTTTAGACTTAATGGCCGTTCGTGGTAGATACTCGATATCGTACCCACTTATTTCGATGGCCCATTTGGCCAGTCGTCTTGAGAGTTCGGGTTTGTGCAAAATGTTGCGAAGGGGATAAGTGGTTACAACACAAATTGGGTGACATTGAAAATACGGTTTTAATTTTCTAGAGGCGCTTATTAGAGCAAGCGCTAATTTTTCTAAGTGTGGGTAACCTGTCTCTACTTCACCTAAAGTTCGGCTAACATAGTAAATAGGAAATTCCATACCTTGCTCTTCTCGAACTAGGACACCACTTACCGCGACCTCCGAAACTGCTAAATATAAGTAGAGTTGCTCGTCCATTTTTGGAGTGTGAAGCAATGGAGGGCTCGAAAGATACCGCTTTAATTCTAGCAATGCCTGTTGGAATTCCGGGGTCCAAGTGAAATTGTTCTTCTTTTTGAGCAGTGAGAAGAACCTATGACTTCGATCTGAAGACCTCGAGATGAACCGGCCTAAAGCGGTTGTCCGTCCTGTTAACCGTTTACGGCTTTAACGTTGTCCACAACTGTGATGTCTTCGATTGCCTTGATTTTATCAGGGTTGACCTCCGACCCTAAATGCGCATTTCTCGGGGTTGAGCTTCATGTTGTATTTTCCTAATATGTCGAAGGTTTCCTGCAAGTGTATCAAATGGTCCTCTACGTGCAAGGACTTAACTAGCATGTCATCAATATAAACCTCCATTGATATACCTATTTGTTCTTCGAACATTCAGTTTACTAGGTGTTGATAGGTAGAACCAGCACTTTTTAGCCCAAACAGCATGACATTAGAGCAATAAGTACCGTACTTAGTGATAAATGAAGTCTTTTCCTGATCCTCCAGGTTCATTTGTATTTGGTTGTACTCGGAGTAGGCATCGAGAAAGCTAAGGATCTTGTGGTCGGCCGTGGCATCGATCATGCGATCGATATTCGGTAGGGGAAAAGAGTCCTTAGGGCATGATTTGTTTAAGTCTTTGTAGTCTATGCACATTCTAAGTTTATTCTCCTTCTTGAGAACTACAACTACGTTTGCTAACAACTTGGGATATTTTACTACCCGGATGGATCCTATTTTGAGAAGTTTGGTTACCTCATCCTTAATGAATGCATGCTTTACCTCGGACTGTGGCCTTCTCTTTTGCTTCACCGGTCTGAACTTCGGGTCCAAACTCAATCAATAAGTGGTGATCTCCGGTGGGATTCCTGTCATGTCAAGATGGGACCAAGCAAAATAATCCACATTTTTAATAAGAAATTTAATGAGTTTTTCCTTGAGCTCGGGAGTTAACCTTGTGCCTAGGTATACTTTTTGATCGGACAGATGCTCGAACAGTATGACTTGTTTCAGCTCTTTGACCGTTGACTTTGTTGCATTGTAATCATCGGGGATTACGAAGGTTCGAAGTATCATGTAATCATCATCCACGATAATTTCCTGTTGTTCCGATTCGGTCGAAGCCGACGACTGTGGTTGCTATTTGACTTTCTGCTTTTCCTTTGACTCTGGTCCCTTTGTTGATGTTAGAGTCGATACTGGGGTTACCTCATCGATTGCAAACATCTCTTTTTCCATTGATTCTTTGTCGTACATCGTTTTGACTCCTTCCGATATTGGGAATTTGAAGACTTGATAAAGTGGTGAAGGTACCGCCCTCATATTATGGATCCAAGGTCTCCCGAGCAGAGCGTTGTATCTCATATCACCTTCAATTACATGGAACTTTGTTTCCTAGATAGTTCCAGCCACGTTTACTGGCAACATTATTTCCCCTTTAGTGGTTTCACTTTCCATGTTGAAACCATTGAGCACTCGAGTTGTAGGCAGAATTTGATCTTGAAGGCCGAGCTACTACACAACCCTCGATTGAATAATATTTGCCAAGCTACCTGGATCAATCAACACACGTTTAACCTGAATTTTATTCATAAGGATAGATATTACCGGTGCATCGTTGTGAGGTTGTTCGATCCCTTCTGCATCCTTATTGTTGAAAGATAAGGTATCTTCTGGTAAGTAGTCCCGGGTACGCTTCTTCCTTGTGATTGTGATTTAGAACTGCTTAAATGTCGAACCCTAAGGGATATCGACCCCACCGACGATCATATGAATCATGTGCTGCGGTTCCTCCTGTTCATTTTTCCTATCTGCATCCCTGTTTCTAAAGTGATTTTTTGCTCGGTCACTCAAGAACTCTCGAAGATGACCTTCGTTAAATACGCTTGCTACCTCCTCCTTTAATTATCTATAGTCCGCAGTCCTGTGACCGTGGGTTCCATGGTACTTGCACATTTTATTTTAATTCCTTTGAGCTGGATCGGTCTGCAGGGGTCTGGGCCACCTGATATCCTTGATTCGTCCAATGGCTGACACAATACCTCAAGCATCGACGCTGAAGTTGTATTCCTATAACCGTGGTGCTTCCTTAGGCTCGACATGTTTATCGAAGCCACTCTTACTCATGAGCCCTTGAAAATTTTGACCTCGATCATTCCTCCGATCATTTCGAGCGGGATTATGTCTTGGTCCATTGTTTCTATGATTTGCGCTATATAGTTTGTACCGATCTCTGTTCGATTGGGGCTCTCTATCGATATCCTTTTGAATCCTGCCTTCGGACCTATTTGGGTAAACGGAACTGGATGGAGCTCCCAACTGATTATCCTCGACTCTGATTTTTGATTGGTATCGATTATGCACGTTGGCCCAGGTCACCGCTGGATATTCAATCAAATTTTGCTTTAGTTGACGTGACGCTACCAAACTTTGCTCGTTCAAACCTTGAGTAGAGGCTTGGACAGCCCAATCATCGATAACCGGGGGTAGGTCCATGCGCTCCATCTGAAATCGAGATACGAATTCTCTTAGCATTTCATTGTCCTTTTGTCTCACTTTGAAGAGGTTCGACTTCTTAGTCGTGACCTTTATTGCTCTGGCGTGTGCCTTAATGAATGAATCCACAAGCATGACGAAAGAATCGATGGAATTGGGTGGCAAATTGTGGTACCATATCATCTCCCCCTTCGATAAAGTTTCTCCAAATTTTTCAATAGAACATATTCAATTTCATTGTCTTCTATGTCATTTTTTTTTATTGTGCATGTATAAGAAGTGGCATGCTCGTTAGAATCAGTGGTTCCATTATACTTGGGAATTTCTCGCATGCGGAATTACTTCGGAATGGGATTCAGAGCCGCACCTGGTGGGAAAGGCTTATGTACAAACTTTTCCGAATCCAAACCCTTCAGAATCGGGGGTTCCCCCGGTATTTGATCAACCCGGGAATTGTATGTTTCTACCTTTTTATCATTAGCCTCGATCTTCTTTTCTCCCGATTCAATCCGTTTAGTGAGCTCCTCGAGTATCTTCATGATGGGGTGTCAGTTCCCGATCCATTATCATTCAATTTCTCCTATACATGTTCGACTCTATGAACAACTTCATGTGATGTATCAAGTTCGATTCTGCTTGGAGCTCGATTCTAATTTTGGAGTTGTGTTACCGAGGCATGTTGAGTTTGTAGCATGCCAAATATCATTCGAAGGCTAATTCTGCCTTCTTCACCATTCTGTCGTTCTGATCGGCTGCCCGGGCGTCTCTGCGGACGCTATTTTCAGAGTCGTCACCTAAATCTCCACGAATGGTGACATGAGAATTGATATCAACCGAATCTACGGCTTGTGGTGTGTCGAGATTGATTGGAGGCACTCCGTTTCCCGGGGAGACTACGTGTTCGTTTTTGCCATGAAGACCAAGGTCGGTATCGGTGTGAGTAGGTACTGATTGAGAGTTTGACATGTTGATTCCTGAAATCAAAAACACTTACGAGAACAAGTGTAAAAGTAGTGTGTGTTATGAAGGTTAATATTAAGCAATCACTCTTATCCACAGTGTGCGCCAAACTGTTTACCCTAAAAACTGGATAATAATTAAACTTATAATGTGGTTTTAAGGATACGTGATTTCACCTAATATTAATTGATTAACTTAAAGTTAAGTGATGGGAATTGACAGGAAGGTAAAACAAACCAATGCTTGGACAGTGCCCTTGAGCTGATGAACCCTCGAGCTTAGTAAAGGAAGAACAATTAAAGAACAACAAGTTGATAAACCAGAAAAAGAAATAAATATTATATTGCCCTAATCTGTACGAATGTAAGGTGTCCTACAAATGATGGGGACTCCCTTTATATACTAGAGCAATCCTAATTATGGTACAATTCTAATTACGGAAGTAAATCCTATGATTGGTACAAATAACCACCCTTGATTCGATCTGTTCCGGGATTTCCGCCGTGATCTTTGACCGGTAGCGGATATCTCCCCTTTCCGTTATTGCACTTCACTCGAAGTCGGTTATACTTAGTCTCGATTGCCGCTGGTCTCGGTCTCGACGGACATCTCGATTCTTGAACTCGACACCTCGTCTTCGTGTTATAGCCCGATCCATTGCGAGGCTGACCCTCGTCGTGATCTCCTGGTCTCGATTGAATAGCAAAAATTGGGCAAACCCGATTTTAACCGTATACAATTAATTTCATTGTAGAACCTATTGACCAACTTCTTTATTCCTATATTTCTAAATAACCAAAGAATTCAAAATTTTAAGTTTTTTTGTTATTTGTCTGTTTTGATATTAGAACACAAGAAGAACGATAATTTTCACAAGATATTCCTATAAAACTCTGATAAATTTCATATGACAAAATTTCTTTATTTATTGAGCTGGCTAAATACAATCTACAACTTATTTTGAGGAAGTTACATTATTTTTTTTATTTTATAGGTCAGACACATCATTTAATATTATTGACGTGAGGAACATATGCAAAACGTGTACTCTAAGACTAGTATAACTAAAATAATATCCGTGTTAACACGAAAAATTTCCGCGAAAACGTACTAGCAAATATGAATCTCATATACCTACGTATAGTTAAAATAGAAAAAATAGTTCTACAAAGATTTACTAAGTTACTTTTCACTGTCTTCTATGAAAAAGATCTTATAAGTAAAATAATGTCTATAATTAACTACAAAACCAAATATCCCATCAAACTGCTCATTTTCCTCAGCTTTCGTCTTGTTTCTCCAACTACGCTGCCTACTACAACTGTGATTTTCGGCTTTAGTACAGACAGGACAAGCTCATGGACCATGGTTGTTATTCTTATTGGACTATTCCTGAAAATATAAGCCCAAACCTAAAATAACATGCCAAAAATACAACCTGCGAAAAAGTCCTTTAAAAAATTTACAATTTCTTCTAAATGAAATGTCCTGCTTGTGTAACATGTCGGTTTGCTTTCGATCTCGGTTTAATTTATTTAGTTACTACCAAATTAAATTAAATTTATTGAGTTTACTCCTTTCAATACCAAATCCAATCAAATCAAAGCATAAATTGCCTATTTCTTTTAGGGCTTGATTCGGTTTATGGTGTTGGTTTCTTGGTGTTCATTAATAGCCATAACTGCTATTAAAGGTGACTTCTCTTAAATAATGGTCACACAATTTACTCACAAATTATTGAAGATTGAAGGTCATTACTGAATGATTTGGACAATCCAACTATTTGTCACGTACGGCTACAGAAAAGCAAATCAATTGTTTGAATGTGTTAAATCGATCTTTAGTATATATGATTTTGTTAAAATGCCTATGCCCTTGTAGTTTAGCAACACTCATGTAATGTAACAGTATAACGTAATTAGAGCGCCGCTATTAACCAACAAGGAATACATATATATATATATATATATATATATATATATATATATATATATATATACCACACAAGTAATATTACTGTGTTAATTGACATTCATCTTCTCCCAATTCTGGTGCTACGGTATAAATCAATTACATTAAGATCCCTCTATAACAGCATCCCTATATAATAGTTATTCACTATAAAAGTCGAGTTATTCTCAGAACCGAATATTATATTATGTTATAATATATATCCTTTATAACAACACTTCACTATAGTAGCCAAAAAATATAGAAACAAACAAACCTGTTATAGAGAGGTTTGACTGTACATGTGTTTTTATGACTGTTAATATAAATAGAATCATAATGTGTAGTTAAGCGTTCAAGTTTCATCTCTAATATAAAAATGTACGAAATTCATTTGAAAGCAAAATCAATAGACGAATTTTATTATACATACTAAGGTAGACAAGATAGTCGTTTATTCAAATTAAAACTTGACGAAGTTACACGACGCGACTGTGTTAACTTATTTAGAGCAGAGCCAAGTGGCTAATATCAAAGGGATAGGCATCAGTGGGTAGAAGAGCAGTGTAAGCTCTTTCAGCAGTGGCCTTATTGGGAGCTTCTGTTGGGTGAAAACCATCCCAAAAATAGTGTGATGCTCTATCATTGCATGCACTTCCTCCATAACTACACTGCCCCTTAGCTATGAAGCTCGAAATTTCACAGCATGGGTCAGCCAAATTTGTTATACCTGCAACCAAAGTTATTAAAATAAAATTAAGCTATATATACTGATCATAGTATGCAGATTTTGTATACTGTCTGTATAGTTCAATCGTATGATAGTGCGTTAATTCAGCATCATCTTTAATTTACTAAGATAATTAAAGATAAGTGTTTACTGTGACATGTTTAACATACCGATAGCTGCAGGATCTCCAATTGCAATGCTTGTTACATTAATGTAGATGAAATTTGCGTTGGGCAAATTACTGTTGAAATCGTCTATCATTGGTTTAAGCTTGTCCACAAACTTTAGAACTGCACTATTTATAGAGTCGACACATGGTGAGTCCTTTGTCCCATACAAATCCAACTCTGCTGGAATACAACCTATGCTACCTAGCCCGAACACAGCAACTTTTCTTGCTCCGTAACTGTACAAAGTCTGTTTTGTTACCAAAAAAGAGACCGGAATATATTAGTAATCTTAAGCAAAAAGTCCAATGAAAGGAATTTGATTCATGGAAATTGCATTTGTACCTTTAATTGTTTTTCGTATTGCTGAGCTAGGATTGTAGCATACTTCTCTGGTTTGTACAAAAGGCTTGATGGATAGAACTGAGGCATCAAGTAGTTGTTGATGTAATCGTTGTTACCCATTCCAACAATGTATATACATTTGCTTAGATACTCTTTGGTTAAAGTCTTATTATTTTCAAGCAAAGTAGACATGTGGGAAATTGTCTCTTTGTGATTTCTCAATTGCCTATTCAAGCTGATTCTATCTCCCTGAAAATCCAGAAAAAAAGTAAAGAAAGAGATTCAAGTTAATTTAGCCTAGGGTCAATCCAGAGTAAAGCGCATTGTCTTCAATCTCCCTAAAAATCCAAAATAAAGTACTATGAAAACCAAAATGAGTTCTTTAATATTTTTCTTGGAGTTATCACGGGCATCGAAAATCTACTAACGGGCAAAAAGAATGTGAACTGTCCTTTGGTTATTCTTCTTAATTACTTTAACAAATTTTTGTATAAGTGGTTAGTTTAGCCTAATTATCAAGAATTATTTATGGTCACTATGTGCCAAACTCCCTATAGTGGGTAGTTTGGCAATATAGTAACCGAAAATAATTCTTTGTGACGTGTTTTTTTGTGGAGTAAACTTGAAAATAAAGAGGTTTCAACCTTCAAGCTGATGTTTGTTTCTGACATTGCGAACAAAATTATATTAGCTGGAACTCTTTTCTTTTTTCTTTTAACCAAAACTGGAACTCTTTTCTAAGTAAAAATTTTAGTTAAGTGGAACTCTTTTCTAAATGCTATAGATCGTGTTTAACAGCAGCTTGAAGTTTGCCTCTATCAAAACAAAAAAAAAAGAGATCAAGTCTCATGCAAACGCCAACAAGAACGAGATTTAGATTGTATCACACCCCGAGAAGAAAAGAAAGTTTAGCGTGAACTCCAACGTACGATTCTAGTCTTACTACATAAGGTCGTAAGCTTATTATATATAAAAAAAGGGTCTAGTTTATTTTAAATATTTTTAGATATTATAGTGAAGTGTTAGGTATATAAAACATATGTTATAATATAACATGAAAATTAGTGCCAGAAAAGCTTGACTTTTATAGTGAAGTATTGTTATATAGGATGTTATTTGTTATTTGTCCTTAATCTAATTGCAAATGCTCTTCTAGTCAAGGGATATATGTTGAAGTATTTTACCAAATGTATTCCCGACTCATCACGAATTCCAGCAGCACCAGATGCATAGTTCACCCCTCTAAACATCTCCACACCTTTCACTGTTGCAAATGGCTCAATATACTTATCAAAACCCAATAAATCCGCTGCAAATATAGGAAATATATTAGTAGGGATTCACCAATAGTTTAGAAATATTCCACTGCTAAATGTTACTTTGGTTAATCATTTCTACGAAAATGCCCCATAATTATAGTACGATATATATACTTAGAGACTCAAGGAAACTATGACTTTTGTACCCTTACTATAAAATGCAGCTAAGAGAGTTTCTTAGAGGGTATTTGGATTGGCTTTTAAGCTGGTCAAATCAGCTTTTAAGCTCTTTTTAGCTTTTTTGGTGTTTGACAAAGTCAAAAAATACTTAAAAAGAGTTTAAATCTGCTTAAAACAAATCAAAAGCAATAAGTTGGGCAACCCTAACTTATTAGTATTTTTTTAACTTAAAAGTTATTTCCGCCGAAAACTCATTTTTTGAAGCCAATCCAAAAGGGCTCTTATTTGTATAACTATTCTCGATGGAATGTTCTTATATAGTGCTAACAATTTAATAATTCGAATGAAAGACGATATAATTATATGAGTCTATTTTAGACATTTTATCCATATAGTTAGCCCATTACTAACAGGTAATATGCATCATGCAATATTGTTAGAGCGTATTCTAAGATAATTAAACCAAACTAGCATTTCAATGAAGGATATATTAAAATTTAATAATGAAAAAAGAAGAAGAAGAAGAAGAAGAAGTAGTTAGGACCAATGAAATCTGCCGTATTCTTGCCATTGGTGAATCTACCAGTAGGACCATCAGGAAAATCAATTCCATAAGGTGGATAATTAGCCTTTGCTGTAGTAAAGAGATTATTGTTATTTCCATTATCAAATAAAGAGTCTCCCATAATAAACAAACAAGGCACCTGTTGTTCTCCCTTTACCAACAATGGACTTAAGTTTATGAAGACCAACAATACAGTCAACAACACAAACCATATCTTCATCTCACTTGCCATTTAAGAAAAGTAGTCAAATCTAGATGGGGAGGAATGATACAATATATAAACAATAGGAGGAGCTATTTATAGGAGGATAGGAAACGAAAGAACGAATTTCCTTTAACAAACTAAAAAAGAAAAAGGATGTACCACGCCAAATCGTGGACCACAAAGATTAAATAATTCAGGTCTGACTTTATGAAAATTGTTTTATAGTAACTTGATGGGGGCATCGCCAGCAGGGATATATCTTCATGTTTCATTTTTTGGCAAGACGACATTTTTTGTAATTATAAACCGAACCCCTCATGTAAATTTGAAGAATTTTAAGGCATAAACAAAAATATCTAGCACACTTGCAGTTTCCCAAAATCTTTACTCTTTAACGTTTTGGTGAACTTAGTTCAATTTTCCTTCCTTGTAATTGAGATATGCATTAGGCCGGTAGGCTAGGGGGATAGTCGAGCTTTTTCTACTACATATTGGGGGAGACTGGTTTGATAGGGTTGATTTTAGAGGGCTAGTGGTTAATGTTGTGTCCACACTATCATTTCTGTTTTTCATAACTTCGGGTCTTAATTAATGGTTTTTATTATTGCATGTCATTTATTTTATGGGTTTTATGATGCTGTTACTATTTTTATGGTTTCTGTTGACGATACTGATATATTGTCTCTTCTTGTTTTCTTTCCGTCTTCCTGAGTCGATGAGCTATCGGAAACAACCTCTCTACCCATAGCCCATAGGGGTAAGGTCTGCGTACACACTACCCTCCCCAGACCCCACTTTGTAGGATTTTACCGGGTCATTATTTGTTGTTGGTGTAACTTGTACATATATTCTCAACAAAGTCTAGTGAAAATAGCGATTTTGGCCCCTTAGGTTAATTGGAAGTGAAACGCATTTAGTTGATTATCACATTTACGGGATTAAAAGATGAAATAAAATAGTAATTTCGGGACTGAACTGCTTTTTCCCCTACACCTTATATTACCGTGTACAACATGCATATAAATTATAGCAAATTACCATGACGTTAATTAGTCTCTGGTTATTTGGGAAAATACAATTAAGCTCTGGTTTGGCTGTTTGCTTATTTTAATCACTTTGTTCCCTGTGAAAATTTTCTAATCATCCGGACTAGGCAGGTGACCTTAGTTATATTTTATTTATTTAAAATTATGGATTTTACTTGGAGATATAATTTTTTGGATCCAAATACTATTTATTTTATATGTGAAACTAATATTGCATACGAATAGATTGATTGAACACCTACTCTTCGTATCAACTTCAGATTAAAAGCATATGAGAAACCATAATTTTAAAAGTCAAAAACTTACAAGTGCAAGTTTCAAAATCTGAATTGTAGTTTTCAGGCCTAAAACTTTAAGAAAAAAACATTTAACGTAAAAATTGCACGGAGCGCCCTATTTGGTCGCCCCCATTTAACCTATACCCATTTTTTTAAATTTTTTTTTAACTTGTACCCATTTTTTAAACAACTTCAGCCCCCTTTCTCCTCCTTCTTCTCCTCCTCAAAGTTATATCCGCCTCTTCTTTCTCAAACTTCTCCTTCTCCCTTTTCTGCAAGAAATCTGTTACGGCTATGTATATAACTTGTGAATGCAAGTTCCTTGGTGGTTGTCTGAGATTGTACAGTGTGGTGGAGCTACTAAATCTTTTGAATATGTCATCTTAGGGATCATTACTGTTCTTGGTAGTGTGAGTCTTTGTTGTTTTCATTTCAAAGTGGAATGCTTTTTCTGTGTTGCTTCTCTTTTACTGCATTACACGCCATTACCCTTAATCGTTGTCATTCTCTTATTTTAAAGTTGTAACTGAACCTATAAGCCAGACTTCGACTCCAACATATCATAAAGATAAATCCTCATAAGGATTTCCTAATTGTTTTGTATTTTCAAATATCAGTTGCTTAACAATAAAAATGGCTGAGCAAAGCTGAGTCTGAGTTAGACGAAATGAGGTTGTTGCATTTAAAGCGGACGATAACATAAAAAACTTATTTTTCCAGAAAAAACTTCAGCTCTAGAGCTAAAGTTCGCCAGTTACAAACAAAAATTTCAGCTCTAGACCTGAAGTTCGACAATTACAAAATAAAAACTTCAGCTCTAGAGCTGAAGTTCGATAGTTAAAAAACAAAAACTTCAGCTCTAGAGCTGAAGTTCGTCAGTTACAAACAAAAACTTCAGCTCTAGAGCTGAAGTTCGACGGTTATAAAACAAAAACTTCAGCTCTAGAGCTGAATTTCAGGTTCGGCTATTAGAATGCTGAAGTTTTGCGCGATTGTCTTTGCTACTTCAGCCCCGTATGCTGAAGTTATGCGAAAAAGTGGGTACGTTTGTAAAAAAATTTTGCAAAGCAAACACAAGTTAAAATGTGACACAAAAAGTGAATATATGTGGGCGTCGATTTGACATGGAGTATGACAAGTAAACTACTGGGATGGGCCTGGGTTCAGTTGCCTAGCCTTTTATGGGGAACGCCTTTCTCGTGCGTGAAATCAGGTTATGAGAGTTTTATTATACATTATTATTTTCAAAGCCATATGGGGACAATCACCTGCAATGCAAAAACAAATATGATTTGTCATAACAAGGAGATAATCACATGGCATGGAAAAGCAAATTTGAGCTGTCATATCAAGACTTTATGAAAAGTTTAATTTTGTATAGAAAACTTGTATATAGAAGTTTGAAATTATTTGGTCACTTTTAAGTAGATGTCAGATAAACATTTACATTAGAAAACGTTGGAGAAAATGGGTTAAAGTGAGTCAAATTGTCTGTAATTAATGAGCATAACTGTTGGTTTCCTGAGTATACGTGACTGTCAAGTAATAAAGTATCTCGAAAGTAGAATATCAAACTCACAAGGACTTAGATAAATCGTTAACTATGCTAATTAAAATCAATTTACTGTCCAAGGTAATCAAGAATGTGATTTTTTTTCCTATTAATCTATTGTTGCAAACGTTAAACAAGTAATCACTAAATTAACAAGAACACAACAAGTTGTGATTTGGACTTTAATCAGAGGAGGTGAAGATTCCGAGATTGTGACCGGTTTATTAATCCTATTAAGTTCGTAATTGCACCTGTTAATCCGAATTATCTATGGTTGCTAATTGATCAAATCGTTTATACAAATAGCATACATCCACAATATTATACGTCTATCCATAATATATCAATTCCATATTCTCATGGTATTGAATATATCATGAACGAAGAAAATACGGTATTCAACCAAGTAGGACGGTTAGATATATTTCTATCCTAACCGAGGAATTCTTCTCCGAGCCACGAATTCAAAAACAAATTTTCTTTAATTCTACTCTAATCTAAACATGACCTTTCCAAGCATAGCATAGATAGTAGGGTGAATCGGTAGCTACAATAATTCATAAGTTAAACTAGAATTAAAGAAACAATCACGAGATGATAATTCCAATAAATAAAGATGTAATTAATAAACGTCAATATATATGTCAACCACACCCCTAGAACTAGAGTGCTTAGGTACTCATATTCGTAGTAATAATCATCCAAGTATTTTGCCTAAATATATTACAAAAAAGGGAAGAATGGATGAAAAACTCTATGATTTCTCCCTCTAAAGTTGTTCCACAAATTATTTGTGACTACAAATAATGTCTTACCCTCCATAAACACGATAAGGAAGTATTTATAGGCTAGGGCCGGAGTTTCCAAGTTCAAAACCGGGTAAGAAATATTTTAATTTGCGAACTTGGGACATTGGGCGCCTGACCTCATAGGGCTAGGCTTGGGGCACGCCTAGAGCCTCGCGAGGCAGGTCTTGGCTCGAGATAATGCCGACCTTAAGCTAGGTGTCGCCTGGTTTGGCGCCTGGCTTGTCTTCTTCGTATTTTCGTGCTCTTTTCTTGTATTTTCGTCACTCTCTTGTGCAACCTTTACTTGTCTTCATATTCCAACGATCCTACACATGAAACAACTCAATTAAAATCAAACATCGCGTAATTAATTATTAAAGTACCAAAATATAAAGCGAGTAATGTACTAAAATATAAAATTATAGCCAAACATCAATAAATTTCTCCTTTTTATGCTTAGTGGGGTTACTTAAGTTGATGTCATGCGCCCATGTCTCGCTGTTATTTAAATCAGGGACAGAGCTAGAATATAATTTACGGGTTCGGTCGAATTCAGTAACTTTTATCCAAATCATGTATTTGTTTAAGAAATGCATCGAATATGTACAACTTATTAATTTTATAACCCAGTTATTTAAGCAGATTAGATTCCGAAACCCAAAAAAAATTAAAGTGAAATTAATTCTTACTGTAATATATAATTTTTCATTGAATGAACTAATAAGAAAATAAGAATGTTGGGGAAAACAATGATAGAATGGAACAGGGGAGTAGTTTCACGAGTGCAACGCAGCTTAAAAAGACATGTCTCAATCAATTTTCGAACTTTATCAAAGGTACGTTTCAGAGTACACATCTACATTTACTACTACTCCGTCCATTCCAATTTAAGTGAGCATATTTGACTGAACACGGAGTTTTAAAAAAAGTGAACATTTTTTGAATTTGTGGTCCTAAA
Organism: Nicotiana sylvestris; assembly: GCF_000393655.2. Lineage (NCBI taxonomy): Eukaryota > Viridiplantae > Streptophyta > Magnoliopsida > Solanales > Solanaceae > Nicotiana > Nicotiana sylvestris. Next base: position 47,363,811 of record NC_091058.1, read on the forward strand.
CAAGTTAAATAAGGATCCAGAGTATTTGTGTGGTTACAAGAGCTTCTCATTAAATGTAGATTGAAAGTATAAGCTAAATTGTTTTCAAATTTAGAAATGGGTCATTCTTTTTGGAACAGTCCAAAAAGGAAATAGTTTCACATAAATTGGAACGGATGGAATATCAGTCTAGCTTTTATAGCTAAATTATAGGTACTGAATCCAGCTGGCAGAAATCCATATGGCAAAGTGCTAGCCTTATAGTCTATTTGGCCAAACTTCTTTAAGTCAAAAACACTTTTTTTTAAATAACTTTTTTTTTTAAATTGAAGTGTTTGGTCAAGTTTTTAGAGAAAAAAAAAAATACCTTTGAGTGGAACAGAAAAAAGTAGTTTCTCTCCAAAAATATTTTTTTAAAAAACATTTTTGAGAAACACTTAGAAGCAGTTCTTAAAAGTTTGGTCAAACACTAATTGCTGCTCAGAAGTGTTTTTCAAATTAATTAACTAAACACAAATTGTTTCTCACCAAAAGTACTTTTGAAAAAAGCATTTTTGAGGGAAAAAAACTTCTCAAAATAAGTTAATTTTTGCAGCTTGGCCAAACAGGCTATTAAACTTCAAAATCCATTTGTTATCAATTTTATGCAATTCAGTATTCCCTCCGGTCCACAATTAGGGACCAATTTGCCTTTTTATTTTGGTCTAAAATAAATATTCATTCATATAATAAAAAAAATTCAATTTGTTTTTCCAAAATTACCCTTATATACATATCCCTAAAAAGTCTTTTACTCATCATATTATCTATCTATACTATATTAAAAGCACGAAGACCCCTCACGAAATATCGTTTGCCTTTTTTACCCTTTAAAAATAGAGCTAACACTGGATAAAATAGTCATTTGATTATTTTTCTAATATTTAGAAATAGTCATTTAATTAATTCACTAACATTTAGGAGTTTGTATAATAAATTTTTTCCTTATTGAACTCTATTAAATATTCTGACATTTAAAACTTTAAATATTTAATATTTTACCTTATATAAATTTTACACTTAAATTATATATAAATAATAAAATAAATAAATAAAAGAGAGAATAAGAACATTAAAAAAAGAGGAAGTACGTTTGACTTTGGATAATATGGAAGTTTCTTTAAAGACGTAATGGCTTCCTGGCCACTTAAACTTGTAGGGTTTTTGAAAATCGATACACGAACTTTGAAATTTCCCATTTGAACACTCAAACTTGACAAAATGCGTACTAATAAACACATCCACCAGAACGTGTATATCAATTGCGTTGACATGTACAACACATCATGCTAAGCTTTACTTGCCATGTGTTATTTGTGGGTCCCATTTTTAAAAAGAAAAAAAAACGCCTGAACACATACCCAATATTAGCCTGTACGAGCAGCTCCGGACGCTCCTAACATACCCAATATCACCATGGGGAAAGTTCACGGATCACTTGCTCGTGCTGGTAAAGTGAGGTGGCAAACTCCAAAAGTTGCCAAACAGGACAAGAAGAAGAAGCCTCTTGGCCGTGCTCACAAGATGATGCAATACAACCGCAGATTCGTCACAACAGATGTTGGTTTCGGGAAGAAGAGGGGGCCGAACTCATCTGAGAAGTAAATGAAAAAATGACTTTATTTTTAGGTAAAGAAAGTTGCTGAAGTTCAATGAGTTGTATTTGCATTCTGTTGCTTCTGAGAATACTCCGGACAATACAATGTTAGCACTATTATACAATTGGTTTCCATAGTTAATGAAATGAGATAAGCAAGAATTCAATGGCCATCGTGATCTTGACCAAGTTACTGGAAAAATTGCTGCTGCTCTTTAAGAGATGAATTCAGGCAATTTTATGAATACATGAGTTAGAATCACATCCAATGGCCAACGTAGGGGAAAAGTATTTTTTCTTTTTTCTTTTTCTTTTTTTATTTATATTTTATTCTAATTCTATTTTTTTAGTAAAAATAATACTATTCACACGTCTTGGCAGCGTGATTTGCACACAACTCAGTCATGTCAGCTGCAGTGCTTACACATAGGTATGGTCAACGGTCAAAAGTATTTATTATTACCCATTTTGTCAAGTTTGAGTGTTCAAATGGGAAAATCCAAAGTTCGTGTAGCGGCTTTCAAAAGACCTACAAGTTTAAGTAGCCAGGAAGCCATTACGGCTTCTTTAAATTTCTTTAAAACTTGTATACGTTCTGATTTCTTCGAAACTCTTCTATATTAGAATACTTAAAAATACATAGAAGACTATTCTACCAGTAGTAATATTCTATATTATATTAGTTTTCAAAGCTTTTAAATTAGTAATTACAATTGTTTGGAATATTGAGCATAAATAAATAACAAACTCCAAAATTATTAATTATTCCAACAAGATAATTTATGAGATCTTTTAAATTTAACTGAATATAATTAAGTTTCTTGACTATAATTATGTCTTTTAAAAAAGCATTTTAACTGTAGACTTTATTTATAGTATAAAGTGATTCTTAAATTTTTGAGATTTACAAAGAATTGTCATTTCTTTTATCAATTGTTGATTTTTCACCTAATCGACTTTTTACTATTTGAAAAAAAAAATGTTATCGAATAAAAATATAATTGCAATTAAATACTTAAAATTTGGTATGAGCTAGCTAATTAGTATTATTTAAATACTAATCTCACTTGAAAAATGATACTTCCGAACTAAATACACACTTCCAGTTCTAAGTTCTAACTTTAGTCATTCTTTGAAATACATTTTAAGTTGAATTATTTGACTGGTGATTGAGCATTTTCGTGGAGCAATTTTATTTTTTATTAGTTATATACGATCAGTATTCATTATTTTCAAGAACTTATATTTTTATTTTATATCTCAAAGATAAATTTTAAATAAATTTTTTTTTGAGTTAGGTACACGCGCAAAGCGCGTACACTAAGACTAGTATTACTACAATTAAATAGCAGTAACTTAAAAGTCATTCAAAGACTCCAGAATAACTATTTCAGCAACTGAGAAGTCATTCAAACTCCATGGATATCAAAGTTGAAGAACAACTTGAAACAGTCAAGAGTCAAAGGAAATCAAAATTGACGACTCAAGGAGCACTGAAATCAAGAAGATTGATGACTCAATAAGCAAGAAAATTGTGAAAGGTTGGCGACTCCAGAAAAGTTAAAGATTTTCCTTTTGATTTAAACAAATTTCCCCAGGAAAGTGAAGAAGGTTTTGGTGCTTTTCCATTTTAGCCATGTTTAATAACAACCTAGAAATTGAGCTTCCATTTATAAGATAGTTTTTGGTGATAAAAATTGAAAATTTGGCTTTATTTTATTTTTTCAAAGTTGTTTTTAAAATTTTAGCAAAAGTTTCAAGTTTTATTTTGAATAATGTAGTGACTTGAGAAGAGAAGTAAGTGCAACTATAACTATGCTGTAATATTTAATTAAGGTTAATTTAGTCACACTAACTATTTTTTTTAGAATTTAGTATTTCTTTAATGGGTATGCCAAAGACAAATTGATCGCTTATTGTGAGATTAATAATTAATTCATTTTGGGTTTCTAGAGCCTTTTCAATATTTTCTTGTTAGTAGTTAGATTTAATAAATAAAATAAAGGTGAGTCAAGCAGGAAATAATAACCTCAATAGCATAATACCGAGAGAAGCTAAGAATTGATCTCTTTACATATTTATATGAGATAGAATATAATTATCACCATATTTTCAGTGCTTACACATATAACACATGCTTCTGAGCATTTAAGTTTCTTGACTTTCATCTGTTTAATTTATTCCTTGGTAGAGTCCTGATGTTACAGTGATGTTACTTGTCTCTTGCACAGTTGCAAGCGGCTTGACACGAGATAAACTGGTAATTAATTAGCTAATTGAATCTAATCAAATTAGGATACGAACTAGAGACTTGGCATTTTGAGGGCCGCTTATCGTTCACATCATATTAATTTGGCAAAATACATAAACGACACGTTTAAGTTATTCTATTGATGAGACAAACACTAGCTTCAACGGACCCTTTTACCATTTTGATACTTAAGTGACTATTAAGTATAGTAAATAAACGTCTCGCGCTAACATGACTGTCACACCTCATTTTTCCCAGGGGGATAAGGAGTTTTTCCAAATAAAGTGACAATAATCGAAAAGGGATTCTTTATATTCAAATTCAGAGTCGCCACTTGGGATAATCTATGGTGACCCAAGTCACCAGTTTAAAATCACGAATCGAGGAAAATGACTCTATTTTTACGGTCCGGGAAACACAGAAAAGCGAGTAAGGAATTATGTTAACCCGGGAGAAGGTGTGAAGCACTCCCGAGTTCCGTGGTTTTAGCACGGTCGCTCAACTATTAATAATTGACCACATTATCTGATTTATCACATGTTTAGAACCTATTGTACATTTCTAACTTTATAACCGCTTTTAATATTTATGGAATTTATTTGAACAAGTCGCGATGTCGCGCACTCGTTTGTTTTGTACACATTGTGAATCGCGTCACGGGAACCGTACCCACGATCTACAACATGTTTAATTTTTATTATTATTTATTATAGTCGGGTCACATGAAATGCACACCCGAATTTGGAGTTATGTATCATGAATATGCCACGAGAACCGTACCCATAGTCATGATGATTTATTATTAATCGCGTCTAAAGAAAGCTACAATGTTTGTGATTTATTTAAGAATTATGGGGAAGATATTATGAATTAGTGCTAATTTAAGGACGGGCTAACTGATGGGTTCATTTGTATTGAGCTGATGGAATTAAACAATTGGACCATTTATTCAAACTAATTCCTGTATCTTCTATTTCAAACAAAGCCAACATCAAAATTAAAATAAGAATGTAAACGAAATAGCATTTCATCCAATTATGTCAGGTAGTGAATTATTTCCAAGCCAATCAATTACGAGCAATTTCAACGAAGAACAGGATATCATCAATAAGGAATCTGGCTAAATATATCATTCCAGCACCAAATGATATAGCAATTGACAAAGGATAAGATGGAAACAAACCTTTATATATGAATAGAGCTGAAAATTTGCAATCCAATCAGAATAACAAAGCAACAATCGTTGGACTGAAAAGTCGAAATTGCGCACCGGAACCTCGAATCGGAAAACTCAAAACCCAAGCTCGAAGCTACCGTTCACTCGATTTTTAGACTCAAATTTGCCTTTGATTAATGAAATTCCGACAGTTACAAGTACGTCAATAAAATCAATTGAAACCATGAACCAATGACACTTGAAATCAGACAAACTCCAGACCTGAATTCATCTCCATTTTTTAAAACACAGAAATCGAAATTAGCATGAAGAGGACAGTATCACTTTTCTTTGTACTTCTTCCTGATTTTCTGATTTTTGAATCTCAAAACCAACAAAAAGTCGGACAATGAAAGCGGCAATAAATGAAATGTGATGATTATGGAAAGCACAAAAAGAAAAAAGAAAAACTGAAAACGTCACAATTTGATGAAGGAAGATGGACTAATTGAAGACGTCAAAATCGAAACAGTGATGATTATGGAAGTAGTTTTGTGTATATGTGTGTTGTGAGTGTATTTTGGTAAAAATCAATTGTGAAAAGATCAGGTGTGGGTGCAACGGCTAGGTGAAGTGTCAAAATAGTAGGTGTCAGTTGAAGTGTTTGTTTAATAGTTGAGAATAACTTAAAAGGCCTGTTTATGTATTTCAAGTGCAAACAATTTTAGGCTTCTTCAAATGCAGGGCATGTGATTATTACAATTTACAATGTGACCAATTACCTGGAAAATGAATTTTTTAATTCCAATCAAAGAAATAATGCCACTCGACTTGAATTCTTATTACAGAGTGTAGGCGATTATTACAAATATATCCATGAAAATCGTGAAACATGCGAAACTAAAGTTACTGATCATAATACAAATCATTGCCCGTGACCAAGTGACGAATATCCATAGGATAAGCATCAGATGGTAGAAGAGCGTTGTAAGCTCTATGTGTAGCGATGGAATTGGCGATTTCAGTTGGATGGAAATTATCAAAAAAGAGATGAGTAGACCTAATGAGGCATGGAGCTTTTCCTGGAATACATTGCCCTTCAGGCATGATCTTCGTAACTTGGCAGCATGGATAATTCAAAAGAGTTAGAGCTGAAAATAAAACGTGACAAATTATTAGTATACAATAAGGAGAAAAAAAAAATACGATATGTATACTACTGATGTTTAACGTACCGATCGCCGATGAAATGCTATACATGTTTATGTATATGAATTGTGCGTCTGGTAAATTGGTATTAAGATCATCAACAAGAGCTTTTAAGTTTTTGTTGAATAATTGAACTGCCTCATTTGTTGAATCAACACATAAAAGTGTGCTGTGTTTTTTCAACTCATCTGGAATGCAACCTATTTGGGGCAGTCCAAAAAGGGTGATTTTTCTTGCTCCATCTTCATACAAATCCTACTACCAACAAAATAGCAACATCAACCATTAATAAATTAAATATAGAAATGTAAGTGTATGCAATAAAATAAAAAAAGTTTAGTTCGAACCTTTAGCTGTTGGGAGTATTGTTCGATCAAGACTGTTGCGTACTGACTTGGTGTGTAAAAATGACTAGTTGGATAGATATCTGGCATTAGAAAATTGTTGATGTAGTCATTGCTGCCTATTCCCACAATGAAGAGGCACTTATTCAAGTGGTTTTTGGCTGAGGTTGTATTCCCAAGTAAATCAGCTATTCGGGAAATTGTGACTTTATGATTCTCCAATTGCCTGCCCAAGTAAATCCGATAGCCCTGAAAATTAATACGCTTTTCTATAAGTATCAAATAAAAAATAAATAAGTGGTGTTTTCTGTTTGGCAAAATTAACATGTTTATGACAAATCTTTCAAAAAGATTGAGTGAAAATGCTTTGCCTCTTTAAGATATGAGGCGTGAAAACGACTTGTTACCTAAACCTATTACTCCATAATTTTTATATATATATCTCCCTTTTCTTTTTCTTTTTCTTTTTTGGAGAATACATCTGTCTACCTTTTTAGGTGTTACTCAAAAGTCAACAACCTGAAATTCACTTTCTAGCCTCAATAATGCACAATATAGTTTGATGTGATTGGACCCTTGCCAAAGTTTGTGCTCGCACGTGGTTTCAATCTTTGAAAATAAAATATTAAAAAAGATTCATTTTCGTTGGTGAAAAATTGCTCTCAGATTTAGCTAGAATAATTACTCTAATTATATATTTACCCGGTTCACAAAAAATCAATTACTCTAATTATATATTTACCCGGTTCACAATAAATGATTTTTTGGTTTTTTTTGTTGTCCAAAATATATGACTTTTTCAGATTTCAAAAATTAATTAATTAATTTTTTTATGCATTGCGCTTAGAGTAAATAGTGCTGAGTATATATTAGGAGTGTTTATTTTCAATGCAATTGAATTCTTCCATATGATCAGATTCACGTTTCCACTTCTCTAGTAGTCCATAATGCGTCTATGTATCAACTATGGAGTACTTTTTAGTAAAAAACTTGATGATTGTTTCATCTCCTCCGATTCATGTTAATTATTTTTGTAAAATGAAAATGGAGAAGCAATATGAGAGGGATGATGAAGACTCCTTGAATTTTAAATTTGAAGACTCAATCAAAACAATTCAAGAGTACTCTATGAACAGCAAAGTTGAAGACTCATTCGAAAAGATTGAAGACTTAATATATAAGCTTGAGTTTCTTGCTGAAATTTTGAAATAGTTGTTTGAGGCGCACAAAGTTTTCAATGTTCAGCCGGTTGCCTCGTGTGCCATTTGCTTCATTCAGCGTTTAGTGAGAGTTGATAATAATCACATCCCAAATCCCAAAATGGCATTATGTCAAATATAAAAAAAAAATCAAAAAATCACTATTTTGGAGCGGAGGGAGTAACAATCAAGAATTTATAACAGATTTATAGCTCTATGAATATGTAGCACCATTTCACATTGAACAGGAAGACAAAATTTCTTTGTACGTTCTGCAAAGTATATTGCTAACTTAAATGTTAGTAATAGCAAAGAAAAGTGAATATATTAATGCATACTATACAATGCATGAATGGAATGGCTCGAAAATATCCCATTATATATATATATACTTACAAGGTGATTTCCTGTATCGTTGCGAATTCCAGCTGAACCAGATGCATAGTTCACACCTTGCAAGATCTCATCCCCCGTTGCACCAGCAGCATAAGGTGGAATGTAGTTATCAAAACCAAGGTGTTCCGCTACAATTTATGACAAAAGCATAAATTAAACAAGACTAATATATGCAAAAAAATTAGTTTTGTTTGTGGTCATGATCTCACAACCACCCATTAAAATGAATCAAGCCAAAATATGCACATGCAGATTCATGTTGAATATACAATTAAGTAAATAAAACTAATATTAAATTCTCTCATTTAAATTGAGATCGATGGTCGCAGAGTTTAACGCAAAAAAATTAAAATCTTGGGAGGGATCAGAAAAGGGAGAGAGTTAGGATCACCTAGCAAATCTGCCATATTCCTGCCATTGGTGAATCGACCAGTTGGACCGTCGGGGAAGTCAACTCCATAAGGTAGATAATTAGCTCTTGCTGCTGTGTTAATGTCATTGTTGTTGCCATTATCAAGTAACGAGTCCCCAAAAATGAAATAACAAGGCACTTGAGGTGCACCTTCAACTAACTTCAGGACCAAAAATACCGTGATTATTGTAATATAACATGCCATTGACAGACGCTTAAGAAGAAGATGAAGAAGTAGATGAAGAAGTAGACGAAGAAGAGTGTTGATTGGGGTGAGAGTTGCTTAAAATATATAAGAGAGGTTTTGTTGTAGAATTTTTATTTCATCATTACTAGAGGCTACTATTTAATTATTTGTGGGGTAGCGAGCATGGGGCAATTGACAGGTTATGGATGCTGATTATATTTGAAATATTTAAACAAAGACGACAACGATTTCGAAAAAGAAAGAAAAAATAAGACGGGAGAATTTTCAATGTCATCAAACTTAACATTGTCAGCTATATGTGAGACGAGTTTTAATAGTGTTGTCATGTCTTTACTAAATACGTTATAATCAAGAAAAAATTCAATTTATTTTTTAAAATTATCCTTGTTACATATTCATAAAAAAAAATTTACTCCTCACATTAAATTACTAAAATTAAATAGCAGCAATTGAAAAGTCATTCAAAGACTCGAGGATAACTATTTCAGTAATTGAGAAATCATTCAAACTCCATGGATATGAAAGTTGAAGAACAACTTGAAACAGTTCAAGGCTTGAAGGAAATCAAAATTGACGATTCAATGAGCAATGAAATTAAGAAGGGCGATGACTCAATAAGCAATAGGAAATTGTGAAGGTTGGCGATTCCAGAAAAGTTAAAAAATTTCCTTTTGAAATTTCCCGAGTAAAATGACGCAGCTTTTGGTGCTTTTCCATTTTAGCCATGTTTAACAACAACCTGGAAATTGACCTTCATATTATAAGATGGGTTTTGGTGGTAAAAGTTGAAAATTTTGGCTTCATTTTATTTTTTTCAAAGACGTTTTTAAAATTTTAGCAAAAGTTTCAAATTTTATTTTGAATAATGTAGTGACTTGACAAAAGAACTAAGTGCTACTATAACTATGATATAATATTTAACTAAGGGTAATTTAATCCTACTAACTATTTTTTTCAAGAATTTAGTAAACAGTGGACGGTTGGAGAATGAAAAAAGGTTTCTTTTTGAGCTGAAAAGTTTCTCTCCATTAGTGTTGTCATGTCTTTCCTATATATACTAATTACTTACAATAAGCAATAGGACGTGTTTTGTTTACGCTCGTGGATGAGATTATTATCTAGTGTGTGCAAAGAAAATCGACAAACCGCACCAAATCGATAATTCGATTTAAACCGGAGAAAAAAACCCAATCATGGTTTGGTGTTGAAAAAAATCCGACTATAATTGATTTGGTTTGGTTTTAACTAAAAATAGTCAAATCGAAACCAAACCAACCTGACATATAAATTATATAATTTTAAAAAAAAATTATACATATAAATATTTCTTGTAAATATTTCTTAAACTTTTTTCACAATTTTATCTTTAAACATATTATTTTAAGCTTGGACTTAACATTCTTAAATGATTCAATAAATTTTATAGCCCATAAAGATACTAATTCAAATTAACTTCAAATCAATACAATGCTAGCAAAGGAAATTTAATTTAACAATAGAAATGACAATAGTGTTAGATATCTATTTTTTAATTTTGTATTGGTTTATAATGAAAATGCATAACTTAGTTTATCTTGTTCTTTAGTGCTTGGTTGTGTAATTAATAGTACTTATTAGTTGCATTTATTTTAGCATGACCTATATAATACTTTTAGATTATGTTAAAATTTAGTATAGCTTATTATTTAGTAATATTTTCTTTATGAATTTTATTATTTTTGTTATTGAATATTTTAGTAAAATGGTATGACTCATCTCATATTATTGTGTTATTTTCTTGAAAAATACATTGTATAATTATATCTTATTAGGACTAAAGAAATATTTGGAGCACAAATTATATATTTTATGCTATGAAGACTTATCGGAAAAAAAAAAACCAAAAACCCAAAAAAAACCAAAAATTCGAGAAAAACCGAGATCGAAAAACCCAACTTTATTGGTTTGGTTTGATTTTGTCACGACCCAAAATCTAACTATGGTCGTGATGGAGCCTATCGTGTTACAAGGCAAGCCTATTCCCAAAATATTACTACTAATTTAATTATAAGAATTTAATAAAATATTTTTCAATAATTTAATTCTTCATAAACAAACCAACTCTAAATATAAATAATATAAAATACGGAAATGAGTCCCAAACATCAGGGTGTCACTAAGTCATGAGCGTCTAAAACTATAAACTAAGATATATAAACTGTCTAACTTTCCAAAAGAAGAAATGACAAAAGGAGTAATAACGTCCTGCGGACGCTAGCAGCTACCTTGCAGTCTCCAAAGATAGTCGGCCTAAACTCAACGACCGCCGCGCTCTAACTCACCTGGATCTACACCTAAAGTGCAGGGTGTAGTATGAGTACAACTGACTCAGTAGTAACAGAAATAACTAAGGAACTAAGCAGTAGTGACGAGCTAAGCAAAACAGTCCAATTATTTATTTTCACAATTTAAAAATAACAGGAATAAACAGGTAAATTTCATAACTTAGTAAATGCCACAAAGAAATTTAACAGATAGATGCAGCAACAATACAAATTAATACAACCTCACAGCAGTGTCACTCCATCACTCATCACTTAACACACTTAAAACACTCAACACTCTGCGTTCACTAGGAGTGTGTATAGACTCCGGAGGGGCTCCCAAAGCCCCAAGCACTAAGCACGAACAACTCACGTGCTATCATATCAATACCTGGATCCGCACGGTCAACTCACGTGCTACGCGGACAATTCACGCGCTATGGTATCAATACCTGGACCCGCACGATCAGCTCACGTGCTATGCGGATAGCTCACGCGTGTCACCCCTCCTTTTTACACCCGAGGGGGTATATAATGGAGTTTTTCTACTTTAAGTGACATTATTCGAAATGAGATTATTTTATTTAATTTCAGAGTCGCCACTTGGAATAATTTATTTGGTGTCCCAAGCCACCGGTTTATTTTAAATCCCAAATCGAGGAAAATCGATTTTATTTTAAAAGTTTGTGAAACCAGAAAATTAAGTAAGGAATTCTGTTAACCCGGGAGAAGGTGTTAGGCATTCCCGGGTTCTGTGGTTCGAGAACGGTCGTTTAACTATTAAAATTGGCCTAATTATCTGATTTGTTACATGTTTTAAACCTATTGTGCATTTTTAACTTTATAATTGCTTTTAATTATTTTAACCGCTTTTTAGAATTTATGGAATTATTTCTTGAACGAGTTACGATTGTCGTACAATTGCCGTTTTGGAACACACCGCAAACCACGCTACATGAAATGCACCCGCGATTCGCAATATGTTTATTTTTATTAAAATTCGAAGTTGTTATGATCGGGTCACATGAAATGCACACCCGAATAGGGGATTATATATCATGACTATGTCACGGGTACCGTACCCATAGTCATGATAGTTAATTAATCGCGCCTAAAACATTTTTACGAATATTCAGATTTTTTCTAAACTAATTCGATTTTTTATTGTTACCCGCAGTTTCAGGTCAGAAACCCAAAACACCAGAAGAAGCAACCCAAATGGCTGTTTGGTAAAAGTTGGCCTAGTCGCAATTCTTAAATGACTGGGCCTATTACAATTTTGTGTTCAAAAATCAAAGAAAATGCACATCTGTCTAAAAGATAGCATTTGGTTTATTTAGAGGCGAAAATCCAGAAGATGATTCAAGATCTAAAGTTAATTTTATTGCATGTGATTTCCAATACAAAGAAAAAGTTGAGTTTAGATTGAAGTTCAAAGAAATGAGCCCATAGCTGGGATCAAACTATTAGGGTTCAGTACCTAGGCCCATCCGTCTGGGCCCAGATTTGCTCAGGTGATTCCCAGATTGGGCCCTGTTGCAAGTCTGGCCCAACTCCTGTGGCAATAGGCTGTACTATAACAAATAACTCATGCTATTATGAACATAAACTATTAATCCATTTATTGCTGACAGTCCGTAAATTTACAACATGCTCCTAAATACAACTATATATATCTAAAGGAAAAGAAAGAAATTTTTTAAGACAAAGTAACATTCTTCATAACTTTGAGCCCTTTAAATGTTACAAAGCCCTTTAAACAAGCTTCATCTTGCAAGAAATCAGCTATAGAGTTGTTCTTTACAAGCTAGTATTTGATTCCCAGTTCTAAGATTTCCTTCTCTTGTTGCCACTCCCATACAACCAGAAAAACAAGATGCAAACTTCATTATTATGGAGAATCCATTTAGCATTGTACAATTAGTAAATTAGCAAGCAGTGGCTAGTACCAAACTGATGACCATATCAGTTTAATTCATACAGGCATGGTTTATACATAAACATGGCCAAAAGTCAATGTAACAAGAAAAAGGAAGTCTGAAATTTTAGGAAGCAAAATTTATTGGATAGAAACCAAAACAAGTTTGAGACAAACATAGGGACTACAGGCAGAAACATCATACATGTTTGAATCCAAACCATATCTCATTCAAGGCTAATTTTGGACAGAGAAGTACATACCTACTGTAGTAATGATCGAAATGGAGTAAAATGAAGCTCTAAATGGAAGTTATGAACCAGCAGAACCTAGAACAACTGCAAATAATGAACCCAAAAATACCAAAGGACCAACACTTTAGCTTTCCGAAATTAGGACATTAAAGAAAAGACCAGCCCAGAAATAACCAGAAACGGATGTTTTTAGCAAGAAAGTTGCAGAGATTTTCTATGTTTGTGTATTCAGAAAATTTTAGGTGATCATAGGCTAATGAATATCCCTAGAATGAGGGAATAACTTTCCTTTTATAGGGGATACAAAACAACATCAAAAAAGGCATATTCTAACCTAAATTCCCTGAATGTCAGATGGTACAACATGTTTGGACAACTGTTTGTTATTTTTTCAGCCTAATTCCAGCATTTACATGCTAAGAATGGGGCAGTTGTCCCATACTAGAACATTCTGATATTTTAACCTTTGTAAAAATCCAACTTTACCCTTTCAAATACTGATTATTTCAATTCTAAACAATTTTGACCCAAATTCTGATTTCAAAATCCCTTGTGGAACCTCCTAGAACAATCTAGAAGATTCTAGCATTAGGGTTCCTTGTCTTGTTTCAGTTTCCCCTTTTAATTCTGAAATTAGGCTTAAGGGCATCCAAGGTTTAATTCAAACAAATTAATTATAATTAGCAAATTAACAAGTTCACCTAATTAAACCCTAAACAAGAACACCGAATTCAAACTTTTATCTAAAACAATAACCAAACAAAACAAAATGATCATGCAAAGAAACCCTAGAAATTAACCTAATCAGTTTGCAAATTAAACAAATTAATCAACTAATTTTTATAAATAGGTAATTAGAAATAGACTAGGAAGCCCGTTAATTAACTTTTGGAATTTGAATAAATTATTCTAATCATCTTAAACTAAACACTGAATCTAAACAAACAATACAAAAGAGAAAACAACCACAAAAATGAAAAAAAAAAGAATAATCATGCAATAAAACCCTAAGAGCTAACCTTAATTAATCTAAACTTGATGCGACTAAACAAAATATGCAATCAAAACTAATATTCATACAATTAAACTTAATCATAAAGTTCAGCATGCTCCAATAATTTTTTTTAAAAAAATTAGCCTAACAGTGAATAACACACTAATTAATCTAAACAACATGGTCAATCATATGCACATTCAGTAAAGGAAATGAAAAGAGAAAGAACAGGAGACAATAACATAAAAAGGAAAGAAGAAAGATGAAGTATACCTACCGGCTCAAAACGACTTATGGCTCATCGGAACATCTTCGAGATGGGTCCAAAAATACGTTAATCAATCATTCTTGTTGAGAACGATCAATTAGCGTAAGTTATAAACCCAAATCGAGTCTTGAAACTCGAAGGAAACAGAAGAAAAATCGACCAAATTTGGCAAACTAGGGTTTCTGGTTTCTCTGAGATTTAGGATTTGAGGAGATTAAAGGAGATTTTTTAGGGAATCCGTGGTAGGATGGTGGTGAGGGAAGGCTAGGGGTTATTTGGCATGATTTTGTGGTTTTTTCAGGTGGTTTAGGGTTTGGATTGGAATCTCAGATCCGAGATTAACGAAGATAGGTGGGGATTTTGGTGAAGATGTTGACGGATTAGTGTAAAGGGGAGGCTGGGGATTATCTGGTATAAGTTTGGGGTGGTTTGGAGCGTCCTCGCCGTCGTGAGGCAATTTTCGGTGGGCGGCGGACGGTGGAGATTTGAGAGATAATAGAGATAAAAGA
Source organism: Nicotiana sylvestris (assembly GCF_000393655.2). Lineage (NCBI taxonomy): Eukaryota > Viridiplantae > Streptophyta > Magnoliopsida > Solanales > Solanaceae > Nicotiana > Nicotiana sylvestris. The sequence continues at coordinate 47,378,847 of NC_091058.1, forward strand.
GGGGGGGGGGAATGAGGTCCGTCTCTAGGGTTTGGGGGGCTGGTTAGGATAATTTTAAGGGGAAGGACAATCAGTTTCGAGTCGTTGGATCAAAAGAATCCAACGATTGTGATTGAAAGACGGGGAAACGAGGTCGTTTGGTAAGAGGGAAATTGGAGGAGTATTTATGAGAGTTGGGCTGGGGCAGAATTGGGTAAAAAATCACATTTGGGCCATTGCATTTTGCTCTTTGGGGTGGCCCAATATCAGAAAACCCAATTGTTTCTTTCCCATTTTCCTTTTCTTTGTTTACTTTTTCTTTTCTTTAATTTAAAAACCTAATTAAATTAATTAAGTCTTAAATTAAATCCTAAATTAATATTACCTATAAAATCAAATTAATTATCTATTTATAATAATTACAAAATTGGTTAATCCTAAATTAATGAAGAGAAAAATACTAATCTAATATTAAAAACTAAAATGTAAACATGAACATTATTTTTTGTGATTTTCATTTTAATAAAGCAATTAATTAACTAATTAATCCTAAAAATGTGAACAAAAAACCTAATATGCAATGCATGAAATTTTTGATATTTTTTGGGCTTTTTTCATGATTTTACCAAAATTAAAAGTGCACAAAAATGCAAATAATTAATAAAAATATTACAAAAATCCTATAAAATTGAAAAACAATTTGAAAAAAATCTATTTCTTTATCTTTGTAGGAATATTTTTAGTAGGGCAAAAATCGCATGCTCACAGTGCGCTATGGTATTAATATCCTCACAACCAGGCCCTCGGGCTCACTCAATCATGTACCTCACTAGCCGCATCATCATCAACAAATAAGGGGATACAACCCACATCAAGTATCACAGCATATTAGCTAATAATAGAGATTGAGGTAAATATGTACAATAATTTCTATGACTGGATACAAATAATGTGAGCATGAATAAAGCCTAAGCATGATCTCTAACATGAAGGTAAACAAGTTCAACAATAAGTAAACACATAACCACAGATAACAACCATTAGGCCTCACAACCTCACGAGACGAACCAAGTCTTAATCCCTTATGGTGCACACCCGCACGCCCGTCACCTAGCATGGGTATCACCACCAAACAATCACATGATATCAATTTCTCCGGGTTTATACCCTTAAGGCCAGAGTTAAAACTGTTACTTATCTCAACCGCGTAAAATCCTACTCCGGAATGCCCTCGTATCTGAACTCGGTCTCCAAAAGATTCGAATATAACCATAATCAGATTAATACCATCAACATGTACTAAAGAATCGAATTCCACAATAAAAACTAAAAAATATGCCAAAAATTTGAAATCGGCCAAAACCTGGCTCCCGGACCCACATCTCGAAATCTGTCAAAAATGGAAGAATAATAATCTTCGTCCTCTCCCGAGTCTAACCATATAAAATTTATCAAAATCGGACTCCGTTTGGTCTCTCAAATCCTCACTTAAAACTCTCCAAAACTCAAACCCTAACTCCCTCAATTTCACTTTGAAATCATCAATCAAATCCCAAAAACGAAAATGGATTCATGAAATATAACCAAAACCGAATAAAGAACACTTACCCCAATCCATATGGTGAAAATTGCCCAACTCCGAGCTCCTCAACTCAAAATACGGCCGAATGAATAAACCCTTATTTTATATATTTTTCTGCCAGCTATTTTGCCTCGTTTTTCATGTCAAATGATCCCGAAACTCGCTTTTTATGTCTCCAATGGATTTCTTGTGAAATTTTAGTCAAGCTAAGATTTTGAATCACTCAATTTGAACTTATAATGAATGTGATATGTTGGTTTCAATTTTTGCAAATAGTGCAGATTTTTAAATACGCCGTCAGTGACAATTCCGTAATTAATCTGAAAAATCTGGCAATCTAATTCTTAGTAAAATAACTATAAAATCCTCATACGATGTCCAAATTCAACGATTCTTTTTGCTACGGGTCCGTAATTACTATACGGATATAATGTTTCAATTAAAAAGGAAATTGGAGCTCATTTGTTTGAGATGATATCATTTATGCTTGAAAAACCAGCGTCGAAACATAAGAAAAACGAGCGCAACACAACCCAAACCTATCCAAAACTCACCTGAGGCCCTTGGGACCTCAATCAATAATTCCAACAAGTCATATATCGCTACCTGAACTTAGTCGAACCTTAGGAATACCCAAAACAACACCAAAACACCAAATCAACCTCGAATTCAAGCCTAAGAACTTCTAAACATTCAAAACTCGCAAACGACACCGAAACCTATCAAACAACGTACAAATGACCTCAAATTTTGTACACACGTCACAAAATGACACTACGAACCTACTTCAACTTCTAAAATTCCAATCCGATCCCGATACCTAATTTTCCACTACCGACCAAAATCGTCAAATTTCTAACTTTTGCCAATTCAAACCTAATTCTACCACGGACCTCCAAATTACATTCTAGACACACTCCTAAGTCTAAAATCACCCAATCAAAGCTAACCGAATCATAAAAATCCAAATCCGAATTCGTTTACTCATAAGTCAACTTCCGGTTGACTTTTCTAGCTTAGCTTTCTAACTAAGAGACTAAATGATCATTTCACTCCAAAACTACTCCGAACTCAAACCTACCAACTCGATACAACTCAACACAGCTAAACAAAATATAAATAAGCATAGATGTGGGAAATGGGGCTATAACTTTCAGAACGACTGACCAGGTCGTTACATCTTCCCCCTCTTAAACGAACATTCACCTCGAACAAGTCTAAAAACATACGTGGAGTCTCAAATTGGTTAAACCTTTAGTAATACCTTCTCGTCACATTCAAATCACATGAACTCATCTCGCGGTCACATCACACTCATCACGTATCCATCCAGCCACCATTTCCATTAATAGGGACACTACCGGACATATAGGTCCACAAGCACGCGCTCAGACAATCAACACCTCAGTGCTTAATCTACAGTCAAAACCCGCCCTTAAGTCCTCCATACTGGCCCAACATCAGCACACAAAAATCACATCTCCCACCTCATCCAGGGAATTACAATCCGTCGATGCACAACAGATACCGAGCGCTCATGTGCACACACGAATGCATGGAAGGAATTCAAAGAGTTACACTTCAAGCTGAATCAATACTGCACGATAAGAATTTAAGAAGGTGAAGTCTTCCTAAAGGTTCTACAGCCTCTCGAAGATAAGTACAGACGTCTCCGTACCGATCTGCAAGACTTTACTAAACCCGCTCATGACTCGTGAGACCTGTGTAACCTAGATTCTGATACCAACTTGTCACAATCCAAAATCTAACCATGGTTGTGATGGCGCCTATCGTGTTATAAGGCAAGCCTATTCCCAAAATATTACTACTAATTTTATTATAAGAATTTTAATAAAATATTTCCAATAATTTAATTCTTGATAAACTAAACCAACTCTAAATATAAATAATATAAAATACGGAAATGAGTCCCAAACATCAGGGTGTCATTAAGTCATGAGCGTTTAAAACTATAAACTAAGATATATAAACTGTCTAACTTTCCAAAACAAGAAATGACAAAAGGAGTAACAAGGTCCTGCGAACGTTAGCAGCTACCTTATAGTCTCCAAAGATATCCGGCCAGAACCTAATGATCGCCGCACTCTAACTCACCCGGATATGCACATAAAGTGCAGGGTGTAGTATGATTACAACCGACTTAGTAGTAACAGAAATAACTAAGAAACTGAGCAGTAGTGATCAGCTAAGCAAAACAGTCCCATTATTTATTTTCTCTATTTAAAAATAACATGAATAAATAGGTAAATTCCATAACTCAGTAAATGCCACAAAGAAATTTAACAGATAGATGCAGCAACAACACAAATAAATACAACTTCACAACAGTGTCACTCCATCACTCATCACTCGCACTCAGCACTCAACACACTCAAAACACTCAACACTCTGCGCTTACTAGGGGTATGTACAGACTCCGGAGGGGCTCACAAAGCCTAAGCGCTAAGCATGGACAACTCACGTGCTATCATATCAATACCTGGATCCGCACGGTCAACTCACGTGCTACGCGGACAATTCACGTGCTATGGTATCATTATCTGGACCCGCACGGTCAGCTCACGTGCTACGCGGACAACTCATGCGCTATGGTATTAATATCCTCACAACCAGGCCCTCGGCCTCACTCAATCATGTACCTCACTAGCCTCACCATCATCAACAAATAAGGGGATACAACCCACATCAAGTATCACAGCATATTAGCAAATAATAGAGACTGAGGTAAATATGTACAATAATTTCTATGACTGAGTACAGATAATGTGAGCATGAATAAATCCTAAGCATGATCTCTAACATGAAGGCAAACAAGTTCAACAACAAGTAAACACATAACCACAAATAACAGCCATTAGGCCTCACAGCCTCATGAGACGGACCAAGTCTTAATCCCTTACGGTGCACAAACAATCACATGACATCAATTTCCTGGGTTTATACCCTCAAAGCCAGAGTTAAAATTGTTACTTACCTCAATCGCGTAATATCCTACTCTACAATGCCCTCTTCTCTGGACTCGGTCTCCAAAAGCTCCGAATCTAACCATAATCAGGTTAATATCATCAACATGTGCTAAAGAATCAAATTCCACAATAAAACTAAAAAATATGCCAAAAATCCGAAATCGGCCAAAACCCGGCCCCCGAGCCCACATCTCGAAATTAGTCAAAAATGATAGAATAATAATCCTCATCCTCTCCCGAGTCTAACCATATATTATCAAAATCAGACTCCGTTTGGTCACTCAAATCCTCACTTAATTCTCTCCAAAATTCAAACCCTAACTCCCTCGATTTCACTTTGAAATCATCAATCAAATCCCCAAAATGAAGATGGATTCATGAAATATAACCAAATCCACGTAAAGAACACTTACCCCAATCCATATGGTGAAAATTGCCTCCAAAATCGCCCAAATCCGTGCTCCCCAACTCAAAATACGACCGAATGAACAAACCCTTGTTTGATATATTTTTCTGCCAGCTATTCTGCCTCGTTTCTCATGCCAATGATCCCAAAACTCGCTTTTTATGCCTCCAATGGATTCCTTTTGAAATTTTAGTCAAGTTAGGCTTTTGAATCACTCGATTTGACCTTATAATGAATGAGATATGTTGGTTTCAATATTTGCAAATAGTGTAGATTTTTAAATATACCGTCAATGGAAATTCCGTAATTAATTTGAAAAATCTAGCAACCTAAATCTTTGTAAAATGACCATAAAATCCTCATACTATGTCCAAATTCGATTATTCTTTTTACTACGGGTCCGTAATTACGATATAGGTCTAATGATTCAATCAAAAAAGAAATCGGAGCTCATTTGTTCAATATGATATCATTTATGCTTGAATAAACGACGTCGAAACACAAGAAAAATGAGCGCAACACAATCCAAACTTATCCTAAACTCACGCGAGGCTCTTGCGACTTCAATCAATAATTCCAACAAGTCATATATCTCTAACCGAACTTAGTCGAACCTTCGGAACACCCAAAACAATACCAAAACACCAAATGAACCTCGGATTCAAGTCTAAGAACTTCTAAACTTCCAAAACTTGCCAACGATGCTGAAACCTATCAAACCACATCCGAATGACCTCAAATTTTGCACACACATCACAAATGACACTACGAACCTACTTCAACTTTTGGAATTCCATTTCGATCCCGATACCTAATTTTTTGTTGCCGACCAAAATTGCCAAATTTCTAACTTTTGTCAATTCAAGCCTAATTCTATCACGGGCCTCCAAATTACATTCTGGACGCACTCCTAAGTCTAAAATCACCCAACAATGCTAATAGAATCATAAAATCCCAAATCCAAATTCGTTTACTCATAAGTCAACTTCCGGTTGTTTTTTCTAACTTAGCTTTCTAACTAAGAGACTAAGTAATTATTTCACTCCAAAACTACTCCGAACCCAAACCTACCAACTCGATACAACTCAACACAGATGAACAAAACATAAATAAGCATATATGTGGAAATGGGGCTATAACTCTCAGAACGACTAACCTGGTTGTTACAGATTGATAAATTTAAAAATTCGTTACCATTGGTATGATTTGGTAATTGAAAAATCTAAACCAATCCAACCTATATACATCCCCATTATCACCCATTGATGAACTTACTCCCTAAGTTCTCTTTTGCTAATTATATATTGTCCAATTTGCATTTTGCAATTTCTTTCAGAAGGCATTAATTAATACTTGTTTTATTAAATTATACTTATTAATGGTACTCTAAAAATCTAAATTTGACTACTATATATTGATTAGTTTGGGAATTGACGACTTAATGATAAGGGTAAAAGTGAATAAAATTGATTAATAAAATCCAAATTTGACTATTACTCCAATCAGTTGTATGAAAACCCTTTTTTAGCTGATTATCCCTTGGATACTAATTAAATAAAAGACCTAGAACATTGTATACGGTGAAAATCAGGGCTACCAGATATCATTTTTTGATGGAAAAAATGATACCACGTCGGAAGGACAGGACGCCGAGCTTGAGGTGGAAGCTCCTTTTTAGTGTCGAGGTCGATATCATTTACCGAGGTCAGAAGAAGGCATGCTTCAAGATGATACCGTTATGATTCAATAACGGAAAGAGCAAGATGTCAGCAACTGGCCGGAAATCACGGCGTAAATTTTGGAATGGATTAGTCTTCGACAGTTAAACAACTATCAAATATGATTTCCTATTGTAATTAGAAGTGTACCTTATTTAGGACTCCCTTATTATATAAAGGGGGAACTCATTCTTTTGTAACACACTGTCCACTGACAAAACAATATACGTGCATTATTCTCTTGCTATTTTACTTACTGTTCTTCAGAGTTGTTTTATCATTTATTCCCATCATCATACCTCGAGACCGTCACAGGTCGAGGTCGAGATTTAGCCTACACACTGGTTTGATCTACTTTATTCTTCAATTTATCTACTTAATCCCTTGTTTATCAATTGGCATTGAATTAAATCACATATCATTAAAACCACAGTACAAGTTTAATTGTTACTCGATTTTTAGGGTAAATAGTTTGGCGCCCACCATGGGGCTAAGGATAATAGTGATTGTTTCGGTGTTGATTCTGATAACATATGTTATTTTCACACTTGTTCTTGTCAAGTATTTTTGTTTTCAGGTTAAAGCATATCAAACTCACAAAACGCACTCGTACATGGTGATGATGGTCTTTGATTTCACGAGAAAAACAACAATGTAATTGCTCCAGGAGCAGGAGTGCCACCGGCTAATCTCGGGGGAGTACCAGTCTTCGATCCAGTTGATATCAGTTTGCATATTGCTTTGAATGCGGATTTAGGTGCGGGCCCCAAAGGGAGTGTGCACGGGAAATGCCGATCTGGTGGCCAAGGAACACAGGGCGTAGGAGACGGGGGAGTTAGTCTCCAGGTAATATTCGAGATGCTATAGGCTCAGTAGGCCGCTATTGCTTAACTTCAAAGTCAACATAGAACTTTGAGTGTGGTCGAGCCGAAAATCACTCGCCGTACAGAGCCAGTGCCGGAAAGGTAGAATGGTAACGGATCAGGGACTGATCTTAAAATTATGAAAATGCTCAAGGAGCTCACCAAATGAATTTGGTCAGGAGAGAAGAAAATCGAAGTGGAAACATTCAACTCCTGAGTTGATCGAATACCAGGGGCACCCCCGATCATAAAGGGTTTGGATTAAAAAAAGTTCGTGCAAAAGCCTTTTCCTCAGAGTGTGGCTCCAAAGCCCATTCCTAAAAAGTTCCATATGCCGGATATACCTAAATACAACAGGACCACCGACCCTAATGAACACATCACTTTGTATACATGCGGAATAAAAGGAAATGACTTGGAAGACGATGAGATCGAGTCCGTTTTGTTGAAAATATTTGGGGAAACTCTATCAAAGGGAGCAATAATTTGGTATCACAACCTGCCACCAAATTCCATCGACTCATTTGCCATGTTAGCAGATTCTTTCGTGAAGGCACACGCTGGGGCCATAAAGGTCGCAACAAGAAAATCGGATGTTTTCAAGATTAGACAAAGGGATAACGAAATGCTGAGGGAGTTCATATCCTGATTTCAAATGGAACGCATGGAGTTGCCACAGGTCACAGATGATTGGGCCATTCAAGTTTGCACCCAAGGGCTGAACGAGCAAAGTTCGATAGCCTCACGACAGTTGAAACAAAATTTGGTCGTGTATCCAACTATAACTTAGGCAGATGTGCACAATCAATATCAATCAAAGATCAGGGTCGAGGACGACCAACTAGGAGCCCCTTCTGGTTTAGTACATCCAAACAGGTTGGCAGTTAAGACCTAGAGGGACTTGACAGGGAACCAAGGTCGAACAGGGAACGATATCAACCATACACCACAGATCGAAGGAACAATAGTTATGACACAATTCAACTCAGAATGATTGAAGAAATGATCAATGACATAATTCTCGGGGACTTATGAGCAAAAGTGGTTTTGACAAACATGTCGATCCTATAGAGGCACCTCGGCTATCGAAATATAACTTTAGCATCGACGCATCAGGCATTGTATCGGCAATTAGAAGGATCAAAGATACTAGATGGACTAGACCCATTCAAACCGATCCTTCCCAAAGAAACCCAAATTTGATGTGCAAGTATCATGACACGCATGGTCACAAAACCGAGAATTGCAAGCAAATAAGGAAAGAGGTATCCCTTCTATTCAACGAGGGTCACCTTCGAGAGTTCCTCAGCGATTGAGCTAAGAATCATTTCAGGGAAAGAGACGTGAATAGGAAATGAATAGGAGGAACCCCAGCATGTCATTCATATGATCTTCGGAGGGGTCGATGTTCCACAGGGACCCATATTCAAACGCACTAAGGTGTCAATCACTAGGGAAAAATAAACCCGAGATTATGTGCCCAAAAGCTCCTTATCATTCAATAACAAAGAAGCAGAAGGCATTTCTCAGCCACACAACGACACTCTAGTAATTTTTATCTTATTAAATAAAGTTCAAGTTAAGCGTGCTTTAGTGGATCCAGGTAGGTCAGCAAATATCATCCGATCGAGGGTCATGGAGCAACTCGGCCTACAAGATCAAATCATGCCTGCAGCTCGGATCTTAAACGGCTTCAACATGGCTAGTGAAACAACTAAAGGGGAGATTATTTTACTAGTGAACATAGTTGGAACCATACAAGATACCAAGTTCCACGTGATCGAGGGCGACATGAGGTATAATGCCCTACTTGGAAGGCCTTGGATCCACAACATGAGGACAGTCCCCTCGACTCTCCACCAAATGATGAAATTTCCGATGATGGACGGTGTAAAAACAATATACGGGGTACAGCATGTCGCGAAGGAAATGTTTCCGGTCGATGAGGTAACACCGATATCAACACTATCAACTTCGAAAAGGTCGGGCGTCACAGGTATACAAGAAGCCAAATAGCAACCACAACCACTAGCCTTGACTGAATTAGGAAAGCATGAGGTGGAAGAAGAAGAAGAGGAGGACTTTCTGAACCCTCGAACCTTTATTATTCCCGAAGACTCCGACGCCACCAAATCCACAGTCAAAGAGCTGGAATAGGATATACTGATCGAGTATTAGCCCGAACGAAAGGTATACCTGGGAACCAGGTTAACTCCCGAACTTAGGAAAAAGCTTATTCAATTTCTTATTGATAACATGGATTGTTTTGCTTGGTCCTACTTAGACATGACAGGTATTCCACCAGAGATAACGACGCATCGGCTAAGCCTTGACCCCAGATTCAAACCGGTGAAGCAAAAGAGAAGGCCCTAGTCCTAAGTAAAGCATGCATTCATAAAGGACGAGGTAACCAAACTTCTCAAAATAGGGTCCATTCGGGAGGTAAAATATCCCGAATGGCTAGCCAATGTAGTCATAGTCCCTAAAAAAGGGAACAAACTTAGAATGTGTGTAGACTATAAGGAATTAAACAAGGCATGCCCCAACGATTCTCTTCCACTGCCTAACATCGATCGCATGATCGATGCGATGCCTGGCCACGAGATTCTTACCTTTCTTGATGTCTATTCCAGGTATAACCAAATTCAAATGAACCTCGAAGACTAGGAAAAGACTTCATTTATTACCAAGTATGGAACGTATTGTTATAATGTAATGCCCTTCGAGCTAAAAAATGCTAGGGCTACTTAACAACGCCTAGTAAATAAAATGTTCGAAGAGCAAATAGGTAAGTCAATGGAATGACATGTTAGTTAAGTCCCTGCACGTAGAGGACCACTTGGCTCATTCGCAGGAAACGTTTGAGATTTTGAGGAAATATAACATGAAGCCCAACCCCGAGAAATGTGCTTTTGGGGTCGGGTCGGGAAAATTCCTTGGCTACATGATGTCGAACTGGGGAATCAAAATCAATCCCGATAAAATCAAGGCCATCAAAGACATCACCATCGTAGATAGTGTAAAATCCGTGCAGAGGCTAACTGGACGGATAACTGCTTTAGGCCGATTTATTTCGAGGCCATCAGATCGAAGCCATAGATTCTTCTCTTTACTTAAAAAGAAGAACAATTTCATATCGATCTCGGAGTGCCAACAAGCATTAGAGGAAGTAAAACGATACCTATCCAGCCCACAATTGCTTCATACCCCAAAGGTAGATGAGAAACTTTACTTGTACTTGTCGGTATCAGAAATTACGGTAAGTGATGTCGTAGTTCGAGAAGAGAAAGGTACGAAATATCATGTTTATTAAGTAAGTCGAACCTTAGGAGAGGTAGAAACTAGATATCCACACTTAGAAAAATTGGCATTTGCACTGATAAGCGCTTATAGAAAATTAGAACCATACTTTCAATGTCACCCCATATGTGTGTTAACCACTTACCACTACGTAATATTTTGCACAAGCCCGAGCTATTGGGTCGATTAGCCAAATAGGCCGTCGAGCTTTGTAGGTACAATATCGAATATCAACCCCGCACGACCATCAAATCTCAAATTTTTGCGGACTTCGTGACCGATTTCACGCCAACCCTCATATCCAAAGTTGAAAAGGAACTCTTGTTAAAATCAAGCACATCATCGGGGGTATTGACCCTTTTCATAGACGGTACTTCCAATGTGAAGGAGTTTGGGTTAGGCATCGTTTTGAAGCCACCCACAGGTAGCACTATTAGACAGTCTATCAAAACTTCTAAGTTGACTAACAATGAGGCCGAGTACGAGGCCATGATTGCAGGTTTCGAACTAGACAAAAGCTTGGGAGCATAAGTCACTGAAGCCAAGTGTGATTCTTTATTGGTGGTGAACCAAATAAATAAAAGTTTCGAAGTTCGAGAGGATAGAATGCAAAGGTATTTGGACAAGCTGCAGGTAACTTTGCACCACTTCAAGGAGTGGACTTTGGACCATGTTTCTCAAGAACAAAATAGTGAGGTCGATGCACTTGCAAATTTGGGGTCATCGATCGAGGAAGTCGAGATCAACCCGAGGACTGTTGTCCAACTATCGAGATTTGTGATCGAGAAAGGTCATGCCGAGATAAACTCTACAAGCTTGACCTGGGATTGGAGGAATAAATATATGGAATACTTGAAGAATGGAAAGCTCTCATCGGACCATAAAAAGTCGAGGGCCCTATGAACCAAAGCTGCCCGATTCATAGTGGATGAAGATGGAACTTTATACAAAAGGACATTCGATCGACTATTGGCAGTATGTGTAGGACCAGGAGACTCCGATTATATTTTACGAGAAGTCCATGAAGGCACTTGTGGGAACCACTCCGACGCCGAATCTATTCACAGAATCTGGGTATTAGTGGATAACATGGAAAAAGACACTAAGGAGTTTGTTCGAAAATGTGATAAATGTCAAAGGTTTGCACTGATGATCCACCAGCCCGGAGAACAACTTCATTTCGGTTCTATCCCCGTGGCCATTCATGAAATGAGGGATGAATATCGTTGGCCCTCTGCCATTGGCTCCAGGTAAAGCTAAATTCATTTTCTTTATGACTGACTACTTTCCTAAATGGGTGGAAACACAGGCCTTCGAAAAGGTTAGAGAAAAAGAAGTTATAGACTTCATCGGGGATCACATTGTGTGCCGATTCGGGATACCTGCTGAAATCGTATGCGACAACGGAAAGCAATTCATCGGCAATAAGATAACGAGGTTTCTCGAAGAACATAAAATAAAAAGGATCTTATCGACACCGTATCATCCCAAGTGGAAACAGACAGGCCGAATCGACGAATAAGACTATCATACAAAACTTAAAAAAAAGGTTAAACGAGGCTAAGTGGAAATGGAGAGAAATTCTACCCGAAGTCCTTTGGGAATATCGAACGACATCGAAGTCCAGCACTAGGGCAACCCTGTTCACCTTAGTATATGGCTTCGAGGTCTTGATTCCAGTCGAGATCGGGGAACTGATAAGTTAGGATTTTAATGTGTTTTATGCCCCTCCTTACTTATGATTTTAGTATAAATTGCTACAAAATAGTCCCAAAAAGGTTCACAGGTTGTGCTTGATTGCAGGTTTGAGCGATAAAGTGAAGAAATATCCAAGATCGGCTCAAAAAGGAGTGAAACTTGCTCAAGTATCAAAGACCAAGAAATTCAAAAGGAGAAGGATTAGTGCGGACCGCGCAAAAGTGACGGCGGCCGCACTAGGAGGTTCAGAGACATGGTTATTCAGGCTGAAGTTCACGCCGCCGCGATAGGATTTTTGCAGTCCGCTGTAAGGCTACGCGGCCGCACTACTTATTTGTGCGGTCCGCGTACAGAGATTCAGAGAACCATCATTTTTTCCAAGACCCTGCCATGCGAGCCGCGGTCATCACCGTACAATCCATGCCAGAGCCCCTCCGCGGCCGCACTACTCTTTTACGCGATCCGCGTCCTCCAGTTGAAAGAGCTTAAAGTTGAAGTCAAAAGAGCCAGTGCGGCCGCGGTTGCTTTTGTGCGACCCGCACTGACCCTGCAAGGGTATTTTTGTCCAGTTTTCTAGCCTAGTATAAATAGGACATTTTACCATTTTTGGGTCGAGTTTTGTATTCAGAAACGCAGCTGAGCTCGTGAGACCGATATTGTAGCCATTTTTGGCACTTTTGCTTCCCATTAACAATAGATTATTGTAGTTTCTTCTTATTAATTAATTAATATGTTTAATTCTTCATCTATTTCTTCTGTTTCTTCTTTAATTATGTGTAGCTAAACCCATTAGCTAGGATTGTGGCTCAACTCTAGGGTGGGTAATTGATGGGTGTTGCCATCTAGGGTTAGATTGATATTGGGTGTTTTCTATTTGGGTTGATTTTATTTTTTTATTCAAGAATTGGTGGTTGCAAACACTGATTCAAGCTTCGTGGGTTTAACTCTTCTTGAGAAAGAGAGTCTATGACCCCAAAATTGACCTAACAAGGAATTGGGATGGACCCATGAGAAATGGTAGTCCCAATTAACGGGTTAAATCTCGAGAGAGTAATAACCCTTCTTGAACCCTAGTTGCTTGGTCTCACTGGCCTACCCAATTGGTCTCGAGAGAGTTAATTGGGCAAAATCACTCTCTCTACCGAGAGGTGTGAAAGTGGGTGAAATTGTGCAACTGTTATAGCATAATCCCCAAATATGTCAATCTATCCTTAGTCACATCTATCCGTCAATTAGCCACCTAGGTGATGCTTCGACCCTAGTGCCCTTCTTCCCATTAATTACAACTTAGCAATATTCTCTTGGCATAATTTAGCTTTAATCTTTAGTTTTATAATAGTAGTTATAAATATAAAAACTCAAAAATAATGTTTGAAGTGACATTAGAAGCACAACCGCAACTCTAGGCTAGACAAAAAATACAACTCCACTACTAGCTCCCTGTGGAAATTCTATCCTAGACCTCTATTCGGGTAAAATCTATTGCGACCTGCTCTTCCTACCTTAGTGTAGCGTCGAGTTGGCTGTGATCACTTTTTGGCGCCGTTGCCGGGGAGCTTACGGTGTTTACTATCTATTTATTTAGTTTTGTGTTTTGCTTTTCTTTCCTTCTTGTTTACTAATTTTGTTTGTGTCGATCAATCAGGTACAATGGATCTTAATGCAAATGACCCTCTCGGCAATGTGATAGCGAGAGAGGAGGTAGAGAATCTAGAACAAGATGAGGTCTTACCTCAAGTTCCACGGAGAGTCCAAAATGCCAATGTAAATGCAAATGAGAACAACAATATTCTAGATCCTCCTCCGGCATCGCTGAGAGTGGCTCCCAGAGTTTTACCAAATCAAGGATACGCCAGTGCTATTGTTCCTCCCCGAATCCGGGCGGGTAATTTTCAAATAACAAATGTTATGTTGATCTTGCTCGAGCAAAGAGGATATTTCAGGGGTGCCTCCAATCAAAACGCCCACAAGCACTTGAAGGGGTTCGTGGATACATGCTGGGGTAGCAAGCAGACAAACGTGTCCGAGGATGCATTGAGATTGAGGCTTTTCCTGTTCTCTCTTTGGGGTAAAGTATTGGATTGGTTAGAAAGGCTCCCCAATCATTCTATTACAACATGAGATGAATTGGCGGACAAATATATTGCCAAGTTCTTTTCTCCAAGTCATATGGCAGCTCTTCGGGATGAAATTCTAGCTTTCAAGCAAGATCCAACGGAACCTTTGCACGAGATATGGGAAAGATATAAAACAATGGTGAAAGAGTGCCCTAGTAATGACATGACCGAGGCTATGATTCAACAAACCTTTTATTGGGGCATCAACACCACGAATCAATGCATTGTGAACCAATTGGGCGGAGGGAACTTTATGAAACTTTCATACCAAGAGGCATGTGATGTACTTGATGAAATGGCCGACACCTCTTCGGCATGGCAAAGCCGAGCGAATGTGCCCCAAGGTGACCCTACGGTCATCCATTTGCACAAGGAATTGCACAATCATGGCCAAGCCATCGCCGAGCTTACAACAACTATGAATTAATTGGCAAAGGCGCAATTACAACAAGTCCAAAACCCGCGCCAAGTCAATGCGATGAAGGTGTTTCTATGTTGAAAAGGAGGCAAAGAGGACAACAACCTCAAGGTAATTGTGAACAATATGACAACAACAATGATGGTGGTGGTTATTCAAATGAGTGCTATGATGATCAAAGCGAAGAGGTCCAATATGTCAATAACTACCAAGGGAATAGAGGTAACTCTTCTAATCAACAATGGCATCCTCAAGGAAATTGGGGCAATCAACAACAAGGCGGAGGTAATTGGAATAACAACAACCAAAACAACAATTGGGGTAATCAAAGTAACCAAGGGAATTGGAATGGTAATAAAAATAATTGGGGCAACAACAACAATCAATGAGGGTGGAACAATAGCGGGAACCAAGGCAACTGGGGGCAAGGCTTTCAAAGGCCCCCCATGTACCAACAACCGAACAATCCACCCCCTTTCCTTCTCAAGGTCCGAGTTCGTCCGGAAGTTATATGGGGAGAATTGAAAGAATGTTCGAGCAAATGATGAAAAAGAACCAAGATTCCGAGGCCCAATTAGCTTCGCATAACACATCTATCCGAAACTTGGAGGTGCAATTAGGCCAAATCTCTCAAACATTGAATACTCGTCCCAAGGATGATCTACCAAGTGATACGATGGTGAACTCGAAGGGTGGGAATAATAATCATGTGATGGCGGTTACAACAAGAAGTGGGAGAGGCGGTGATGTGAATGCCTCAATGCAAAAGCAAGTTATGGATGAAGATCTTGAGTTGCGGGATGATGATGTACCTTTGATTGTAGATGATGTGGTTAATCAAAATGTGAACAATGATTTGCAGATTGATATTGATGATGAAGCCGAGGTAGAGACTCAAGATGCCGTAAACCCGTCTAGGGAACACGTGATTGACATGCCCGATCCGGTTGTACAAAAGGCCAAGGCCACATTATCCTCAATGGTTAGCAAAACAAAAGAGTGACAATCAATTCAAAAAATTCATTGACATGATGAAGAGCCTCACAATCAATGTGCCCTTGGTGGAGGCACTTGAGCAAATGCCGGGGTACTCTAAGTTCATAAAAGATTTGGTAACAAAGAAAATGTCAATGGAGTGCGAAACAATTAAAATGACTCATCAAGTGAGTGCCATAGTGCATTCAATGGCACCCAAGCTTGAGGACCTCAGAGCTTTTACTATCCCTTGTACTATCGGAAGTGCGGATTTTGCCAAGGCCCTTTGTGACTTGGGGGCTAGCATAAATTTGATGCCTTACTCGGTCTTCAAGACTTTGGGAATTGGACAACGTCGACCTACCTCAATGAGACTTCAAATGGCGGATCGATCGATGAAGCGACCGTTAGGCATTATTGATGATGTGCTTATCCGGGTGGATAAGTTTATATTGCCGGCCGACTTTGTTATATTGGATTGTGAGGTGGACTTTGAGGTGCCGATTATTCTTGGTAGGCCTTTCCTTGCTACGGGGAAGACATTGGTTGATGTTGAAGTGGGTGAGTTGACTTTTCGAGTGGGGGATGAGAAGGTGATATTCCATGTTTGCAAATCAATGAGACAACCCAATAGCACGGAGGTGTGTTCATTTGTGGACATTGTCACAGCTGTGATAGTGGATGACACAAGTTCCATGATCCATGTCGAAGATCCCCTTGAGGCCGTGCTTCTTAATATGGATGTCAATGATAATGATGATAGTAGAGTGGAGTGCGTGAACTCATTGCATGGTATGGGTTCATATTCTTATGAGCCTAGAAGGTTATCTTTAGATCTTGAAAACCGCAAAACTCCACCAACAATGCCATCGATTGAGGAGCCACCAGTGTTGGAGTTGAAGCCACTTCCTCCACACCTCAGGTATGAATTCTTGGGTTCAAATTCTACTTTACCTGTTATTCTTTCTTCTTGCCTTACTAACATGCAGGTTGAGGCCACCTTGGTGGTTCTTCAAAAGCGGAAAAAAGGCAATCAGATGGACTCTAGCTGATATTCGGGGAATAAGCCTAGCATTTTGCATGCACAAAATCATCTTGGAGAAGGATGAACAAAATGAGGCGATGCAAGAGGTGGTGAAGAAAGAGGTTATCAAGTGGCTAGATGCTGGGGTGGTTTATCCTATTTCTGACAGTTTGTGAACTTCTCTGGTGCAGTGTGTGCTGAAGAAGGGTGGTATGACCGTGGGACCAATGACAACAATGACCTTATTCCCACTAGAACAGTCACCAGGTGGAGAGTTTGTATGGATTACCGGAAGCTGAACTAGGTGACTAGAAAAGATCATTTCCCATTGATATTTTTTGACCAAATGCTTGATTGTCTTGCGGGACGGGCTTTCTATTGCTTTCTGGATGGTTACTCGGGGTACAATCAAATTCTAATTGCCCCGGAGGACCAAGAGAAGACCACCTTTACATGTCCTTATGGCACATTCCTTTCTCTAGAATGCCATTTGGATTGTGTAATGCTCTGGCGACCTTCCAACGTTGCATGATGGCTATTTTCACCGACATGGTGGAGGATATCTTGAAGGTCTTCATGGATGATTTCAGCGTGGTTGGGGATTCTTTTGAGGAGTGCTTGGTAAACTTGGATAGAGTGTTGGCCCGATGTGAAGACACCAACCTTGTTCTCAATTGGGAAAAGTACCATTTTATGGTAGAAAAAGGTATAGTGTTGGGTCACATGATCTCAAAGCGAGGAATTGAAGTTGATAAGGCCAAGATTGAGGTTATTTCGAGGCTCCCTTCCCCTACTTTTGTCAAAAGGGTGAGGAGTTTCCTTGGGCACGCGGGTTTCTACCGGAGGTTCATAAAGGATTTTTCTAAAGTGGTACATCCATTGTGCAAGTTGCAAGAGAAATATGTAAAGTTCTTGTTCGATGAGAGTTGCATGCAAGCATTCGAGCTTCTCAAGCTCAAGTTGACTTCTACCCCTATCATTACCGCACCAAATTGGAGCTTGCCTTTTGAGCTCATGTGTGATGCTAGTGACGATGCGGTTGGAGCTGTTCTAGGCCAAAGAGTCAACAAGATGTTTCATCCGGTGTACTACGCAAGCAAAACCATGAATGGGGCTCAAAGAAATTATACAGTCACTAAGAAAGAATTGTTGGCTATTGTGTTTGCTATGGAAAAGTTTTGACCTTACCTTATGGGGGCCAAAGTTATAGTGCATACCAATCACGCCGCCCTTAGGTATTTGATGACCAAGAAAGACTCCAAGGCAAGATTGATCAGATGGGTATTACTTCTTCAAGAGTTTGATTTAGAAATTATTGACCGGAAGGGTAGTGAGAATCAAGTGGCGGACCACTTGTCCTGTTTAAAGGGGGAGGGGAGGCCTTGTGACGGCCTTGAGATCAATGATTCATTTTTCGACGAACAACTCCTTGCGGTGTCAATGAAGGATATGCCATGGTTTGCCGATGTTACCAATTACCTTGTGACCGGAATAATCCCGTGTGAGCTCTCTTCTAACCAAAGGAAAAAGCTCAAGCGGGATAGTTTAGATTTCTATTGGGATGAGCCATACTTGTTCAAAATTTGCACGGATGGTGTGATTCATAGATGTGTCCCGGAGGAGGAATAATTGAGTATCTTAGAGGTTTGTCATTCTTCACCCTATGGTGGCCATCATGGCGGGGCGAGAACGGTTTCTTAAGTGCTTAGTTGCGGATATTATTGGCCCACCTTGTTCAAAGATGCAGGCAAATTGGTGAAGAGATGTGTTGAGTGCCAAAGAGCCGGCGGAATTTCAAAAAGGGATGAGATGCCCCTCAATACAATTCTCGAAGTGGATATTTTGGATGTTTGGGGCATCGATTTCATGGGTCCTTTTGTAAGCTCTTGTGGGAACACTTACATTCTCGTGGTGGTGGATTATGTCTCAAAATGGGTTGAAGTCGTGGCTTTGCCCAACAATGAATCCCAGAATGTTGTGGCATTTTTGAAAAAGAGTATTTTCACAAGGTTTGGCACTCCTCGTGCTATCATTAGTGATGTGGGGTCTCACTTTTGCAACAAGGCTTTCGACACGTTACTCTCTAAGTACGGTGTCAATCATAAGGTTTCGACCCCCTATCATCCCCAAGCTAGTGGACAAGTGGAAGTTTCCAACAGAGAAATTAAGAGTATCTTGTCTAAAACAGTCAATGCTAATAGGACCGATTGGTCGAAAAAGTTGGATGATGCTCTTTGGGATTATCGGACGGCTTACAAAACTCTGATTGGTATGTCACCATATCGGTTGGTGTTTGGAAAAGCTTGTCATATTACGGTGGAATTAGAGCACAAGGCCATGTGGGCTTTGAGGAAGTTGAACTTAGACTGGGATGTTATGGCAAATCTGCGGGTTGAGCAACTTATTGAGCTTGATGAGTTTAGATTCCATGCATACTCCAGCTCGTCCTTGTACAAGGACAAAATGAAATACCTTCACGACAAATATGCTCGGGGTAAGGAGTTCAAGGTTGGAGATATGGTGCTCTTGTTCAATTTCCGGTTACGTCTGTTTCTGGGTAAGCTCAAGTCAAAGTGGAGTGGGCCGTTTGAAGTTGTGTTCGTGACCCCATTTGGTGCTCTTGATCTAAGGAACAAGAATGGTGAAGTATTCAGAGTCAATGGACATCGGGTCAAGCATTATCTTGGGAAATTTGATGATGGCCATGTGGTGGCACTTCTCCATCTAAAGTGATGTTAAATCAGGCGCTTAAATCTTGCGTCGTGCCGTGACGTTAAATCAGGCGCTTCTTGGGAGGCAACCCTTGTCTTTTTTCTTTCTCTTTGACTTTCTTTATAGCTTAGGATTTTTGAGCTAATTGTTTGTGAGATATTGCAGGGATTGTGTTGAAGCAGTGCAAAATAAAGTAGAAAAATTTCAGTCTCTGAAGTTTGCCAGTGCAGCCGCGGTGCACTTTATGCGGTCCGCACTGGCATGAGCTGAATAAGATACTCTCTGAAGTTTCCACCGCGGCCACGGTCCTGTTAGTGCGGTCTGCGGTGGACCTACGCGACCGCGTTCATTTTTGTGCGGTCCGCGTAGGCTGCTTACTCAAGGGTCATACAAACAAACCCAGTGCGGTCCGCAGTTGCTTTTGTGCGACCGTGCTGGTAGGTGAGTAAGGGCCCCATGGTTGTCTATAAATAGAGGTCAAGGGTCTCATTGTACACTTTTCGAAATTTGAAAACTTAGAGACCTAATACTACTGTTCATCCTTCTTCCAAGACCGAAATTCTTGCTTACTTGGATAAATTGCATTCATTCTTCCTAATCCTGGTAACATTTCATGCATTTGTCAGTAATTAATTTCTTATTTTCATCTTATTTGTTGCCCAGTAGTTTTAACTTCTCTTTTTCTTCCTATTTTTCTTTGAATTACTAGTGTAGTTTAGATTTCTTGTTAGTTTTCGTATGCTGAACATGATTAAGGATTGGGTAACTGAATAGGGACAAGTAGTTCTCAATTGAACAAAAATGGACAAAGCATGAAACCCTAACTTAGCTTCCGTAAATTTGTCTCACGCGGCCCGCGATCGCCGTAGCACGGACTGCGGTGCCCTGATGCGGTCCGCATTACCCTTTTGCATGGACCGCGGTGCCCAACTTGACTGAAACATAACTTGCTTCTAGCGCGGCCGCGTTGCACATTGTGCGGTTCGCGCTGGCCCACCGCAGCCGTGAACCCATTTTGTGCGGACCGCGATGGGAGATTCAGAGAAGTCTTTTTCTGGGGCATTGTTCAGTATGGCCCGCGGTCCGCGATGCCTCTAAAGAGCCGCACTCCTGATGGTGCGGTCCGCGGTGCCTGATTCTACAGCAGTGTCTGCAACAATTTTTTTTGCTGTCTGCAACTTTAATTCATTCACCTGCTTCACTGCCTGTGCTTAAACTAACAATGTTAGATGGGTTTGCTTGCAGACAATGGTTAAACAATGAGGAAGAGGTGACAAACAACCCAGCCGAGGTGATTCCTCCAGGGGAGGAAAAAGGAAATAAGTTAAACTCACTCCCCGACCTAAACTGAAAATAAGGAAACAAGTTATTATAGATGATGACCAATCGGGGAGTGAGTACGTACCCTCTCAAAACCTCTCTTCTGACTCAGGTCCAGATACCTCAGTCCCAGCTTCACCTACTGCCCAAGCTCCACAATGTGTACCTTCTGAGTCGTCTGATGGCTCAGCAGCAGGCAGCGGTGAATCCTCTACCTCCCCTATAGCTTCAGTATCTGGGGAGAGTACAGAAGGTGGGACTAATAGTGATGATGAGGTACCGGACAGTGGTGCACCCCAGGTTGGGGGTGTTGAACGAACTAGAAAACCTGAAGTTTGGGAAGATCGAGTTGTCAGCCAGGTGGCGTTCCACAAGTTTAGGGAATGGTTGCCGTCACCGAAGTTGATTCTTGAGAGGAGTTTCATTGATAAAAACCTTCTACCCCTACACCCCAATGTGCATAGACAGTTTCAGGCTCGAGTGGGTTGGGAGCTCTTTAAAGACAATTGTGTGAAGGCGAATGAGCATATGGTCAAGGAGTTCTATAGCAATGTGGCCCATATCTTGAAGGGCACTAAGGTGACCAAAGTGAGAAACAAAAATGTGGTATTCACCGGGAAGGCACTGAATAAATACTTGGGGTTCAATGATGAAGATGAGTCCCTTTACATTGAAAGTTAGCAATGGGCGAGGAGGTTCGTCCATGGTTAGCTTCCTACCTGGCAATCCCGGGTACGGTTCCAGAGTGGTTACAAGCAGGGGCCAAAATACTTCGGAGAACTTTCAACTTCGAGGCTAGAGTGTGGTTGACCTTTATGTGCAGTCGGCTCGACCCAAATACCCATGATCAGACTATTCCACTTGCCCGAGCGGTTCTTATTACTTCTATTATGGTGGGATATCCTCTCAACGTGGGTAATGTGATGTCCCGCGTCATTTCTGCAGTGGGGGTTGAGCATGACCGGAACTACCTTTTTCCCAGCACCCTCACTATGTATTTACGGGACTTGAAGGTGGAGAAGAGACCGTTTGACGTCAAGGTCAAACCTGTGGCTCCGTTCTCCTGGTACAGTTTGAAGGGGTCAGACAACCCCAAGGACAAAAATTACAAGCCGCCTGCTTCTACCCAAACCGGCCAGTCTGAAGAGCCGGTTACGGTAGAGCCCTCCACTGAGCCTACTTCCATAGTTGCTGACATGCCTCCCGAACCTTCCACTACTCGTGGTCCCTCTACTTCAACTGGCCTGGGGATTCCATCTTCCCGGGCCCATCCTATCACCGCCCGCCAGCTGAGCCAAACACTTTATAGCTTGAACAACTGGATGGCGACTGCTTCATCCAAGTTGTCCACCTTAACTTATACCATTGCGGCTTAGTCGGCACCACAGCTAGTGCCGGTGCCCCAGCCTATCGAGGATGCACTTAAGGAGATTCTTTCCAACTAGCAAAAGATCCTCGATTCTCAGGCTGCCTTGGCTAAGGCAGTGGATTCACATGGCAAGGACCTTAGGGAGCTTGCTAGGGAGCACAAGAAGCTGCGCAAAACACGGGCTTCCAAGGAGTCTGTGAAGGCGCTGAGAGAGGATGTTGACAAGCTAAAGGCAGACCAGATGCCTTTAGACTTGCTATTCGGGGATCCATCCCCAGCAATAGAACCAATGTCACAGCCACAACAGGAGCAGGAACAGGCACCCAGCCTCCAAGGAAGAAGAGGAAGCTCCCCAGTTCAGTTGGTGCAGTTATTAAGCTGGAATACCCACAAGAGACCCCCTCCACTGATGCACCTATCATCCAGCCGGTCCAGGAGCAGGCCCCAGTCCCAGGAGCTGAGCAGCTAGAGATCAGCAACCAGTCTGAGATTCCTGTACATACAGAGGACTTGGGGACCACTGAAGATCCCATACAGACGGACCAGGCCTAGGGAGCTCATATATCCTTTACTTTGTTTTTGGTGATTATTCTTTAATTGGCATTGATGACAATGCCAACTTTTATTCATGGGGGTGTGCCCTACTTTTATCTGGATGACTATATATATAGATTCTTAGTCTATGTTTTTGTTGATTTTCTATTTTGGGCTGTATATAACTTTACATCTAGCTACTTTTATCGTACTTTCTACTTTTTATTCTCTCTTTTGGTTTGTATATAAAGTTACATTTCTGTATATATTCATCCCCTGTTGTATATTCTACTCCCCTATTGTACATATTCATTCTATTTTCTATTTTCGCAAAAAAAAAAATCGTTTTTAGCTTTGTAGTTAGGCTCGTAGCCTCTTGTTTTGTGTTTGACGCTTCCAATAAGCCCTTAGTTTTCTTAATGTCACGGTTCTTTCCAAGGATGGAGTATTGTGCGAACCGGGTGGCTCTTCCCAATAATAGATGGCATGACAACCTTCTTAAGGGTTTGAGTCCGTTTCTTTGATTTTTCTTTTGTTTTTGATAGTTGTAGTTAAGGGTACCTCAAACAAATCTTCACTTGGGCCTAGCACATTTGCCTTTGATCCCATGATCAAAGACATAATGTTGTGTTCAGGATGGTGAAAGTTGTGGCTTTGAGACTCTTGCATTGACCAAACAATCATCATGTGGTCTTTTCGGACCATTGTGTGCTTGAATTGTAACTAAGGTCGTTGTGGGCCCTCGACTCAATGTCTTTAGCAATCCCCTAGCGTGTGTGGTGAGGAATCGAAATGTGAGTCCAAGTCCCGAGCCAATGGTCTCGAACTTGCCCTGAATGTTTGTTGAGGCAAAATCCTAGGTGAAATTTGACTTGAGAAGTGATTATAGGCTCTCCTTGATCCAAATGTTAAGTTGAACAATTCCATAGCCTACCAATGAGATGATCCCTAGTTAACCCTTTTGAGCCTTAAACCTTTTTCTTTCAAGAACCAATGCTACAAGCCTATACCCGTTCTAAATGATTACCCTCTCTTGGCACCCAAATCTTCCCTTGAGTAATGGCAAATGTCTAAGTTTGGGGGGAGAGACAAGGAAGGAAGCAAAGTGGTAAAAAGGTACAAAATCAAAAGAAAAGGAAGGCAATGAAAAAGCAAGAAAAGAAAAAGACAAAAAGAAAGTCCAATGTGAACAATAATAAAAAGGGATTCAAGGAAAATAAAAGTGAAAAAGGTGTGGAAAAAAGTAGAAAAAGGAGAAATGTTTTGAATTGCATAAGAAAGAGTGACAATGTGTCTCTCTAACCCCGTGTAAACAAGTGAAATAATCAAAAGAGTCAAGAGAGTTGTGCCAAAATGAATCAAAAGAAGTGCTTAAGGGAAGATTGAACCCACTTGAATAAAAATAAGTCCTACCCTTACCCAAAAGCCTTCACAATGACTCCACAAAAGCCCTATTTGATCTTGAGTTGAAGGGAGCCTACATTAGTGGATACTTACATAAGGGGCAAGCATATGGTACTTAGAGCCGGACTTGTGACCTTCTTCTTGAGAGAGATGAGTAAAATTCCATTAACCTCGGTTTGTGTGTCAATACTTAAAAGGTGAGGTTCGCTTAGGAGAGTTGAGGATGTGGGAGTTTGGGTTCCACAATGACCAAAGTAATTGAGAGAACTTCTTTGATGAAATGTGTCAACTCTTGATGCTCTTGTGTCACACTTGATCCATAGTTTTCAAAGTTTAAATGTGTTAATGATGCATTCGTATTGAGGGCAATTGTTAGTTCCAATTGATGCTTGTAGAGGTTATTTTAGGATAGCTGGAACTACTTGGATTTTCCTTTAATGGGTGGGTCTTATTTTGTTTGCTTGAGGACAAGCAAAGATTTAAGTTTGGGGGAGTTGATAAGTTAGGATTTTAACATGTTTTATGCCCTTACTTACTTATGCTTTTAGTATAAATTGCTACAAAATAGTTTCAAAAAGGCTCACCGGTTGTGCTTGATTGCAGGTTTGAGCAATAAAGTGACGAAATATCCAAGATCAGCTCAAAAAGGAGTGAAACCTGCTCAAGTATCAAAGACCAAAAAATTCAAGAGGAGAAGGCCTAGTGCGGACCGCGCAAAATTGACTGCGGCCGCACTAGGAGGTTCAGAGACATGGTTATTCAGGCTGAAGTTCACGCAGCCGCAGTAGGATTTTCGTGGTCCGCTGTAAGGCTACGCGGTCGCACTACTTATCTGTGCGGTCCGCATCCAGAGATTCAGAGAACCATCATTTTTGCCAAGACCCTGCCATGCTGTCCGCGATCGTCACCGCGCGGTCCGCGCTAGAGCCCCTCCGCGGACGCACTACTCTTTTACGCGGTCCGCGTCCTCAAGTTCAAAGTACTTAAAGTTGAAGTCAAAAGAGCCAGTGCGGCCCGCACTGACCCTTCAGGGTATTTTTGTCCAGTTTTTCCAGCCTAGTATAAATAGGACATTTTACCATTTTTAGGTCGAGTTTTGTATTCAGAAACGCAGCTGAGCTCGTGAGACCGATATTGTAGCCATTTTTGGCACTTTTGCTTCCCATTAACAATAGATTATTGTAGTTTCTTCTTAGTAATTAATTAATATTTTAGTTCTTCATCTACTTCTTCAGTTTCTTCTTTAATTATGTGTAGCTAAACCCATTAGCTAGGATTGTGGATCAATCCTAGTGTGGGTAATTGATGGGTGTTGCCATCTAGGGTTAGATTGATATTGGGTGTTTGCTATTTGGGTTGATTTTATGTTTTTATTCAAGAATTGTTGGTTGCAAACACTGATTCAAGCTTCGTGGGTTTAACTCTTCTTGAGAAAGAGAGTCTATTACCCCAAAATTGACCCAACAAGGAATTGGGATGGACCCATGAGAAATGGTAGTCCCAATTAACGGGTTAAATCTCGAGAGAGTAATAACCCTTCTTGAACCCTAGTTGCTTGGTCTCACTGGCCTACCCAATTGGTCTCAAGAGAGTCAATTGGGCAAAATCACTCTCTCTACCGAGAGGTGTGACAGTGGGTGCAATTGTGCAACTGTTATAGCATAATCCCCAAATATGTCAATCTATCCTTAGTCACATCTACCCGTCAATTAGCCACCTAGGTGATGCTATGATCCTAGTTCCCTTCTTCCCATTAATTACAACTTAGCAATATTCTCTTAGCATAATTTAGCTTTAATCTTTAGTTTTATAATAGTAGTTATAAATATAAAAACTCAAAAAAAAATGTTTGAAGTGACATTGGAAGCACAACCGCAACTCTAGGCTAGACAGAAAATATAACTCCACTACTAGCTCCCTATGGAAATTCGATCCCGGACCTTTATTCAGGTAAAAGCTATTGTGACCCGCTCTTCCTACCTTAGTGTAGCGTCGAGTTGGCTGTGATCAGGAACCTAGCGTCAGATTTCAACACGCAATAGAGGAGTCAAATCACGAGGCTATGCATGTTAGCGTCGAACTATTAGATGAAAAACGAGAAGCTGCGCTTGTTCGGATGGCTGTACAAAAGCAAACAATAGAGAGATATTATAATAGAAGAGCCAACCTTCGCCACTTCGAAATCTGGGACTTAGTTCTAAGGAAAGTCACCCTCAATATTCGAGACCCAAACGAAGGGAAACTAGGCTCAAATTGGGAAAGACCATATCGGGTCCTCGGTATCATCCGAAAAGGATCTCATAGACTTGGCACAATGGAAGGAAAACAATTGGAATGTATCACTCCTCAAACGGTATTATTGCTAAGGTATGACTTTCCCCCTTTTTCATTTGTATTTGATACTAACTCATTGCAGGTGTTCGATCGGAGACGTCTAGAAAACTCTTCAACACAAAGACCTTAGGTTTTAAATCACGTGTTGCACTTTTTTTTCCTTAGATCGGTTTTTATCCCAAATGGATTTTTTCGGCGAGGTTTTTAACGAGGCAACAATTATGTGCTACCTGAGGAAAATTCAATAGTATCCAAGGCTTCTTTACAATCAACCTCGAATACTGGGGGGCATCATCCTCAGATGTTATATTTTCGATAAAAATACTTCATGTCGAAGGGTCTCCATAAGAAAACTTTGTAGTGGGCCAAATGGTCGAATGAACCGTGTCCACATAGATTAGTCGACCCCAATGGAAAAACATGTACGCATGTATGAATTATTCAATAAAGCACTTTTTCTACTATACGAAAATTCGTTACTATACTTGTGTTTATATTTTTGAGAAAGAGTGCGTGCATGTGTCTCAAAGAAAATTCGCTACTATACGAGCTCCATACTTATGATTTTATGAAATGGCTTAAGGGCCAAGTGCACATCTACCTCAAACACTCAGGGACTGTCATTGACAATCAACATATTCGAGTTATCTAAACTCGAATTCATAAGACCTCAAAGAGGCCCCCCTCGATCTATATGCCAAGGCCATCATTCTCGGGGACTAACACTTCGAACAAGGTTGAAGTGTTATTGGGGAATAAGCCCAAGAGGCATACCCAAAGTCTACGGCCAAATTAATGCGGCTCGGAGACATCTGAATCTCGTAATCACAATAGGCCTTCAAATTCCTTGAAAATCGGTTAAAAAAGGCTACCTTCGTCAAATAATCAAAAGGGGCTTCGATAAAATCAGCCCTCAAAAAACCTTAAGAGGTATCAAATTATCTTAACACAAACGTACTAAGGCACAAAAAGCAGAAGGGTTTCAATCAACATCGAACCCTCAAAAAACCCAATGGGTAAAAAATACATGCTAAGGCATAAAGAAATTTTCACTAAGTATTTTAAGCCAAAAGAGGGGAATAGTAGCCATCTTTTAGAGGCCATATCGGCCCAATCGAAAGAAGCCTAAGGGCCAATACACTTAGAGTTCAAGATCTTGTTCTCACTCCATCCGAACCCAAGGGTTCAACTATCCCGAGCCCGAATAAACAATAACTTGATTATGGCTCGGGGACTCATCGTTATCCGACACAAACCCTCAAAAGACATATTTATAAAGATTGAGAAGGCATTCAAGAGAAACTTTCTTTTATATCTGAAAAAGGCTATGTACAAGAGACCGTCAAAGGTCTTACAAAAAAAGAAAAGGAAAAAAAATCCTAACTATGTCCGGGGCTGGTTTCTCCCTCGAGAGCTGCTTTGTTAGATCTAATTTTAATGATGCAAATAATATATCTGTGCAGGAAATCAATTAGAGAAGATCAAGGAATCAAGGAGCTACTACAAGATTACAGAAGTCAATCTGGATGCTAAAAGAAAGAAAGCAATCAACAAAGATTACGAATCAATCAGCAATGATCATGGACAGATGCAATGGAAAGAATTAAGCAAGCCTAAAATAAGGCATCAATCAAGGCCAACACATTCAATCCGGAAGATTGAAGCAGTCAAAAAGCATCGAAGATTCTGTAAGAAGATTAGCTGAGCTGCTAATTCTGAAAGGACCAACAATCAAGGAGTAAACCCTTATCATCAACAACTGTAGAAGGAAAACTATCAATTTCCTCTCATTAAGGTAGAGCAACAACAAGCAATCTTATTCTTGGAATGAATCAATCTCTTTTCAAGGATCAAATCTCTTGAGTTGTCAAGTCTTGTCAGCAAACGACCTTCACCAAAGTATTTATACTCAGAATTAATTCTTAGACACATATACTTTGATCTAACCAAAAATCCTCTCTTTGTTCTAGTGCAAACAAACATTGTAGTTCTCTAAGACTTGTTGTGTAACAAGTCAAAGAAAAAGGAGAGTACAACACTAGTGAGACATTGTATCAAAAGAGACGAGTGTTATAGGAACTGAGCTATCACGTCATTGTACTCGAAGAAATGCATTTACTAAAGAGAACTCTCTTGCAACCCAAGGGGACTTGACTAGGATTCATATTAAATCCGAACCAGTATAAAATTTCGGTGCCTTTAATACATGCATTTACTTTCTGTGTGTTATATTCTGCTATTATAACTGTTAGGTTATTGCATCTAGTCGACTGATCGAAAAACCAGTCAAC
This sequence comes from Nicotiana sylvestris, assembly GCF_000393655.2. NCBI lineage: Eukaryota > Viridiplantae > Streptophyta > Magnoliopsida > Solanales > Solanaceae > Nicotiana > Nicotiana sylvestris. The sequence continues at coordinate 47,407,878 of NC_091058.1, forward strand.
TAATAGAGAATAAGATTAAAAATATACAATTCACCCCCTCTTGTACTTTCCATTGGTATCAAAGCGAGGTCCACATTCTACTTTTGCTTAACAGCTTGTGAGAAAAGATCATGGCAAATCAAGTTATCATAGGAGCTCTCTTCCAGGGAGGAACTTCACAAGTTAGACCACCATACTTCAATGGACAATATTTTTCTCACTAGAAAGTGCGTATGGAGATCTTTGCCAAGGCTTATGATGTTAAAGTTTGGAGAGTCATCAAAAAAGGGAACTATCCCTTACCAGATGCTACTCCACCACTTGATGATTCTGAAGATATAGATTCATATACAAAAGAGCAAATGGAAGTGGTACAAGTTAACAATAAAGCGAGAAATTTGCTTCACAATTCTATAAGTGGTGAAGAATACGAGAAAATCTCTAGCTATGACACAACCAAAGAAATGTGGGACAAGTTTGAGGTTACATACGAAGGAGCCAGCAAAGTAAAGGAAACACATATCAACATGTTTGTTCATGATTACAAACTCTTTTCAATGAAAGAAAGAGAATCTATTGAAGAGATATTTGCCAGGTTCAGCAAAATAATTAGCGATCTAAAGGCATTTGGCAAGCCATATACTAGTTGTGATCAAGTCAGAAAAATTCTCAGAAGCCTGCCAACCACTTGGCAGACCAAAGTAGTCACACTTGAATCTCAGGATCTAAACAAATTATCATATGATGAACTACGAGGAGAACTCATAGCTTTTGAAAAGACGTATCTCAGGAAGACTAGTCAAGAAGAAAAACAAAAAATAGTCACATTCAAGGCTTCAACTGAAATAGCTGAAAACAAAATTGATGATGATCCTGAAGCTCTACAAGAAGAGATTGCTATGCTATCAAGAAACATGGATGGCTTAATGAGAAGATTCAGAAATACAAAGAAAGGAAGAATTCTGCTAAGAGGATCCAGGCAATACAATGAACAGGACAAGAATGATGGAAAATACTATGAGTGTGGAAGATTTGGACACATTCAAGCTGAGTGCCCAGAACTAAAAAGAAAAATTTCTAGAGGCTTCAAGAAGAATAAATCTTTTAGAAGCTGGAGTGATGAAGAAAATTTAGAACACGAAGAGATAGAAAATCTTTGCTTCATGACGATTCTGGAAAATGAAATGAACAAATCCTCAGGATGCTGGAAAGATGAGGACACTTCAGATGACGAAGGCAAAGATGAAAATGAAAACTGTTTCATGGCACGAGGTGAAACAAGTGAGGTAAGATCTTAGAACTGTGAAAGATGCAATGAATTGCAGGATATTCTTGATTTAACTTTGAAAGAGTCTCAAAAAATGATGAATGAGCTTAAGAGACTAAATAAAGAGGTTAAAGACTGGAAACTCAAACATGAAGTATGTGAAATTGAAAAAGAAGTACTTCAAGAATAGTTTGAAGAATTGCAAATGCAACTTAGCAAATCTACTAGTCACAGTTCTATCAGGTCAAACCAGGCGACTTACAAGTCAACTGGAAAAGGACCAGCCAGAACAAAGTTCACTAGTACTAACACTAATGAAAGACCTAAATGTGGGTCAGAAGTTATGTGTCATTACTGTAACAAAAGTGGGCACAAATATTCTTTTTGTCGCTTTCGTGAAGCAAATATTTTAGGACGGGTTTGGAAACCAAAAAACAATTCTGAATCTAGAAATACTAACCCTCCAGGACCCAAGCAAGTTTGGGTACCTAAAAGAAAGTAATCACTTTATTTTGCAGGAACACCACAGAATAAGCCGCAAAAGAAAATGATATCTAGACAGTGCGTGTTCCAGTCACATGATAGGTGACAAAAACCTATTCAAAGAAGTTACAAAAATTGATGGAGGAAGCGTTAAGTTTGGGGATGACATAAAAGGTAAAATAATTGGTACTGGAATAATTCCCTTCAATAACAACTATGACATCACTGAAGTTTTTCTCGTCGATAGATTCAACTACAATCTTCTGAGCATAAGTCAACTATGCGACTCAGGATATAAGGTAAACTTTAAGAAAATAGGTTGTGCTATTGAAGACGAATTAGGTAAAACAGTACTCCCTGGAAAAAGATATGGAAATGTTTATATCCTTGATGGTTTTGAAAAGATAGATGGTCATATTTGCTTAACGTCCATGTCAGATGATCCATGATTATGGCATAGGAAACTTGGTCATGCTAGTATGCATTTGACAGAAAAATTGTTCAAACATGAGTTAGTTGTTGGCCTACCCAAACTGAATTTTTTCTAGAACTCATATCTGTGATGCATGTCAAATTGGTAAGCAGACCAGAAACTCTTTCAAAAATAAAGATTGTGTATCTACTTCTAAACCCTTGCAATTGCTTCATATGGACTTATTTGGGTCTACTAGAACTGCTAGTATAGGAGGAAAAACATATGCTTTTGTTATTGTTGATGATTATTCACGTTTCACTTGGGTAATTTTCTTATCTCATAAGGATGAAGCATTAAGAAATTTTGAGGTTTTCTGCAAAAAGGTTGAAAGCGAAAAGGGATATCTGATCTCAACAATTCAGAGTGATCATGGAGGAGAATTTGAAAGTAGAGCATTTGAATATTTCTGTAATGACTAGGGATACACTCATAATTTCTCTGCACCACGATCACCATAGCAAAATGGGGTTGTAGAAAGAAAAAATAGAACCCTCCAAGATATGGCAAGAACCATGTTACTAGATCATTCACTGCCAAATCATTTTTGGGCGGAAGGTGTAAGTACAACATGTCACATTCTCAACCGATGTCTCATAAGGCCCGTTCTGAAGAAGAATCCCTATGAATTATGGAAAGGTAAACGTCCCAATATCAATTACTTTCATCCCTTTGGAAGTAAGTGTTTTATTCACAATAACGGTAAGGACAAACTTGGAAAATTCGATCCAAGAAGTGATGAAGGTATTTTTCTAGGCTACTCATTAAATAGTAAATCTTTTAGAGTCTATAATAAACGCACATTATGTGTGGAAGAATCTGTACATGTTATATTCGATAAAAATAATCCCTTGGTCGAGAAAGGAATTACTGCAGGTGATGAAGATCAAGCTCAAGAAATTCAGGTGTCAAGCAAATCTCAAGAGTTGACTGATATATCTGCTACGATAGATTCAACTAATGAAATCAGCAGCAGTGTACCAAATCTTCCAATCGAGTCGACTACGAATGTAGTACGTCCAAATGAATGGCGAAGCGAGCCTGAATATCTTCAAAAATTCATCATAGGGGATCCAAATGAAGGAATGAAAACAAGGGGAGCTCTAAAAAAGAAAGCAAATTTAGCATTAATCTCTCAGTCTGAACCAAAGAAGATAGAGGAAGCTCTAAAAGATTCAAGTTGGGTTCAAGCAATGCAGGAAGAGTTAGATCAGTTTGGTAAAAATCAGGTGTGGAATCTGATACCCAAACCTGAAAATATTTCTGTAATCGGAACAAAGTAGGTCTTTAGAAATAAATTGAACGAGGATGGAAAGGTCGTAAGGAATAAAGGCAGACTAGTTGCTCAGGGATATTCACAACAGGAAGGAGTCGACTATGACGAAATTTTCGCTCCAGTAACTCGCTTGGAGTCTATACAAATTCTTCTGACATATGCATCATTTAAAGGATTTAGGTTGTTTCAGATGGATGTCAAAAGTGCCTTTTTGAACGAATTTATTGAGGAAGAAGTATACGTGAAACAACCACCTGGGTTTGTAGATTCAAAGTTTCCCTACCATGTATACAAGCTCACTAAGGCACTATATGGACTAAAGCAAGCTCCACGTGCTTGGTATGGTAGACTTAGTACTTTTCTTGTTGATCATGGCTTCACAAGAGGTAAAGTAGACACTACCTTGTTTATTAAAAAATCATCAGAAGGTAATCTCATTATTCAAATTTATGTTGATGATATTATATTTGGTAGTGCTAACCCTTTTATATGCAAGGAATTTTCAAATCTTATGCAAAGCGAATTCCAAATGAGCCTGATGGGAGAGCTAACATTTTTCCTTGGACTCCAAATTTAAAAATATGAAGAAGGAACTTTTATATGTCAGACCAAATACACAAAGGAACTGATTCAAAAATTTGGCATGAGCAATGCAAAATCCATTAGCACACCAATGAGTTCGTCAACAAATCTAGACAAAGATGAACAGGGAATCCCTGTTGATGAAACTAAATATCGTGGAATGATTGGATCATTACTATATCTGATGGCAAGTCGACCGGATATTATGTTTAGTGTGTGCAAATGTGCCAGGTTACAGTCAGCTCCTAAGGAATCTCATTTGACTGCAGTGAAGAGAATCATTCGTTATCTCATTGGGACTGTATCTCATGGACTATGGTATCCTTGCTCTAACTCTTTTAAACTAGAAGGTTTTTTAGATGCTGACCTTGCAGGTGATAAGGAAGATAGAAAAAGCACAAGTGGTACATGTCAATTACTTGGAAAGGTATTGATATCCTGGAACAATAAAAAACAAGCATCAGTTGCATTATCTACCACTGAAGCTGAATACATTGCTATTGGACAATGCTGTGCACAATTACTATCGATGTCCCATCAACTAGGTGACTATGAACTTTCTTTTAAACCTATACAAATTTTTTGTGATAATTCAAGTGCTATTTGTCTTTCAAAAAATCATGTGCATCATTCTAGAGCAAAGCATATAGATATCAAGCATCACTTTATTAGAGATCATGTTCTTTAGGAAGACATAGAAATATCTTTTGTTGGAACTACTGATCAGTTAGCAGATATTTTTACTAAGCCATTATTAGAGGATAGATTTTGTGCTTTAAGAAAATTACTTGGCATTACTTGCTTAACTAATAACCTATAGGACCTATGTGTACTACAATTACTTTTGTAGGTGTAATGATTGTCATTTACTCATGCATTAATTACGCCTCCATTTTTCCCTTTCTTTTCTTCTTCCTTCACATCAGTTCGTCGTTCAAAGTTGGAAAGCCAATCATCACGTCCCTTCAACTGACACATTTTCCTTTTCTGTAATCAACCGATAGAAGGTTCTCTTCTTAAGGTGGATAACCCATTTCAATCACTTTCATCCTTATCATCTAGAAAACCCTTCTCCAAAGCTCCGATCAAACCACTTTCCTTCAATGGCCAAACAATCCACGAATCCCTCTGCTTCCACCAGAAAAAGTACCCGCTCCAAAGCAAAACCCCCTTCTACGCCCCCAGAACAAGTAGACCTAGGGTCCGACCACTCTGAGGGTTTCACTTCTTCACAGGGAGATTTGTCTGATCACTCTCAAATCTTAGGAGAAAAAGTCCTAGGAAAACGACATATGGAAGATCCCCTGTTTCCTCTACCCCAAAGAAATCCAAGCTTGATCTTTCTGGCTGTCTAGAATCTGACCTGAATTTTTCGGATTCTCCAAATATGGATTTCTTCATTGCTCTAAAGGACAATCCCATTGCTCATGGAAGGGTAGTCGACCTTGACTATATGGAAGCCCTAAATTGTAAGGTCAAAAACCTCTTTGTTCAACAAGGGTGGGCTAAGTTCCTCTCTATTCCTCCGCCTAAGGTCTATGAACCCCTGGTAAAGATGTTTTATGCTAATCTCTATTCTAGTAAACTTGACAGGTTGGAATCATTAGTATTAGGTAAGCGCATTGTTCTTGATTGTGCCCTGTTTGATTCACTCTTTCAGTGTTGATGTTTTGGTTTTCCTATGCTTTTCAAAAACACCTAGCCCGATGATTTTGAAATTTCTTTTGACCAAGCTAAATAGTGTATTGCTGAGTGTCCCTCTGACTCCCTTCCCAACCGGTTAGGTCCCAGTGATGTTAGTTTCGAAACTCGAGTCCTGGCTTACATTGTAGCAACTACTCTGCTTCCCTGCACTGGTTCATTTTCAACCTTCTCTCAAAGAGACACTTTCTTAGTATACTGCCTTGTGACCAAACTCAAAGTCAAGTTATCCTCCTGGGTCATTAATTTTATGATTAAAAGTGCTGAAGATCCCACCAATCTACCCTATGGCATTGCCATCACTCATATTCTGGAAGCTCATCAAATTTCCCTGTCCAACTATCCCTTTATCACTGTTTCAAAGTCTTACAATTCTAGAGCCTTTTCAAGTATGGGATATGTGAGTGTGAAGGTCTCCTGGGTTAAGAAGCACAAAGGTGAAGTAAAGCATGCTCCTATAGAGCCCAAACCTAAACTCTCTGCCTCTGATCCCAGCCCTGGTGATCCTGACCTTGGTGAAAAGCTTCGTGCCATTGATACTCAACTTTCTGAAATCAAAAATCTCCTCACAGCCACTCAGTCTACTGTTGGTGACATTCATGCCATCTCCAAGGAAACAGGGTCTAATATGCCAAATATTAGAGTTGTTGTTCTCAGAGTTAGGGAGAATACTGTCAAAACTTTCAGGGAGATTCATGACAGGTTGGATGGAGTGAGCATCTAAGCTAATGCTAGCTTTGAACAATTGAAGGAGGCCATCTGCAACACTCTTACTTATTTTTTGCGTCATTAATGTGGTTGCTTAAGACAATTTTTTTTGTTGTGCTGTTTTTGGGCTGTTATCTCAGCCATTGGACAATTTCTATTTTTATCTTGCTTTAGGTGTTTTTGTTTGGACTATAATTCTACTGTTTAATGCTATATATTCTGTTTAGTTCTTGGTTTGTTCCCTCTTTGCTGATGCCAAAAAGGGGAGAAGAGTATATGTTGTATTTGTACATGTATAGTTGACTGTGGCAAAAGTAGCATCCTCCATGGCAAGAGTCAACTCCAACCATGGACTAGTCAACTGCATGAACTGAGGGGAGTACCATGAACCTGTAAACTGCATACATTGAGGGGGAATAAAACACAGGGAAGTCAACTGGTGTTTATACATATATATTACTTTATCATCATCAAAAGGGGGGAGATTGTTAGATCTAATTTTAATGATGCAAATAATATATCTGTAAGATCAAGGAATCAAGGAGCTACTACAAGATTGTTGAAGTCAATCTGGATGCTTAAGGAAAGAAATCAATCATCAAAGATTGCGTATCAATCAACAAAGCTTACGAATCAATCGGCAAAGATCATGGACAACTGCGATGGAAAGAATCAAACAAACCTAAACTTAAGGCATCAATCAAGGCTAGCACATTCAATCCAGAAGATTGAAGCTGTCAAAAAGCATCGAAGATTCTGTAAGAAGATTAGCTGAGCTGCTAATTCTGGATGGACCAACAATCAAGGAGTAAACCCTCATCATCAACAACTGTAGAAGGAAAGCTGTGAATTTCCTCTCATCAAGGAAGAGCAACGGCAAGCAATCTTATTCTTAGAAAGAATCAATCTCTTTCCAAGGATCAAATCTCTTGTGTTGTCAAGTCTCGTTAGCAAACGGCCATCATCAAAGTATTTATACTCAGAATCAAGCCTTAGACACATATACTTTGATCAAACCAAAAATCCTCTATTTGTTCTAGTGCAAACAAACATTGTAGTTCTCTAAGACCTGTTGTGTAACAAGTCAGAGAAAAAGGAGAGTAAAACACTGGTGAGGCATTGTATCAAAAGAGATGAGTGTTATAGGAACTGAACTATCACGTCATTGTACTCGAAGAAACGCATTTACTAAAGAGAACTCCGTTGCAACCCAAAGGGACTGGACTAGAATTCACATTGAATCCAAACCAGTATAAAATTTCGGTGTCTTTAATTCCTGCACTTACTTTCTGTTTTTTATATTCTGCTATTATAACTGTGGTTATTGCATTTAGTCGACTAATCGAAAAACCAGTCAACTAATAGAGATTAAGATTAAAAATATACAATTCACCCCCCTTCTTGTACTTTCATGCTTCTCCTTCGAGCTCCTCATCATTATCGGACCCATCTTGGCTGCCTTCATCACCATCATCATTGTCGGAGGAGAGAAGCAACCTAGCATCAACTCCAAGCACTTTAGCTTGAGCTATCTCTTTAGAGAGGTCATAACCTCGAGCGTGGACTTCCTCAAGGATCTCCCTTTGAGATTGGCACCTCGCCAAGTCATTACTCTGTCGCTCTCGATTGGAGGCCTCCCTTAACTGTATTTGAGCAGCCTCGACATCAGCCAAATACACGACTATAGATGTGTCAGCCGAGATCTTCGTCTCCCAACTTCTACCTTGGCCTCAGCAAGCTCGGCTTCAAGCTCTTTGATCCTTTTGGCCTGGGCTAACTTTTCTCTTTGACGCCCCGAAGTTGGACCTCGACCGATAACAATTTGGCCAAGGAAGCCTCTTTCTCCGCAGCAAGGCGGTCCATGTTCTCCTTCTACTGATCGCAGTCAGCTTTGACTTGATCGACCCCCCCTCGGAGCAACTCGATCCTCTCCAATTTTTGTTGCAACTGAGATACCGAAGTATTAGCCTCCATAGTTGAGTCGAGTAGACCGTACTCTTTAGAAATGATAGTTACCTGCGCATGTAGTTTGGCTCCGTCCTTACGAGTCTGGGCCAAGTTTGCTCGGAGGTCCCTGATCCTCTCTTCTTTCTTCATAGAGGCATTTGAGGGCATCCCTCTCCTCAAGAAGTTTGTTGAGATCAGTCTCACACCGGCTCAGCGCAACTTGGGACTTGTTGAATGCTTCTCGATGAAGCACCACAGCCTATGAAGAAAGGAAAGAAGTCAGCAAGAAGAAAATAAAATCAAATGTGATAACAATGAATGAAGTTTACCTGGTTCAGGATGCGATGGACCTTATCAAAAACAATAGATGCATCTAGGTCAGAAATATCGTCGACCCCCGCAAGGCAGCCGCAGAATATCTCTTCCCCATCATGAGCCATTCGCACATCAGGGGTCTCTATTGCTCGAGCCTCCCGAAATTGCCCGTAAGAAAATTGGGGGTCGGGCGGCGAATCATCGATAGTGATTGCCCCATGCAAGTCATTTGGGGCACTCTCTCCCTTATGAATAGCCGTACTATCGGACCCTTCGGGCACACTCACCGATTGTTCGTTATGGCAGGAAATATCTTCGACCCCCGATAACTTGGGGACTTTGCTCGGAGTACCTTCTGAGATCTCCTCGGTCCGAGGATGAGTCTCCCCGACCATTATCGACCCAGCTGCCTTAGAAGCCTTGACGTTTCCCCTCTTTCGAGGCACCAGCTCACAACCGGCGTCCTCCCCTTCCTCTTTCTCATCTCGTAGCTTTTGGGCTACACCGACAAACAAAGTAGTAGAGTCGTCCTTTGGCTTACAAGCCCTACTATTCTTAGTCTTTGGGATGTCGGAAGGCAAGGTCCTTCTCCTCTTCTTCTCCTTGGCCGATTTGGGAACCACCTCTTCCCCAGGTGGGGCCGGCCTCAATTCAGCGACGTCTTTGAGGCCTACGTAAAAGGGAGTCAGGTAGATGTAAAAGTAAATGTTTCAGAAAAGATGTCGTAAGCATACGGGGTAAACTTACCATGGTTTTTAGCCTCCCATCTATCCTTTGCTAAGTCACGCCAGCAACACTTGGCATGAGAGGAAGTTATAGAAAGCTTTCAAACCCAATCTTCGAGGTCAGGTACCGCGTGAGGCATCCAAGCAACTGCTGCATAACAGATGAAAATGTTATACAAAACAAAAAATAAAGCATGAAGATTAATGGCTAACACTTACGTTTGGGGTTCCACTTCTCGAGGAATGACCCTTTCTCCTCGGGGATGAAGTCGTAGGTCCTTACCCATACAAACTGACTCATCCAACCTCGATCTTTGTCCTCGTCGATACTTGCAAAAAAGGACTTCGTTGATCGGTGTTGAAGCTTGATTAATCCTCGATAAAGTTTTGGTCGATAAAGCTGTATAAAGTGGCTGAGGGTGAATTCCAACCCCTTGGCCTTACCGGAGAAGAAGCGGAGCATAATTACTATGCACCAAAATAAGGGATGCACCAGTTGCCGAGGGTAACCTGGTACACCTTGCAAAAATTGACGATAATTGGGTCGAGCAGACCCAGTGTGAAGGGGTAAGTGTAAACACTTAGAAACCCCTCCACGTGAGTTGTGATACTTTCTTCGGGGGCGAGGATCTGTACCACGACCTCGGGGACCTAGTTATAGTCTTCTTTCATGGCTTTGAGCTGTTTCGCCATTATCGGGCAAATATACCTCGATACGTGTTCACACCGACCAAGGATCGACGGAGAGTTCTCGACATTGAAGTCGTTTTTTAGGTCACAAGGGCTGGGAACAATCTCGTGAATGGCCGGCTCCACCGGCGTTTTGTCGTCGGCCAGCCGGGAAGAAGAAGAAGTGGCTTTCTCCTTTTGAGGAACTATTTTGGAGGTTTTCGCCATTGATTCAGATAGGATGAAGCGGAACAGGGTGGAGTTTGGTATTTTTGGTCCTAAAAGATCGAATCAACGGGCGGTGGATATGTATTTATAGGTTCACAGCGACAGTTTGGTGGCGCTAATGGCCGACCGTCACTAGCAAGCATTTAATATTTTGGGAAACCGAACCGGCATTTTCGATCGCGCCGAGCACTTACGTCACGAGGATGATGTTACTATCAGGGTCTCCAGGAAATCGAGGTTCAAGTCGTTTCTTATCATCTTATTCCAAGAAACGAGGGGACTATCATCTTATTAAATTATACTTATTAATGGTACTCTAAAAATCTAAATTTGACTACTATATATTGATTAGTTTGGGAATTGACGACTTAATGATAAGGGTAAAAGTGAATAAAATTGATTAATAAAATCCAAATTTGACTAGTACTCCAATCAGTTGTATGAAAACCCTTTTTATCTGATTATTCCTTGGATAATAAGTAAATAAAAGACCTAGCACATTGTATACGGTGAAAATCGGGGCTACCCGATTTTGTTCTTCGATGGAAAAAGTGATACCACGTCGGAAGGCCAGGACGCCGAGCTCGAGGTCGAAGCTCCTTTTTAGTGTCGAGGTCGATATCATTTACCGAGGTCATAAGAAGGCATGCTTCGAGATGATACCGTTATGATTCAATAACGGAAAGAGCGACATATCCGCAACGGGCCGGAGTTCACGGCGTAAATTCCGAATAGGTTGGTCTTCGGCAGTTAGACAACTGTCAAATATGATTTTCTACTGTAATTAGAAGTGTACCTTATTTAGGACTCCCCTATTATATAAAGGGGGATCCCATTCATTTGTAACACACTGTTCAGTGATAAGAAAATATACGTGCATTATTCTCTTGCTATTTTACTTACTGTTCTTCAGAGTTGTTTTATCATTTATTCCCATCATCATACCTCGAGACTGTCATAGGTCGAGGTCGAGATTTAGCCTACACACTGGTTTGATCTGCTTTTTTCTTTAATTTATCTATTTAATCCCTTGTTTATCAATTGGCATTGAATTAAATCACATATCCTTAAAACCACAATACAAGTTTAATTGTTACTCGAATTTTAGGATAAACACACATCTTGAAAATAAGTATTAGGTGCGTACTCCATATAATAACATAATTAAATTAAACATTTATTACAAGTAAAACGTATTACACGTACGTAACCAAATGATGAAACACATGTATGTTACTCATCATACACATTTTTGTTCCTGACCAAGTGACGGATATCCATAGGATAGGCATCAGACGATAGAAGAGAATTATAAGCTCTGTTGGTCGCGATCATATTGGCAGTCTCTGTGGGATGAAAATTATCATAGAAAAAATATATTCCCCTAAGCAAACATGGAGTTTCTCCTGGAACGCATTGCCCTTCAGGCATGGTTTCCGAAACTTCACAGCATGGACGATTCAACACACTAAAGGTATCTGAAAAAAGGACAGTTCCCAATATATAGCCAATATCTCATAAAGATTCAATAGCACTAAAAGATTGAAAGGATAAATAAAGTGGGGAAGAATTACGTACCAATGATTGATGAAATGCTGTACATGTTTATATATGTGAATTTTGCGTCTGGAAAATTGGTGTTAAGATTATCTACAAGAGACTTTAGGTTGCTGTTGAATAGTTGAATTGCATCATTTGTTGAACTCACACATCTACGTGTATTGTGTTTTTGCAACTCGTCTGGGATGCAACCTATTCGGCCTAATCCAAATAGAGCAACTTTCCTTGCACCATCTTCATATAAAGTCTAATCACATCAACCAAAGAGTAGCATTATAGTAGAAATCCAATTTTTATAAGAAACGCCCCGCCCCCCCCCCCCCCCCAAAAAAAAAATTAGTCCATTTAATACAATATTATACAGTTTGCCTGTCTGATTACTCTAATAAAATGTTTACAAAATAAATTAAATAAAAGAGTACTTTAAAAAGAAAATTAGTAGGATCCTATTTTTTTAAATTTAATTAATGATGAATATGTTAAAAGAATTATTACAAAGAAAACAAATGAGGTAAGCGTAATCTCATGAACCAGTTAGTGTTAAGAAACTGAATCTGGAGCGGTCTCCAGACCTATCCCTTTTTCATGTTAACTTTCTTACTTATAATTTAAACTTAAATATGAATAAAATATATGCGTAGAAATTAAAGTAAAAATCTAACCCTCAGATGTTGTGAATATTGTTCAATCAAGGCAGTTGCATATTGGCTTGGTGTGTACAAATGACTTGAGGGATAGGTTTCGGGCATCAAGTAGTTGTTAATATAGTCATTGCTCCCTATTCCCACAATAAAGAGGCACTTATTCAAGTGCTTTTTTGCTGCGGCTGTATTCCCTAGTAAATCAGCAACACGGGAAATTGTGACTTTATGATTCTCCAATTGCCTGCCCAAGTAAATCCGATCACCCTGAAAACAAAATTAAAATAGGAAGTCTTATATAAGTAAATTCCATATAGATTACTCATTTACTCGTGTCCAACCGCAACAATATACATACATATATATATATATATATATATATATATATATATATATATATATATATATACACACTCACACCAAACTACGCTTACAAGATGACTTCCGCTGTCATTGCGAATTCCAGCTGAACCAGATGCATAATTAACACCTTCCAAGATCTCACTACCTTCTGCACTTGCAAAAGGTGGAATGTAGTGATCAAAATCCAGGAGTTCCGCTGCATATATGGAGATAAAATCAAGTCAAATGTCTGCATGCACTAAAAAAGAAGTTGAAGTAATTAACAAAATGGACCTTGAACATAACTCAATTCAAAAAACCAGCTTACGATATGCGAGGAATCCCAAGGTTAGCTATATAAGGAGATAATAGTCCATTTATTCTACAACGTAACAGGAATGCCTATGTACCATATTAAGAAAATAGATCTTGATCTTAACTCAACCCGATTAAAAGCTAACTCATAAAATGAGGGTTGCATGCGATGTCCAAAATCATATATATTAACCACTATCAATAATTCCCTCGATCGATTTGAAACACTTAAGATCCAAAACGATAGTGTAGCTGAAGCAAATAACCTTGTGGTTCAAAGACTACAAGTCTAGTAAAGAAACATTAGGGAAATCAATAGAAATGGAAGTTTTAGTAAAAAGTAAGAGACGACCTAGGAAGTCTGCCGTATTGCGGCCATTGGTGAATCGGCCAGTAGGGCCATCACGAAAGTCAACCCCATAAGGTGCGTAATTAGCCTTTGCTGCTGTGTCAAGATCGTTGTTATTTCCATTATCAAGTAACGAGTCTCCAAAGATGAAGTAGCAAGGTACTTGTGGTGCACCTTCAACAAGTGTTTTTAAGTTCAAGACTAAGAATGTTATTGCTATTGTGAACCATATCTTAACACAATAAGCCATTTAATTAGTAGTAGGAGAAGAAGAAGTTATAGTACAAGTAGAGGAAAGGAAGAAAGAGCTAGCATCTATTTGTAGAAGCAAGCATGGTGGTGGCTGCATACCATTTTAAGTATTACTTTGTTAACCACAAAATAATAGGAAGTAATATATACTGTATATCTTTCAAGGCTAGCTATGTAGAGCAAAATCAATCGTGCATCATATAATAAGAATTCTAGAGAATTAATAAAGATGAGAGTTACGCTGCATGTCTACGTGCTTAGCAGCACTTTCAATGAAGTTCACATGAATGATTAAAGATTTTTTGACTTCCAATGACACGTATGATCATAATAAGCTCAGGCAATAATTCAGGGGCTACACCAGAAAGTCAACTCGAAATGTTCTTACATTTTATATTTTCCCGTTGCGCAGATACTGTTTGAAATCTAGCTATTTTGTGGTGGAAAAAGCTAATATAAAACCAAGTTATTCCATTCCACATGCAAAGTCGTTTCTAAGAAGTTGATATTGCAACTCTATAATAACTTTTTTTTTCTTTTGCTTTTGGCTGAAGTTATATATTACTATTATAAACTTTTACGTACCTTCATCGTGAACATGTCATATAAAAAAATGAAATGCCATCCTTCCCGCAGCCAAACCCCTTACTCCCCTATATTATTTATTATTTTAACCTTCAAGGAAATTAATAAAATAGTCATCTCTAATACAGAGTAATTTGTTTGCGGTAGCATCGACAAGAGTTGATATCGATAATATGAAAATGGCAACACAAGCTGGCAAATAAACTTTATCTGATTTTCTGAATGATATGATATCGATAGGATAGATAAAAGTCATGTGTTTGGGATCTTTTGTTATTAGAAAAGTATTTAGTAAATATTACTTTTATAAAGAGGAAAGAAATCCGAAATTTGGCATGTGGATGCCAGCTTAAACCAACCCCCCTCGCCATCCTTTTCAAGTTGCAACCCATCACAAAAGTGGCTTATTATTCGTCGATTGGACTTTTTTCCCCCAAGTAAATACTGCTTAACCCTTCTTTTTTTTTTAAAAAAATTCTGACAGCAATACTCCCTTCATGAAAAACTTCCTTGATCTCTAATCAACATCTTAATGAGCTGGTTATTGCCGTTATGTACTTTCTTCTAATTCACGTGAATCTATTTCCTATTTGATCCATTCCAAAAAGAATGATCTTTTTCTAAATTTGGTAATAATTTAGCTTAAACTTACAATTCTACCCTTAAGAAGCTTTTATAACTACACAAATACTTTGGACCCGTTTTTGACTTGTTTAGGACCACAAATTCTAAAAGTCTTCATTTTTTCTTAAACTCCGTGCTCAGTCAAACAAGGTTCACATAAACGGAGGGAGTACATGCTTGTCGTCTTTCACTTAATTAGTAATTAAATAATGGGCTATTGTTAGAGCAGCTGCATGAGAATGCCTAATTTATATACTCCCTGTGGTCCACAATAAGTGACCAATTTGCTCTGGGCACGCCCATTAAAAAAATATTAAATAATATACAAGAATATCTAGTTTGACTAAACTACCCTTAATTAAATATTTAATGTGAGGAGTAAGAAAACTTTTTAAGGATATGTACATAAGGGTAATTTTGTAAAAATAAATTGAATTATTTCTTGATTATATAAATGGACATTTATTTTAGACCAAAATAAAAAAGCAAATTGATCACTTATTGTATATCGCCTTGAATCAAGTTTGCTTCATCAATTAATTAATGAAAAAGATAAGAATATCTAGGCTGGAAAATTTAAAATTCAAAGAAAATTTAAATGAAACGAAAATTTTATGGTAATGATACACTTAGGAAGACGGGGCTTTCATTACATAAAATAAAATAGGGTTTTTTCGCCTATAGCCCGTGTCAGAAATTATTTATATTCGGTAGCCGAAAAAGTGTATAAAAGTTGTATATTTTTTGTATATAACATATAGAGTGTATATACTATAACAACCTCGTTTGTTCCGAAATTTTTTGGCTGCTATAGTGAAGTGTTGTTATAGAAGACATATATTATAACATAATATAATATTCGGTTTCGAGAATAACTCGACTTTTATAGTGAATGACTATTATATAAAGATGTTGTTATAGAGAGGAATGACTGTATACATATATATATATATATATATATATTCGGTCATTATTTTGAGTAGTGTCATTTTCCCAATAAATAAAAAATATAAAAAACAGAATATAAGAGGGATGACAGGAGACAAGATTTTAACTAAAAATTGGATCGTATCCCTTATGCTATCTACAAGAGAATTACATGTATTTATAGTGAAGCTGAGTACCTGTGAGTAATCTAAAATAAATGCTCTACCTCACAAGTGAAACTAACCATACCTACATAAGCTGCCCAAATTTGTAACCAACTACGCTCCTAGTTAAGATTAAAATTAGCTAAACTGCAAGCTAAATTATGTGCATCAATTTTGATCATTTTCATCCATACAAGGAAGAAGAGATGATGGCCGAACCATTTCTAATTTTCTCATATATGGACCCAAAACATTAAAGAGAAGTAGAAGTGCGTTTCTCTTTAATTTATTGATTGTACTGATCAAGATATGTTCCTCTTTTTCCTTGTTTCTACTAACAAAGTAGTTCATTAGAAAATAATCTAAATCCTGTTTCGCCGCGATAAACTCACTCTGGTTTTACACCATTGGAACTCTTCTTTTTCAACTCATATATTCTCTCACTCATTCTATTTATTCTCCTTTATGTCTTCGGATAAAATGCTCAGCAAAAGCTTTGTTATCATTCAAGATTTTGTCATCTTACATTTCCATGCCACTTCCCCCAGAGCTCCCTAGCTTGTTAATTTGTACAAAATTAATACCCTCTCTGGCCATTAGAAATTGCACGAAATTTCATGTATACGTGTATGTGTCACTCGTATGCCTTCCAAAAATTTTAACTGAAATTTCTTAGTCTGTTTAGAGTAGTGGTCAAGTGATTTCTGATTCAGTAGTACTATTGAAGAACATCGGATGAACTGTGTGTCTGTGTTAGGACTTAGGCTGCTCTTTGTAATAGACGTTTAAATGTAATTACAGTTTCAAACAAAATAATATTCAAGCCCCTTCTCTGGCATGTAAGGTAACTACCAAAATATTTTAATTTTGAGGACGGGCTAGCTATAACCTAGTATAAAGCAGCAACAACAACAACAACTACCCAATAAAATCCCACATAGTGGTGTCTGGGGAGGGTAATGTGTATGCAGACCTTACCCATGCCCCGGTAGGACAGAGATGCTGTTTACAAAAGCATAAAAATCAAAAGATACATATGACCTAAACATATGCAAAAGTGAACAATTTGAAACACAGTCCAGCTTACTGAAGCATTTGTGTATGTTAAATCACAGCTGTAATTTCATATCTTCTCCTGGCTAGACATCCCACTATGTGCATAAAAGATTGACAACTGCTGATACAGAGCTACTGAGTCTTGTTAAAAGGAGAAAAGAACGAACAACACAGAATTGATTTTGAAGAAACTGCTATCAGAATAATGTTTTAAGAAAAAAAAACCATTCAACATAACAAATTCCACTGAAATTACAGATACTTGATTTCAGAAGAACAGCTTGCAGGTGAATGTCTGAAAATATTTACTATACACCTAGGGCAAAGAAAGAAGTAAAGTTGTATAGCCAATTACCAGAAGGAACAACTAAAAGCAACTAGCACAAGCAAGGAAATAAAAGCTCACAAGCATCCAAAAATTAACAACATTCAGAAACTGTCATCGCACAAACAGATGAAAGAAGCAAATTTGCATAACATGTTACAGAAAATCAAAAGTGAAAATTATAAGGATTAGACCAAAGGGAAGACATAGAAAATGGGAAACATGTACCCTCTACTCTGCATCAGGTTGACTAAATTAAGTAATCATTCACTGTTAAGGGGCATGCGGAAGGAAAATTAGAAAAACATTATTAGAAATTCATTGACGTAATAGAGAATTTGTGTAGCTGAAGTTTTTCAGTGTATTGAATGAATACTTTCTGTACAAGTCATGTGTATATATACAAAGAATGAAAGAATCTTTTGCATAACCAACTATCCATCTGTCCTATGCTTATTTGTCAAGCTATAACCACCTATTAAATATGTATAGAAATAAAGAGATATAAATACATTTTATTTTCTGACTAGACTCTTTTAATTCCTTCTAGAAAACCTAAACATGCCTTTGTAGTATATTGGGCCCAAGATGAAATAATCAGTTTAGAGAAGCAGTTTGAGCCCAAAGCCTGCCTGGCCCGATTTTATTGAGCTTGAAACAAATATCAAAAGCTCTTCAGACAAGAGCTTGATTAACCTCGTTTGTATCAAACTCCTTCTTCACAAATTCAGCTTCCCTCTCCCTTGTCTTTGAGGTTTCTTTGCAAATCATTCTCAACTTCTGATGATCGTGAAATCATATCACCAACATCCCCCCTCAAGTTGGAGGGATGTGAAACAATCCCCAACTTGCCCAAAACAGATATGTGAGATGGCCTAGAAAGGGGTTTGGTAAATACATCTGCAACCTGAGAAATCGAAGGTACATACGACAAAGATATAAGGCCGGCGAAGTATTGCTGACGCACAAAGTGACAATCAAGGTCAACGTGTTTGGTGCGTTCATGGAAGACGGGATTTTTGGCGATGTGGATCGCAGCCTGATTATCGGAGTGAAGTGGCACCGGCAAAGAAGGGGAAACAGAGAGATCCTGTAGAATTCGTACCAGCCATATTACCTCTGCAACCACGCGACACATTGAGCGGTATTCGGCCTCCGCGGAAGATAGGGAAACCAAAGATTGTTTCTTTGATTTCCAAGAGACTGGAGCCCCACCTAGGGAGATAAAATAACCATTGATGGATCTACGTGTGTCAGGGCATCTTCCCCAATCGGAGTCACAAAAGGCAACCAAATCAAATGATGATGAAGAAGACAAGAACAAACCCATACTGGGATCAATGAGGAGATAACGAAGGCAGCGTATTGCAGCCTCAAAGTGAGGAACCCGAGGAGTTTGCATTTATTGGCTGAGAAGCTGCATTGCGAAGGATAGATCAGGACGGGTATGAGTGAGGTAATTCAACTTACCAATGAACTTTTGATAGACTGTGGGATCAGACAACAGGGGACCAACATTCATACGAAGATGACAAGAGGGATCAATTGGAGCAGAAACAGGCTTCATGGTTAGGCAGCCAAATTCAGTCAGCAAATCCAAGGTAAATTTGCGTTGACTTAGAATTATACCTTGTGGTTCCCGAATGATTTCCAAACCAAGAAAATAATGAGCCTTACCCAAATCTATAATTCGAAACTCAGAATCAAGAAAACATACGAGTGATGCAACTTCGAGAGGATCATTCCCTGTTAGTAAGATATCGTCCACGTAAACTGCAATGATAGTTGTTTTCCCATCTGAGTGTTTAAAGAAAAGAGAGTAATCATTGAGTGAGTGCGAGAAACCTTTGAAATTCAGGGCTGCTGTGAGGCGAGCATACCACTGTCTTGATGCTTGTCGCAACACATAGAGTGACTTCTTGAGTCTACACACATGATTAGGCGTAGGAGGGGAGAGGCCAGTGGGAAATTTCATGTAAACTTCTTCTTGCAAATCACCATGCAAGAAGGCATTATTGACATCTAGTTGAAAAACTTCCCAGTGCTTATTAACTGCCACAGTCAATAGGCACCTGATAATGGTCATTTTCACTACTGGGGAATGAATTTCTATAAAATCTATGCCTTCTCGTTGTATGTCCCCTCTTACAACTAACCGTGCTTTATACCTTTCAAGCGACCCATCTTGTTTGTATTTCACTTTGTAAACCCATTTACAAGGTAGAGCTTTCTTGTCTTTGGGTAGTACAACCACCTCCCAAGTCTTGTTAGTTTCAAGTGCTTGAATCTCTTTGGACATAGCCTCAACCCATCCTAGATGTAAGGAAGCTTGATAATAGGAGCAAGGTTCTGACAGATGGGAAACTGAATTTAAAAGAGTTTGGTTGTAGTGTGATAAAGCTGAAAAAGACAAGATAGGAGGGGTAACAGGGGATGTGAAACAACTGGAAGAGACATTAGTAAGAAAAACAGAATTGCAAATGTAATCATTTAAGTAGAGAGGGAGATGATGTTCTCTGAGTGACCTCCTAAGAGCTGGTTGAATAGGTTCAGAAGAATGACTAGAGATGGTAGGGGACTTGTCATTCAAAAAAGAAGGTGAATTTGTAGTATGGTGAGGAGAGTATAGGATAGGTGAAGAGGGAGAGGTAGAAGAGATTGGAGTAGAGAAGGATGGGGCAGTAGGTGAAGGTGAATAAGCAAGTAGGTTAGGTGAAGAAAGATATGGAGTTATAGAGGCTGAAAGTTCCTTAGGATAGATAGGGGAAGAAGGAACATGATGATCTAGGTGAGGTAATGTTGAGTTATCAGGAAAAATGTGAATGGATTCCTTAGAAGAGAATGGGAAGATGTGCTCATGAAAGACCACATTCCGAGAAATGAACACCTTCTTGGACTGTAAATCAAGCAGTTTGTATCCCTTTTTCCCAAAAGGATACCCCAAAAACACACACTTTAGTGATCTAGGACCAGTTTTGATCTATGGACAGGTAAAGTAGTGGCATAGCAAAGTGAACCAAAAACCTTAAGATGAGAATATGAAGGAGATGTTCGAAATAGGATTTCATAGGATGACTTCCCATTTAGAACTTTAGAAGGGGATCTGTTTATTAAATAGGTGGCAGTCAACAAGCATTCTCCCCAGAAGTGAACGGGCAAATTTGACTGGAATAATAGTGCTCTACAGGTTTCAAGGAGATGCCTATGTTTCCTCTAAACAACTCCATTTTGTTGAGGAGAGTAAGGACAAGTTGTTTGATGTAAAATCCCATGTGAAGCTAAAAATTCAGAGTGGTGAGAACCAGAACCTAACTCCCAAGCATTATCTGATCTAATTGACTTTACTTTAGTGCCAAATTGTCTTTCTGTCATAGCTAGAAAGTTCTTAAGGATTGGAAAAGCATTGGATTTGGTCCTAAGGAGAAAAGTCCAAGTAGCTCTACTATAATCATCCACAATAGTAAGAAAATATTTAAACCCATCATGAGTGCTAGACTTATAGGGCCCCCAAGTGTCAATGTGTATAAGATCAAAAACATTTTTTGTAGTGATACAGCTAGAAGGGAAAGGTAATTTGACTTGTCTTGCCTTAGCACTAGTGTCACAAGCATATTTGTGAGAAAAAGAACCAGAATAAGCAATAGAACTGATATTCTTCATATTAGAAAATGGCAAATGTCCCAATTTGGTATGCCGAAGGCTTACATCACTGGAAACTGACGCTAAAACAGAATTTGAAAATTGAATCCTAACATGCTGATTACAAAGAGAATGGCAAATAGCCTTGATTTTACTAATAACTCCAGCTCTAGGCTTGACTTGTCTTGAATTAAAAATGTAAGTCCTTGCTTTACTTCACCAAGTACCACTGGCCTCTTCACTGAAGGGGCCTGCAATATAGCTCCAAGAGAAGAAAACATTAGGATGGAATTGAATTGAAGGCATAATTTGTGAACAGATAACAAATTATAATTGAAACTTGGAACAAATAAAACCTTCTGTAGAGTGAGTTGAGGTAAAAGAGAAACTGAACCACACTGATAAACTAAAACTTTAAGAGAATTGGGTAGAGTAACATGAACAGGCTTAGAGAAAGTCTGAATATTAAACAGAAGTCTGGAATCAGAAGTCATATGTTCTGATGCTCCTGAATCTAGTATTCAAGAAACAGAGTTTAAAGAAACACTAATGAATTTTCTTCTAGGAGTAGAAGGCCAGGGAGAAGGAAATATACCAGCACAATTTGTTGAAACTTCTTCCTCATTAATTTGATTTCCTTGGTTCCCAACTTTGACATTTTGAAGCAACTGGTACAGGCTGTGATATTGATCTTGTGTCATTGGTTTTCCCCCTGAAGAAAGTGACTGATTTCCACCATCTTCTGCAGGTAAGACTGCATTACTCTTAGGAGTTGGAGCATATCTCTTGGATTTGGTAAATTTGAAGTCAGATGGGAAGCCAATGAGCCTGTAGCAATTTTCAATGGTATGATTTTGTTTCTTACAATAAGCACAAAACTGGACAGACTTCTTTCCCTCAGGCTTTGGGCTCAAACTGCTCCTTCACAAATTCAGCTTCTGTCTCCCTTCTCTTTGAGGTTTCTTTGCAAATCATTCTCAACTTCTGATGATCGTGAAATCATATAACCAACAAACATCAACTCACACCATCTATATCAGACAAACATGCTTACTGATTTCAGTTCCAATTCATTGATGCAACTTCAAGCTAAAAAACGGCAAAAATAGATTGATGCCGCAAATGGCTGGTTGAGAGATAACTCAACAAGCATCCCAAAGCTCCATTCATTGTCCTGAAGCTATAGTATAAAGAGTGCTTTCTCAGGAAGTAGAAATAAATATTACCACAAATCTGGTTGAGATGTTGAGTTAAGATGTACTGATGTGAACGCCAAAGCTTTCTCTTCACCAGTCTTCATCTCTGCAATAGCCCCATCATGAAACACTGTTCTACCAATTATCTAAGAGTTCCAATTAAAACATAATGGATCAATTTGCACAAGAAAAGAAGACACAAATGCTATATATAATTTAGCAACTTAATTCAATTTGAACTAACTGGATTCGCAAAGTTATTTTTGTTTTGATCTGTTTAATCATGCCTAAACATCCATCTGTTATATGATTACACATGACCACGAGATTACAAGTATACACCTTGAGAAAAAAGTATGTACTGAGGCCAACCTCCTAGAATCAAATGTCAGGCAAAGTAACATAAATGTATCTCGCAGACCCTTGACCCCAGTCCAATAGGCCTACGTAGTAATTAGACCTCTTTTTAGCTTCGATAGGATAGTAACTTCCAATTAAGAAATGTAGTAACCTGTCTCGCACAGAAAACAGAACAAAGATCAAGAGCAATATCAAAGACATATACAACCAAAGACAATGTCAGTGAACACGTCAGAGGAGTTGATAGTCAGAATTAATCAAATCTCTGTGAGTTTGTCAAAACTAAAGTATCAACTTCGCCAACTGCAAAGATGTGATTCACTTGTGATCCCCTGAAATATACGAAGGCAAAACTACAATAAGAGGCAAAGAGACTAGGACCAAGCGATGCTTTATGTGAATTGTTACAACCTTTCTCTAGCATATCATGGAAGGGCAATCACGGCGAGATTGAACACAACAGTTTCAGCTGGACTTGTGTGCACAATATACATGAGTTGGAAGACTCCATATTGCACAGATTCTGCGCAAGTACAATACGATAACAAACAGAATAGTGGATGAATAAATTTTCGACGAGCAATGAGGACAATAGCAAATCATATGAAAGTCATCTTTAACAAAACAGGGATCCTGTTTTTAATTTGGGACTTCAAGATCTCAAACCAAAGATTTTGTACCTGGACAACCCTCATTTTCTGGACCTGAGATGACGAATGTAACTTATTGAGATCAATGGTGACGAGGACCACTTAATCCACACTAAAAGGTGCAAGCAGTTAACCTAGGTTGCAGACTTGTTTGTACCTCTTTTTCAAACTTCATGTAGAGATTTCTCAAAATCCTCACACCAACAGCCTACCAAACTAGGAGCCTTATTTGGAAAGAACAAAGACAAGGCACCCCAAGAGCATAGAAAGGATCTATCGCAGCATACTCTTCCAGCAGATACTGAAATGTTAGTGAAGTCTTGTTAAAATGTGAGTGTAGACAAGCCTTGTATATGAATAGAAAATAGAAATTCTAATGCACTTGCAGATCAGAGCTTCAATCCCAATACATATATATACACGTATGGTAGTTGATAAATAAAGAATAGAGAAAACTACCCTCTATTACCTCTCAAATTTTTAATAGCCCATGTTTTGTTCTACTTACAAAAAATGGCCCTTCGGCCCAAACGTATTGCATATAGTAGCCGAAAGGAATAAACACAACAACATAAGTGCTTGTAGCTTAGTGGTTAGAGCGCCTATTTCCTAAGCTAAAGGTTGCAGGTTCGACCCTCACCTAGTGCAATAGAGCAATCATTTTTTGGCTTTTTAAATGTACTTCTGGATCTGATAAGTATTTTTGTATATTTTTTGCATAGTGACAGTCTATTTTGTATATTTTTTGTATAGAAACAGTCTATTTGTATGGTGACAGCCTATTTTGTATAGTAACAGTCTATTTTGTTAATGACAGTCTATTTTGTATATATTTTGTATAGTGAGAGCTAATTGTATATAAATTGTATAGTGACAGTCTATTTAGTATATTTTTATATAGTGATAGTCTATTTTATATAATGATAGTCTATTTAGTATATTTTTGTATAATGAAATTCTATTTTTGTATATATTTTGTATAGTGACACGCTATTTGTATATAAATTGTATAGTGACCGTCTATTTTGTATATAAATTGTATAGTGACAGTCTATTTTGTATAATTTTTGTATAATAACAGTATGTTTTGTAGATATTTCAACTTTATGCATAATCATCTTCTCTGTTCTTCCTCTCATTGAGAAACCAGCCACCAACGCCCAAGGCCTCACAGTCGCCGAAAATGGTAACAAGATCGCCAGAGTTTTAAACTTTTAGCCAAAGATCTTCAAAATATTATCTACATATTCATAGAAACTATAAGAGAAAATCATAGAAGAAGACAAGGTTGAGCCTTATGCTACACCATTGCTCAATCCTGCTGCTCTTCTCCCTCTATATAGCGCGGGTAGCTTGCTTCCAAGCCACTGGTCGAAACCAGATAAGGAACAAGAGAGAGAAGCAACTCAATTTCAAAGGTTAGGCACGATAGCCACTTGTGCCGAAATAAAAAGATATGAACTTTTACCCGTCGCCACAAAACTCAAAATCAGATGTTAAAATATCCTATTTTTTGCTACTCACAAGCAAAAGGGCTGAAGTAAACCCGACCCGAAATAAACCCAGCATCAATTAGAAAGTGAACATTAGTGTAATTATATTTGCTTTTGCAGAAATGCTTCTTAGTCATTGAAGCCAGTAGTACTCAGTTGAAGAAGAGTTGTCAAAACTGCATCGAAGATGTTTCTCACAAGGTAACATTACCTAGGGTATATTCGTGATACTGTTTTCCTTTTCAAATCTGACTAAAATTTGTTTCTTGGTTTGAAGAACTGGTGTTAACACTTTCTCTCCTGAAGGCCGCCTATTTCAAGTCGAATATGCAATTGAAGCCATTAAGGCAATCTTTTGATTGGATTTTTAATTTATGTGTTTGTGACGATTTGTGAAATTGACAATAGTATTTGGGGGTTGTGATTTTTTTTTTTGAAAGCTGGGTTCGACTGCAATTGGGTTAAAGACAAAGGAAGGAGTTGTTCAACTTCTTGTTTGATGATTGAGCGAGAGGAGCAGTCATGGTCATAGTTGGCTGGCTGGATTTCCTGGGAGGGAATTAATAAAGTTTTCGGCTAGCACTTGTTTTATTTTTGTCCTATGACTTGCATGGGTCAATTTGTGGGTTACCGGATAAAATTTATTTTGCCCGATGGGCTATAAATGAAGTTCTCTCTAAAGAATATTAACCAAACCTTTCTATGGTTCTTAAATACAGAAATTCAAATTTATCAGCGGGTCTATAAATGCAGTATAACAGTAAGAAAAAAATAAAAAGAAGACCTTAACCCCGACACTTTAGAATTCTAAACAGTCATAGAAACGAGGCCATGCCCTTTCTTTTGCCACCCATTCGTCAACAGATCGGCAGCATGATTGAACACACAGAGTATTGAAGCAATCCTATTTGATGTCCCATTTGTTCCATTAATGTACCTCCGAGTAGCACTATATTGTGGACAGATACTCATTTTCCTCCCTGGTTTGCTAATAACTGCACACTCCTTAATGTTTAACCAAAAATCTGAGTCTTTGGTCAAAGCTAGAAAGAAATTCGGGTTACTGATAATCAGGAGACGAAAATAAAATATTTTTGAGAATGATGGTAAAGCAGTAAATAATTTTGTATTTCAGTAAGATCTCAATAGTATTTCGTGTCCTTACAGATGTTGAGTCTTTCCCCTTTTATAGTTGATTCTAGTAGAAGATATAATGCATTTGTCTTAATGAGGCAATTATGAGCAATAAATGATATTTAAAAGAAATGTTACATAATCATTTCTATTTAATTCAGATTCTCTAACGTATTTGATATTTAATGTTGTATTTAGACTCTTTTATGTCATCAGATTCGTGTCTTCAACTTCTTCTGATCTTTGATCTTTAAACGACTCAAATAGGTACGAGACTCGTACCTATTTTAGTAACGGTCCATACCTATGTTGCTTTATTTCCCCCTATCTGTTGTCGCCCGTGCCTCTTGGCTATTTATTGCGTTTTGACCTTTTGACCAGTCCATGTGTCATGACACGTCATCTTCAATATTCAGACTCAGTTTTTCCCCAATACAGATAGTCCCCCCACTTTTCATTTATTTATCCATTAAATATTTGGGAAGTGGACCTTCACAAAAAGGGAATTTTTTGCTGTAATCAATGCTATAACAGTACTGACGCCCCAGTTGTCTTTTCTATTTAATGCTCTGCACACGTGTCACCTTCCGATTAGTTTTGTAATTCTGCAGCCTTTTTCCAAGGTTTATTCATCCCTTATATTCACGAAGCGATAATTGCCTTTATTATAGGCTTTCCATCATTACACTTCTTTACTTGACGGTTGCTATTATATACATATATATCCTTTTTCCCTTTGTCCTTTTCTTCATAAACCCTTAACAGATCCTTTACTACTCCTTTCTCCTTGAGTTCATCCTTTTCTTTGCAATGGCATCTCCGAATCTTAACCCTAAAAGAATCCCAATTCTTGATAGCTTCCCCAATGCCCCTGTAAGACATAGAAGAGGAAGAGGAGGCAGGCTTCGTAGACTAGGATCCATTCGTGGTGGTGTCTCTGGTTCTGTCATGCCTTCTTCTAGCTCCGGTACTATTTCCAGAGGTTCTATCACTAAGAAATCTTCCTCTAAAGGTAAAGAACTTCCTGAGCCTCTTCAAGAGCTTTTAGTTGAGGAAATAGTACCCAATGACCTATGTTTTGAGAATGATAGGAAATCTCTTCGTGAGCAAGTTGTCAATTTAGAGAAAGCTGACACTTTTCCTTCTTTAATCACTGAACCTTTGGTTTCTATTGTTCGAAAAGATTGCAACTGGAGAAGTGATTTTCGTATAGTAATCCCTAATCCAAATCAAAGAATATCTTCTTTTAGGATTGGATTTTCTTTTGTTTATACTTACCCCTTCACTTTGGGATTTATTCCTGCTATTGACCCAGTCATACTTGATTTCTGTCGTTTTTTTCAAAATTTGTTTGGGACAAATTGGTTCCCTTGTATGGAGAACAGTGGCTTGTTTGAGGTATTTATCTGTTAAAGCCGGTGTTGATTTTTCCTTTCCCCACCTTATTCATCTTTACCACCCCAAGTTATTTCGCAATGGAGTTTTTACTCTAACTGCAAGAAGTAAAAGGGTCTTAGTAAGCCCTGAAGATGACAAGGACCGCGGGTGGTACACTCGTTATGTTGCGGTACGCACAATTGATTTGGTGTGTGAAACAAATATCCCCTTCCCTGAGAAGTGGAACTTTGCTCGTACGTTTTTTTTACTTACCGTTCTTACCTCTTAAGAATTTAAACTTCTTTTCTAATTTCATCCTTTTTTGCTTTTCTATAGCAACCATGGGAGATGTGGAACCCGTTCCTAATTTCCGTGGTTGGGTAGATTTAATCATGAAAGTCATGCCTATGGAGGCGAGAACGTGGAAATCCATTTCCAATTTACATGGTTGGAAAGTGAAGACTCACGGTATGCATTTCTTTATCATTTTTTGTATGACAAGTTCTTTATCTTTTCTAACTTATTTGTTTTTAAAATCCTTCTTTTTGTCAGGATTTGCTATTCGAGGAATGACAACCGAAGTGGCTACTGCCCTTCAAGCCTCTTCTGGTACTTCTCTTTCTGTGGAGAGAACACAAGCTAGGTTGTCAAAGAGGAAAGTTGTAGAATAAGATTCTGAGGACGATGAAGACGAAGACACCTCTTTGATAGCTAGACCAAGAGCCAGGAGACGCATAGTTTCCGAGAATGAAGTTGAAGTTACCCCTGTCTGTGCCTCTCTTACTGAACCTATTCACATTCCCTCTGAAGATGAAACCACTCCGAGGGACACCAACGAATCTATTCATCGTCTCTTCATTGGTGGTTTTGAAAGTGGAGAACTAGGTCTAGTTTTAGATGAAGTTCCTCTTTCTTCCTCTGTTCCCATTCATTCTTTTCCTGCTTCTTTACCTACTTCTGCTCCCTTACCTGCTTCGAGTCCTATGACTCCTATTATTTTCACTTCTTCTACCACTCTTCCTTCTATAGCTCCCCCTTCCTTTGTTCAATATGCAGAGGAGGGTTCTAGTAGCAGAAGCTTGGCTATGAGGAGCGTTACGCTTGAAGTTCCAGCTAACAACAGCCTTTTAAGGAAGTCTGGTGGAGCAGATGACTGGCTTAGACCTTTGATTGGAGATATTGCGAAGAAGAAGATGGACAGTCATAGCTGCTTAACTTTGATGAATGACATTGTTCATTCTACTTTGAAGGTATTCTTCCTTTACTTACTAACAAGTTTTTTTAAAAAAATCTTATTTCTATGAATTGTCACTGCAGGCTAACCTCATTGGTACAGAATTGATGGGAAGAATTTCCCTTCTGGAAAAGAAAGCCCGTGAGTCTGAAAAGTCTATCCACGAGGTTGAGGAAATAGCCAGGGGAGCACAACTAGAAGCAGCCAATTGGAAAGAGCAGTTTGAGAATTCTCAGGGAACTATAGAAGAATTGCTAGAGAGTATAAATCTCCTGGAGCAACAAAAGCGAGGTCTGACTTCTGAGCTAGCAGTTGCCAAGGCTTCTTCAAGCCAATTTGAGAAAGATAAGGAGCGCCTTGAGTGTTCATTTTCAGAACTACTATCAAATTGTAGTGAAGAGATCAGAGAACTTAAGGTACTCTTGGCCAAGAAATAAGAGTATGCAGGGGAGTTAGTGCAAAGCTTGACTCAAGCTCAAGCTGATTTAAAAATCTCTTCTGATAAGGTACGTACCTTAGAGAGTTCTCATGCCTCTTTTGAAGCATCCTTTGAATCCTCTTTAGCTGAAAATCAAGTATTAAAGAATGATCTTGCTATGTGGGAAAGGGAGTATGAACATCTTGAGGAGAATTTTAACATAGAGGTGAGTTGGGCTTTTCTAAACTCTCGTCGTGATGCTTTAATGGAGTCCAGTCAAGAAAACTTTAATTTAAACATAGAGTTGGCCAAAGTTTTAGAGACCATTGAGAGAACCCAACAACTACTTGACTTTCCCTCTCCGTCAATTGAAGCTCCCGTGGCTGAAGAACCTTTAAATGAAGAAGCCGTTGCTATGGCAGATGAAGTTGAAAATGTTGCAATTCCAGCTTCAGAGGGTGAAACTTCTATGACTTAGTCTGTGGAAGTTGAAGCTTCCGTGACTCTTGCTTCCCTCGTTGATCCTAACATTTCAAGCTCAGCTGAAACTGTTCCTGTTGCTGCTTCTTCAGAAGTTGCCACCGTGCATGTGGCTGAAAGTGAAATTAATATTGCAACTTCTGATGTGCTAACCCCTTCAATTGGATGATGGTTTTATCCCTTAGTTTTTAAGGGATTTTTTGGTGAAAGTCCACAGTTATCATAATGGGGCACTTGTATAAACTTTTATTGACTAAGTTTCTACTTAGTCTTTTTAATTATATTAAGAAGTTTTGTTAGAACTTCAATGTGTTCTATTCTTGCCTTTTCCTTACTTATTTAGGACTTATAGAATAGTTTAGAATTTTTATCCTTTGAAAATGCTTTATAATTCTTCTCATGACTTATTAACATGAGGTTTATAAAAGAGGACCCTTTTATTTTATCGACACTTAATGAAGAAGACGTCTCAACTTCACAATGGTGTTATAATACGATGAAAGAAATAGGAATACACATGTTTTGTATGAAACAACTTTGACAAGTTTTATTCATGAACTTTAACAAGTTTTTTTTTTGACTATTACATGTATTAAAATCCATCTATGACTTTCTCATAACTGTTTTTCTTGTAACAGATTTTTACATAATATAAAATAGACAAGGTTTTTCTTCATAACCTGTTTTAGTACATAGCCAAGACCCTATCTTTATATATTAAGAAGGATTTGAGAGGTGACTTCGTTTATGAGTTTGAGAGATGACTCTGTTGTTCTCATGGGAAAAACATTATGATGAATGTCTTGTGTTTGTTGAACACGATGATGAATGCTGAAGACTTCGTAACTTTTTCTCAACACTTGTCTCTTTGTGGCCGACTTTTGTTCGATATTCGTATCTGTTTATCTACACATATCTGTGTATAATATGTAGTCCCCCAAGTGTTTGAGCATTGAAGTATGAAGTCTCGAGCACTTGTCTATTTCTTTCTATTTGGTCCTTTTCCTGAAACAGAAAAAGATACGGGACTCGGAGGTGTGATTATAGATGAAGACTGCCTAACTCGTGTGTATTTTCATCAGATTAATTGTAACCCTGGGCTGAGAATTTTAGAACACTCCATTTTGCCTTGCAGGTCGTGACTCATCATTTGGCACGAGTTAAGGTTTTTGCCTAGCATCTAAAATCGTTAGTAAAACCTTAACAATTCAAAGGAAAAAATTTTAACATGATGATACCTGACCGTGGGTACTTTCTCAGAAGTAATACCTCTTTAAATGGACGACATTCCAATGTGAGGGTAAAACTTTGCCGTCCATTGTCTCCAACTCGTATGCTCCTTTTCCCGCAATGTCACGAACTTTGTATGGTCCTTCCCACGTTGGACTTAGCTTTCCTGAATTAGCAGCCTTTGCAGATTGGAACACCTTTTTAAGCATAAAGTCCCCAATTTTGAAAAATCTGAGGCATGCTTTCCTATTGTAATATCGTTCAATTACTTGCTTTTGTGCTGTCATTCTTATCAATGCAGCTTCTCTTCTTCCTTCAAGCAAATCAAGGTTGACCCGTATCTCTTCATCATTAGATTCCTCCGTTGCCCGAATATACCGTGTGCTTGGTTCACCTATTTCAACTGGAATTAAGGCTTCCGCACCATAAACCATTGAAAATGGTGTTTCTCTAGTGCTTGTTTTTGTCGTTGTACGATAAGACCATAATACTCCAGGTAATACCTCAGGCCAATTACCTTTTGAATCTTGTAACCTCTTCTTCAAGTTATTGATAATGACTTTGTTAGTGGATTCCGTTTGTCCATTACCCACTGGATGGTATGGCGTAGACGTTATCCTTTTAATCTGCCAACTTTGAAAAAATTCTGTGATTTGAGCTCCTATGAATTGTGGTACATTGTCACACACGATCTCCTTTGGTGCTCCAAAATGACATATTATATTTCGCCATATGAAGTCTTTAACTTCCTTCTCTCGTACCTGTTTAAATGCTCCTGCTTCTACCCATTTATTCAAATAATCCATGAGTACAAGTAGAAACTTTACCTGACCTTTTGCTTGTGGAAGTGGACCTACGATATCCATTCCCCATTTCATAAAGGGCCACGGGGCTATAACAGGGTGTAGTAACTCAGCTGGTCTGTGCATATTATTGTCGTATCTTTGACATTTATCACATTTGGACACGAAACTGTTTGCCTCTTCTTCCATCTTAGGCCAATAATATCCTGCTCAAATCAATGTTCTTACCAATTACCTTCCCCCTACGTGATTTCCACAATGTCCTTCGTGCACTTCCCTCATCACATATTCTGTTTGAGAGGGTCCGAGACACCGTGTTAGTGGTCCACCGAACATCTTTCGATAAAGATTTCCTTGATAAAACAATATCGAGCGACTTTTTTGCGAAGCGCGTGAGCCTTCCCTTTGTCAATAGGCACGGTTCCGTTCTGTAAAAAAACAATAATTTTGTTTCTCCAATCCCATGTTAGATGATTAAAATTTACCTCATTCTTATCAGGTTCGAGAACGGAATGAAATAATGTATGACTGAAGCATTTGCTTCGTTTGCTACGTCAGCTGCAGATGCGAGATTAGCTAAAGCATCTGCCTCCACATTCTCATCTCTTGGGATCTGCATTACCCTACATGTTTGGAATTGCTTAATTAGTTCCCGTACCTTTTCGAGATATTCTTGCATTCGAGTTTCCCTGGTTGTATAAGTCCCCAACATTTGATTGACCACGAGTTGAGAATCACTTTTGATTATAATTTATGTTATGCTGAGTTCTCTTGCCAATTCCAAACCTGCAATTACAGCTTCGTACTCTGCTTCATTGTTAGTTATAGAATGACATTTTATAGCTTGCCTAATAATTTCACCCGTAGGTGGTATGAGAACTATACCCAGACCTGCTCCTTTTATATTAGATGAACCATCAGTGAGTAAAACCCAAGTCCCCGGGTTTGCACCATTAAAAACTTGTAATTCTTTTTCTACTTCTAAATGCATCCCCTGACTAAAATCAGCCATGAAATCAGCTAGTACTTGAGATTTTATAGCGGTTCTGGGTTGATAAATGATTTCATATTCACTTAGTTCTATAGCCCATTTTGCTAATCTTCCTGACAGTTCGTGTTTATGCAAAATATTTCGAAGCGGAAAAGCAGTAACTACAATAATGGGATGACATTGAAAATAAGGTCTTAATTTTCTAGATGCCATGATCAAAGATAATGCTAACTTATCTAGCTGTGGGTATCGTGTCTCAGCATCTAATAAGGACTTACTTACATAATAAATAGGAGATTGTTTACCTTGGTCCTCACGGACTAAAACAGCACTTACCGCAACTTCAGATACAGCCAGATAGATGAGAAGTTTTTCTCTCACCTTGGGTTTTGCCAATAACGGTGGTTTTGACAAATAAGCTTTCAAATTTCTAAGGGCTTGTTGACAATCTTCATTCCATTCAAAATGATCTTGCTTTTTGAGTGCAGAGAAAAACTTAAAACACTTTTCTAAGGATTTGGAAATAAATCTCCTCAAAACCGCAATTCTTCCCGTTAATCTTTGAACTTCCTTTTTATTTGTAAGGATATCAGGGATTTCTTTTATTGCTTTGATCTGAGAAGGATTTACCTCAATACCACGGTTAGAAACAAGAAAACCCAAAAACTTACCTGATGCAACTCCAAATGCACATTTTTCTGGGTTGAGTTTCATATTAAATTTTCGCAAAATTTCAAATGTAACAGATAGATGAGAAATATGATCATGAGATTGCTGGGTTTTGACGAGCATATCGTCTATATATACCTCCATTGTCTTTCCTAAATATTCTTGGAATATTTTGGTGACTAACCTTTGATAGGTTGCCCCAGCATTTTTGAGACCAAATGGCATTACTTTATAACAGTAAGTCCCCCTGTCTGTAATTAAAGAAGTTTTTTCTTCATCACTAGGGTCCATTTTAATTTGATTGTACCCTGAATATGCATCTAAAAAACTTAGAAGTTCATGTCCTGCAGTTGCATGAATTAACTGATTTATATGTGGTAAAAGAAAAGAATCTTTTGGACAAGCCTTATTAAGATCTGTATAATCTACACAGACTCGCCACATACCATTTTTCTTAGGTACAACAACTGTGTTGGCTAACCAATTGGGGTACTTTACCTCGCGGATTGACCCAATTTTTAATAGCTTCTGGACCTCATCTTGAATCACCTGGTTTTTGAAAGCCCCTTGCTTTCTTTTCTTTTGTTTTATTGGTGTAAAGGATGGATCTTCGTTTAATTTGTGAGTCATCACATCCGGTGGTATCCCTGTCATGTCAGCATGGGACCAAGAAAAACAGTCCACGTTAGCTTTTAAAAATTTAATCAACATACCTCGCATATTTGAGCTTAAATTGGCTCCAATGTAAACCTTCCGTTCAGGCCACTGTTCGAATAATATCACAGCTTCGAGTTCTTCAATTGTTGTTTTGATATTTTTATTCTCTTCAGGTTCTTGAATTGTATCAGGGCTCGAGTCTAAATCCGTCTTTTCTTGTTCAACTGTTACATCGTTGATACTACTAGCTGTCTGCTGATCCCCACGAATTTGGAAAATTCCCCATAGTGATGGGAATTTAATAACTTGATGTAGAGTTGATGGGACATCATCCATATCATGTATCCACGGTCTCCCCATGATCATAGTGTAAGCCATTTCCATATCTACCACCTGAAATTTAGTTTCTTTAACAACACCTGCAGCAAAGGTTGTTAAAATTACCTCTCCTTTTGTTACCACACTTGAATTGTCGAAGCCTGACAAGGTATGCGCCTTGGGTATCATTTTGTCTTCAGCTTGCATTTCACGCAATACCCTTAGTAGTATAATATTTACGGAACTCCCTGGATCAATCAAAACTCGTTTTACATTATTATCATGTACAAGTAAAGATATTACCAGTGCGTCATTATGTGGAGTTATCACTCCTTCGGTATCTGCATCATCGAATGAATACTTTCATTTTCTAAAACATGTCGTACCCGTTTCCTGTGTGTAATTGTTACTTTAGAAACCTTGTTGGAGGCCGTGTAGGTTATGCCGTGAATATCTTCTCCCCCACTTATCACATTCACTGTTCTCTTGGGTGAAGGAGGCTTTGGTGGCTCTTGCCTATTTTTCATATAGGCTTGTTTACCTTTTTCACTAAATAACTCAGTGAGGTACCCTTGCTTCAATAGATGGTCCACTTCACTCTGCAAGAATCTACATTCTGAAGTTTTGTGCCCGTGATCATTGTGGAATTCGCACCAATGATCTGGATTGCGTCTATTTGGATTTGACCGCATCTCTTTTGGCCACCGCACCTTATCTCCCATACTTCTCAAAACAGCCACGAGCTCGGAGGTAGTGACATTAAAGTTATATCCGCCGAACCGTGCCTTTAAACTTCTGTCATCATCTCGTGACTCTTGTCTGTTCCGATCATTTCTGAATTTCGATGAAGAACCAGAGTCCCTATTCCTCGATTTTTGATCATATTGATGGCTATCTTGTTTTGACCGTGGGTCTTTTCCTACAGGTCCCATATATGGATCGTACCTGTTTTTACCTGATCTTTTTTCGATTTCTGATCTTCTGGAACCACCCCTTTCTTCATGATGAAACTTAAGTATGGTATCTTCTTCAATTCGCAACTTCGTACTATACCTGTTGTAAACATCATTCCACGTGGTTGCAGGGAATTCTCGAAGGCTTTCTTTGAGTCTTACCGTGGCTTCAGAACTTTTGTCATTTAAATTACTTGCAAAAGCTATTGCAGCCCAGTTGTCAGGCACACGGGGTAGAGTCATTCTTTCACGCTGGAATCTATCAACAAAGTCTCTGAGCAACTCTGAATCTCCTTGTTTGATTTTGAAAATATCTTTCATTCTTTTCTCAACCTTTTGTGCTCCCAAATGTATTTTAATAAAAGAATCTGCAACCCTTGGTGAGTGTTTCTCCAAATTTCTTGACCAGTACTGATTCAATTTCTTGTTTGGTCAAGTCGTTGCCTTTCACGCCTGTTGTAAATGCAGTCACGTGGTCACGTGGGTCTGTAGTACCATCATATTTCGGGATGTCAGGCATTTTGAACTTTTTCGGAATTGGAAGGGGAGCAGCACTTGGCTTCCAAGGTTGTTGTGAGTATTTGTCCATGTCAACTCCTTTTATTACAGGCGGAACTCCAGGGATTTGCTCCATATGTTCATTTTGTTCCTTAATCTGTTTCTGCAAGGTTAGTACTAAATTTTGCAAATAGGAATTATTTGAATTACCTGGTTCCCCTTCCTGTGGTTCACTGGTGGTTCCTCCATTTTCAGAATTAACAAGACCAGAACGGGGATTCTCCAATGTATTATTATTAGGAGTTGGCGTGGGTGGTGCAGCAGGCAATCGACTAACTAGAGCCTGAAGAGCTTTGCCGACCTGTGCATCAATTAGCTTTTGTAAAGATTCATTTGTACCACCTTCAAAGTGTTCAGATTGTTCATGTTGATCAGCACGAGATTCAGGAGTGCCTTCACGAGATTGACGTGGTGAATTTTGAGGGGAGGGAACCACTTCAATATTATGTAAATCTCCTTGATTTTGATGGATTTGATTTTCAGGGTTTCCCAAAGTGTTTTCATTGTTATTGTTGGTGTTGTTGTTTGACATGGTGATAACAATGGACAAGATGTAGCTTAAAAGAAAAGATTATCAGATTCCCGGTAACGGAACCAATTTGTTTAACCAAAAATCTGAGTCTTTGGTCAAAGCTAGAAAGAAATTCGGGTTACTGATAATCAGGAGACGAAAATAAAATATTTTTGAGAATGATGGTAAAACAGTAAATAATTTTGTATTTCAGTAAGATCTCAATAGTATTTCGTGTCCTTACAGATGTTGAGTCTTTCCCCTTTTATAGTTGATTCTAGGAGAAGATATAATGCCTTTGTCTTAATGAGGCAATTATGAGCAATAAATGATATTTAAAAGAAATGTTACACAATCATTTCTATTTAATTCAGATTCTCTAACGTATTTGACATTTAATGCTGTATTTAGACTCTTTTATGTCATCAGATTCGTGTCTTCAACTTCTTCTGATCTTTGATCTTTAAACGACTCGAATAGGTACGAGACTCGTACCTATTTTAGTAACGGTCCACACCTATGTTGCTTTATTTTCCCCCTATCTGTTGTCGCCCGTGCCTCTTGGCTATTTATTGTGTTTTGACCTTTTGACCAGTCCACGTGTCATGACACGTCATCTTCAATATTCAGACTCAGTTTTTTCCCAATACACTTAAGAGTGTCATATGTGCCCTAAATGCTATCCTCTTTATTGCATTTAAGGGAGCAGCTATTTAAGTGCAAATGACTAAAGAAAACAATGTAAGCGATCAGGAACATTTTTAATGAAGCTATTACCGAACAGGAAAAGACATGTTGGATAAGAGGCAGGTTTTTAATAACATAGAAAAAATTCATCATGACTTGATTGAATGGAAAGAAAACACAGCAGTAAAACTAGTTAACCTACTTGAGGCCTTGGAGTTCTAGCTTTAGAAAGTATTTGAGACGCACGAGTGAACTATCACTAATATATCAAATGGTAAGGCTTGATGGTAGATTCAACATCATCCTTGTGGAAAACTCTGCAAGATGGGAATGTGCAATGTCTGTTTGTGTGTGAGTAAGTGAGGGGGGGAGAGGGAGGGAGAGAGAAATAGAGTTCCTCTCATTATTAAACAAATAACACTCACTTTTTCAATGAAAAAAAATCTTAAAGTTTGGCTTTTCTTGATTTCTTGTTCTTGTTCATGTGAGAATTAGCCCCATAATTCATAAATACTCCTATGTATGACATTATTTCACAAAATGCAAAAGTAGAAGGAAACATTGTTAGAAAGAGTCTGTGAGTGGTTGATGCAAAGGTCAGCTTTGTTGGGAAATTATCAATTTATTTTTCTCGATATCAAGTGCCAGAATGGTGGAAAGTCTTATTCACGAGGAGACCAAAGGTCAGCCGAATTCCTTAACATAATGCATAAAACTGACACAAATTCTTTAACATTATGCTTAAAATGAAGCAAACATCAAACGACAGAAACTTGTTAGAAATAGTGTGCAACAAGTGCTTTGGCAATACAAAGGACATTCTACCTTGGCAATACAAAAGGGGTTCTACCTTAGCTAGAGATTCAATATATTTCTTGATTTCAGAAGTGCCAAAATGTCAGAAGATTCTATTCACAAGGAAATCAAAGGCTAAGTGAGCTCCATAACATTATGCTCAAAACTGAAGCAAGCATCAGGTGACAACAACTAGTTAGAAATACTGTGCTACAAGTGCAAAGCATGGAACAGACGCTAAAGTCATCAATCATGAATGGTGTGTGCATTTTTTTACGCCTAATTACTCTAATATTGATCCTCCAAGATTATGACTTGTTTACCTCATTTGATTGTGCTCGTGTATAAAAAACTATATGTATGTCCTTGCATGTACAGGACTTATTCATGAGTCCTCTACTGAGAATGTTCTAAATATTCAACAGGATAACAGCAACATGTTGTGTGTTCTGAGCTTATCTTAATGATTTTTGGGGTTATTATTCTTCTCATCTGGACTGCTTGATATTTAAAAGAGAATTATCATGTCATATTCTATTTCAATTGACGTTGTCAATGATTAAAAGAATAAAGCGCTTCTTCACACAATCCTAATAATCCTACCGCTGAAGTTGAAATTTTCTTCTATTTCCAGAATTGAACTACCCCAACACCAGATTTGCAGTCAGTAAAAAAGAGAATCAGAAACACGTCATGAGCAGCAAATATTATTGTATTTATAGCAGAAGGCAAACAAATGTTACTTATTTTGAGCAGAAAACGAGAAAGAAGCAGATTTGCTGACAAGAGAAAGACTGTCTGATGGGGATATGTGCACCCTACAGAGAGAGAGAAGAGAGAGAGAGAGAACCACAATTAACATTACAGGTTTTGTAAGGTTCATATTTATGAAGGAACTGACTTATGAAAGACAATAAACCCTCCTCCTTTTCCGGGCTTGGGACCGGCTGCGGGATATTAGAATCCTAACACAGGCGGAGTTAAAAACTCTTTTTTTTTCTTGAGGTAGGATCAGCATGACATGTCATCACTTGCATTCATAGACAAGTCACCTTAGCATCACTATGTCACCTTGACCAGTTGAATTAATAACTGGCAATATGTAACAAGCCTTCATATTTTGGTTTGTAAAGACGAACGCAGTCAGTGATAGCTCTTTGAAAACTTTTCAGAATCTCAGATATTCCATAGAATTGCACATGATCAGACAGGATCAACTGAAATGTAGCCAGTTCTCTGTCTTCAGAATGTGTAAGGGGTGGAAGAGGATCAAGTCCAATGAAAGCAAGCTGCTCAAGTATAATATATGACAGAAATTAGGTATCGTCTGCCCCAGCTATAAGTGAGTGAATATTTTGAAAAAGTCATCCAAAGACCGTTGTCGTCGACTTTCAGCGAAGCAACCAAGTTGTTGGTTTATCTAACACTAGGACCTAGGGAAATGCAACCTGAAACATGATGGGCCTATGGGTGCAGATGGCTTAGCATTCAATCATATATGGATCTAACATTTAAGCTCATACGCTGCCTCTGTTGTGGTGGATTTCATAAATTCATCCTATTGTCCCAGATACATATATGGTGTGTCCAAGTTCAACACGTTGGCAATGCATGTAAGAAAGTTGCCTTATTCGTTTATTTTTTGGTTAGACCGTAGTCAAATGCAGATGGATGTTTCAGCATACATCACCTTCGGACCAAAACAAGGACCCATCCTTATTCAGTCTAGTGAGGGTCCAAAAGGCTAACTCACATACAACCCTTGGGGAACCACTGTCACACCTCCTTTTTCCGCACCCGATGGGGTGCAAGGGAGTTTTTTCCAATTAAAGGACAATCGAAACGGGATTGGTTTAATTATTTCAGAGTCGCCACTTGGGAGATTAAGGGTGTCCCAAGTCACCAATTTTAATCCCGAATCGAGGAAAAGAATGACTCCATATTACAGTCTGCGTACCAGAAATCCGGATAAGGAACTCTGTTAACCCGGGAGAAGGTGTTAGGCATTCCCGAGTTCCGTGGTTCTAGCACGGTCGCTCAACTGTTATATTCGGCTTGATTATCTGATTTTATACAAGTGTGAACTTATGTGCAAAATTTAACTTTTAACCGCTTTTATCATTTACTGTTTTTATCAAGAATTGCAACGTTGTGAAAATGTATCTCGAACCGCGTTACAATCAATGTACCCGTGGTCGTCGACACACTTTGACTCCGTTGAGATTTGGATTTGGGTCACATCAATGTGCACCCGAGTTTAAGGAAATTAAATTATTAAAGGCGCGCCTAAAGCGACTAGCGTATTTATTTTGGGTAGGACCGTGGAATTTTACTAAACGGTCCATCCCGAAGTCTAAACAATTTTTAAAGCAAATATTTACTGAGGGCCCCGCAATTTGTATTTTATTTGGCGAGGCTCATCTCATTCTTATTTTTTTTTTAAAATGAATTTGCAACGTCATGGACACGCATCTCGAACCACGTCACAATCAATGTACCCGTGATTAGAAACACATTTCGACTCCGTTGAGAATTGGATTTGGGTCACATAAATGTGCACCCGAGTTTAAGAAGGTAAGATTTATTAAGGCGCGTCCTAAAGAGTCTAACGTATTGTTATTTTAGGAAGAGGCCGTGAAGGTTCATTAAACGGCCAAATCCAAAGTCTAGTCAATGGTTATGTATTTTATTGAGGGCCCCGGCGGTTTGTGATTTATTTGGCGAGGCTCGTCTCATTTTTATTTTAAAGGATAAACCTATAGTGACTATATTTTCTATTAAGTTCGTCTCTAAAATAAAAGAAAATCTCTTAATTATTTACATGCTGAAAACGTAACTTATTAGTTATTAGTTTACGGCTAATGCGATTGGAAAATTGCGATCGAGTTTGTACAAAGAAAAACTGCTTTCATTTTTATATTCTATTATTTACTAATGCTAGAACATGAGAGGGATACACAATAATATCAAAGCCGATTAACTATTCTTCAAATAATTTAAACTAGCATTAT
Organism: Nicotiana sylvestris; assembly: GCF_000393655.2. Lineage (NCBI taxonomy): Eukaryota > Viridiplantae > Streptophyta > Magnoliopsida > Solanales > Solanaceae > Nicotiana > Nicotiana sylvestris. The sequence goes on from NC_091058.1 coordinate 47,448,534, forward strand.
TAGATGAAGAAATCATACATATGCAGCCTCATTACTCATTAATTAATCGACTACATTTTTATACAAAGAGAGGAAAATTAATATTCAAACACAGATCCAAACAAAAGAATTCAACAGGAACATGAGCCTGATTAATATTTCATTTTTCGCTTCAAGCCAAGAGTGTACAAATGTGTACCTGGAAACAGCAGTACAAGAACAAAAGAAGTAGGAGTCAGCAACAGTAATAACGCGGCAACAGCAGGTTCAGCAACACCGCAAAACCAGTAACAACCAGTAGAATGACCCAGTAACAGATTGAAAACTCAGCAGTGCAAAAGTACAATCACAATCAAAGCAGAAGAGAGAACAGATGCAAGAGGCAGTAGTTTCGGATTTTGAATAACCCTCGAGAAAAGCAAACGGAAATTATTCGAGTGAAAATTCAAATTGCATTTCTCTTTTACTCTCAAAATATTTCAAGTATGTCCGCTCTCAAAATGTAGAAAAATGTTTTATGTTCTACCTCACGTATTAAAACTCTCTCCCCAAAAATCCTCTCAATAATATTCAAGTTCTCAAAACTCTCTCAAAAAATCCTCCCCATTTCAAGTCAAGAATGACTCTATATATAGCAAGACAAGTCTTCCATTCCCAACCCCAAAATTATTCCCCCAATGGCATGCTTTGGCCCACTATTAAATGTCTTCTTTATTTTAAATTTTGTCCCCCATGCCTACATTAAATAAATACCACATTCCCAACCCATTACAATATGTCCCCCATGCCTATATTAAAAAAGTACAAGATTCCTCCCCATTATGTTTTGTCTTGTCCCCCATTACATTAAACAAGTACATCAAAAACCCCACCTCATTATATTTGTCCCCCATGTTTAACATAAAGAATCAAAATAATGTTCAATTACCAAACTACCCCTCCGACCTTATTGCAATTACAAATCTACCCTCGAATGCAATGCAATTTACCAAATTACCCCTCTGCTCTAAACAATCAATTAATCATAACTCAACCAAAATATAGTCAAGATGACCAATTTCTCAACAATCTTCAACAACAATTTACATGAACATGATGAACAACACAAACTCCAAATTAATGGAAATAAATCAACCATATCGGGAACCAATCCTGGTTAATTTAGACCATTAATGGATGAACAAAGAGACAATAATACAAACAACAATATGCATGATTCAAATTAAACTAATAAATCAAAGACAAACATAAACTCACATTAAATCACTGAATTTAAGCATGAACTTCAACAAAGATGAACATGAATTAAATCTGTTTTTAAGCCACAAACATGACGGATTCTAACGATTCAAACAACATTAATATTTTCTGGAAACAACATGAAACAAATTGAAGAAATAATTAATTAAATTTCAATTTGAATCTAACAAACATAAAACTAACAAATATTCACTTAAACAACAATACAAACATGAAATAAACATGAAAAATAACTAATTAACTTCCATTTGAAATCTGAAAAATTAATTTAACAAACAACACATGAACATGAACTAAAAATTAATTCAAACGATAAACAAAACAAACATTTGCCGATTTTAGATTCGAAAATATCAAAACAAAATACGGACAAACATAAAATTCAAAAACTACTAACCGGATCAACACGACATATGTATGAACTGTTTTGACAAAACTCAAATGGGAATAAATCTGTCCAGACTCAACGACGAACTCACCTCCCTTGTAAACTTGACGAACTCAAAACGACGCTCGACGACCTCGACTAAAACTCAAACGAGCAGCTTGTCTGAAGATACAGCAGCTGGACGAAGGAGAAGTGATGAACAACAGCAGCTCGGAGGAACTGGACGTCGAGCAGCAGCAGTCCGGCGACAGCCCGGCCATGGTGATGCCCAAGCTCGGAGAAGCGAAGTGAGGCAGCTGTTCGTGCGTTCGGCTAGCCATGGAGTCAGCAGCGACGAGCTGCAGACATGGCATCCATGGGGTTTCAGAAACAAGGGCAGTAGCGAGAGACAAAAGCAGTAGCGCGAGCTTGAAGCGGACACCGCAACAGCAGTTGGGTTCGTTCGAAGAAGGTCGATTTATAGGTAGCAGCTGCGACGAGAAAATAGCAGCAGTACGGAGGAGCTGGAGCAGTTGTTGGCTGTGTCAATGGGGGACGTTCGCGATGGTGAGGTCGAGGAAGAAGAAGGCAGAAGCGTCTGGTTAAGGGCAGCCATGGGAGGTCGTTTGGTGGTTCTTAGTTTTTGGAGAAGATGGAGCGTGGGGGCGGGTAGTTTTCTTTAGGTTTTAGGTTTTTTTTTTTTGTTTTTGTTTTGTTCTTTTGCAAGATAGGGGTGTTTGGACTTTGGACGAATGTTTTTTTTGTTAATGCGGCGGACCGGGTCGACCCGGTTTGAAGTGGACTGGGTCATGGAGAAGATTGGGCAATTATTTGGGCCTGAGGTTGAAATTTGAAGAAATGGCCCAATCCGATTTTTATTTGTATTTTTGTTATCTTTTCTTCTTTTATTTTCTAAAACTAAATTATAAAAGTACTTAAATTATTATTAAGAACTAAATTAAGTTATAAAAGCACAAATTAACTCCCAATAACAATTAACGCATAATTAAGTAATAATTAAGCACAAAATTGTTTATTTGGACATTAAATGCTAAAAATTCAAAAGATGCCTATTTTTGTAATTTTAATTTTTGTAAAACTAATTTAATTACTAACAATTGTAGAATTAAATCCTACATGCAAAATGCGACATATTTTTGTATTTTTTATTAATTTAACAAATAAGCAAACACAGACAAATACAAATAATTATCCAAAAATATCACAAAAATACTCAAAATTGCACACCAAGGAAAATCATTTTATTTTGCATTTTTTGGGAGTATTTCTCATATAGGGCAAAAATCACGTGCTTACAGCTGCCCCTCTTTGCCCGGAGACACGAAGGGTTTTCGTGCAAAGATAAAGCGAGCGATTTTTGCCCATCCGAGTACTCCGTGTGAAGCATTTTTTGAAAAAGATTTAACCGAACCTTTGCTTCAAAGGTTTCCTACATATCCCTGGCTAAAGGGGAATCAGGTTAATGTAGTTCGGGAAGTTTTGGTAGCTGGGACTACCGTGGGACTGCAATGTTACTGTTGTTGCATGCTGTTATCACTGCTTACCGATCTCCTTGTTACACCGTGTTTAAAAGAAAACAAGAAGCTAGGCTAGACTGTAACTTGTTCTTGTTGCCTTGCTTTCTTGTCGGCTTGTGTTTCATCCGGTGCTTTTCTTCCTTGAAATTTGAAATGATACTGGCCCTTTGCTTTTCTGAATACCAGTTTTCATCATTTTGCTCGGTCCGCTGGGGACATGGCTTTCTTCATTAAGCTTTTGGCGGTTCCTCTGGTGGGTACGGCTTTCTTCATCAGACTTGTTATGCTGGGCATGATTTAATGTTCACCAGCTGCTTCTTTCAAGACGCGTCTTTTCTTCCTTTTGAGTCATGCGCCTGAATTTGTGCTGGGACCTCTTGTTGCAACCTTCTGTTTCCGGTGCTGAGATTTTATTGTTTCCTGTTGGAGATTCTTGTTGTAACCCTCTGTTTTATTGTCTTCTGACTTGATCTTGAAATGTATGCCTCTGTTATTATGGGCGGGCTCCCAACTTCAACACTTGAAAAGTAAAGACTGGAATGTATGCCTCTGTTATCTGGGCGGGCTCCCAACTTCAACACTTGAAAAGTAAAGACTGGAATGTATGCCTCTGTTATCTGGGCGGACTCCCAACTTCACTACTTGAAAATTAAAGACTGAAATGTATGCCTCTGTTATCTGGGCGGGCTCCCAACTTCAACACTTGAAAAGTAAAGACTGGAATGTATTCTTCTGTTATTATGGGCAGGCGCCTGGCTTCATCATCTTGAATTTAACAACCTCTATTCTCCAGGTGGGATCCTACAACCAAAACAAACAAAACAAACGAGAATTTCCTAACCCAGTTTGCACTGGGAAGATTTGTGAGTCGTTAGCAAAATTGTAACCTATTTATACTACTGATGCAATGATGAGAGTAAACTAAAGACTAGGCTAGGATGTGCATCTCCTACGAGTAAAACCAAAACTCTTGCTAGCAAATGTGTCTGCTAAAAAAACCTCAATGACTCAAACTAGAAAGTGCTTCTTCTATGGTTGAATCGGAATGAGCTAAACTAGGAAGTGCGTCTCCTAAGGGTGAAAACTTCAAAGAACTAGACTAGGAATTGTGTTTCCTATGGTCGAACTCAAAATGAATCAAACTACGAAGTGCATCTCCTAAGGGTGAAATCTCAATTCCGGAAGTGCGTCTCCTGAAATAAAGTATAACCTGAAAAAGCCAAACTAGGAAGTGCATCTCCTAAAGTAAAAGTATAACCTGAAAAAGCCAAACTAGGAAGTGCGTCTCCTAAAGTAAACTTAATTCAGGAAGTGCGTTTCCTATGCACGAAATTAAACTTAGGAAGTGCGTCTCCTAGGGGTTAAATAGTCTTAGGAAGTGCGTCTCCTATGGGTGAAACCTTAATGATTTTGAACTAGGAAGTGCGTCTCCTATGAATGAAAATAATTTAGGAAATGCGTCTCCTATGCGTGAAATCTTAATTTAGGAAGTGCGTCTCCTATGGGATAAAAGTAAACTTAGGAAGTGCGTCTCCTATGGGCAAAACTGAACTTAGGAAGTGCGTCTCCTATGGTAAAACTGAACTTTAGGAAGTGCGTCTCCTATGGTAAAACTGAACTTAGGAAGTGCGTCTCCTATTGGGTACAATAAACTTAGGAAGTGCGTCTCCTATTGGGAAAAACTAAACTTAGGAAGTGCATCTCCTATTGGTAAAACTTACTTAGGAAGTGCATCTCCTATGGGTACAACTATACTTAGGAAGTGCGTCTCCTGTTGGTGAAATAAACTTAGGAAGTGCGTCTCCTATTGGTGAAATAAACTTAGGAAGTGCGTCTCCTATTGGTGAAACTTTTCTTAGGAAGTGCGTCTCCTATTGGGTAAAACTAACTTAGGAAGTGCGTCTCCTATTGGGTGAAATAACTTAGGATGTGCGTCTCCTATTGGGTGAAACTTTTCTTAGGAAGTGCGTCTCCTATTGGGTAAAACTAACTTAGGAAGTGCGTCTCCTATTGGGTGAAATAACTTAGGAAGTGCGTCTCCTATTGGTACAACTAAACTTAGGAAGTGCGTCTCCTATTGGTGAAACTATTCTTAGGAAGTGCGTCTCCTATTGGTAAAACTTGGCTTAGGAAGTGCGTCTCCTACTGGTGAAACTATTCTTAGGAAGTGCTTCTCCTATAGGTGAAACTATTCTTAGGAAGTGCGTCTCCTCTTGGTGAAACTTATCTTAGGACTAACTTAGGATGTGCGTCTCCTCTTGGTGAAACTATTCTTAGGAAGTGCGTCTCCTCTTGGTGAAACTATTCTTAGGAAGTGCGTCTCCTTAGGATGTGCGTCTCCTATTGGTGAAACTTAGCTTAGGAAGTGCGTCTCCTATTGGTGAAACTTAGCTTAGGAAGTGCGTCTCCTATTGGTGAAACTATTCTTAGGAAGTGCGTCTCCTATTGATGAAACTATTCTTAGGATGTGCGTCTCCTATTGGTGAAACTGACTTAGGATGTGCGTCTCCTCTTGGTGAAACTTACTTAGGAAGTGCGTCTCCTCTTGGTGAAACTTAACTTAGGATGTGCGTCTCCTGTTGGTGAAACTAACTTAGGATGTGCGTCTCCTGTTGGTGAAACTAACTTAGGATGTGCGTCTCCTCTTGGTGAAACTATTTTTAGGACGTGCGTCTCCTATTGGTGAAACTTTTCTTAGGAAGTGCGTCTCCTCTTGGTGAAACTAACTTAGGATGTGCGTCTCCTCTTGGTGGAACTTACTTAGGATGTGCGTCTCCTATTGGTGAAATTGACTTAGGAAGTGCGTCTCCTAATGGTGAAACTTATCTTAGGATGTGCGTCTCCTATTGGTGAAACTTAACTTAGGATGTGCGTCTCCTATTGGTAAAAATAAACTTTAGGAGGAAATACATCTCCTATGGGTAAAAAACAAACTTAGGAGGAAATGCATCTCCTAAGGGTGAAACTAAAACAAACTTAGGAGGAAATGCATCTCCTATGGGTGGACCAAAACAAACTTAGGAGGAAATGCATCTCCTATGGGTGGAACTAAAACAAACTTAGGAGGAAATGCATCTCCTATGGGTGGACTAAAACAAACTTAGGAGGAAATGCATCTCCTATGGGTGAAACTAAAACAAACTTAGGAGGAAATGCATCTCCTATGGGTGGACTAAAACAAACTTAGGAGGAAATGCATCTCCTATGGGTGAAACTAAAACAAACTTAGGAGGAAATGCATCTCCTATGGGTAAAAATAAACTTAGGAGGAAATGCATCTCCTATGGGTGAAATAACTTAGGAAGTGCGTCTCCTATGGGTAAAGCTTAGGAAGTGCGTCTCCTATTGGCAAAACTAGACTTAGGAAGTGCGTCTCCTATTGGTAAAGGCTAGGCTTAGGAAGTGCGTCTCCTATTGGTAAAGGCTAGGCTTAGGAAGTGCGTCTCCTATTGGAACAGACGTGGAATGTATTCCCTTGTTATACAGGTGGGCGCCTAATGGTAAAGACATGAAATGTATTCCCTTGTTATACAGGTGGGTGCCTGAAATATGAAATGCACAGACAAAAAGTATTCCTCTCGTTATTCAGGTGGGCGCCTGTCTATACTAAGACATAAAAGTATTCCTCTCGTTATTCAGGTGGGCGCCTGTCTTCGAGAAAATTTTCACAATGAGAAAATTTTCTGCCCCGGTTTGATGATTTTCTTTATGGCCTGTCTTTCCGCCATCAATAACGTTCATTTTCCCTGTTTCTAAATCAAAGAAAAATTTGTTAGTTTAAAAACATGGTAAGCGGTCATGCCACTCTTGTTGGGGATGGTTTCCTCTTTCTCCTTTCCCAGCTTTGTGTTCCATTATGCTATCAAACTTGCTGGGGATGATATTAATTGCTGACACTGGCCCATCCCTTTTATCAATCTCATCTTGATAGGGATACCCTTCTTGACACGGGTTTTGCGCCTGTTCCTTGTACCACTTGGATGTACTAGTTGATGGCCTATTTTGAAGTCATTTCCCACTGGTTCCGACCAAACAGACTCTACTAGGGAATTTTCCTATGAAAGGAAAAAAATAAAAAGAAACAAAATAAAGACAAAGGAAAAGATGACTCTTTAACAAAAGAAACTATAAATAAAAATCTATCAAACGCAGATACCGACTCTAATGGCCATGACATGCGTATGTGGCCTATCCTCTGCCGTCAATCGTCTCTCAAGACCTTCCCTTGACGATTCCCCATCTGATTCCCAATCTTATTCGACTTGTAGTGCCCGAAGGGTTTTTTCACTATCAAGCCTCTCTCATTTTGGTTTTCTCTCAGCTTTCATCGCCTTATGGTGCCTGTGAAGGTTTTCACCGATAAGACTCTCTCATTTGTATTACTTTCCAGCTGGGGATTTGGAGTGTCGCCGGTATGACTCTTTCTGTTGGAGATTAGAGTCCTTTCTGCTGTGGAACAGAATGTTATGTTCGCCGGTAAGACTCTCATTTGTCTGACTTGGCATCTTTTGAAGACTGGTCAGAAGGTCTTTCTTTGGACCGTAATGTGGGTTTTGGATAGGCTAGAAAGAAAGGGTATAAAAGGCTCAAAAAAAATACATTAATTTTGGGTTATTAGTTACAACCTTCGGAATTAGATTTATTCACAATAAACGCAACCTTTGCCCCAGTTTCTTGCTTGGGGATATCCTAACTGATTTCTTTTTCATTTTTCAAAACTATGACCGAGCTGTGAAGCGCCTACGTATCATCTTTGAGGAATCAGGTCAAACGTAGTTCCCAATTCCTCTTTTCATTCTGACTTTCTTTTGTTTGTTTGTTTTTCTTTTCTTTTTTTCTTCTTTCATTTTTCTCTTTTTTCGTTTTTTTTTCATGCCATATGCTTGCGTTTTCTAGTCGTTTTTTCTGATTCCGAACGAGGGGTATGACAAAAAAATAAGTAAGGCTCAAAAGGGGTAACGAAGGATAAAGTGTTTAGGTAGCAGAATAAAATGCCTTCGTCATTCCAGTCTTCAAACTATGCCAAGTGCAAACAACACAATTTAAACAACGATTTGTAGCCTCTTCCGATGGTGCTGGACTTGACAATTATATTCAACATTTGCTTTTTCATTGGTCCTTTCTAAAGAACCGTTGGGCGACACTCTCATTATCATGAACGACCCTCATGCCAATTTGGCGAATCTTGCTTTTAACGATTTTTCTTCATATTTTACTTGCCCCAGTTCCATATGACTCGAGCTTCAAATAATCCCAAACCGTTCTTATTTCCTTTAAATGCTTTGGTCACCTTCCCAGGGTTTTATGATTAACTTTTAAGATTAGGCCCAAACTGGGTGCGCATGTCATGTCCCTAGAATCGGCATTGAACAAAATTGATAGAAGGACTAAACAAAAAGACGACGGGAAATAACAAAAGACCGGCTTTGTATTAGACTACCGGTGAAATAGTTTGAATTAAAAAAACAAATCAGACTAAAATCCTAAAACAACTTGGACGAAACTTAAACAAACCGATATGACAAAAAAAATGGGAAGATAAAAAGGTTTGACACAGGACAAAATCCGAATTACAATTCTAATAATCCGAACAACATAATTGACAACAAAATAAGCCACCAAATGCCTCTTTCTTGCTAACCAAGGAACGGAGCGTCCTCCCACTTTATCAAACTTGGCATCTTAGCCATTGAGCTTTGCATTAGTATTGTCAAGACCATTGCCAGCTTCAATATCATCAACCTCCGTCAATAAGTTCCCGATAGGATTTGAGTGCTTCTGCTATCAGGCCCAATCCCCGCAGAGTGTGTATCATGAGATGCAAGTGAAGGACTCTGAGTGTCATTGTCCGGCTTACCACAAACCAACCACCTTAACTTTATTTGCGAAACAAACAGGTTAGAATGGACTCAGTCGGTCCTCATTATTAACAACATCTTTTTTCTTTTCTCTTTTTGATGTTTTTTTCTTTTTTTTTCCTTTTTCATTTCTTTTTTTTTCTTTCGCTTTTTCCTTCTTTTTTCATTCTCTTTTTCATTTCTTTTTTTTCTTTTCTTTTTCTTTTTCATTCTCTTTTTTCATTTTTTTTGTTGTGGTCGAATCTTATGGAGATTGCCTACGTATCATGACCCCGCATGAATCAGACCTTGCGTAGTTCGTGCCAATAAAAGATAAACAATACTAATCATTTTTTCAATTTATATATTAAAATAAACTGAAAAAAATCAAACAAACCACATATTCTAATTAAAGATTTATAAACTCAAAAACAAAAGGCTAGCTCCCTTTCTCTGTTCGACAAATGCAACCAAACGGTTATTTTTGCAAATGTGGCCCCTTCCAAATTTCACATGAATTTTGAGGCCGGGGAGGATTATTTATGACACTTTACAAACTTGTCCGTTCTTTTACGAAAATAGCCTTTCGACAACTGAAAGATACTCTAAGGCTATTTCGGCAAGAACGGTTTAAGACGCGGCCGAAGCTGGCTCGGCTTATTTTATTTTTTCATATTTTTTTTTGACTAAACATCCAAACGGCATTCACCCGACCGTTGACTCTTTGTTTTTTTTCAAATTATGATAAAAACCTTATGTTGCAAACACGGCCTTTCGACGTCTCGGGGACGAAGCTTTTTAAGGCTGTGTGGGTCAACTGGACCAACAATCCTAATCATGACCCAAAGGTGGCTGTTTATGCAAAGTCAGCCTTCCGGCGTCCCTTTCGGGAACATTCGGCTATTTATGACAAAGCAGAATCACCTGGCTTATTTATGACTCTTTTCATCGTTTTTCAAATTAGGAAACTCAATATTGCAAACACGACCCTTCAACGTCTCGGGGACGAAGATTTTTAAGGCTGTGTGGGTCAACTGGACCAAATCTTAAAAAATGACCCAAAGGTGGCTGTTTATGCAAAGTCAGTCTTCCGGCGTCCCTTTCGGGAACATTCGACTATGTCTTGATAAAACAACGTCACCTGACTTCTTTATGACAAAATTAAAATTTGACATATATTTTTTATTTATTTGTTTTTTGGCTATTTTAGCAAAAGGTGGGTTGGACATCACCAGACTTATTTATGACAAGATTAAATTTTTTGATTTTTGGCTATTTTAGCAAAAGGTGGGGTTGGACCCGATGAGGGTTGCCTACGTATCTCACATCCGGTGAGAATCAAACCCGCGTAGTTCGGGCTGATCATGAATAAGTAAATGAACTAACATTTTTTTTTAATTGAAATTTGTGAAAGAACTGCTTCAAAAGAAGAAAGGAAGTATTTTTTTTTTGATTGATTTTCTTTTGAAAGAAAGACTTGTAAAAATTCCTTTTCTTTTGATTTGAACTTTGAGAATTTCAAAAGTAAAAGGAAGATATTTGTTTTTCTGAATTTTCATTTGTTTTTATTCTAAAGAAAAAAGAAAATATTTTTGGAATTTTACTTTTAATAAAAGAAATGCTTCTAAAAAGTATTTTTTGAATTTTGAATTTTCTTTTCAATTTGAAAGAAGAATCAAAATATTTTCGGTTTTTTTTTTTTTAAAAAGAAAGCATTTTTATTATTTTTGTTTTATCAACAATGGAAAATAAAGATATTTATATTATTTTTGCAAGACATATCTTTTTGGAATTTTACTTTGAATTTTCTTGGCAAAACAAATACCCTTTGCAGCAAATAAAGATATATATATCTTTCGGAAATAAAAAAAACTTTTCGGATATATATATATATATTTGCGACAAATAATGAAAGACTCTTTTTCATTTTCATTTTCATGGCAAGACAAATTATTTTCCTTTTCTATTTTTTTGAAAAACAAGACAGAACAACGACTCTTTTTTTCTATTTTTCCTTTGCTTTTAATAAAACAAACTAATAAGACATTCTTATTTTCTCAAAATTTCGGCAGAGTTTTGACAGTATTGGGGTATTGGTTTTTTTCAAAAATAAACAATCAATTCCCTAACCGCTATTTTTCGATTTCACAATATTCATAATATTCAAACACCGGTCAGCGAGACAAAATAAATGCACGGAAAACAAATAGGATGCATCAGGATGGTCTTTTCATATCAGGTTGCTAGTCCTAGACGGACCCAACCCCTGTGTTGAGTCCCCTAAGTCAAATGCAACGTGATGCAAATAAGCGTTCCTACTAGGGATCCGGCATGAAGTCACGTTATTCTATGTTCAAAACCTGGGTCGGTGTTCTAGACAGTGTACCCGAGCGGACAACTCGAGTTGAGGAAGGAGCTCCTTTCCGGGAACCAAAAGGCCAGCCGACTTAGAAACTTTCCGAGCCTCTTTTATTTAGGGTATGACACTAACAGAATAGGGAGTCTCAACCAGTGAGCACATCCCCGGAGGTAAGAAGAGAAAGGTTTCGGCACAATTTATATACAGTTCAGATAATATCAAAGCGGTAAAAGCAGCATTTAGCACATTAGGCTCAAAACATGTAAAAATCAGATAAAGCCAAATATAACAATTTATCTAAGCTCGAATTCTTAACCCTGAACCAGTGGTTCTGGGTTTTATCCCCAGCAGAGTCGCCAGAGCTGTCACACCTCCTTTTTCCGCACCCGATGGGGTGCAAGGGAGTTTTTTCCAATTAAAGGACAATCGAAACGGGATTGGTTTAATTATTTCAGAGTCGCCACTTGGGAGATTTAGGGTGTCCCAAGTCACCAATTTTAATCCCGAATCGAGGAAAAGAATGACTCCATATTACAGTCTGCGTACCAGAAATCCGGATAAGGAATTCTGTTAACCCGGGAGAAGGTGTTAGGCATTCCCGAGTTCCGTGGTTCTAGCACGGTCGCTCAACTGTTATATTCGGCTTGATTATCTGATTTTATACAAGTGTGAACTTATGTGCAAAATTTAACTTTTAACCGCTTTTATCATTTACTGTTTTTATCAAGAATTGCAACGTTGTGAAAATGTATCTCGAACCGCGTTACAATCAATGTACCCGTGGTCGTCGACACACTTTGACTCCGTTGAGATTTGGATTTGGGTCACATCAATGTGCACCCGAGTTTAAGGAAATTAAATTATTAAAGGCGCGCCTAAAGCGACTAGCGTATTTATTTTGGGTAGGACCGTGGAATTTTACTAAACGGTCCATCCCGAAGTCTAAATAATTTTTAAAGCAAATATTTACTGAGGGCCCCGCAATTTGTATTTTATTTGGCGAGGCTCATCTCATTCTTATTTTTTTTTTAAAATGAATTTGCAACGTCATGGACACGCATCTCGAACCACGTCACAATCAATGTACCCGTGATTAGAAACACATTTCGACTCCGTTGAGAATTGGATTTGGGTCACATAAATGTGCACCCGAGTTTAAGAAGGTAAGATTTATTAAGGCGCGTCCTAAAGAGTCTAACGTATTGTTATTTTAGGAAGAGGCCGTGAAGGTTCATTAAACGGCCAAATCCAAAGTCTAGTCAATGGTTATGTATTTTATTGAGGGCCCCGGCGGTTTGTGATTTATTTGGCGAGGCTCGTCTCATTTTTATTTTAAAGGATAAACCTATAGTGACTATATTTTCTATTAAGTTCGTCTCTAAAATAAAAGAAAATCTCTTAATTATTTACATGCTGAAAACGTAACTTATTAGTTATTAGTTTACGGCTAATGCGATTGGAAAATTGCGATCGAGTTTGTACAAAGAAAAACTGCTTTCATTTTTATATTCTATTATTTACTAATGCTAGAACATGAGAGGGATACACAATAATATCAAAGCCGATTAACTATTCTTCAAATAATTTAAACTAGCATTATTAGATGAAGAAATCATACATATGCAGCCTCATTACTCATTAATTAATCGACTACATTTTTATACAAAGAGAGGAAAATTAATATTCAAACACAGATCCAAACAAAAGAATTCAACAGGAACATGAGCCTGATTAATATTTCATTTTTCGCTTCAAGCCAAGAGTGTACAAATGTGTACCTGGAAACAGCAGTACAAGAACAAAAGAAGTAGGAGTCAGCAACAGTAATAACGCGGCAACAGCAGGTTCAGCAACACCGCAAAACCAGTAACAACCAGTAGAATGACCCAGTAACAGATTGAAAACTCAGCAGTGCAAAAGTACAATCACAATCAAAGCAGAAGAGAGAACAGATGCAAGAGGCAGTAGTTTCGGATTTTGAATAACCCTCGAGAAAAGCAAACGGAAATTATTCGAGTGAAAATTCAAATTGCATTTCTCTTTTACTCTCAAAATATTTCAAGTATGTCCGCTCTCAAAATGTAGAAAAATGTTTTATGTTCTACCTCACGTATTAAAACTCTCTCCCCAAAAATCCTCTCAATAATATTCAAGTTCTCAAAACTCTCTCAAAAAATCCTCCCCATTTCAAGTCAAGAATGACTCTATATATAGCAAGACAAGTCTTCCATTCCCAACCCCAAAATTATTCCCCCAATGGCATGCTTTGGCCCACTATTAAATGTCTTCTTTATTTTAAATTTTGTCCCCCATGCCTACATTAAATAAATACCACATTCCCAACCCATTACAATATGTCCCCCATGCCTATATTAAAAAAGTACAAGATTCCTCCCCATTATGTTTTGTCTTGTCCCCCATTACATTAAACAAGTACATCAAAAACCCCACCCCATTATATTTGTCCCCCATGTTTAACATAAAGAATCAAAATAATGTTCAATTACCAAACTACCCCTCCGACCTTATTGCAATTACAAATCTACCCTCGAATGCAATGCAATTTACCAAATTACCCCTCTGCTCTAAACAATCAATTAATCATAACTCAACCAAAATATAGTCAAGATGACCAATTTCTCAACAATCTTCAACAACAATTTACATGAACATGATGAACAACACAAACTCCAAATTAATGGAAATAAATCAACCATATCGGGAACCAATCCTGGTTAATTTAGACCATTAATGGATGAACAAAGAGACAATAATACAAACAACAATATACATGATTCAAATTAAACTAATAAATCAAAGACAAACATAAACTCACATTAAATCACTGAATTTAAGCATGAACTTCAACAAAGATGAACATGAATTAAATCTGTTTTTAAGCCACAAACATGACGGATTCTAACGATTCAAACAACATTAATATTTTCTGGAAACAACATGAAACAAATTGAAGAAATAATTAATTAAATTTCAATTTGAATCTAACAAACATAAAACTAACAAATGTTCACTTAAACAACAATACAAACATGAAATAAACGTGAAAAATAACTAATTAACTTCCATTTGAAATCTGAAAAATTAATTTAACAAACAATACATGAACATGAACTAAAAATTAATTCAAACGATAAACAAAACAAACATTTGCCGATTTTAGATTCAAAAATATCAAAACAAAATACGGACAAACATAAAATTCAAAAACTACTAACCGGATCAACACGACATATGTATGAACTGTTTTGACAAAACTCAAATAGGAATAAATCTGTCCAGAATCAACGACGAACTCACCTCCCTTGTAAACTTGACGAACTCAAAATGATGTTCGACGACCTCGACTAAAACTCAAACGAGCAGCTTGTCTGAAGATACAGCAGCTGGACGAAGGAGAAGTGATGAACAGCAGCAGCTCGGAGGAACTGGACGTCGAGCAGCAGCAGTCCGGCGACAGCCCGGCCATGGTGATGCCCAAGCTCGGAGAAGCGAAGTGAGGCAGCTGTTCATGCGTTCGGCTAGCCATGGAGTCAGCAGCGACAAGCTGCAGACATGGCATCCATGGGGTTTCATAAACAAGGGCACTAGCGAGAGACAAAAGCAGTAGCGCGAGCTTGAAGCGGACACCGCAACAGCAGTTGGGTTCGTTCGAAGAAGGTCGATTTATAGGTAGCAGCTGCGACGAGAAAATAGCAGCAGTACGGAGGAGCTGGAGCAGTTGTTGGCTGCGTCAATGGGGGACGTTCGCGATGGTGAGGTCGAGGAAGAAGAAGGCAGAAGCGTCTGGTTAAGGGCAGCCATGGGAGGTCGTTTGGTGGTTCTTAGTTTTTGGAGAAGATGGAGCGTGGGGGCGGGTAGTTTTCTTTAGGTTTTAGGGTTTTTTTTTTTTTTTGTTCTTTTGCAAGATAGGGGTGTTTGGACTTTGGACGGATGTTTTTTTGTTAATGGGGCGGACCGGGTCGACCCGGTTTGAAGTGGACTGGGTCATGGAGAAGATTGGGCAATTATTTGGGCCTGAGGTTGAAATTTGAAGAAATGGCCCAATCCGGTTTTTATTTGTATTTTTGTTATCTTTTCTTCTTTTATTTTCTAAAACTAAATTATAAAAGTACTTAAATTATTATTAAGAACTAAATTAAGTTATAAAAGCACAAATTAACTCCCAATAACAATTAACGCATAATTAAGTAATAATTAAGCACAAAATTGTTTATTTGGACATTAAATGCTAAAAATTCAAAAGATGCCTATTTTTGTAATTTTAATTTTTGTATAACTAATTTAATTACTAACAATTGTAGAATTAAATCCTACATGCAAAATGCGACATATTTTTATATTTTTTATTAATTTAACAAATAAGCAAACACAGACAAATACAAATAATTATCCAAAAATATCACAAAAATACTCAAAATTGCACACCAAGGAAAATCATTTTATTTTGCATTTTTTGGGAGTATTTCTCATATAGGGCAAAAATCACGTGCTTACAACCACAATCACGTACACCCATTTGCCGCATTGGCAAGGCGCCTCACCTGCCCTTTTTATTGCTTTCTCTGTCCCCCCCACCAATTAATTGATCTATACTATCAACTCTATGTCCATCACAAAGCGCCAAACTTCAAATCTAAAACAAAAGCCTTCTTCAAACTGTAGCGGATAATAAAGCAGGGAAGAGTTTGCTTCATCCATGCCAATGATTATGACAATTGCAGCAGTAAACCATCATGTGGACTTGTGGTTCGGAAGGTGAAACGTGTGTGCAATAACCTCCAATAGATCACCAGCATACACAAAAAAAAGGAGCTCGGGCCTGTACAAACTGCACTTGAATAGAATCAGAACTGCGATTAAAAATAAATATATAAGATGGCACTAAAAAAAACTTTATTTTTTTCTTTCATTTTTGGCTCAAAAATTAGAAAAATAAGACTTGACACAATATTTCCTGTTCATTCAACCATTCATGATCAACCTGTGTGCCTAAAACCTCATATCTAACAGATGACACCAACTGTCATAGCACAAGAAATAGGTCCAACAATCCTAAACACCCTCAGAACTGAACACATCCAACCTGCATAACATACTTCCTCAAGAGGCAAAAGGATATACCCTCAGAGCACATTCTCTACATCAAAAAACTCTTAATCTTTCATCTTCTATAACAAAAACAACACAATTACAAAGGCAATAAAACTATCTATCCTACTCGACAATCCTAAAAGTTTAGTCTCGAATCATGAAAATATCACTATCCTCCAGCTCAACCTAAAATATTAAAGCCTAATGCAACCCTCATAGTATGTCCAAGACACCCCACAACAAACATCACCACAACGAAAATTCTATTTTCAGAATCCTTTAGTCTCGTCACAGCACAACTCAACATATATCAAAGCCTAAAGCATCATATACAGTCCAAACAACATAATTTAAGAGCCAAGAAAACTATAAGTAACCACTAGAAAATCCAGAAAGTATAGCCTCCTCAAAAAACCACCATCCTCCAGCTATCCAAATATAATAAATCCTATTGCAACTTGACCCTTATACATCCTCCAATCCCAAAAACTATCAATACAGCTTAACATTAGCCTAATACATCAAGAAATATTAAAAACATGTTTAAGTTCTTTATAGCAACCTAATGAAAGAACGAAACCATAAACCACATAAGACAAGAAAAGAATTAGAAAATACAGAAAGAAGAACTAAGAAACACGTAGACAACGGATTACAAACCAGTGCAAAGAACCAACTAGGGAACACTCAAGAAAAAACTTGTAATGATCTCAATTTGTTAGAGGCATGTGGGTTGGTTCAAAGTCATGTGGGTAACAACTTGGCGCAGCATCACTTTGTAATCAATATAAACAGAGAAAGAATGTGAACTCATGCAGTGAATATTCAATTGGAATTTTCGTTCTTTCTCGATCTATTCCTCTCCTCATTTTGTTCTCCTCTCTTCTGTTCCTTCTCTATCTCTCTACCTTTCTACCTCTGTATCTCTCTACCTCTCTTTCTCTTATTCCTCTGCAGCCTTAAGGAACCATTTCTCCTCCCATCAGTAATAACTTGTTTTCCAACCTTCAACATGTCTCATTAAAGTATACTGCATAATATATTTCCTCAAGAGGTAATGCAGATCATTTTAAGCTATAACGATATACCCTCAAAGCACATTCTCCAGATCAAAAAACATCTGAATCTTTCATTTTCTACAGCAAAAACAACACAATTTCAAAGGCAATAAAACTATCTATCCCCACTTGGCAATCCTAAGAGTATAGCCTCGAATCCATAAAATCCCCCAGCTCAACCTAAAACATTAAAGCCTAATGCAACCTTCATAGCCAAACATATGTCCATAACAGCCCACAACAAACATCAACACGTTAAAAATCCTATTTTAGAATCCTTTAGTCTCGTCACAGCACAATTCAACATATATTGAAGCCTAAATCTTCATCTACAGTCCAAACAACATAATTTCAGAGCCAAGATAACTATCAGTCCCCAATGGAAAATCCAGAAAGTATAGTCTAGAATCCTCAAAAACCACCAATCTCCGGCCCTAGCTAAAACATTATCCTAATGCAACTTGACCCTTATATTTCCTCCAAACCCAAAAACTATCAATACAACTCACCATTAGCCTAACACATAAAGAAATGTTAAAAAAATTGACTTATATCTACCACAGAGATTTGTTTTCATTCTATTAATTGGTTCTACCTAAACTCCATACCCAAACTCTGAACCTTGTCAGCACACTTAACCTCTCAAAGAGCTATTCTCCCATAATTGTATTGGGAAAAAAACTGAATTTATATTAAAAATGATGTGGCATGACATGTGGATTAGTTGAATGGTCAAAGAACAGTAATTGACTAAGAGGCACGGTGAAAACAGCCACGGGAAGAAGAATTTAAATAAGCACGAGACGACGTATAGATACGAGTGTCGTACCAATTTAAATTATTTGCAGCCAACGGATTAGAAGGCATTGAAAGCAAGGATCAGATGACAGAAAGGAGTCCAAATTCATTATTAAATGTCTGATACGTTATAAAGTTGGTATTTAATAGGAATGATTGTATAACGGCTTATTTAATGTCATTTATTGCTCATGATTATGTCATTAAAACTAATGCTTTATTCCTTTACCTAGAATGATCTATAAAAGGAAGAAGTATCATCATTTGTAAGGACACGAGATACTATTGAGAATACACTGAAATACTTATCTATTTACCCTCTACCATTGTTCTCAAAAGTATTTTATTTTTTGTCTCTTGATTATCAGTAACCCGAATTTTTCTTTTAGCTTTGACCAAGGACTCAGATTTTTGGTTAAACAAATTGGTTCCGTTACCGGGAAACTGATAATCTTTCCTTTTAAGCTATATCTTATCTATTATCGTCACCATGTCAAACAATAACGCCGACAACAACAGTAACAACACATTGGGAAGCCATGAAAATCAAATACATCAAAATCAAGATACCGTGGTTCCCTCTCCTTTAAATTCACCACGTCAATCTCGTGAAGGCACTCCTGTTACTGAATCCTGTGCTGATCAACAAGAGCAATCTGAACATTTTGAAGGAGTTACAACTGAAGCTTTGCAAAAGCTAATCGATGCACAAGTCGGCAAAGCTCTTCAGGCACTTGTTAGTCGATTGCCTGCTGCGCCACCTACGCCGACTCCTAATAATAATACATTGGAGAACCCCCGTTCTGGTCTTGATAATTCTGGAAACGGAGCAACCCCCAGTGAACCACAAGAAGGGGGACCAGGTAATTTAAATAATTCATATTTGCAAAATTTAGTACTAACCTTGCAGAAACAGCTGAAGGAACAAAATGAGCGAATAGAGCAAATCCCTGGAGTTCCACCAATAATAAAAGGAGTAGACATGGACAAATACTCACAACAACCATGGAAGCCTAGTGCTGCTCCCCTTCCAATTCCGAAAAAATTCAAAATGCCTGACATCCCGAAATATGATGGTACTACAGACCCACGTGACCACGTGACTGCATTTACAACTGGCGTGAAAGGCAACGACTTGACCAAACAAGAAATTGAATCAGTATTGGTCAAGAAATTTGGAGAAACACTCACCAAGGGTGCATTAACCTGGTATTCTCTTTTATCTGAAAATTCTATTAATTCTTTTGCTGAGCTTGCAGATTCTTTTATTAAAGCACATTCGGGAGCACAAAAAGTTGAGAAAAGGATGGAAGATATCTTCAAAATCAAACAAGGGGATTCGGAGTTGCTTAGAAACTTCGTTGATAGGTTCCAACGTGAAAGAATGACTCTACCTCGTGTGCCTGACAATTGGGCTGCTATAGCTTTTGCAAGTAATTTAAATGACAAAAGTTCTGAAGCCACGAGACGACTCAAAGAAAGTCTTCGAGAATTTCCTGCAACCACATGGAATGATGTTTACAATAGGTATAGCACGAAGCTGCGAATCGAAGAAGATACCGTACCTAAGCTCCATCATGAAAAAAGGGGCGGTACCCGAAGGTCAGATTCCAAAAAAAGATCAGGTAAAAACAGGTACGATCCATATATGGGACCCGCAGGAAAGGACCCACGGTCGAAGCAAGATAACCAACAATACGATCAAAAGTCAAGGAACCGGGATTCTAGCTCTTCTTCAAAGTTCAGGAATGATAGGAATAGACAAGAATCACGTGATGATGACAGGAGTTTAAAGGCACGATTCGGTGGATATAATTTCAACGTCTCTACCTCCGAGCTCGTAGCTTTTTTAAGAAGCATGGGAGATAAGGTACGGTGGCCGAAAGAAATGCGGTCAAACCCAAGTAGACGCAATCCGGACCATTGGTGCGAATTTCACAATGATCACGGGCACAAAACTTCAGAATGCAGATTCCTGCAAAGTGAAGTAGATCATCTATTAAAGCAAGGATATCTCACTGAGTTATTTAGTGAGAAAGGAAAACAAGCTTATATGAAGAACAGACAAGAACCACCACAACCTCCTTCACCCAAAAGGACAGTGAATGTCATAAGCGGGGGAGAAGATATTCATGGCATAACTTACACAGCTTCAAACAAGGTTTCTAAGGTAACAATTACACACGGAAAACGGGTGCGGCAGGTCCTTGACAATGAAAGCATTTTGTTCGATGACGCAGATAACGAAGGAGTGACAACTCCACATAATGATGCACTGGTAATATCTTTACTTGTATATGATACTAATGTAAAGCGAGTTTTGATTGATCCAGGAAGTTCTGTAAATATTATATTACTAAGGGTACTGCGGGAAATGCAAGCTGAAGACAAAATGTTACCCAAGGCGCACACCTTGTCAGGTTTCGACAACTCAAGTGTAGTAACAAAAGGTGAGGTAATACTAACAACTTTTGCTATGGGTGTTGTGAAGGAAACTAAATTTCAGGTAGTTGATATGGAAATGGCCTACAATATGATCATGGGAAGGCCATGGATACACGATATGGATGTTGTCCCATCAACCCTGCATCAAGTTATCAAATTCCCATCACCATGGGGAATTTGTCAAATTCGTGGGGATCAGCAGATGGCCAGAAATGTCAACGCTGTAACAAGTACGAGCGCCGTAAATAAAGCAAAATAGCAATTACAGGAAACAGTTGAAAGTAAAAGAGATCAAACTTCAACTGAACAAGAGAAAACAGATTTGGACTCAAAGCCTGACACAATTCAAGAACCTGAAGAGAACGAAAGCATCAAAACGACGATTGAAGAGCTTGATGTAGTGACGTTATTTGATCAACAGCCTGAACGGAAGATTTATATCGGGGCTAATTTAGACACGAACATGCGAGGTATGATAATCGAATTTTTAAAAGCTAACTTAGATTGCTTTGCTTGGTCCCACGCTGATATGACAGGGATACCTCCAAATGTGATGACTCACAAACTCAACGAGGACCCTTCTTTCACACCAGTAAAGCAAAAGAAACGGAAACAAGGTGCTTTCAAGAACCAGGTGATTCAGGATGAAGTCCAAAAATTATTAAAAATCGGATCAATCCGTGAGGTAAAATATCCAACTTGGTTAGCTAATACGGTGGTTGTACCCAAGAAAAATGGTAAGTGGCGTGTTTGTGTAGATTATACTGATTTAAATAAAGCATGTCCAAAAGATTCCTTTCCCTTACCACATATAGATCAACTAATTGATGCGACCGCAGGTCATGAACTTTTAAGTTTTTTAGATGCATACTCAGGATATAATCAAATCAAAATGGATCCTGGTGATGAAGAAAAAACTTCTTTCATCACAGACAGGGGGACTTATTGTTATAAAGTAATGCCCTTTGGTCTCAAAAATGCTGGGGCAACCTATCAAAGGTTGGTCACCAAAATGTTCCAAGAACATTTAGGGAAAACAATGGAGGTATATATAGACGATATGCTCGTCAAAACCCAGCAATCTCATGATCATATTTCTCATCTATCTATTACTTTTGAAATTTTGCGAAAATTTAACATGAAACTCAACCCAGAAAAATGTGCATTTGGAGTTGCATCAGGTAAGTTTTTGGGTTTTCTTGTTTCTAACCGTGGTATTGAGGTGAATCCTTCTCAGATCAAAGCAATAGAAGAAATCCCGGATATCCTTACTAATAAAAAGGAAGTACAACGATTAACGGGAAGAATTGCAGCTTTGGGGAGATTTATTTCCAAATCCTCAGAAAGGTGTTTTAAGTTTTTCTCTGCACTTAAAAAGCAAGATCATTTTGAATGGAATGAAGATTGTCAGCAAGCCCTTAGAAATTTGAAAACTTATTTGTCAAAACCACCGTTGTTGGCAAAACCGAAGGTAGGGGAAAAACTTCTCATTTATCTGGCCGTATCTGAAGTCGCGGTAAGTGCTGTTTTAGTCCGCGAGGACCAAGGTAAACAATCTCCTATTTATTACGTAAGTAAGTCTTTATTGGAAGCTGAGACACGATACCCACAGTTAGAAAAATTAGCATTAGCTTTGGTCATGGCATCTAGAAAGTTAAGACCTTATTTTCAATGTCATCCCATTGTTGTAGTTACTGCTTTTCCGCTTCGAAATATTTTGCATAAACATGAGCTTTCAGGAAGATTAGTAAAATGGGCTATAGAACTAAGTGAATATGAAGTTATTTATCAACCCAGGACCGCTATAAAGTCTCAAGTACTAGCTGATTTCGTGGCTGATTTTAGCCAGGGGATGCATTTAGAAGCAGAGAAAGAATTATTAGTTTTTAATGGTGCGAACCCGGGGACTTGGGTTTTATACACTGACGGTTCATCTAATGTAAAAGGGGCAGGCTTAGGAATAGTCCTCGTACCACCTGCGGGGGAGACCATTAGACATGCTATAAAATGTCATTTTATAACTAACAATGAAGTAGAATATGAAGCTGTAATTGCAGGTTTAGAATTGGCACGAGAACTCGGCATAACACAGATTATAATCAAGAGTGATTCTCAACTCGTGGTTAATCAGGTGCTGGGGACTTACACAGCCAGAGAGTCACGAATGCAAGAATACCTCACAAAGGTACGGGATTTAGTAAAGCAATTCCAAACTTGGAAAGTAGTGCAAGTCCCAAGAGATGAGAATGCAGAGGCAGATGCTTTAGCAAACCTTGCATCCGCAGCAGACGTGGCAAACAATACAGATGCTTCAGTCATACATCTATTTCATTCTGTTCTCGAACCTGACAAAAACGAGGTAAATTTTAATCATCTAACATGGGATTGGAGAAATGAAATTGTTGCCTTTTTACAGCACGGAACCGTGCCTAATGACAAAGGAAAGGCTTTCGCGCTTCGCAAAAGAGCTGCACGATATTGTTTATATCAAGGTAATCTTTATCGAAAGATGTTCGGCGGACCACTAGCAAGGTGTCTCGGCCCTTCTCAAACCGAATATGTCATGAGAGAAGTACATGAAGGACATTGTGGGAATCACGCAGGAGGACGGTCACTGGTAAGAACGTTAATTCGCACAGGATATTATTGGCCTAAGATGGAAGAAGAGGCAACCATTTTCGTGTCCAAATGTGATAAATTTCAAAGGTACGGCAATAATATGCACAGACCAGCTGAGTTACTACATACTGTTTTAGTCCCTTGGACCTTTATGAAATGGGGAATGGATATCTTAGGTCCACTTCCACAAGTGAAAGGTCAGGTAAAATTTCTACTCGTACTTACAGATTATTTCACTAAATGGGTAGAAGCAGGGGCATTTAAACAGGTACGAGAAAAAGAAGTTAAAGACTTCATATGGCGCAATATAATATGCCGCTTTGGAGTACCAAAGGAGATCGTATGTGACAATGGACCACAATTCATTGGAGCACAAGTTACAGAATTTTTTCAAAGTTGGCAGATCAAAAGAATAACATCTACGCCATACCATCCAGTGGGAAATGGACAAGCGCAATCAACTAACAAAGTTATTATCAATAACTTGAAAAAGAGGTTACAAGATTCAAAAGGTAATTGGCCTGAGGTGTTACCCGGAGTACTATGGGCTTATCGTACAACGACCAAAACAGGCACTGGAGAAACACCATTTTCGATGGTTTATGGTACGGAAGCCTTAATACCAGTTGAAATAGGTGAGCCAAGCACACAGTACGATCAGGCAACGGAGGAATCTAATAATGAAGAGATGCGGGTTAGCCTAGATTTACTTGAAGGAAGAAGAGAGGCTGTTTTGATAAGGATGGCAGCACAAAAGCAAGTAATAGAACGATATTACAACAGGAAAGCACGCCTCAGATTTTTCAAAATTGGGGACTTTGTGCTTAAAAAGGTTTTCCAATCTACAAAAGCTGTTAACTCAGGAAAGCTAAGTCCAACATGGGAAGGACCATACAAAGTTCGTGGCATTGCGGGAAAAGGAGCATACCAGTTGGAAACAATGGATGGTAAAGTTTTACCCTCACATTGGAATGTTGTCCACTTAAAAAGATATTACTTTTAAGAAAGTACCTACGGTCAGGTATCATCATGTAAAAATTCTTCTCTTGATTTTTTAATATTTTACTAACGATTTTAGATGCTAGGCTAAATATCCTAACTCGTGCCAAATGATGAGTCACAACCTGCAAGGCAAAATGGAGTATGCATAAATTCCTAGCCCAGGGTTACAATTAATCTGATGGAAATACACACGAGTTAGGCAGTCTTCATCTATAATCACATAGTCGAGTCCCGTATATCTTTCTGTTTCAGGAAAAGGGCCAAAGTAAAAAGAAATAAACAAGTGTTCGAGGCTTCATACTTCACCGCTCAAACACTTGGGGGACTACATATTATACACAGATAGGTGCAAAGAAACAGATACGAGTATCGAATAAAAGTCGGCCAAACTGAAGCAAGTGTTGAGAAGAAGTTACGAAGTCTTCAGCATTCATGAGAACAACAGAGTCATCTCTCAAACTCATAAACAAAGTCACCTCTCAAACCCTTCTTAACATGTAAAGATAGGGTCATGACTATGTACTGAAACAGGTTATAAAAAAAACCTTGTTTAGTTTATGTTATTTACAAATCTGTTACAAGAAAAACAGTTACGAGAAAAGTTGTAGATGTATTGTAATACATGTAACAGTCAAACACTTGTTAAAAGTTTATGAATGAAAACTTGCCAAAGTTGTTTCATACAAAACGTGTGTTTTCCTATTACTTTCATCGTATTTTAACACCATTATGAAGTTGAGACGTCTTCTTCATTAAGTGTCGATAAAATAAAAGGGCCCTCTTTTATAAGCCTCATGTCAATAAGTCATGGGAGAATCATAAAGCATTTTCAAAGGATAAAAATGCTAAACTATTCTATAAGTCCTAAATAAGTAAAGAAAAGGCAAGAGTAGAACACATTGAAGTTTTAACAAACTTCTTGATCTAATTAAAAAAACTAAGTAGAAACTTAGTCAATAAAAGTTTATACAATTGCCCCATTATGATAACTGGGGACTTTCACCAAAAAATCCCTTAAAACTAAGGGATAAAATCATCATTCAATTAAAGGGGTTAGTACATCAGAAGTTGCAATATGAATTTCACTTTCAGCCACAGGTACGGTGGCAACTTCTGAAGAAGCAACAACAGGAACGGTTTCAGCTGAGCTTGAGGGGATTGTCACGGAAGTTTCAACTTCCATAGACTGGGTTGTAGAAGTTTCACCCTCTGAAGCTGGAATAGCAACATTTTCAGGAACTTCAAGGGCAAGAGAAGGAGTATCAGTAGACTGTTGGCTTTTCTCGATGGTGTCTATGACTTTAGCCAGTTCAGACTGCAAGTCAAAACCCTCTTGAGCAGCTTCCGTCAAAGCATCACGACGAGAATTCAGAAAAGCCCAACTCACTTCTATGTTGAAATTTTCCTCTAGAAGTCCATATTCCTTTTCCCACATAGCAAGATCGTTTTTTAAAATTTGATTTTCAGCTAAATGGGAATCAAGGGAAGCTTCAAGAGAAGCATGAGAACTCTTCAAGGCTTGAATCTCGACAGAAGAAGTCTGTAAGTCAGCCTGAGCTTGAGTTAAGTTTTGCACTAACTCTCCTGCATATTCTTCCTTTTTAGCCAAAAGTGCCTTCAGCTCTCTAACTTCTTCACTAGCTCTGGATAATTGTTCTGATAAAGAGCATTCCAAAAGCTCTTTATCTCTTTTCAATTGGCTTGAAGAAGCTTTGACTGTTGCCAGCTCAGAAGTTAAACCACGGTTTTGCAGCTCTAGGAGGTTTTTATTTTCTTGCAACTCTTCTATAGTCCCTTGAGCATTTTCGAACTGCTCCTTCCAGTTGGTTGCTTCAAGTTGGGCACCCCTAGCAATTTCCTCAGCCTCGTGGACAGACTTCTCAGACTCACGAGCTTTTCTTTCCAGTGAGGAAATTCTTCTCACTAATTCCGTGCTAATAAGGTTAGCCTACGGAGGTAAGTCATGGAAATGAGAAATTGAAGATAATTTAAAAAAAAAGAGAAGAGAAAAAAACTTGTTGGTTGAAATACCTTCAAAGTAGAATGAACTACGTCGTTCATCAAAGTTAAGCAGCTATGGCTCTCCATCTTCTTCTTCTCGATATCACCAATGAGAGGTTCGAGCCAAACATCGGCTCTGCCAGTCTTCCTCAGGAGGCTATGATTGGCAGGAACTTCCAAAGTAACACTTCTCATTGACATATTTCCGCTGCTAGAACCTGTCTCTGTATGATGAACAGAGGGAAGAGGAGCAGCGGAGGGAATAGAAGGAATGGAGGGAAAAGATGTCGAAACCAACACCGGAGCAGAAGCAGGTGCGGTTGAAGTAGCCAAGGGAATAGATATAGGAGCAGTAGAAATTGGCAAACAAATGGAAGGTGTTAAAGCTGGTAAAGAAACACTTACGGTAGGCAGAGGAATGGAGGAAATAGGAACAAGTGAGGAAAGAGGAGCTTCGTCAAAAACAGGTCCGAGCTCGCCACTCTCGAAACCACTGTCAAAAAGGTGCTGAATTGATTCATTATTATCTCTTGGTTCGGCATCCTCATCAGATTGAATCAAAACAGGCTCGGTGGCGGAGGTACGAGCAGGAGTGTTTTCAATTTCATCATCAATGACTATTCGTCTCCTGGCCCTTGGCCTGGTAATTAGGGAGGTACCCTCCTCTTCTTCTTCAGAACTTTCCTTTGTAGCTTTTCTTTTAGGCAACAAGGCTCGAGCCTTATCTAAATCCAGAGCAGCATTCGCAGACATGCGAATGGCCATAGCTACTTCAGCTGTCATTCCTCTAATGCCAAATCCTGATTAAAGAATGGATATACATGATTAAAGTTGAGGAAAAAGTGCTTAACATGTAAAACAAAATTTTGTAAAAGAGGGGATACCGTGTGTTTTGACTTTCCAGCCATGTAAGGAAGAAATTGATTTCCAAGTTCTTTGCTCCCTAGTAGCAATTTTCAAAAGTGAGTCTACCCAACCACGAAAGTTGGGAATAGGTTTCACATCTCCCATGGTTGCTACAAAAAACCAAGAAGGGACGAGGTTAAAAAATAACATTCTTTTGAAATTCTCAAAAGTAGGTACGGTAAATAAGAGAAAACTTACGTTCAAAATTCCACTTCTCAGGAAAGGGAATATTTGTTTCACCAATCAAATCCACTGTACGGACAGCAACATAACGGATATACCATCCACGATCTCTGTCATCCTCAGGGTTTACCAAAACTTTTTTGCTCCTTGCAGTTAAGGTGAAAACCCCATGGCGTATTAAGTTGGGATGGTATAGATGAATGAGATGAGAAAAGGTGAAATTGACATTGGCCTTGGATGATAAATATCTCAAACAAGCCACTGTTCTCCACACCAATGGACCAATTTGGGCCAAACAAATGGTAAAGAAACGACAAAAATCGAGAATAACTGGGTCAATCGGAGGATTAAAACCCAAAGTGAAGGGGTAAGTGTAAACAGAAGAATACCCATTTCTAAAAGAAGAAATTCTTTGATTTGGGGAAGGAATTGACATTCGAAGACTATCCTTCCAATTACAATCTCTTCTTATAGTGGGGATTGTAAGCTCGGTTACTAATGTTGGGTAAGTATCGGCTCTTTCTAAATTTTTAATTTGTTTTTGAAGAGACGTTTTGTCACTTTCAAAAGACAAATCACTGGGAACTATATCATCAACTGAGGGTTCTTGAGAAGTATCAAGAATTTCCCTACTCTTAGAAGAAGGGGATTTTGGAACAAAACTCCTTGAAGAAGAACCAGAGGAACCACCTCGCGTAGATTCTAACCCTGTTCGAGGCCTACTTCCTCCGCCTCTTCTGTGTCTAATAGGGGCGTTGGGGAACTGATCTAGAATTGGAACTTTTTTACGGTTAGGGTTTGAAGAAGACATTGTCAAGAAGAAGGTATGTGTCGAAGATTAGTGAAGAAGACAAAGGAAGACAAAGTTATGTGTAAAATGGGAACCGTCAACTTTTTAAGTATAATGATGAAAAGCCTATAATAAAGGCAGCTATCACTTCGTAAATAGTGAGAATGAAGAAGTCTCGAAGAAAGGAATGAATAGCGGAATCAATTATAAAATGACACATGGACAGAGCATTAAATGGAAAAGACTGCTGAGACGTTAGTACTGTCATGAGCATTAATTGTGGCAAAAGTTCTTTTTACATGAAGATCCACTTCCCAATTATTTAATTGATAAAAAAATGGAAAGTGGAGGGACTATCTGTATTGGGAAAAAAACTGAATTTATATTAAAAATGATGTGGCATGACACGTGGATTAGTTGAATGGTCAAAGAACAGCAATTGACTAAGAGGCACGGTGAAAACAGCCACGGGAAGAAGAATTTAAATAAGCACGAGACGACGTATAGATACGAGTCTCGTACCAATTTAAATTATTTGCAGCCAACGGATTAGAATGCATTAAAAGCAAGGATCAGATGACAGAAAGGAGTCCAAATTCATTATTAAATGTCTGATACGTTATAAAATTGGTATTTAATAGGAATGATTGTATAATGGCTTATTTAATGTCATTTATTGCTCATGATTATGTCATTAAAACTGATGCTTTATTCCTTTACCTAGAATGATCTATAAAAGGAAGAAGTATCATCATTTGTAGGGACACGAGATACTATTGAGAATACACTGAAATACTTATCTATTTACCCTCTATCATTGTTCTCAAAAGTATTTTATTTTTTGTCTCTTGATTATCAGTAACCCGAATTTTTCTTTTAGCTTTGACCAAGGACTCAGATTTTTGGTTAAACAATAATCAAGCAAGAAACCGAAAAAAGGTCTAGTGTTGTAGTTTTTTTAAAATTGAATTAGAGTAACACACACATGAAAAATACTTCAGAGATATGAAAAAGATTGGATATTTACAACAGATTTCAGGATTTGGCTTGGTGGGCGTCGATGAAATTATCAAGAAGATGGAACTTTTGGAGAAGTAAAAAAAGATTGGTTTTTTGGGACAGAATTGAGGATTTGACTTACAGGGTATGGATGAAATTGTCAAGAAAGAAGATGGAACTGGAAGTGTGTGCATGTTTAGTTAACAGGGAAAAATGATTGGAAGATGTATCCAGAGAAAATTTAGTGTAGATCTTTCTACCTATGTTAATACAAATGCTGGACTTCTTATCTTAAAATATGCTGTACTTGGCATATTTTTTATTTTTTTTATTTTTTTATTTTTTTTTACTTGGCTTATTACTAGCTACTGACTTTTTATTAATAAAAGTTTACCTTTACTGATCAATTAAAAAACACAGAAAAATAACCTAAAGCACATAAAGAACAAATTACAAAACAAAGCAAAGAACCAACTAGAAAACACAAACGAACAATATTTTTTGTTTTTTTGTTTTTTGTTTTTTGTTTTTTTATTTTTTATTTTTTACTTATTACTACTAGCTATTGAGTTTTTATTAATAAAAGTTTGCCTTTACTACTCAAAAAAAAGAAACAGAAAGCACATAAAGAACAGAGAAAAGAACCAACTAGAAAACACAAAGGAACAAAGTGCAAAACATGCAACACATACGGAAAGCACGACATAATCTTGAAACGAAAAGAACGAGACAGAAGACGATGGACAGTTAATATAAATCACAGAAACCACAAAAAGAAGGGGAACACGAACAAACACAAGAAACGAACAAGAAAAACCAAAGAAAGAACGAACTAAAAAATTAACAAGCAACATCTATGGAAAGAACACGAAAGCAAACAACGTCTAAGCCGCAAGAAGGGGGAATAAAATAGAAAGCTGAGAAAGAACGAAACAAAACCCATATAAAGAACGAAAACATAGACGAACATAGTGAAAAAACATGAAACAACTATGGAACAAAAATAAAAACTTATACTATGACATACTAGTAAAGATTAAAGAGAAGTTCAAGCTTAGTTTTAAGATGAGAAAGAGACCTGTGTTTGCCGTTGCTGCTACGAGCCCTGCACTCTGCTGCAGGTGGCTGCTCTAATGGCAGTCCCTTAGACGACTCCCAAGCAAATCTACTGAGTATGGGGCGAAAGTTGAGCCTTTTCCACATCTGAACAGCGGTCGGCTTTGGG
Source organism: Nicotiana sylvestris (assembly GCF_000393655.2). Classification (NCBI taxonomy): domain Eukaryota; kingdom Viridiplantae; phylum Streptophyta; class Magnoliopsida; order Solanales; family Solanaceae; genus Nicotiana; species Nicotiana sylvestris. Next base: position 47,479,012 of record NC_091058.1, read on the forward strand.
TCATTTACCCCCCGCTTCAGAAACTCTTTCCGCAGTTTAGATTTGTTCGGAAAAACCTTGGTGATTTTGGTACCTGGCTTCGCAACAGAACGTAAATACAAAGCCTCCCCTTTTTCAGTGTAAACATCCCATTCTTCTTCACTGTGAACTTTGCTCTCGAAGACACCTTTCAAACAACAAGAATAAGCTGCCATCGTTGCCTGTCTAACATGCGGCAAAGGCACGAAAGAGAGTTAATTATAGGCGTAATTAACTATAGGGTAAATTATAGAGAATGACAAAATTGGTCCCTTACTTTTCCGTAGGTTAAAAGTGGTCTCTTTAATATATTCTTGATTGGTTTTAACCCTTTTAAGTTTGTCAAAAGTAGTGTTTGGTCTATACTAAATATTTAACAATTTGTGGTCGTTGAATTAACGAGAACAATTTTTTTTTTAAAAAAAAGATTTTAACATGAACTCACATTTATACGTGCAATTTGTCCTATTTTTAATCGATTTCCGGAGATCGAGCAGCTTTTTGGGTGCAATTGTTTGTTACTCACTCTGTCCCAATTTGTTTGATGCAGTTAGGATTTTAAGAGTCAAATGAGTTTTTTTACTATGATTTTTTTGTATGCTTTATAATATTTTGAATTTTTAATTATTGTAACTTATAATACTTTCATATAGTTTCTAAATATGTAAATTTTATTTTAAAAATTAAAGATTATATGTCCAAATTCACGGTAAAAATTGAGAAGATTGACTCTCGAAATTCAAACTGCGACGAATAAATGGGGTTAGAAGGAGAATCTCTTATATGTTTCTGATATGTATTGCAATTTTTAGTGTTGCGACTTCTTGGTTTGATAACACTTTCCTGGTATTTCAATTTAAAAATTTTATAACTGTTTTTTGTTAAATATAACAGTCATATTTTGTTAAATATTTGATAAAGATCAAAAGTGCTTACTTTCTAAAAATATTTAAAGGGCCAAAAATGCTCAAGAATAAATTAAAGGAACCATTTTAAACCTACTCCCAAATATAACGAGCCATTTGTGTCATTTTCTCAGTAAATTACTTTAGGAATATAGTCTTGTAAATTGTAATATGACTCAGATGCAGATACATACACCTAGGATATTTAAAATATAACACTTACACTCCTATGTTATAAGAAATTTACACAAATATTATATAACGGTATTATGTCTATTTGAAAATGAATTGTACACGTAAACACCTTATATAATGGAAATCATATACTACAACGAAACATTCATGTAACTACGCAATTCAATTTAAAACAAGCGGAATAATAGAAATCAAACTCGAATGAAACACTGTGAAGTTCTTATACATTTGTTATTGTATTTTTTTTTAAGAAAATACAAAATAGCTTACATGTTCAAATTGCAAAAAAAAATATATATATTGCAAGTATTTTTTTTTTTAGAACCAACTAAACATTTTATTACTCTTCCAGAAAGAGTGTGCAGATGATCTGAGGAGTTGTACATAGATATTAACTTCATTAATTTTTCCTGAAATATAGATAAAACTATCTTTACAAAGAGAGATGAAGCAAATGCAATTGGTAAGTGGATGCATAAGCCATTTAGCCATGATGCATGAAGTATCCAGGCTATACAAAAGATAGAAATCTGAATTAGCCACTAATCTAGCTAATTTGTCTGCAACTTAATTAATCTTCCTGAGAAGTAGTAATCAAGTATATTATTGACGTTCAATAATAAAATAAATAAAAAATAAAAAATTATGATAAATAATTTGCTCATATCAATAATTTTATTAATAGCAATCAATCAGACTTGAATATTTACAAATTTGAGAATCAAGTGCGTAATTTTTTTTGTAAATTATGAAGTGCAGGCAATAAAAGATAGCGCATGGAAAATAGAGGTAGATTTTGTAATAAATTCCTAAAAGTTGCCTATTTATACCCATATTGTGTGATAAATTCATTATATAATTATTCTATTAATGAACTTAAATTACATTATATTATAAGATATAATATTTTTAAAATTATGAATAAAATACCTACAAAAAATATCTGGATGATATAGAAAGGTATAATATTACATATATGGGGAATTGAAAATCTCAAGGGTAAGATAGACATCGCGGCGCAAAATTAAAAGATGCGAATAATAATTTTTCAAAGTTGATAGATGAGTTTGATTTTTTAAAACAAACTTGGAGGATAGAAATGATTTTCACCTATTTATAATACTACAAATCAAATCAAATTAAGCACAAAGCATGAAGAGGCAACCAAGATCTCAAATCAGAATCAGATATAGGTCAATTTCAACTAAAAATTAGCCCATTAATACTGAACATCTCATACATCAAAGCCTAAATTATGAATGAAGAGGTACTAAATCCTTAATCGCTGCCTCAAAGAACGATTCAAATGTACCTTCATGACAGGCCAGTTTGATAATCAATACATACTAAACAAATGTGCTGAGCTAGAGTGTCAGGAGTGTGTTCGGCCGAATTCAGTAGCTTTAGTTCGAATTCTGTATTTATCTTTAAAAAATCATTAAATATGTACAAATTACTATTAAGTTAGAACCCAATAATTTAATACGATTTGAATCTCGAACCTATAAGTTTGAAATTTTGGCTTCACCTCTGACTAAACAGTAAACACCACACACCATCACCATAGTTGTTTGCCAAACCTCCGCAAAGGGTTTGAAAGTTAAGTTTGACGACGCATATATGAAAATACCTGTACTAATTACCCTTTATGCCACAAGACTACTAGCTCGATCAATGCATAACAAGTACATTTTCAAACTTAATTATGTAATTTCAACACATGATTAGCTTATAGTAATAAAATTCTCATTGAAAGTGGAAGATGGAAATACAAAATTTCAGCAATAGAAAAACTGACGAGATTAAACTCTTCCGATTACATCTTATATATAGTAAATGATGAGAATTCCACAAGAAAATTTAATTTGAAAGGAAGATGCATGACACTTGATTTGTCATCTCTCTATCTTCAAAGTTGAGCTAGGCGACTAATATCAAAAGGGTATGCATCAGATGATTTTTGAGCTCTATATGATCTCCTCCCAACCACTACATTTGCAACTTCAGTTGGATGAAATGCATCCCAAAATAGATATTGATCTCTATTTCTGCATGGTCTTTGGAAAGGAAGACATGTAATCTGGCCATTATTTCTTCCTACCCCACAACATCCAGCATTTGTCACACTAAGTCCTGAAATAATTAATAGACTCAGATTAGACAAATCATAATGAAATATTTATAATTCCATCAAAGTGAATCTGAGATGAGAAAACTTACCAAAGGCAGAGGGATTATCAATTAAGTCTTGGAAAATCCCATAAGCATTAATGTAAATGAATTTTGCATCTGGGGTATTTCCATTCAAGTTATCAACAAGTGCCTTTAGTTTGTTGTTGAATAATTGGTTTGCTACATTGATTCTTTGTACACAGGTTCTCCCATCTGGGCTGTTCTGGGCCAATGCATTTGGGCTGCACCCTATTTGGCCCACTCCAATCAACGCAAACTTCCTTGCTCCATTGTTGTATAAAATCTATGACCACAAAACATACAATTATCAAATACTTACTATATTAATATTAGAAAGGGGGAGTAAATAAATATATGTGTATATAAAATACAACTTACCTTTAGTTGCTGAGTGTATTGTTGAATAAGAACGCTAGCATATTGTTCAGGAGTGAATTGTCTGCTAGTGGGGTAATAAAGAGGCATGAAATAATTGTTGAGATAGTCATTGCTGCCCAATCCAACAGAGTATATGCACTTGCTCAAATAATCTGCTGCTGCATTTTCATTTCCTAGTATTTGCACTACTTGTTGCACTGTGTTTCTGTAATTATTCACTTGTCCAGAAAAGCTTATCCTTCCTCCCTATGAAAATTTCATAATAAACAACAATTTTCAAACTGAACAAAAAATAAAAAAATTGGCCGATCGAACAAAAGTATATAAAACATGTATATACAATACATATATACATATATATATATATATATATATATATATATATATATATATATATATATTATCGGATACTAATTTTTAGAACAGCTAAAAATATACATTTCTCAAAACAAAAACACAAAAACTGGACGAAAAAATTACAATAAATCATAAATTTTAAGAATAAAAAGAATTTGATGAAGTACCAGTTGTCTGCCAGTTTCATCTCTAATTCCAGCAGCCGCAGAAGCGTAATTGACACCTCCGAGAATGTCTCTACCCCTAGCAGTTGCATAGGGTGGAATATAACCATTGAAGCCCAGTTGTTCCGCTGTAAATTTAAGACATATCACAGTAAGTTAATCAGAACTTTTTCCTAGCAAAAGCTCTAAAGAGAAAAATTTACAGCAAAATAGTTTCTTTCTTTTCCTTTTTGTTTTCCCAATAACTATATTATATAAATTAAAAAAAAAAACTATAATATGAATCACCACTGTTATACAAGTTGGTTGCTCTTACATTATATACTCTCTTTTTAGTTAGCTGAAAGATTTTAGTTGGAGGTAGGAGTTATTCCCCACGCATGTAGCCAAATTTATTAAGGGGAGAAATTGCCGCAAGTAAACAATATTTATTGTGATTTTGATTTATGTTAATTGAAGAATTAAAGGACAACTATGACTACGTATATGAAGATGCCTAATGGACCAACAGTTAAATATTTTGTTCTATTATTTAAAAGGAGTCAGCGACATTAAAAATTGTAAAAAAATAAATAAATTCTATGTAGTAAAATAAACATAATTGCATAGATTTGGATCCTATAGACTCCTTTTGTAAGAGGTTTTCCGAGCTTAAATTAACTTCATACCAATCCAAACTAGATATATATTTTGTATCACACACAAGAAAAAAGGATCGGGTCTTACCAATGACATCAACTGTAGTTTTTCCATTGGAAAATCTCCCGGTAGGACCACCAGGGAAATCAATACCATAAGGCAAGTAATTAGCCCTAGCCAATGACTGAATATTGTTGTTATTCCCATTATCTACTAAAGAATCACCAAATATAAAATAACAAGGCACTTGTTGTGCATTTGCTCCATAATATCCCAAGCTGATCAACCCTAAAACCACCACATATTGCACCACCAATATCCATCTCCTCGACTCTTCGGTACCCATTCTAATTTCAGACCCTTAGCTTTGGCTTGCTAGGAGTGATAATAATGAGATGTGGGATGAAAAGTTTGGAAAATGAATGAGAATATATAGATATTGAAAGTCAAACATAGAGAGACAAAAGAGTGGGAATAGACCACCGAAAACTATTGATAATACATGTAAATTTATGTAACTTTTACAGATGAGAAGTTGGTTAGATTGCATTAAATTCACGCGGATATTATTAGTACTTGTAGTAGATTTTCCACAGTGATTAGCCGGCCACTCACTTTTTTTCTTTTAGCTAATGTCCCGCTCTAAATTTTCACTTTTTGCATGGAGCTAGCTAAGTATACTTCATATGTACTCTATGAACAAAATTCCGGTTTGTTCATGCATGCAGAATTAATGAACTGTGTCTTCATTAGTCAGTGGTACTAAGCTACAAAAATGTCGTTATCATCTCGATCATTGTACATTAATGATACAGGGACCATGTCATTATTCATTAACACCTTGAATCATTATCCTGCAGAAATGTTGTAAGGTTGCGTATGTACCTTAATAGACCCTTGTAATCTGGCCCTTCCGGGACCCTGTGCATATAGCGGGAGTTTGGAGTATCGGACTGCCCCTTTTTTTAATTAGCATGTGCTTTCTCATAAAGCTTATTCTGAATCTTGCAATTCAGTTGATTCGTTGCATTCTTTTCCTGAATAGTTTGATGTTGTTAAAATCAGTTCAAATATAGAATAGTAAACAAATTAACTTAGCTTATTAAGTTTGAGTTTAGAGGAAAAAATATAGTCTAATCAATTTTGGATATCTTTTTTACTATTTAATTTGGTAGGGAAGGGGTGGAGAGGCATGGGGAAGAAAAAGGTATGGCAAGAATTAAACCTTACACATTGATGATATGTAGAATAGTATATAGCTAGTTACCATATGCATATATAAATTCAATTTTACATTATTTTATCTTCATATTTAATAATCAGAAATCGATCGACATGCAAAAATTAAATTCACAACCTCCCAACTACTAGACAAGCATATAAAATTGATTTTGCACATTAAAGTGCCAAAATGCATATTGCAAAGTCTTAATCAGCTGTCATGAGCAAACCATGAAATGATCAAAGTCTTCTACAATTGCCTCAAATATTTGGTTTGACTTTACACTTTATTCGCCAAATAAAATAAAAAAAAACATGCATGTGAGTAATGGCCCAGAGAAGACAAAGAAGATAGCGAGTTTCAGTAGAAGAACAGTCCCTATCAATAGCCATGCTAGCTAATAGCTAGCTAGCTTGCCATAGAGCCAATGCCATTAATGCAAAGTTTTGGGAAGACTTAGTCATATATATGGTGAACAAAATCTACGATTTACATAAATAGGGATAAGGAGTTCTTGTATTTATGAGGAGAAGTGATGATAGTGTGGATTGAAATTGAATAGTGGATACTCTTGCCAGCCACATGGTTTTGAAGAGGAAAGTAGGATACAGAAAGTTATGGGATCATTATATCGTTGACCATTTGGCCACTTTGAATTTGGTTGCGGAATTGATTTTATAATAATTGGTTTTTAAAGAAATAAAATAATTTAGGGATGGGTTCGTTGTCTAAAAAAAATTCAAACAGAAACAACAACAACAACAACGACCCAATATAATCCCACAAGTGGGGTCTGGGGAGGGTAATATGTACGCAGACCTTACCCCTACCCCGAAGGGTAGGGAGGCTGTTTCCAGGAGACCCTCGGCTCAAAAAACAATAGGAGATGATATATTAGTACCATAAAAATGCGTAATAAAAATAACAACAATATATAAGAGATATGAAATATGAAATATAGGATATTAAATACGAAAATACGAAAATACGAAATAGATGGCTGGTATAGTACAACTAGAAGGTAAAGCCCTGCCTCAATAGACGACCAATGACATTCCTAGTCTAACTCCTAACTGGATAGTCTCCCTCTATTGTGTTGTAGAAATATTCACACTCTCCCCTAACCTACAACTCTAATGTTCGACCTCCATAAATCCCTATCAAGGGCCATGTCCTCAGTAATCCTAAGTCGTGCCATGTCATGTCTGATCACCTCTCCCCAATACTTCTTAGGTCTCCCTCTACCTCTCCGCGTGCCCACTACAGCCAGTCGCTCACACCTCCTCACCGGTGCATCAGTGCTCCTCCTCTGAATGTGCCCGAACCATCTGAGTCTTACTTCCCGCATCTTGTCCTCCATGGGGGCCACACCCACCTTCTCTCGAATATCTTCATTCCTAATCTTATCCATCCTTGTATGCCCGCACATCCACCTCAACATCCTCATCTCTGCTACTTTCATCTTCTGGGTGTGTGAGTTCTTTACCGGCCAACATTCAGTTCCATACAACATGGCAGGCCTAACCACTGCTCTATAAAACTTTCCTTTTAGTAACAGTGGCACTTTCTTGTCACACAAGACTCCCGATGCTAACCTCCACTTCATCCACCCCACCCCTATACGGTGTGTGACATCCTCGTCAATCTCCCCGATCCCCTGAATAACCGATCCAAGGTACTTGAAACTACCTTTCTTGGGAATGACTTGAGAGTCAAGCCTCACTTCAACTCCCGCTTCCGTCGGCTCAACTCCAAATTTGCACTCGAGGTATTCCGCTTCCGTTGGATCATAATTCCTCAATTGGAATTTTATTAGAAACCCAAACAGAAAGTGGATCCTAATTCAAGTGGAACTTTAGTAGAAAGATCAGGTCCTTGATAGTCAAATTATTAATTGCCAATCAGGCTTGTTCTTATAACTTTAGTTGAGCTGTTAGGACCTTTAATTTCTATTTAATTAACTCGAACCATAATAATTTGTTGATTTTGTCCACTTTTATTTATTTGGTACTCTGTTTACAATATGATTTACTAGCAGTATTAAAAATTATTTAAAGAAAACATATTAGACATTGAACATCTAGTCATCGCATATATCTTTAACTTTAGCAATATAAATCCTCATGTCACGATCAAAGTCCAATCTGGAAGTCAATTTTGTGCAAGCTCTTTATATATGCAGTTGGATCTTGGATTCAGCTGATGAAGATGCCTTGGATAGCCTTAGAAAGTCCAAGATCAAAGTGGTACAATCATACATACAAGAATTTGGAAGCTTAAAGGTTGGATAAGGGATACCTAGTTTGGATTTTGGAAAGCAATGTTACTACTGTGAATTAGAGATTGCAAGTTAGGAAATTAAATCAATTAATGGTCGTCAAATAGGGAGGGTCCACGTATTATTGGTCAAGCAATTCTTAATATTGTAGTACAAGTATATTGACATACATTTTATCTTTTGAGCAATAAGGATAATATATTAATAACTAATCATCAAATCTTGACATATTACAAACCAAACTGCCATTGTTGGCACCTACATACGAACCATTGCCTCCTATGGCATCAGCATTACCTAGAGCAACCAACCTAGTGTATACATTAGGGGAAACATATTTTACACAAGAAAAACCTTCCAGGCTCCTTTGATACTTTTCCATCGCCAGTTGTGGAGGTGTTGCGAAGAGCCATAATTTATTTATGTTGCACTGCATCAGTGCTTCCTTAGCCAAAACGTGTGCCACTTTATCTCCCTGACTGAAGTTATGCGTGAGAGTTACTTGGCGCTTCTGTCTTGCCTGGTGCAACAACAACCTGCAATCATTAACTAAGTTAGTGTAAGTAGGGCGATCATTTTCTAGTATGCTCATCACCTCCGATGCATCCGTCTCTATTTCCATTGGAAATAGGTTGTGATCCAATATCGCATGTAGACCCTGCTGGAGGGATTGGAGATCCACCTGAGTAGCAGACAATGTTGACATCTTTTTGCTGAATGCCATAATCCAGGAGCCTGCATTGTTTCTTATTATGCTGCCAATACCGCCTTGGCATTTATTTTTGTTGAAGGCTCCGTCTATGTTTAACTTGAACCACCCATTTGGATGCTTATTCCATGTTACTCTAATTTCTTTGTGGGTGGTGTTGGTCGTCCTTTTTTCAGTCATAAGCTTGTATTCTAATGCTTGATTAATAATAGTGAACCATTCCATACGACATGTGGTATTGTTATGGTTGTTATTGTTCCTATTTTTTCATATATGCCATAATGCAAAAGAAAATACATCTTCCCACTGAAGATTATTTATGTGAGAAAGTACAATTTGTGTTTCCTACGTAATCAATCCAGTGGTTTTTGTTATTTGAAAGGGTATAAGTTATCCCATAAGTGTTCCACAAATTATTAATAATATTACATTCCCAGAATATATCATGCATTGTTTCTTCCCCTTGTTTGCAAACTCGACATAGTGGATCGATGTTAATACCTATTCTACATAGGTATGATCTACCAGGGAGTTTATCATGGTAACATTTCCAAATGAAATTTTTTATTTTATTAGGGCAGTGTAGTTTTTAAATCCATGTGAAATCTTTTTAGACTTTCTCCTTGTTATTAATAATTTGATAGCAAGATGTGGTCGTGAAGAGGCCACTGGAGTTGAAGCTCCAGATAATATTGTTGCCTATTTTATGGTCGTTAGGAGGAGTAATTTCATTTATATTATCAAAAAATTGTGTAGGTAGTTTAAAGGAGATTTTTGTTAGATTCCATTGGCGACCATTTCTAATATTATCCATTGTAAGGTCGTTTTCGTGTTTTTTCAAGGGGCTTACAATAACCCTTCTAAGTTTCATCACGTTTGGTATCCAGTTTGATTCCCAGACGTTTAATGTGGATTTGTTAATTACGCCCCATCTAATATCTATGTTGCAAAAATACCAACCCTTTAGGAGACTCTTCCAAATAAACGAGGTTATAAATTTTTCCCTAGCAACCGCATATTTACTAGATAAAACCCTAGCCCATGTATATTGACATACATTATCAAGAACATCACAAGAGCACAAACGCTCCCATTAGGAAAGATAATGTTGCAATTTTGAAGCAAGCAAAAAATGTCCTATAATTAGTGCCTTTTAAGTCGGGACAAATTAGTCAAAATTTTCATTAGAGCGAAGAGTAATTAAAAGAGAAAATTACAAAAGGGTTCCTTTTGTTTAGATAGGTCTAAAATAATCCCTTAGGTATACTCCTGAGCAATATTAGTCTTTTAAGTTTGTCACGATGAGTACTTTTGATCTATGTCAAACACTTAATAAACTCTGGCTATTAGATTTGACATAATTTTTAGGGAAAAAATTTTAACAGGAACTCATATTTAGAGGTTAATTTTTTTGCACTTGTTATTTTTATTTGTTGTCTTTCTTTTTTTAAGGAATAGTGAGAGCGCCCCAGATTGTCATAAAAAAGCCTGGGCTGGAACGACCTTCTCGTATTGCAAGCAGTGGCCACTCATCACATTCCCTTCAAACTTGCCTGCAGGATCTATTTTTGTTTATGTCTAGTATCTGGTTGCAATTTTTTATCATGTAATTTTTATTATTTTTTATCTATTCTAGTGTCAGGTACAATTTTTGGTGTTATATTTTCTAGAATTTGCAGGAACTTTCCTAATATTTTTAGTTAAAAAAATCACAACTTTCATTACATTTGGCAATCATAGTTTATTAAATATTTGAATAAGGGCAAATATTCGCACTTTCGACAAACTTAAAAGCTCAAAACTGCTCAAGAATATATCTAAGTGTCCATTTTCGTCATTTTTTTCAAATGGTGCCAATTAAGTACGTACTTGATTGAGTCTCACATTCATAGACTGATATCGAAATAGCAGTAGAAATGAAGAAGAAGAGATGACCTTAGACGAGCTCTAATGGCGAATGAATGAGCCCTAGGCAGAGAAACTTTTGGAACCTTTCTCTTCTATTAAAATGAACTGAATGAAATGTACAAAAGAAAAGTCCACTCTGTACAAAATATCTACACCTATTTATATACACCTGTATAGTACAGTTGTGTACAGTTGTGCACAACTGTACCAACTAAACTACAGCTACTTGTACAAAAACAAATACACACATGCATATATTCTCAATATCCCCCCTCAAGTTGGAAGAGAGGAACTCACAACCAACTTGCTAAGTAAATTACAATGTTTTGTCCATGTAAGTGGTTTGGTGAATATATCTGCCAGCTACTCATGTGTAGAGATGTGATGTAAGGAAATGAGCCCCTCTGTAGTTGATTTCTCACAAAAAGGCAGTCTACTTCGATGAGTTTTGTACGTTAATAGAACACAGGATTCTTGGCTATATGGAGAGCTGTTTAGATATCACAAAATACTGGGACAAGCAAGGTTAAGGGGACTATCAATTCTTCAAGCAATCTAACTAACCATACTAGTTCACCCAGAACTTATCTGGCTGATCTGTATTCTGTTTCTGCTGAGGATAATGAAATGGTGTTGTGCTTCTTAGATTTCCAGCTAATAGGGTTGTCACCCAGCAGCATAACATATCCACTAACTGATTTCCTTGACTAAAGATAGGTTGCCCAGTCTGAGTCACAAAAAGGCTCTAACCCTATAGTCTTTGCTATTGGATAGGAAGATCACTAAACTTGGATCACCTTTAAGGTACCTTAGTACATGATATGCAGCTTTCAAGTGTGGCTCCTTTGGACTTAGCATGTATTGACTCAAATGTTGCACACTGTAAGATATGTCAAGATTTATATTGGTTAGGAAATTCAGCTTTTTTACTAGTCTTCTGTTGTGAGAAGGACCAAGCAATAGGGGTCCCGCTTCTGCACTCAACTTAGCAGAAGAGACAAGTAGTGAAGCTAAAATAGTGTATTTGATGCAATCAAACTCTGTCAATAGATCCATTGTGAATTTTCCTTTGGGATATTAGTACCCCATCATCCTTGTATAAAATTTCTAACCCAGGAAATAATGCAACCTTCCTAGGTCCTTTATCTTGAAGGTCTCATGTAAGAAAGCTTCAGTGCTTCAATTTCTTCCAAGTTAGTGCATGTTATCAGGACATCATCTACATAAACAGCCACAAACACCACTGAAGCTCCATGCTTCTTGTAAAATAGTAAGTAGTCAAGTAGGGATTATGTGTATCCTCTGGAAGAAAGTGATGCAGTTAACTTCTCATACCATTGCCTGCTTGCTTGTTTCCATCCATATAAGAATCTATTTAATTTACGCATTAAGTCTGGTCTTTCCGCAACAAGACCTGGAGGTACTTCTATATACACTTCCTCATGGATATCCCCATAGAGGAATGCATTATTGATATTTAGTTAAAGATCTTCCATCCCTTCTTCATTGTTGTCCCAATTAGAGCTCTTACAATTGTCATATTTACAACTGGTAAAAAAGTTTATGTATAGTTTACCCCTGCCTATTGAGTGTATACCTTTACCACTAGTGTTGCTTTGAATTTTTCTATGCTTCCATCTGCCTTGTACTTCACCTTGTATACTCATTTACATCCTATAGTTCTTTTCCCATTTAAAAGTGTCATTAAGCTTCAAGTATGGTTGGCATAAAGTGCTTCAAATTCTTGATTCATAGTTGTCTGCTATACAGGATTAGCAAATGCTTCTTCATATGAACTGGGCATAGATTCATGTGAGATGCTTTTGACTAATTGTTGACCGTCAGAACTCAATGCACTAAGAGAAACATATTGGGCATTGGGTATATGGGCATTAAAAGAAAGTGAGGCGGTACTTTGGTTACTGCTGGAAGGAGAATTAAGGTGGTTTGTTTGTATCTTAGGAAATGAATAGTTATAATCTCTCAAAAAGACAGGGACTTTGAGTGTTCTGGAGGGTCTGCCTGATGTTTCATTAGGTTGCTGCATCATTGAATTGGGAGTGTTGTTTATAGATATTTCATTATGATGGCTACCGGGCAAGGAGGATAGAGGACATTCTTCAAGATTTGGAATTGTATTAGAATTAGGTTCACTTGGCCCTGGTGATGAGGAGTCAGGTGACATAGTTGTGAGATGTTGACCAGGTGAGCTAGGAGAAGAGATTGACTCATGAGAAAAGAACAAGTCTTGTGCCAATTCTGAATTTACTTGTGGAAATGAGTGAAAGACTATTAGAATTAGAAGACAAATCAAAAAGAAATATATTTTCATGGAATATAAATTCTCTTGATACATGAATTCTCTTTGTGACTAGATTGAGTACCTTGTAATAGTTTGTTCCAAATAGGTATCCCACAAAAACATGAAGCAAGTATCTTGTTTCAAACTTATCATTTTGAGTTTTGAGGGTTGTAGGAAAACAAAGGCATCCAAAGCTTTTAATGTGGGAATAGTTAGGTCTCTTTTAGTAAAGTAACTCCAATGGGTATTTATTTTTAAAGGTAGTAAAATGAAGTTTGTTAATCAGATAGGTTGAGGTCAGAATGCATCTTCTCCAGTATTTTCATGGGCAACTTAGATTGATACAACAGTGCTCTGGCTGTTTCCATAAGGTACTTGTGTTTCCTCTCTACTATGTCATTCTGTTGGGATGTGTAGGGGCATACTTTCTGGTGTATAATGCCTTCAGATTGTAAAAAAGAAGTAGTTTTAGAGTTTATGAACGCAAGTCCATTATCAATTCTGGTTATTTTAATGGAGCAACTAAATTGATTCTTATCATGGCAGTGAAGGCTTTGACTACCTGCAGAGCATTACTTTTGCAGCTAAGCAGGTGTGTCCAAGTGAACCTACTGTAGTCATCCACTAGGGTGATGAAGTACTAATACTCATCATGTGTTGTGACATGATAAGGCCCCCATAGATCAACATGTAGGATTTCAAATATTTTGGTTGTCACTGTTTTGTCTAGCCATTGGACATATAGGATAAATAAAAGGTTTTTTGGATGAAAAGTGGACAGGTGTCGACTTGATTCTCCTTATTTTGACAAAGGGTGCATGTCCCAATCTATTGTGCCACAAGATATCAATCATTTCTTTATCATACATAGATACATTGCATGCAGAATTGGTATTTCATTTACATTACTCATGAGAATTTATGACAGTCTTATTACATTCATGAGATGTAGTAGGTGAACTAGATACAACATGTGAAATAGGGTGTGAGACAATATTATTCTTACTAGGTGAACTAGATGAAACATGTGAAACAGAGTGAGTAACTACATCATTATTATTAGATGAACTAGATGAAGTGGCATAAATCAAGGAATTAGAGTTGCAGGAATCTGAAGAGTAAAGGTACAAACCATCTTTGCTTTTACCAATTGCTAGATGAAGTAAATGAAGAGGCCTGCAGAAGGATATAAGAAAATTTGGTAAAGATGACAAAACAATCAAGTTGTACTGTTAAACAATGTACAGAGATTAGTTTGAATATGAAACTAGGAACAAAAAGGACTCTTTTGAGGGTAAACTTAGGATTGATGACTACATCTCCCATTAATATCACTTTCACCTTATAGCCATTAGGCAATGTAACTAAGAAAGGATATACAAGGGTTTTCACATTGGTCAACATGGATTTGTTATAAGTCATGTGGTTTGATGCCCCAGAATCAAGTATCCAAGAATCATCATTTGATCTAAAACACTCATATGAATTAACACCAAAATCAAAGGAAGTTGATCATGCTGAGATACCTGCAAAGTTCACAACCCCTGCTTTCAGATCATTTCCTCTACTTCCAGCATGAAAATTCTCCAGAATGCTGAGCAGTTGGTTGTACTATTCCTTTGTAAGGTTCTGCATGGTTCGATCATTTTCTTGAGTTTGACTATTGCTTCCATCTTCACCTTCAATGGTATTCTCACTTTGATTCCTATATACATTGGCAACAATTCTTTTTCCTTTGTTGAACCTTGAATCTTATGGATAACCATGTATTTTTGTAGCATATCTCCTTAGTGTAACCTGGTTTCTTACAATAGTCACAAAAAAGGTCGGGGTCTGTTCCCAGAGTATCCTTCCCTATAGTTGTTGTTCCCAGTTTTGCTCCCTTGTTGATTGTAGTTTGTATATCCAGCATTGTCAGAAATGTTTGATTGCTGATTATAGTTTGTTCTGAAAGAATTTCTCCCTGGCCTATTTGCACTCAGGGCAATAGACTCGATCACAAATTGATTATTTTGTTTGTCTTCTCTTTGCTTCTCCTTCTAGATAAGGATTGAAAAAGCTCGTGCTAGTGATGTCAATGGGTTCATCATTAGAATACTTCCTCTCACCACAGTGTAGACTTCGTTTAGCCTCTATTAAGAACTGAATCAGCCTTCTATCTTGCTCATCCTTTTGTATATTTGCTTTAGCACCACAGGTACAATTACATCTGCACTAAGCATGTGGACTCAGTGTATTTATCTCTTCCCAGAGTTTCTTCATCTTAATGTAATACCCAGTGATGCCTAGGTTTCCTTGACTCAAATCATTTATCTCTTTCTACAATTGGTATAGCTTCGCCCCGTTTGTCTGATCATATATATCCTCTAATTCCTCCCAAAGTTCCTGAGCATCATTAACATATTGCATATTGTCCGCTAAATCCTTTGAAAGGGAATTTAGAATCTACGACGTGACCATGTCGTCACAGCGTATCCATTGATCGTAACTAGGGTCCTTTAAATCCGGTTTCCTACACTTTCCACTTATGAATCCTACTTTGTTTTTCACTAAAAGAGCTCTAAGAACTCCTCTTCACCATGACCTATATCCCGATCCGTCGAAGGGTACCGGTACAAGCATAGAACCTGCACTTTTAGATATTTGCATGTAGAGTGGATTTGTAGAATCTAGAAGTGGATTTGTGGAATCTATGGTGCTTTCATCAATAGCCATACTTACCGATCAATTTTGAGGAGAAATTGACCTTGTTCGAACTATTTCTCAACGATTATATTGAAATTGGGGAACAAATTCGCTACTCGCACAAAAACTATTGCAAAGATTGATTGAATGAAGAATCGATTGATTGAGCTTAGGATTGAGAGCCTAGCTCTGATACCATATCGAAATAGCAGTAGAAATGAAGAAGAAGAGATGACCTTAGACGAGCTCTAATAGAGAATGAATGATCCTTAGGCAGAGAAACTTCTGGAACCTTTCTCTAATATTAAAATGAATTGAATGAAATGTAAGAAAAATTCACTCTGTACAAAATATCTACACCTATTTATATACATATGTATAGTACAGTTGTGTACAGCTGTACCAACTACACTACAACTACTTGTACAAAAATAAATACACAAGTGCATATACTCTCAATAACTGAAGTATAGTTTTTGTTCATGCTTAACTAAAGACTATTTAATAGTGGATTCCCCGAAGGAGTTGATCTCGAAGCCACTTGAGCAAATGTTGATGGGAAAGACAATTAGGGGCTTCTGTTTGGCATATTGCAGTTTTTACTTTTTACAACACGAGACTATGTATAGTTACATAATACGCTATATATTTTGCTTGAAGTTCACTTTGTCACGACCCAAAACTAACCATGTCGTGATGGCACCTATCATGGTACTAGGCAAGCCGATACATTACCAAAACAAACAATGTTTTTTTATTTTCAAGATAATTTCCAAAGTTATTTAATATAGAACTTTATAAGGAGTGAAAATCAAAAACAAAAGTGCGGAAAAGAAGGCCCGACATCGGGGTGTCACTAGTCATGAGCATCTACTACAACCGTTTGACAATATCAAGACTAACATAGCCTGGAAATAACTAAATACAACTAAGGGAAGATAAGGAGGGAGTAAAGTAGGGCTGCGATCGACGGGCAGCTACCTAGCTAACTTCGATGGATCTGCCACTGAATAATCAACACCCGCTACCGGGTCCAGAAATACCTGGAACTGCATATAAGGTGCAGGGAGTAATGTGAGTACGTCAACTCAGTAAGTAATAAAAGTAAATAAAAACTGAGCAGTAGTGACAAGCAATAAAACATATACAGTTCATATCGTGAAATCTCAATAGAATACAATAGGCTTTTAAAATCAGGGTTCAAATCAACTCAGCTCATTTAAATCTAGTTTTAGTAAACCCTTTTAAAAACATTTTCAATAATTTTCAAACAAGTGATGAAATAGTGAGTAAAAATGATGGAAACATAAACAACCCCTCGGACAAACCTCACAGTCACCCATATACAGCCCCTCGGGCATACTTCACAATCACTCGTAAACAGCCCATCAGGCACATCATGAATCAAGAACAGCCCCTCGGGCAAAATATGGATCAAGAACAGCCCATCAGGCAAAATAACTTATCACTAACTCAGGGTACCCGCGCTCACTGGGGGTGTGCAGACTCCGGAAGGGTTCCTACATTCTAAGCGCTATAACAAGCCACCTCGTGGCATAATCAATCAGGCCCTCAGTCTCATAAAAAGCCACCTCGTGGCATAAACACTCAGGCCCTCGGCCTCACTCAATTATGAATCAGTAACAACAGACTGCGGCGTGCAGTTTGATCCCATAAATATCCTCACAAATTAGGCCATCGGCCTCACTCAGTCATCAACCTCTCAATCTACTCTGGCTATCGATAAAAACAGGGTGCTCAGCCCAAAATAACATTTTTTGTATGCATGAAAACAATATAGTAAAGACTGCGTTATGAAATCAATGAGTATAACATGACTGAGTATAGATTTTCAATCGAAAACAATGAGAGGATAGTAAGAAAAAGGCCCTTCAGGGTCTAAACAGCTTTGGCACAAGGCCCAAACATGGCATTCAGCCTAATTTATAGAAATTCTTTCTAAAACACATAAGTATCATATAGTTTCAGCCAGATACGCAACTTATAGTTGTTATGGGACGGACCAGGTCACAATCCCCAGCAGTGCATGCCCACACGCCCGTCACCTAGCATGTGCGTCACCTCAAAGTATTAAAACGATGCGAAATCTGGGGTTTCATACCCTCAAGACTAGATTTACAATCATTACTTACCTCAAACAAGCCAATTCCAATACCGAGCAAGCTAAGCGAGGCTCCAAAAATGTTATCTCGCTTTTTTCGACCTCCGAACAGCTCAAAACGAACCAAAAATAACTCAAATATATCAAACAATACTAAAGGAACCAATCCCAATCGAAAAAGGTCAAATATTTAATTAAAAGCCCATAATCGGCCAAAAAGCCCAACTCAGACCCACATCTCAAAACCCGATAAAACTTACAAAATCTAGTTTCATCCAATTCCGACTCCGAATCGATATTCAAAACTAAAAAATTCACTTTATAAAACTTTAGGCAAAACCCCCTAAATTTCACTTTGAAATCATCAATCAAATGCCAAAAACGAAGATGGATTCATAAAATATAACTAAAATCGAATAAAGAATACCTACCCCAATCCACGGTGAAAATAGCCTCCAAAATTGCCCAAATCCGAGCTCCCTAACTCAAAATATGATAAAATGAACAAACCCTTATTTTGTATATTTTCCTGCCACATATTTTTCCTCGATTCTTATGCTAAACGATCACAAAACTCTCTTTTGATGCCTCCAATGGATTCCTTGTGAAATTTTAGTCAAGTTAGGCTCTTGAATCACTCCATTTGACCTTATATTGAAGGAGATATGTTGGTTTCAATATTTGAAAATAGTGCGGATTTTTAAATACGAATTCAGTGGCAATTTCGTAATTAATCTGAAAAATCTAGCAATCTAATTCTTAGTAAAATGACCATAAAATCCTCATACGATGTCCAAATTCGACGATTCTTTTTGATATGGCTCCATAATTATGATATGGATCTAATGCTTCAATAAATATAGAACTCGAAGCTCATTCGCTTAATATAGTACCATTTATGCTTGAAAAACGACGTCGAAACATATAAAAAAACGAGCGCAACCAGCCCAAATCTATCGGAAACCACCCAAGCCCCTCGGGACCCTATTCGAACATACCAAAAAGTCCCATATCAAAACACGGACCTACTCGAGGCCTCAAAATATACATAACAACATCGAAACGACGAATCACACCTCAATTCAAAATCAATGAACTTGAAACTTCAAACTTCCACAACCGATGCCGAAACCTATCAAATCACTTCCGATTGACCTCAAAATTTGTACACAAGTCACATTTGACATTATGGACCTGATCCAACTTTCAGAATCGGAATCCGACCCCGATATCAAAAAGTCCACTCTCCGTCAAACTTTCCAAAATTTCAACTTTCGTTATTTTAAGCCAAATTCTACTACGAGCCTCCAAATCACAATCCGGACGTGCTTATAAGTCCAATATCACCCAACGGAGCTAACGGAACCATCAGAAATCTAATCCGAGGTCAAATTCTATAAAGTCAAAATTTGGTCAAACATTTCAAATTTAAAGCTTCTAGTTGAGAATCATTCTTCTAAATCAATTCCAAATAACCTAAAAACCAAAACCGACAATTTACTTAAGTCATAATAATTCATACGGAGCTACTCATGCCCTCAAACAACCGAGCGAAATGCAAAATGCTTTAAAGGACCGATCGGGTCGTTACACACTTCTAAATGAAGTAAGTTAAAACTAAAACGACATTGTTCTAGTAAGAAAGTATAATTTATTAAATGGAAAAGGGCCTAAAATGCCCCTCAACTATATGAAATAGGACATCAAAGCCCGCCGTTAAAAGTTGGCCCCTTATCTGCCCTTGCCGTCTAAAAATGGGCTCAAAAATGTCCTTCTCCACAACGGGAGACTTTAAAATCCACGTGGAATTACATTTGTCTATTTAAAAATTTCAATCCTAATTTAAAATGCCACATGGATTTAAAACTACCCCAACCCCTTATTATTTCCCTACCCCTACCCTCGGGCCTACCCCAAATCTTTACCTAACCCATTATTGATAAGTTAACCCCTCGTTATTTTCACCATTTAACCATTTTACATTTCTCTTTCTACTAAATACCCAAATTGAATGATGATCTAGGGTTCTGGAGCAGTGTTCGTCTCTGATCAAAGCTTGAAGATTTGGTGTTGAAACTGTCGTTTTGTTGTCAAGGTAAGTTTTTTTACTGGTTTATTTGCATTTAAACCGTGGGGTAGAGCCGTAGAGGTTTGCAATTAAAAAAGGGGAATAGAGATGCATGTGACATTTTTTGGTATTGTGACCATCTCATTAGTTTATTCACATGTTTTGTGTCTTTATATGTTTGTTTATTATAGTATGAATCTGTTTGTATGGGGTTGGTGGTCCTAAAATAAATGAATCTTTTTTAAGGGTTTTTAATTCAATCTCAGAATGAATATGTTTGTGTGGTTAGTGTTTTTAATTCTTTTTTATGGTTTAACTCTATTTTTGAACTGTTGTTTTCAATGCTGATGTGGTCCCTTTGTGTTTGCCCTTTTCTTTTTGTTGCATGTGCTAATTGAAGATGATTGAAGAAGTTGATGTTTTATTCTATTATTATGGAAATTGGGTCATTTCACCTGAACTAGTCTACAATAAAAGATTTCTGCACTCTTGGCTTCGTTATGATGCACATTCACTTTCTAATAAGGATATTTGTGAAGAATTCACTTCCAAACTAGGGTATCTTACTGTTAAGAAGCTGTTGGTAACTGGTGCATCTGGTAGGTATTATTTGGTAGAAAACCAGGAAGTAATTAAGGTACTTAAATTTCTCTTATCTAAAGAGTTCAAGGTGCTTGATTTCTTTGTCGTCGATGAGTATGATCTTAGTGTGTCTATCCTAAATATTATCCATCACACTGAGTCATATATTGTTGATATTGATGTTGGGACTGATTGTGAATATGAACTTGGTGATGATATGTTAGAAGAAATTGAAAGTAGTGAAAATGATAGTAATGACTTTGATGGAATTGACATGGAAAAAAGAAGAGTAGTGGCTAATGGGCTTGAACATTATAGAGAGGTGGAACTGGGAATGTCCTTCAAGGACATCAATGAAGCAAAAGAAGTGGTGGGCTTTTATGCTTTAGCTAATAAGAAGAAGCTTAAAGTCAAAAAAAGTGATACAACTAGAGTTAGATACATTTGTCAAACTGGCTGTCCATTTGTGTGTCTTGTTTCAAAGGATAAGAATACATCTACTTGTAAAATCAAAACATTGAAGTCTAAACATTTATGTGATGACTGTTTTGATAATCCTAGAGCTGGTTACAAAACTTTAGCTTTGTATTTCAAGAAGCATGTGCAGAACAATCCTAAGTATGTTGTAAAAGATATGAGAGGGCAGTTGGAGAATACCTTTCAGGTGAATGTGTCTAAAAGTAAGCTAAAAGGGGCTAAAAGATTGTCCCTTGAGAGGCTAGAGGGCAGCTTTAGAGATGAGTATAACAAGTTAGAAGCTTATGGACAAGAAATTAGACATACAAATTCAGGAGCTGACTTTGTAATTAACATATCAAAGGATGTACTTGAACAAGGAAAAGGGAGGTTTTGAGAATGTACACTTGCTTCCAAGCTTTGAAAGAAGGTTGAAAAAATGGTTTGAGACCACTTATTGGTTTGGATGGTACCTTCTTGAAAGGAAAGTGCAAGGGTCAGTTACTGGTGGCAATTGGACAAGATTGTATGAACCATTTTTATCCACTTGCTTGGGCAATTGTGGACAAAGAAAATAGCAGGACCTGGCAATGGTTTATGGAGTATTTGAAGCTGTCTTTGGATCTGAAAATTGGGTCAAATGTAACTTTCATTTCTGACATGCAAAAGGTAATTAAACTTGTTGATCTTTATTAGTTATTTTCATTTGTTTTGATATTTTCTTTGAAACAGAATTGATACTTTTATTTTTTTTGATCATGTGAACAGAGGCGGATGTAATGTATAACTTACGGGTTCAACTGAACCCATAACTTTCGATGCGGAGTCAAAAATTGTATGTAAAAATTCACTAAAATTGCAAAAATAGTAGATATGAACCCATATTATAATGGGTTCAATGTTAAAAATATTAAAATTGAACCCATATAATTTAAATCCTAGATCCGCCTCTGTATGTGAAAACTGTAAGGGCTCTTGGATACTGTACGCACAATACTCTCAGATGCACATCACAGATTTTGTGTGAGACATATTGAAACTAATTGGATGAAGAAGTGGAGGAGTGGTGAAATGAAGAAACTATTATGGTGGTGTGCCTGGAGTACTTATGAGGAAGAGTTCAAAGACCAATTAAAGAAGCTAGGGGAATTGAATGAAGAAGCAACAAAAAATATACTCAAATATCCACCACAGGCATGGTGTATGGCCTATTTTGATACAAAGTGTAAGAATGAAATGGTTGATAACAATTTTACTGAATCATTTAATAGTTGAATCCTTGAAGCTAGGCACAAACCAATTATTAAAATGTTGGAGGATATAAGGGTGAAAGTCATGAACATGTTGGCAGACAATGAGAAAAAGGTTATGAATTGGACTTCTGATATAAGTCCAACTGCTATGAAGTTGTACAATGACTACAGGATTATTGCTAATGTGTGCAAAGTTGTATTTAATGGGGACCATAGATATGAGATATCTGAAGGAGATGATAGGCATACTGTGGATTTGAAGATAAAAAGATGCACATGCAGACTGTGGGACTTGAGTGGCATACCTTGCCTTCATGCAATCAAGGCAATGAATCACAATAAAGATGACCCTTTAACTGGTGTTAATTGGTGGCATAGTAGAGATGCTTATATGCTGACATATAAGCATAAGTTACAGCCTGTTAGGGGTCTTAAATTCTGGAAAGTTGATCCTGCTCAAGCTATGGAGCTCCCAGAGATTGTCAAAACAGTTGGTCGACCTAAGGTGAAAAGAAATAGAGAACCTGATGAGGCAAGTAATAGAAAAGGTTTGTGGAGTTTATCAAAAAAAGGAAGAGTCATGGAGTACAACAATTGTGGTGAAATTAACCGCAATTGTAGGGGTTGTCCAAAGGTAACATAGATTTATTTCTTCTTAAAGTTTTACTTACTACAATTAAGTAACTAATTTCCTATTTTGCAGGATAAGGTTGCTGGAGAAATCTCCAAAACCAAAAAGAGAAAGGCTTCAAATAAAAACCAATCATTACAGTGTTCAGTGCTTGAAGATGAAGTATCTGAACATGAAGTATCTGAAGATGAAGTGTCTGAAGATGATACATTTGAAGATGAAATACTTGAATAAGAAGTTGTTGATGCTGGAACATAATAGATAGTACAATTAATATTCAACAATGAATATGCAACACAACAATCCACTTGTTATGGGACACAACAGTCCACTACATATGGTCCTTCCATTGGTGATGAAGAAGATCCACCATTAAGGCCCGAGATTCTTTCTGAGAAACTAACAAAGTTGAAGGTGAGGAAGTCTCAAAGGTTGCCACCAACTGGAAATAGGAGGATTCCTTTCATGGGTGATGATAATGGAGTTTGCAAACCAACAAACTTGCCATATTCCCCAACCAAGACAACCTGGAAGGGGAAGGCAGCAATCACTTCTAACTAGCTTGAACAACAAAGGAGAAAGAATATTAAGATGATAGGAAGAAAAGGAAAGAACCCATGTGAAGACTAAATCTGCAGATTTCTAGATTGTTTTGAATGTGATGGCATTAGATGTAGGTGGTTATAAACTTATATTTTGTTGATGGACAGCCTTTTTTGCTACCAACCACCTACTTGTTAATGACATTTAACCACAATTAATTATTCTTTTCTCACTACTGACTTTTACATTGTTTACTTTATGTCTTCTAAATGGTATATTTTATTGTTGTTCTTGATAGGTTGTTGGAGATGGTGCTAGTTGACTTAATACTCAATTATGATGGTGATTGGGTTACTGAGCTTGAAGTTTTCTACACAGAAAAATTGGTAAAGACTTGGTTAGGTTATGACTCTGACTTACTTTTACACATAGACATAGTGAATGAATTCACAAATGAGCTAGGATTTTTAGGGTGTAACGACCCGACCGGTCGTTTTGAGCTCTAGCGCGTCGTTCGGCGGTTTGAGGCCATGAGCAATTTCACTTCAGGTATTATGACTTGTACGCGTGGTCGGAATTGAATTTCGGGATGTTTGGAGTTGATTTGGAGAGAAAATTCTTATTTTGGGAGCTTTAAGTTGGAAGAATCTACTAAGGTTGGATTTTTGAGTAAACAACCTCGGAATCGAGATTTGAAGGTTCGAACAGGTTTGTATGATAATTTTGGACTTGGACGTGTGTTTGGATCGGGTTTTGAATGACCTGGGAGCTTTCGGTGCCTATTGAGGAAGTTTGCATTTTTGGAAGAATTAAATAAACTTGGATTGAAGTGTATTTCCATGTTTTCGAGGTCCATTTGGGATTTCGAGTTTGAGAATAGCTCTGTATGGTGATTCCGGTATTGGGAGTGTGTTCGGAATTGGATTTGGAGGTCCATAGATCATTTTGGAGACAATTGGCGAAAGTTAGAAATTTGAAATTTTTTGAGAAGTTTAACCGGGAGTGGCCTTTTTGATATCAGGGTCAAATTTCGATTCTGAAAGTTGGAGTTGGTCTGTAACATTGAACGTGCCATGTGTGTAAAATTTGAGGTCAATCGAACGTGATTTGATTGGGTTCGGCACCGAATGTAGAAGTTTGAAATTTTTAAGTTGAATCAATTTGGTTTGAGGTGTGATTCTTAGTTTTGATGTTGTTTTACGCATTGTGAGGGTTCGAGCAAGCCCGTTTTATAATTTCAAACTTGTTGGTATGTTCAGACGGGGCCCCGGGGGCCTCGGGTGTTAATCGGATGAGGCTCATACCAAGTTTGAACTTGGACAGCATCAGCTGAAGCTCCCAGCTTCTGGTGCGATCGCACATGTGCTTGGATAGCCGCAGGTGCGAGCTCGCAGAAGCGGGGCATGAGTCGCAGAAGCAAAAATACATGGGCTGTCCAAGCACCACGGGCATGAAGAATTTTGCCGCGGGTGCGAAGCCGCAGGTGCAAAAAATCCATCACAGGCGTGAAGGATTTTGCCGCGAGCGCGATGGATTTTGCCGCGGGCGCGAAGATCGCTGGGCACTGAGTTTTTAAAGCGGGGGTTTGAGCATTTTTGCTCATTTTTTAATTCTTGGGCGATTTTTGGAACTTCTTGAGAGGGATATTCACCTAGAAACTTGGAGATAAGTTAATCCCACATATTGCAAGTTAATTACTTAGATTATATCTAGATTTTAACATGGAAAATTAGTGGAAATTCGAGGTTTTGAACAAACACTTTGAAATTTATATTTTCAGATTTTGACCACGAAATTGGACATGGAACTTGAAATAAATTATATATTTGAGTTCATGGTGTTATAGATAAAGTTTATCTTCGAAAATATTCGGAATTCGGGCACGTGGGCCCAAGGTTGAATTAACCCCATAGGTGAAATAACTCAATATGTGTTTATATTTGTGGGGGCTATGTACGCACGAGGTGACGAGAGTCCGTATGTAGCTACTATCATACTTAAGTTCGCATAGTCTAGGACTCAATTCATGATATACTTGCGATTCTTGCAACCTTCTTGTTAATTTAATTGCTTAAATCATATTGAACTTGGTAAAGAAATTTGGAAAGGTTAAACTTCATTTATTTTTCTTAACTATTAAATAAGAATTTGGTATTTCCTTGAACAAGTGCCCCTTAATAATTCTTGATTTGGTTGTTTGAATATGTTTTCTTTTCGTGGAGCAGGCAGAACGCCTCGATAGCAGATAAATGCATCTATGGTTCGTGTGGTTCGACCTTCGGTAGTGCATAGTTTAAATATTATGTTGGATCAGACCGCACGATCTTGGCATGATTGCGCATGATTTAATTGGTTGCTCTGAAATCTAGAATAATTGATTTTGCTTTATTGGCCTGAGATACAAATGATAAGTGATGAAAATAAAATTTGAAAATCCCCTATTAACAAAAGAATTGGTTGCTTGCTTCATGTTATTGAGTTTACAACTGTTTTATAAAATCCACAATTAATTATATTATCGGTATATTATTGCTAGCCCATAGTAAGTGTCGGA
Organism: Nicotiana sylvestris; assembly: GCF_000393655.2. Lineage (NCBI taxonomy): Eukaryota > Viridiplantae > Streptophyta > Magnoliopsida > Solanales > Solanaceae > Nicotiana > Nicotiana sylvestris. The sequence goes on from NC_091058.1 coordinate 47,505,174, forward strand.
GTCGACCTCTCGTCACTACTTCTTCGAGGTTAGACTAGATATTTACTGGGCACATGTTATTTACGTACTCATACTACATTTACTGCACATTTTATTGTGCAGGCACATATATATTTAGTGGAATTGTAGGCGCAGAGGCGTGGTTAATGCGGGACATAGGTGAGCTACATTCCATATTACGGTCCGCAAGTAGCAGAGTCTCTTTCAGAGTATTTATATTTTCTTTCCTGTCCAAATTTATATTCCGGACAGATGTTGTATTTTACTTTATTTTCCTAATGATGCTCATGCACTTGTGACACCGAATTCTAGGGTGATTATGGGTTATTCAGTATTGAGATTGTTAAAATGTTATTATTTACTCGTAATTTTTTTTTATCCTTTACTATTTAATTGAAGGCAAAATATGATTTCAAAAATATTAAAATGAGACCTAAATCAAGTATTTAGTGTTGCCTTTCCTGACAGCGGTATATGGCGACATCGCGACCTTTAATACATTTTGGGTTATGACAACATGGTATCAGAGCACTAGGTTCACTTAGGTTGCGCAAGTCATGAGCAAGTCTAGTAGAGTCTTGCGGATCAGTACGAAGACATCTGTACTTATCTTTAAGAGGCTACAGGGTTGCTAGGAGCACTTCCTTTCTTGATTTCTCATCGTGCGATTTGATTCCTTTGAGGCTTATGCCTTTATTTCTTTCCTATTCAATCTTATGTGACGTGAAGCGCTTGTTATCAATTGGAATTGAGGAATTGTAAAGGTACTGTAGGTGTGGTGCAGGATGTTTCTCCCTACATATTCGATTGGGTTAATGTCGTCGTCTTGCGGAAGGATATTTTGCCATTTCTACTTAGTAGCGGTATTTCTGATGGTTTTTGAGGCCATGCACAGGTTGATATGATGTTCATGAGTTGTGATCGCACAGTACTGATGTAATGGCCAGATGCTTGTCTAAGTGTTGGGGCAGTGAATAACTTGAAAGGAGATTTTCTCCATGCATGATTCAGAGATTCGGTGTTTTATCTCCAGCAGAGGAAAGGCAATCGGACTATGAATGTTCAAGTTAGGTTGATGAAGTAACGAGACTCGGTATTTTCGAGCGTGGTAGATTTTTCATCAATAATGTGGTATTGCCGCCCCTGATTGAATGTGTTAAGTTTGTCGATGCTATGGTCTATGTCAAATCCCCATCGGGGCAGGGTGGTGTGAATTAGTGCTAGAGAAGCGTCTATCAAAGATCGCGGTGTGCAGTGGTTCAGGATTGAATCGGTGTTCCTGGTGTTGATGGATCGAGAAAGATGATCTTCGAAGGGGTTCAAAGTTGGTAGCGATCTATTGGGTCAAATGCTACAGAGATGGATTTTGACTTAAGGTAACAACTAGGCAGCGAAGGATGAAGAAGGACATGTGTAAGGTGTCTTATGGTAGATAAACTTCTAGAAGGCTAAGTATGAGAAACAGGAGTCGAGTAGTTGCTCATACGAGTGAGTTTGACCTAAGTAGCAGAGTGGAAGGGTAGCTTATGGGTTCTGTGGTAGAATATCTACACGCCTTAAGGAAGTTTAGAGTGATTTGGGATTCATGGTGGACAGTGACTTGGTCAACGGACTTAATTCAGAATATCGGCTATTATATGGCGGGAGATTTGGATGCGATAGGAAGGAGTTGCTTAATATGAAGAAGGATACAACATGACTTGGGATTGGAAGATATTTTCACACCTTTAGTTGATTTCCATGAGGAGTGAATGGACTTGTACAGTTGGTGAATGAGCACGGGCTCAGGATGGGTCACTGATGTTGTAGTAATTGTAACCAGTGCAACGACGTTGGAATATGTCGGCATGTAATTTCCACAGGTGGTTATCTCTTGTGAGAAGGTTAACGGTCGCGTGGTGTTGACTTCTACGAAGAACTCTCTTGGCTATCCAGTAAGAGGCCGGATAAGTAAATATGGCTAGTAATTCAGAATGTTCATGAAAGATTTAATAGAAAGATTTTGAGAAATTTGGCGGGTTGATTGTGCAACATCATGTCAACAATAAAGAAAGAATCTTGGTGGGTTCCAGTTTTATGCAATGGTAGTTTCAAGCTAAGTGGGAGAGCCTCACCACCTACGATTGGATTGCTTGGTTATCTACTAGTGAGGTTTCTGGTTATCGGCATATTGATGGGTTATTACGACTAAGAAAAGAGGACACTAGTGATGTTTTGAGCAAAGGATTTAAGGAATGTGTGCTATGATTGGCCTTATCAACTTATGTTCAGATTTTGGGAAGACTCTGGATTTATGTTTTGCGTAGAGATGATTTCCAAGAAAGGTGATTCGGCCGGGTGTTACTTTGAGAGGGTGTTCATGTGCTAGCGGAGCCTTGGAGTTGAATATATTCGGGGCCAAGTAAGAGTGGGTGACTCTCAACAACGGTCCTAGTGAATTCAAAAGTTAAAGTGTGGTGCCTAAGGATCTCGAGTACGCAGTATGGTTAAGTATCTAGCTTTTGCAGCAGATTATGAAAAATGGGGCTTGGAGTGTTCTATGTTATCTTTGGTCTTCAGTGTAGCATGAGAGGAATGGGAGAAAATGACTTCGGATTCATGGAGGAATTATCACAAGGGTTGTACCAGTTGAATACGCGAATATGCGCACAAGGAAGGTATGTAATGGTTCGTGAGTTTTGAGACAATGTGGTCTCGTGAAATAAGGTCACTCAGGATGAGTTCGGATTTGGGTTTGTGATGTATTGATTGGGGCTATTATTATTCCTAAGGTAATCCTAGAGTAAATTAGAATAAGTCGGATCAGTTAGCAACGGTTGAATTGTCATGATGGTGGTAGTGATCAGTTCCTTCAGCGTATTAAGTTATACATGTGGTTTGCGGTAATACGTGCAAGGCTTGACGGCCGCCGTAATTGATTTATTTAGAGGCATTCGAGTAGTATGGCATGTTATGTGTAGACGGATCCCGGGAGAGTTATGGTGGTTTATACCACTACTTGAGGTTGGTATTTTTTGCGGTTATGAGAATTTAGTCACGTGTTGCAATGGTTCTATTGAAATGAGTTAAGTTAAGGGTTTCTATACGATGAAGTATGTACCCTATTAGTGTTCAGGAGTTATGATGAAATTCTTGTACTCCTGCGTATTGGCATGATTTAAGTGCAGTGGGTAGCATGGGAATTTGGAGTTGAGGATCAAGGTGGCGGTTCGGTGTTAATAAGAATGTCACAAGCTCGGACGAGCATTAGTATTATCAAGCTGATATTATCTTCAATGTCACCTAAGATCAGTGTCATGAGTAAGAGGCTTTGTGTATTGACTTGCGGATCCTTGATTCTCTTTGCAGCATGAGTGTGGCCAGTGGTATGGATGTGTAGACTCGTTACCTGGTACGGAATGGCCGTGGGAGCGTATCCCACAGGAAGATGGTAGAAGGGTGAATATAGTCACATGATTGATTGAATATTGAAACCAGGTATGGAGATTTTGGTACTATCGTTAATGTGAGAGTTTAGGCCCGAAAGGCACTCTACTCATTTAGGTGTGAACTGTGAAAGTTTGTTCCGAATTTGATGGTTGTTTTTGTGTGTAGAACATAGGGGGTTATTGTGGAACCTTAAAGGGTTATTAGCCCAGTACAGTACAATCAGAATCTGCTCGAGGTCCATGGATGGATCTAAATATGAATGTGGGCTCCATATAAGGCCGGATGTGTTCATTTCATCTTAGCGTTGTTTACGGAGGAGTATTCGGGCCTTGGATGTTACTCCTATCATCAGCTATTTCATGTAATACTCTATTGTGTTATGTGGGTTGTGAGTTGGTTTGATTATTCACATTCGTATTGAGATTCCGTGTAGTTTGTGGTGTTATATAAACAGGATGGCTCTCGAGATGCAAATCATATATGACACCTTGGTTGTGCTTGAGTTTTGTGGCGTATGGCACTGTCTGTCTCCCTAGGGATGGTATTATGCACTTGGCATGCTTGTGGTCGATATTTAGGTATCTCGTAGTTATGAGCATTTTAACTCGATAAGTATTTCCTTATAGATTATTATGTGTGGACAGAATGGCACGCTGCCACGGGGATATGGTTGGATCGGGTGGCACGCCGCCATATGTATGTTTTTTGGATCGGATTGCACGCCGCAACAGTATTGTGTGTGGATCGGATTGCACGCTGCAATAGTATTGTGTGTGGATCGGGTTGCACGCTGCAACAGTGAAATGTTGAGTATGGTTTCTTATATGTGTTTTGTGTGTCCTATTTCTTTTCTCTGAGAAAGGCTCATAGTATTTGATGGCCATTTTAGTCGTTACGCATGCTGGATAGTTCTTTTCTAGAGCTCGTTCCTCCTTATGTATCATATTCAAATTACGGATGGCTGGCGCATTGCCGGTATCACATGAGATCTTAGGTAGTGTTTGTGGTGGTTATGGTCGGAACGAGTTGTACTGGATGACACGAGATTATTGGACCTAGGATCGGTGCGGTCGGATTTGTATGAAGTATATTAAAGAGCAATTATCATTGTGTGGTTCAGAATGAGGTAACGGTCCTTGTCAGGAGGATGAACCCAATAATTTGTTGACTCGGCAGTTGGTTATGAATTTTTACACATCTCTTCTGTCGTGGCAGCATTGCAGGAGTTGGAACGGGACTTATATGTGTCATGAGGTGTGTTGTGGGTGTCGAATTCGTAGAATTTTGGCTATTGTCATCAAAGAATGATATTATGGTCACGTGAATTATGTGGTGCATTGTGTGAATTCGGCAAGGGTGTGCAATCATGATTTGGTACAGTGTGTAGTGACTGATACGGTATTCGTATGTTGAAAACGGGCCTGGTGGAAAACTTCGGACATTGGAATTTGGCTCTAAGGCTAATTTGACTCAACAAAAGAGGAATCTTCAGATTGCTTGAGCAAATATGCTCAACTGAGTTGTGGTAACATGGGTAGGTGCACGAGGTATTAAACAATGGTTTCATACAACTCCAAAGCAGTTCTTAGCACGTTCGAGGACGAACGTATGTTTAAGTGGAAGAGAATATAACGACCCGACCAGTCGTTTTGAGCACTAGCGCGTCATTCGGTGGTTTGAGGCCATAAGCAGCTTCACTTCAGGTATTATGACTTGTACGCGTGGTCGAAATTGAATTTCAGGAAGTTCAGAGTTGATTTGGAGAGAAAGTTCTCATTTCGGGAGCCTTAAGTTAGAAGAATCGACTAAGGTTGGAGTTTTTGATTAAACAGCCTCAGAATCGGGATTTGAAGGTTCCAAAAGGTTTGTATGATAATTTTGGACTTGGACGTGTGTTCGGATCGGGTTTTGGATGACCCGGGAGAGTTTTGGCGCCTATTGAGAAAGTTTGCATTTTTGGAAGAATTAAATAAATTTGGATTGAAGTGCATTTCCATGTTATCGAGGTCCGTTTGGGATTTCGAGTCTGAGAATAGCTCTGTATGGTGATTCTGGTATTGGGAGTGCGTCCGGAATTGGATTTAGAGGTCCATAGGTCATTTTGGGGTCAATTGGCGAAAGTTAGAAATTTGAAAAGTTGAAGTAGGTCCGTAATGTGGACTTTTGATATCGGGGTCGGATTTCGATTCCAAAAGTTGAAGTAGGTCCGTAATGTTTAATGTGACATGTGTGCAAAATTTGAGCTTAATCGAACGTGATTTGATAGGGTTCGACATCGAATGTAGAAGTTTGAAATTTCTAAGTTGAATCAATTTGATTTGAGGTGTGATTCTTAGTTTTGATGTTGTTTTATGCATTTAGAGGGTTCGAGCGAGCCCGTTTTATGATTTCAAACTTGTTGGTATGTTCGGGCGGGGCCCCGGGAGCCTCTGGTGTTAACCGGATGAGCCTCAGACCAAGTTTGAACTTGGAGAGCATCAGCTGAAGCTCCCAGCTTCTGGTGCGATCGCACCTGTGCTTGGATAGACGCAAGTGCGAGCTCGCAAAAACGGGGCATGAGTCGCAGAAGCGAAAATGCATGGGCTGGCCCGGCACCGCGGGCGCAAAGAATTTTGCTGCGATGCGAAGCTGCAAGTTCAAAAAATCCATCGCAGGCGTAGACACCGCAAGCGCGAAGGATTTTACCGTGGGTGTGGAGGATTTTGTCGTAGGCGCGAAGATCGCTGGGCAATGAGTTTTTAAAGCTGGGGTTTGAGCATTTTCGCTCATTTCTTCATTCTTGGGCGATTTTTGGAACTTCTTGATCGGGGTATTCACCTAGTAACTTGGAGGTATGTTAATCTCACCTATTGCAAGTTAATTACTTTGATTATATCTGGATTTTAACATGGAAAATCACGAGAAATTAGTGGAAATTCGGGGTTTTGAAAAAAAACCTAGAAATTTATATTTTCGAATTTTGACCACGAAATTGGACATGGAACTTGGAATAAATTATATATTTGAGTTTGTGGTGTTATGAGTAAAGTTTATCTTCGAAAATTTTCGGAATCCGTGCACGTGGGCCTGAGTGTGATTTTGTCAACTTTTCGAGCGGAGTTGGAAAAATTGTTTAAATTGAATTGTTGTGAGTATTAGAGTACATTTTTATGGGTTTGAACATTTATTGACTAGTTTTGGAGCGTTGAGCATCTGTTTGAGTTGTTGGAAAGGCTTGGGAGCCGGCTATGAAATTTCGGAGTGAGGTAAGTCTCCTTTCTAACCTTTTAAGAGGAAATTAACCTCATAGGTAAAATAACTCAATATGTGTTTCTATTTGTGGGGGACTACGTACGCACGAGGTGATGAGAGTACGTATGTAGCTACTATCATGCTTAAGTCCGGGTAGTCTAGGACCCAATTCATATTATACTTGTGATGCTTGCAACCTTCTTCTTAATTTAATTGCTTAAATCATATTGAACTTGGTAAAGAAATTTGAATAGGTTAAACTTCATTTTTTTTCTTGAATGTTAAATGAGAATTTGGTATTTCCTTGAATAAGTGCCCCTTAATAATTCTTGATTTGGTTGTTTGAATGTACTTTCTTTTCGTGGAGCGGGCCAAATGCCTCGGTAGCAGATAGATGCATCTATGGTTCGTTCCGTTCGACCCTCGACAGTGCACAGTTTAAATATTATATTGGATCGGGTCGTATGACCTCGGCATGATTGCACATGATTTAATTGGTTGCTCTGAAATCTATAATAATTGATTTTACTTCATTGACTTGAGGTACAGATGATAAGTGATGAAAATAAAATTTGGAAATATCTTATTAACACAAGAATTGTTTACTTGCTTCTTATTATTGAGTTTATAGCTGTTTTATAAAATCCATAATTAATTATATTATCGGTATATTATTGTTGGCCCATAGTAAGTGTCGGAGTCGACCTCTCGTCACTACTTCTTCGAGGTTAGACTGGATACTTACTGGGTACTTGTTGTTTACGTACCCATACTACACTTGATGCATATTTTGTTGTGCAAGAACATATATATTTAGTGGCCTTGTGGGCGCAGCGACGTGGTTAATGCGGGGACTTAGGTGAGTTGCATTCCATACGACTCGTAGCCAACAGAGTCTCCTTCAGAGTATTTATATTTCTTTCCGGTCCAAATTTGTATTCCAGACAGATGTTGTATTTCATTTTTATTTTCGTAATGATGCTCATACACTTGTGACACTGGATTCTGGGGTGATTATGGGTTATTCAGTATTGAGATTGTTAAAAATGTTATTATTTACTCGGAATTTTTTTTATCCTCTACTATTTAATTGAAGGAAAACTATGATTGTAAAAATATTAAAATGAGACCTAAATCAAGTATTTAGTGTTGACTTGCCTGACAGCGATGTCCGGCGCCATCACGATCTTTAATGGATTTTGGGTCGTGACATAGGGGTTCAACAACATATAGTTGCTACCCATCTGATAAATTTTATGTGATTGAAGAGGATGATGGTGTTAGACATTTACAAAAGTTAATACAAAATGAATTCAATGTAGTGAACCTATTTGGTGTAGATGAATGTGAGTCCCCTATTTACTCTATTCCCAATATTGTACAATATGAAGAAGAATCTAATAAAGTTGTGGATGATGTTGGTACTGATTGTAGCTTAAGTTATATAGGATCTGACTTTAGTACTGACTCTGACGGATACAATTCTGAAGAATTAGAAAAATTTAAAGCATAAAAGAAAAGGAAAATAACTGAAAAACTTAGTGACCACAAAGAGTTATACAAAAGGACATACCAAAAGCTAGGAAGTATATGAAATTATATTCTCTGGCTAACAAGAAAAGATTGAAATTAGAGAAGAGTGACCTAGAAAGGCTTAGGTATAGTTGTGATATTGTTGGTTGTCCCTTTGTTTGTTTAATATCAAAAGAAAAATTTGTTGGGGTTAAAATTAAGACTTTAAATGTTGAACAGGATTGTGGCACTGTATTTGATAACAAAACTATTGATTTTAGTACCATTGCACAATATTTCAAGAAGAAGTTACAAGATAATCCTAAGTACATGGTTAGGGAGATGATGTTCGATTTGAAGAGAATCTTTGAGCTAAATGTTAGTCATGGGAAGTGCAAGTGGGCTAAGAGAATGGTATTGGAGTCACTAGATGGTAGTTTTTCAGATGAGTACAATAAACTTGAGGTTTATGCCAATGAATTGAGGGAAAGTAACCCTGGTAGTGATGTGGTTGTTACACTTTCAAAGAGTGCACTTGAAGAAGGAAGAAGAAGGTTATTGAGGATGTATGTGTGTTTACATGCTTTGAAGATGGGTTTCAATCTAGGAATGAGACCTTTTATTGGTCTGGATGGTACTTTTTTGAAGGGCAAAGCCAAAGGCCAACTGTTAGTGGCAATTGGATAGGATTCACAATATCATTTTTACCATTTGGCATGGGCAGTTGTTGATAAAGAGACAAAAAAATACTTGAAATTGGTTCATGCAGTTGCTTCAATCTTCTTTGGACCTCAAGGAAGGGGAAGGAATCACCTTCATGTCAGATATGCAAAAGATGAAGTTTCTAAACAATTCTATCAACTTTTATTCATTTTTCTATTTACTTTTTACTTGATATATGTTTCTAACCAGCTTTTTATGTTTTGGATAACCATTGTAGGGATTGCTTGATGCAGTCAAAATAGTCCTTCCCTAGGCACATCACAGGTATTGTGTTAGACATATTGAATCTAACTGGTGCAAACAGTACAAAACTAGGGAAAACAAGAAGGTTTTATGGTGGTGTACATGGTGCACATATGCAGAAGATTTAAAAGATTAGCTAGAAAAAATATGGGACTTGAACAAAGATGCTGCAGAGGCTTTGTTGAGGTACCCACCTCAGGCCTGGTGTAGAACATATATGGACACAATATGCAAGAATCAGTTAGTTGAAAATAACTTGATTGAATCCTTCAACAAGTGGATTGTGGATGCAAGTCATAAGCCTATAATCAAGATGCTAGAGGACATCAGAATCAAGACCATGAACCTGTTAAAAGAACATGAAGAAGAAGTTAGGAGTTGGAGACATGATTTCAGTCCAAAATACATGGACTTGTACAATGAGTACCTGTAGATTGCTCAAACAGTGTGTGAAGTAAATGCAAATGGTCAAAATGGCTATGAAGTTATAGAAGAATCTGACAAGCATTGTGTCAATTTGGCTGTGAAGAAGTGCACTTGCAGGTCATGGGACCTTACAGGAATCCCATGTCCACATGCTATTAGAGCTATACTTCATGACTCTGGTGATTCAATGACAGAAATAAACTGGTGGTATAGCAAGGAGGCATTTCTGCTGACTTATAGGCACAAGATACAGCTTGTTAGGGGAGAAAAGTTTTGGAAGATTGAATCATCTCAAGCAATGGAGCCTCTAGAGGTTGTGATTTGGCTGGCAGATCTAAGGTTAAGAGAGATAGCAGAAGGATGAGGCAATTAAAAGACAAGGAGTGTGATCACAGTCCAAAAAAGAAAGAATCATGACTTGTAGCAAATGTAGAGAAACAACTCATAATGCAAGGACTTGTAGTCAGGTAATTGTTTTACATGAACTTCAAAGCATTAAATACTAGATATAAAAAATATTTTCTAACTTGTCTTTTTAACTATCTTTATCAGGGAAAGAAGCAAAGCAAGAGTGGAAGAACTGAGCAAGTTGTCATTAGTTCAACACCTGCTACAACAACTAAGCAGGCTGCAACCAGTTCAGCACCTGCTGCAAAAAATTCAAAAGGAAAGCAGCAGAGGAAGAGGCCAAGTTGTTTGATAGATCATGAAACTGAACCAAGTCAGGACAGTTCAGCACCTCAAGCTGAAAATGATATCAACTGTTCAGCACCTCAAGCCACTCAACCAAGTTAGGACAGTAGGCTTAGGTTCATGCTTACACCTAAAAGAATGTTTAGTTCAAGAGTTAGACATGAAGAAGATGTTGTGCTTAGGCCCAGAGTTATATCAGAAGTAACTACAAGGCTTAGGATGAAACAATAGGTACAAATACCAGCTAGGACAAGGTCAATCAACTTCACTGATGATCACAGTGGTGTTAGTGTGCCAACAAATCTACCATATTCAGCCCCAACATTACAGTGGAAGGGGAATGCTACCATAACTGCAAATTAGTTGAGAAAACAAGGGCAAGAAAGAATTGGGAAGCTGAAATCAAAGAGGAAAAAATGAAGACAAGGCTGGAATTTTTTTGTTATGTGTGGGATGTACTTACTGCAAACTTATAGACAGATATCTCTCATTTAGTATTCTGTCATTAATGGTTGGTTCTGAATGTTATGACTGGATATTATATTATCATCCAGTGATGTAATTACTGAAATTATAGTTTTTTGGTGTATGTTTTTGGTGATGTAATTACTGGAGTTACTATGAAAAATGTATGTTTTTGGTGATGTAATTACTGAAATTGGATGCCATATTAATCTAACTGTTTCGAAGTTCTAACTTGCCATATTGGAGTTCAATATTGTAAGTTGTTAGTTCTAAGCTCTAAGTTGTAGTTTAATTGTTGTAAGCATTTGTCTTCGGGTGTCTATGTTTCAAATGTCTATGTTTCGAAGTGTCTTCAAGCATTTGAAAGAAAACATATTTTATTTACAACTTTGGCAAAGGAATTAAATAATTGAAACTAGTACAAATCAGTAGATATGAGCATTAAAAGGGGACAATAGATAGAACATCAAAACACTAGTACTTGAAACATACGTTAGCAATTGATGTCATTGTTTTACAATGGCTAAAAAGTTGGTAGATAAGAGCATACAAATGTCTAAGTATTACAAGAACTAGGAAGTGAAATATGGAGAATATGCCATCTTTCTTTTACAGAATTTACTCCACCCACATTTCCGCAACAAATCCAACAAAAAGTGCAACTGAAATCAAAATAAACATCTTCATCTTAACCACTTTATCTTCGATTTCCCTTGCTTTGTTCACTTCAACATTTTTTTCAACCTCCAACTCTTCAACTTTTTCCTGACAATTTGTCCCTTTCTAACTTGCATGACTCCGACAGTTGCTTCAACATATTGATTGTATATTAGCAGCATCCAATTTACACTGCAACTTACTGATTTCTATTAACGGTCGGTCCGAAAAAGGTTCGTCTCCCATTCCCAATATCCACACGACTCACTAACAATAATGAACAATAATTAGGTTAGAAGGAATAAAAATTTAATTTTTGTACAAACCATTAATAAACTAAACACATGAAAATTTTTAACTTACTTCAGGTTTAGCACATTTATAGAATCTCCTTCCGGGATTTTGAGGTGTGGTCGATCGAAAGTAGTTGGCAATCTCTCCACAATGGCACCTCCTCTTTGATGTAGCACTAGACTCCGATATTTGATCCACTTTTACCACCACCAATAGAAAAAGAAATTTGTTGCAATGTGCAGTCTTGAAGGAGCTTAGAGCATAGAGGGTTTGATGGAAATGGCTGTAGAAGTATAACTTAGGATTGGGGTTTATTTTGTGTTATAAATCACGGGTTACGGGTTATGGGTATGGGGGTTTCGTGGAGTGGGTCGCTTAATATGTGCCCAGATGTAAAAAGGGCACGGATGGGTGCCATGTGTTCCCTCCGTCCAATTAAGGATACATTTGTTCGGATAGTAAGACGGCAAGAAGTTTTATGGTCCAATAGTATAGCGGAGGACAACTTTAAACAATTTATCATGGTAGAGGAACATATCAGACCATTTTCGATTTATTAAATGATATCGAATACACTGTTTAATGGGAGAATCTACAGACACACTATTTGAAACTAAAAAGGAAAAAAATAAAATTAAAAAGCAAGTCGTTGAACTCACATGTAGGACAAAGCTACAACATTTTTCAAATAATAAAATTAATTAATAACTCATAGTACATTATATATGACAATTACAATAGAAAATTCCACAAGAATATTTTAGACGAGGATGAGTGATCTGATTTAGCCTCATCTCTTATCTTCAGAGTTGAGCTAAGCGCTGAATATCAAAAGGATAAGAATCTGATGGCCTTTCAGCTCTGTATGATCTTCTCCCGACAATTACATTTGCAGCTTCACCTGGATGAAATGCATCCCAGAACAGATATTCATCTCTGTTTGGGCATGGATTTTGTAGAGGAAGACATGTTATTTGCCCGTTGTTCCTTCCTACTCCACAACATCCAGCATTTGTCACTCTAAATCCTGAAAAAAAATTATAAAGTCAAATGTGTTAGCCAAAATTTTTATTTAGTTAACATTTCTTGAGTCATAGGTTGCTTTAGCATACAATACAGAATTATTAGAAAGAAAGAAAAAACATTACCAAATGCTGAGGGGTTGTCAATTAAATCTTGGAAGATGTCATAAGCATTAATGTAGATGAATTTGGCATCTGGTGTATTGCTGTTGAAATCATCCACAATACCCCTTAGCCTATTGTTGAATATCTGGTTTGCAACATTTATATTTTGTGCACAGGTTTTGCCATCAGGACTGTTTTGTGCCAGAGAATTTGGGCTACAACCAATTTGCCCCACTCCAATTAAGACAAACTTCCTTGCTCCATAATCATACAAAGTCTGAAGCAATACACAAATACGCAATAGCACAATAAGAGTTGACTCGTGTGATGGTGTGGGTTAATTTGCCGAAAATAAATAAAGAATTAACCTAAATAGTTGTTCCTTCAACCGCTTAAATTAAAAAATAAAATAGGTAAACTCACCTTCAATTGTTGAGTATATTGTTGAATAAGAACATCAGCATATTGCTCCGGATTGAATTGTCTGCTAGTGGAGTAATAAAGGGGCATGAAATAATTATTGAGATAATCATTGCTGCCTAATCCAACAGAGTATATGCACTTGCTCAAATAATTTGCAGCTGAATCTTCATCTCCTAGTATTTGCACCACTTGTTGCACTGTATTCCTGTAATTATTTACCTGCGCAGCAAAACTAATCCTCGCTCCCTATAAAAATTATGTAAACAGAAATTCAGAAATGTGAAGATAAGAAAAGATCAGTGCACAAAAACCGAAGAAAATCAAAGGAAATGAAGAAACAACAATATTTATATATTTCCATAGAATTACCAATTGCTGGCCAGTTTCTTCTCTAATTCCAGCAGCAGCAGATGCATAATTTACACCTCTGAGTATGTCTTCACCCCTTGCAGCTGCATAGGGTGGAATATAATCCTCGAACCCCAAAAGCTCAGCTGTAAATTTAAACACAATGTTTATATAATAAGAATATTTGGTTTATTTTGGAAAAGTTAAAAAGATAAAACGAATTGTGTAAAGGAAAGCTAAGGCTTTTATGTTACTCCTTATTTTCAACCTTTAGTTGCCTTTTCTTTTTCCTCTTTTTTAATGGAAAGGTAGAGTTATGCCTTTGTTTAAATTTTTAGATGTTAGGTAGAACTTATTATGATTGGGATAGTATCATAATTGACATACTACTCCTACACGGCTTAATTCACAGCAATTTATTAGTGCAATAAATTAGCGCGCACATATTAATTATCCCATTGTGGAATAAATTAGTGTAAAAAATGAAAGGTACGTACTAATGCTTGTATAAAAATAAAAAATAAAAGGTAACATAGGAATCTTTTCTACAAACGGAAGGAACAAGTGGTGCTTTACATAATAAGTCTATCATAAAGAGTTTCTTTTTTTATGAGACAGACAAATACAAACCTTTCCAAAGAAATAAATCCATCAGTCAATAAGGAATAATTGATCAACCAGCATATCAAAGAGTATTACTATGAATTTTATATTCGTTACATGAAATTTGCTTTTAGCTTTAGAATGAAACAGAAACCATAACAATATTATTTTTAATTAATTTGAGAGAGGTCGTATTTCTTCCATGGGGTTGAGAGCATAGGCGCTTAATCCACACCCACAGAATGCATTACTTAAGTATGTTAATAACTTGGAATAAGCTACCTGCAGGCTCGTTTTGGTACCATAAATACCTTAGCTAATTAAAAAAGCAAAATACTTTAAACCACCCCTAAACTTTGCTCAGATTATTTGTATCCTCCCCGAACTATGCCCGGTCTTAATTACCCCCATCAACTTGGCCTTTTGAGAGACATTACCCCCTTAGACGCTGATGTGGCAAAAAGTATGGGTGCACTCGCCTGCCACATGGATTTTTCTGTATATGTGGCATTTTTTTTGAAAAATAAAATATATTTTTACCGTTTTAAGAATATTACTTTTTAGATAAAAAAAATTCGAATACAATAAAACTTGGATAGAACTACATATTTAGGCTAAATATTTTTATTTGGCCAAAAATAATAAAGTTTCAGTTAATCTTTTTTTGTTTTGACCTGAAAAATAAAGATTTATACAATTGAAATAAATACTCAAGGCATCTAAAAAGCTATAAAAAATAAATAATCATTGCATCAATACATTCTTTTTATTTCTTCTTTTGATGCATTGACTATGTATTTCAACTGTGTATTTTAATTTTTAGGAAAAATTTGAAGAAAAAAAAATTAGAGCACCGTAATTTAGAGCTTTATAAAAATTTATAACCAAAGTAATTAATTTCAAACTATGTATTTTTTATAAGTTTTTAGATGTCTTGACTATTTATTTCAATTGTATAAATCTTTATTTTCAGGTCAAATTCAAAAAAGGATTAACTAAAACTTTATTATTTTTGGCCAAATAAAAATATTTTGCCAAAATAATGTAGTTCTATCCAAGTTTTATTATAAACTGTCTTCGAAAAAAATTTATCTAAAAAAGTAATATTCTTAAAACGGTAAAAATATATTTTATTTTTCAAAAAAATGTCACATATACAGAAAAATTCACGTGGCAGATGAGTGCACCCACACTTTTTGTCATATCACCGTCTATGGTAATGTCTCTCAAAATGCCAAGTTGAGGGGGGTAATTAAGACCGGGCATTGTTTGGGGAGGATACTAATAATCTGAGCCAAATTTAAGAGTGGTTTAAAGTATTTTGCCATTAAAAAATTTAAGTTGAAAAAAGTTATATTACTTCTGCTTACAAAATCTCACACCAGTCATAAAATTAAAATGTTACATTACAGGGGAAAACAAACACAGAGCTGAAAACCAAGAGAGAGATACTTACCAATAACATCAACTGTAGTTTTTCCATTGGAAAACCTTCCGGTAGGACCACCAGGGTAATCAATACCATAAGGCAAGTAATTAGCCCTAGCCAATGATTGAATGTTGTTGTTATTCCCATTATCCACTAAAGAATCACCAAATATAAAATAACAAGGCACTTGAGGATCTCCTCTTGCCCCATAATATTCACCCAAATTCAATCCCAAAAGCACCACATACACCATCATCCATTTCATCACTTCCCTACCCATTATAATCCTAAGTAAGAAAAAGAAGGGAAAAAAGAGTCTTTGGGACAGGGATGAGAAGCTTCAAATCAGTGTCTAGTGTGTATATATATGGGTTGAGGTCAATAAGTGAGAGACAAAAAGACTAAAGAGTACTGGGAAGACTTTAATTTATGAAAATCCAGTAATTAAGAGGTTAGTTGGATGCATTTAATTTCACGCGGCGGAGAAAGTGTGATGACTGATGAGCAGTGAGATTCAACAGTGACTGTATTATGCATATTTCCTTTTAGTTTCACAGATTTCCAATGTCTCTGAAACTGACGTGCATGTGCATGGGACTTCAACTTCTGAACAAGGAAGAGAACCAACAGTTTATCTTGGGATAAATGAACTGTGTATTCCATGGTAGTAGTTAGCTCATAGCTGCTAAAGAAATCATTTTCTCAATGATTGTAAAATATGGGTATGGTGTGTTATACTCATCAGCTCCTTTATTGCACTGCTGTCATCGCTCTTTCTACCGTTTTACTATATGTGACTTAGTTTATCTATCATTGTTTACCTCGAAAATACGAGTAACAATTAGGCTTGTTTGTGGTTTTAAAGATATGTGATTTAGTTCAATACTAATTAATAACCAAGAAATAAAACGTATAAATTAAACAAGTAAGTTGAATCAAACAGTGCTTAAGCAAGTCTTGACCTCAAGCTATGATGGCCTCGAGATAGGTCAACGAGAACAGTAAAGTAAAGACAATAAAGTTAAAAGACAATTCTGGTGAGTAATGAGCAAGAAAGTAAGAGAGTATATTCTTATGTCAATGATTGATGATGCGTTACAAATGATTGGTATCCCCTTTATATAGTAGGGGAACCCTAAATAAGGTACATTTCTATTTACAGTAAGGAATCTTATTGGGACAGCTATCTAACCGCTTACTACAAATCCGTACAAACTCGTACAAATCTATTCCGGAATTCACGCCATGATCTTAGGGACGTTGCGGGAATCTTTCTCTTCTGTTACAAACCCATAACGGCATCATCTCGGGGTTGGTCATACTCGGCCTCGATGCTCATCGCGTACCTCGATCTTCGAGCCTTGTACTCCGTCATCGGGCTCGAACTCGGTTCATTCTGAACTCGGGCTTGAAGAGACTCTTCGAACCCATAAAATCGGGCATACCTGATTTCGACCGTATACGATCATCAACGCCCATTAATTCAACTCTTACATGATCATTGGCCTAAATTAATTAAAAAGTTACCCTATCTTGATTTTAGTGTTATTGTCAAAAACCAAGGCAAGTCTTTCTCCCATGTGGAACCGTTATATTGGCTACTAGCTAATAGTGAAAATATCCTGCAATTAGTGGCGGAACTAGAAATTTTAATAAGTCAAAATTGAGTTTAACATCTACTAATATACATAAAAAATAATTTGGGCCTAATATATATAGTGTAATTTTCAGGCGAAGGGATGCCCTTCCGCCCTTGACTCCGCCCATGCCAACAATTGCAAACATTACTTAAAATGACCATGTCTGGAAAAAATAGAATCATTATTATGGACAAGCAATCAGTGGTGAATCCAAAATTGAGTTCTGATTGTTATTATATGTCAACTATTTGCCCTCACACTGAGTCACTCACACACACACATGTATATATAGTTTGAGCCAGACACAACGAGTTTGACACAGTAGAATAATTTATTGAACCAGTTGCGTCTAGTCTAGATCCATCACCGCAATCACTCACTCACCATGTCACACGACAGTTATACAAGAATAACAACTAACATGCCTATGAGAAAGTTGATGAGTAACTATTACTAATTTAATTTTAGGATCAAGTTGTTCGTAAATGATATACATCGCTATTCAAGTTAGAGAAAGCTGTATGAGGCATTACAATAAATTCCATTGGAAAAGGTCAAGTTAATGCTCAGAACGACTTAGTCAGACAGAAACAGCAAGCTAACATGGAGGGGGAGTGGAGAAATGAATGAGTGTTGAGATTTTATGAAGGGAAGTCATGAAGATATAGGGACCCTAGGGTATTTAATGCACGTAAAATTACCAGTCACATGGTTTTTGAAGAATTTATTGCATATACCTACTTGCCGACATGTCTATCTTGAGAAGGCTTTTCATTTTTCCTCTTTTTCTCGTTTTAGTGGGAGTTGGATGTGGGTGTTTAGTGTTTACATGTATACTTTCTTTAGAATTTAATTATTCGATATCCGAGCTCATTTGTCGACTAATTTTGATTCATGCACGTAGATACAGTACTAGTGATATAACGTGTAGATTCTTGGCTGAAAGTGGCACACTAAGCAGCGGTGTATAAAGGAAATCGACAAACGTATTCGAATCAAATCGAGAAAAAGAATTCGATTATGGTTTGGTTTGATTTAATTTGATTTGGTGTTAGAAAAAAAACTCGATCATAATTAGTTTGTTTTGGTTTTAACTACAAAAAGTCAAACCGAAACCAAATCAACCCGATATTATATGTATAGAAGTTTTATATATTCAATACATAAAAATAGTAATTGTAGTATAGTTTATAAATATTTCTTAAACTTTTTCATCGGTTTATCTTTTAACGTATTATTTCAAGCTTGGACTTATAATTTTTGAATGCAAGTCCATAAAAGTTAGTAACTCAAATAAATCCCAAATCAATACTAATATTAATAAAAGATATTCAATTCAATTGTACTAGGAATGACAATAGTGTTGAATATCTATTTTTTAGTTTTTTCCATGGTTTAGATAACGTGTATAACTTTTTTTTTAGTATTTAGTCATGTAAATAATATTGTAGCACTTATTAGTCGTACTCATTATAGCAACTTATTAATTTTAGATTATGTTTATTTTCATTATGGCTTATTAGTAATATTTATTTTATATGATTTTATTATCCTTATTGTTGAATATTTTAGTACAATGCCATGACTCATCTAATAATTTTACGTTATTTTCTTCAAAAACACCTTATATAGTTCTGTGTTACTAGAATTATTGAAATATTTGAAGCACAAATTTTATGTTTTGTGCTACGAAGACTTTATGAAAAAATTTTGGAAGAAACCAAAAACTCGAAAAACTGAGATTAAAAAACCAGATATAATTGGTTGGGTTTGGTAGTATTTTTTATTTTTTTTTTAATTTCCCTTCCCTTTGATTCCTTTTGTTAGAGCTAGTACTCCTTTGATGACTCGAACTTACAATCCCGAGGTTGTAAGTGGGGATGCTTACCATTCGGTATTGTCCAAGCTAGATAGTTCTGATGTTAAAGAAGTCATTTATGATAATGCACATGGTATAGATCTGTACGACCTTCCAAAGTCAAACTAATAATAGACTTGTCCATTATTAAATCGTTGATGACAAGAATAAACGTTTTGCTTAAAGCAAGCACCTACTTCAATTAGCTATAATTAAGCTCGTCGTAACATTTTCAGAGCCATCTTTATACTCAGAAAAAATTTCACTTGAATAATCTCTTTGAATGAATCCTATAAACTAAAATCGCTCGTAATTTCACCCATACTACATTTAGCAAGATCATTTGCTGGAATATCTCAGTAAATTCTTTATTTATCATTTTCACAAAACCTTGAGCTCCCGTCTATGGTGTACCGGTAAAGTTCTGGGTGGTTGTTCTTCGAGGAAAAATGGCACTGTATAGCCGTTATAAAAATAATAGCCGGAAAAATATATTATATTTTTATATTTTTTGTATATATATACATTATGTATGTTATCTACAAGAATTATAAAAGTTTTATATACTTTTGCAGCTATTAGATATAAATAATTTCTGACGCGGACTAAAAATGATAATACCCCGTTCTTCCATAGGCAACATCAGAGATGTTAGAGAGATCAGAGAAGCCAGAGACAAATTTAAATTTTTAAACTAGAAGAGATGGATTCGTTTTTTGGATCTCAAAACATTTTTGTTTGTAATTTTCTTGTTTTAATTTAACATAGAAAAATGCAATTGAGATAATAACAGACATCTTCAGCTGGGATTCAATTGGGAAAGAAGTGGATAATTTTCCTTTTACCACAGTAAAATTCAGTTACTTTAACTTGACAAACACAAACTTATCAAATTTTCTTATACCAAGAACTTCTCATAAGCTCAACCGACTTATACCAAGATAGAATACGAGTAATAAGTATATTATCCATTTTCTTACAAGTAAATAGCATAGCAAATTTATTTACAGAATTTTTTTACTTCAACTTTAAAAGTGAAGTTACTTCCTATATTCTTGATAAAATCTCCACCCTTTAATCCACAATGGATCTTTAGATTTCTAAATTAACTCTCAACAAAAGAGCAGTAAAAGGATGAGTATCAAGAGCCCGTTTGAATTAGCTTGATTGAAGTAGCTGATAAGCATTAGGTGCTAAAAAGAACTTTTAAGTGCTGAAATTGATTTAATAAATAAGCAGTTACATGTTTGGATACAAGTGCTTAAATTGATAATAAGTTGCTGCAGTATTTGATAAAAAGGTGCTGATAAGCTTTTTTTCTGTTAAAATGACTTAAATAGCTTTACATTTTTAAGGGCATAATTTCTTCAAAATTTTAGATTCCAGACCGATTCAAATATATAAAATATTCTATTTGTCATTTTATTTTAAATACGACTGTGCTTAGATAAGATAATTTTATGATAAATATAATTTATTTTATGATAAGCATATAATTATAAGTTAAAATAATTAATAAATTGACAAAAGTTTATCAGTAAAAAATAAACATAAATAGGACAAAATATTTGAAGAGAAACAAACACTGTTTTCATCACCACAACACTTAGAAAGCAATACACCAAAAATTTTGATATGCCCTCATTTATTACACACAGTTCAAAGATTAATACACAATCACATAGATACAAATATGCAAAGGAATATAGAATTTACTTATCTTAAATAGTCAATGAGAATTCAAGACTTGAAGAGGCGGGGGTTTAGGTTGAAACAATACTTGAGGCAGTGAGTATCGATGAGTTTTTTCTAAAAAAATATATTTTAAGGATAAAATAGTAAAAATTTGGTCAAACTTAAAGTGCTTATAAGCTAAAAAATTATAAGTTGTGGATGACCAGCTTATGGGCTTTGGCTTATTTTTGACTTATAAGCACGTGGCTTATAAACGCTTTTAACTTTACCAAACGTCATAGATAAGCCGAAAAGTGCTTATAAGCTAGTTTGACTGGCTTATAAGCTTAGCCAAACACCCTCTAAATCCCTTGTCCTCCACGCTTAAAATTCTCAAGAATGTAATTGATTTTGGGATTGAGTTCCCTTAGTCACTAATAAGAATTTAAGATAATGGACCTCCAGATCAACACACTAGTTTTAGTTCTTCAACCTTTTTCAATTATATCAGGTACCTTTAGCAAACTTCAAATTGCTAGCTTTAAGATCTCAAAGCTTCAAAAAATTTCAGTGAGCCCCATAACTAAGTCAAACTTTTGCAGAAATAGGATACATTGAGGGCTGGTGTTTAAATTTTCTCTGAGTTTTATTTTTTGCAGATATAAGAATAAGCAGGTGACATAACTTGTTCCCCGCGCTTGTTCAAAGTTATGTCTGCCCCCATAAATTTACCTCCTTTACCTTCTTCAAATAAGAACTTTGAACAAGTTATGCTCCCCGAACCTACTTTTACAAAATTTACGGAAACGGAGACAAAAGTTAAATAACAACTTGAAATGATTCTATTTGAGCAAGTCTCGCCGAAGTGGACATATCTTTTGGGCCTTTTTCTTAGTTTATTCGTTTAGGTACCTTGGACTTGAGCTCCTAGGTCCTTTTCTTCGTGATGCTTCTTCAGTATGGATTAATTTCACAACTTTTTGTTCTTGAATTCTTCTAGCTGTCATCAAACTTCTTTTTTAATCTTTCAACCTTCATTAGGATCTGGATTAATCAAGTTTTAATCTTTAAACTTCAGATCTTCTGCAAACAATCAAATTTCCAAAAAGGGAACTTGGCATTAAATGTACAGGACCATCAGTTCTCACTACTTTGATTCTTTTGCAAATTCCCTCAGTAGTTCAAAGTTCCTTTCCACTATAGGGCTCTAATAGTCCACGAGCTTTATAGTTTTCCAATCAGAAACCAAGACTGAAGCTAAATGCATCAATGTGGCTGACCATCTGATGAGATGCTTGGGCAACTCCAGATTTAAAATTCAAGCTACTCAGATGTATGCAATAGTTAAGTTAACTATGTAATCTTGCCTAATACTTGCTAGGCATGCAGCAAATGCTTAGAGCGGGCTAACACTTGATAGAATAACATTAAGCTAAAAACAACATTCTCTTTTGCCTTCCCTTGTCATGAGGAAGTGAGGATGATCATATATCACGAATTCCATGCCAGTATATCTTGCTCTATGGTAAGACATGCAGCAAATGCTAGTAGAATAGATTAACGTTTGATAGAATAACACTAAGGCAAAACAACCATAATTTGCAATTTCTTTCACAATATAAAAGCCTTTAGAAAGTAGGTTATCATGAACACCATGTGGACATGCAGACCGCTGCATTATCCAACACAAGAACCTTCCGCCGAGTCTAAGGCAAGGAAAAAGAAAACTACAGACCTGGAAAGAAAACTACAGGCCCTAAATTACAACAGGCTGCCCGAGCATGTTAAAAGTTTGTCCCAGAGTTGCTCCCCCCCGGCCGAAACACTTACAGAAGCTCATGTGTCAATCACCAACTGATACTTCAATTTGGACAAATGCAAGGGAAATAGCACTTTTGGTTACAAATGACTTAACATTTACTAGCTAATTGTCATTAAGGTCAGAGAGGACTGCACAAGGGACAAGAGGAAAAAGAAGATAATATCGTAATAAAACAAAATTCAGTGTGATTAGCAATATTAAAGCCAGACAGTTCTGATTGTACACTGTTTCCAACTTTGGAGAAGTGGCTTCAGATCAACTCTCAATAAGATCGACATGATTGCCAAAAAATGAAATCAAAATATACAGATCCAAATATACTACTAGTAATGGCTATAGCGACAGCCCATGTCACGCAGCTTCTACTTGAGGAGTCCCACCACATTAACAGCATTTCTCTTTGAGTTCCTTTCAGAAACTCTCTTTTTCATTGAACACAAATCAGCCACTTTTACACTAACAAAAATATGCAGAAGATAGTTTTGGTTCTTAACAAGTCACATAAATACAGCTTGAAAAAAAAATCAGCTTCTTCTACATTGATCTTTTACGCTTATGTTGCCATGTTGGTACTGCACTGGAAAGCGACAAAACTAGTTACAGAGTTAACCATAATACCTTGGTTCCAAACTTCACTAAGTCACAGGTCTGTCCTGGTAGAGGAAGTAGAGGTATATTTTGAAGAAATATCCTTGAAAACCATGATCAGGCCCTTCAAATCATTAGCGCCCAATTCAAGGCAGTCCTTAAGCAAATCACCATCTACTACTTCCTTCTGAAGTGTCTCCGTGACTTCCTTCAATGGACCCTGCTTCAAAATAAAAAGAGATAAACTTAGACCAAATACAATGGAACATCACTTCATTTTTAGTTTAATCATTAGCATTGGCAATTTAATATCTAGTACTCCCTCTATCCCAATTTATGTGGTGTTCTTTCCTTTTTACTCATCCCAAAAAGAGGATAAAAAAGGGCAGCCCGGTGAACTAGGCTCCCACTATGCGCGAGGCCCGGGAAGAGCCGCACCACAAGGGTTTATTGCATGCAATCTTACCATGCATTTCTACAAGAGGCTATTCCACGGATTGAAACTGTGACCTCCTGATCACACGGAGGCAAAAAAAAAAAGATACATTTCTATATTTATAAATAATATGATTTAAAGTCACACAAAATATTTATGACTCGATTTAAACCATAATTCAAAAGTCATTCTCTTTTTCTTAAACTTTATGCCCAATCAAACACATCACTTATATTGGGATGGGGGAGCAATACAATACTAAACTGAAGTTATAGCATACGCATCAAATTTTGCCCGGAAAAATTAAAATAAATCTTACCGAATGTCGAAACATCTTCCGGAATCTACCAAAAAGGGATTTGGAAACTCTAAAAAGATTCTCATAATTCCGATTCATCCAGTTAACCCTTTCCCTATCTGAACTGACACTCGAAAAATCACTAAGACCACGTAGAATTTCATTCAACTCCGACAAAGCACCGAACATATCAAACGATGTCGTATCTCTCCAAGCATAATTTCTCGCATAGTCCCAACCCACGTTCCACATGACTTTCCAGAACCCAATACCCAAACCATTCTCCAGTTTTATGGCAATGGATCGAGCTCGGGCAGCGCCAGCGGAGTCTCCGCGGGCTTCCCGGAGGTTGGCGACGCGGGAGAAAAGGGAATGAGAGACAGAGAAGAGGGTGCGGTAGTTAGAAAAGGGGAAAGAAAAGGAGGAACTAGGTAGTGGGTTAGAGAGAAGGAGGAAGAAGAGTAAGAGGAGAGAGATTGGGGGAGTTACGCCGGTTCTGCGCATTGGAACCACCGGGAATGGCGGTGGCTGACTTGCCCGACAGTGAAGAAAACTGTTGGGTTTTAGGAGGGTTTTAAAAGGAGTACATGAACATTTTCTTTTATATAAGGTGAAGATGATAATATAAAATTAAATAATCATCAAAATTATTTTCAATATTCAAAAAGATTTATGTTAAACATGGTTTTAATTTATTGACAAATGCTTGACTTATTACATTCAAAATGACACATACTAAGTATAATAAAAATTAATAAATATTTTTTATACATTCTATTGAATATATATATATCAATTTCAATGTCACGTTAATATATTAAAAAAAATAAAGATTGAAGGATATACATTAGTAATTACTATATTTTAATTATTGACAAATTGATAAGATATCATTGCAATTGCGTTATGCAAACGACATTATCTTTATACAATTGGTTGTAATTTTCTTTTTAAAGAAGATCGCACTTCTTTTTAATACGTTTAGTGATTGATCTTATCGAAACGTACTCTTGGCTTGCTTCATAAATTATTATTAATTTTGTATGATTTGAGAAAGTAGCAATTGTAGTTTATTTTGTTGACCAAATCGATCATAAGTACTCCTCCACATGTAAATAGATAATATGTTTGGGAATCAAACCTTATGTGCATCAAACAAATATTCTATGTTTACATAACCAATTAGTTGGGAATTAAATTTATTTAAATAAAACAATTAAATATCAATTATTGTTATTGTATGAATTCTTTCTTGAGTGAGATAGCTAAATAAGATCAATAATTTAATATTTGCCATTTTCATGAACTTATGATTTATTTTCTTAGATTCGATTTTATAACTCAAATATATTTTTTCAATATTGTTTACGTGATTTCTAAAAGCTTGCGTCATTCGCCCTTTTTTCGGTGAAAATCAAGTTCACACTTAAAAAATAGATAGAACTTAAAATCAACTAAAATTTTATTTAATAATTAAGTTTCTCCTTATTTGAAATGTTTATGACTTTAAATTCAATTCAAATAAACCCTATAGTAATTTATTTCCTATTCTTCTGTAATAAACGTGTTATTACTCAAAACATTTTTAGGCGATACGAGACTAATTATCACGATCCATTTTCTAAATAAGTCGGGATCGACACTCGATCACTAAACATGACCGAGCAAACCATCTATGCTTATCAAATCTATTATAACTCCAAACTTTATATGCAATAAGGCAACATCCAACCAAATACTTTTGATTAATTTAAATATTTAAATAAATCAACTCCAAAACTTTATTCGTAGTAACTACTGATTTACTGCTAAGTTATTATCAAAAACATCTGAATCTTAACCCAATGACTATGTCTGTGAAGCCTCTACTTATAAACTGACGCATTGCTCAAGACATGAGATTTCCTGGCCAGTTCTCTAAGTAAACAAAGAAATAACTAAATAAAAATGACTCAAAGGAATACTCCACGAACAAAAGCGGAGCTCACCAATAGCACTAGAAGAGAAGGAAGTCCTAACCCGTAGCATGCTTGCCTGCAAAACTGGTTCCTGCGTTGTACCGCAGACCAACGTAGGTTCCCAAAAGAGAACGTCAGTACCATCCATTGTACTCAGTGAGTCTCAACAACAGGTGGCGAAACTTTACTAATATATACATTACGAGCAAAGGTTCTAAATGCATGTAAAACATAAAGCTTATAAGAATAATTCTAAAATAATTGCATACTAGCAGTTTATGAATATTCTAAAAGAAATTCTTTTCTTTTTCAAAAAAATACTTCTCTTTATACTTTGGGAGTTCCAACTATTCTGACCTATTTCTGTCTTAGTCACCATGTGATCGGCACGGATTCGATCCCAACCTGATCGAATAGGCCCAATCCACGAGGTGCTACTCGCTTCATGGTTCTCAGCGCTCATATATCATTCCTTAGCCTGGCTAAGTGAATTCTCAGCAACGAGACCCTCGGTTCGTGTGCTCCCTACTTTGGCACAAGTAGTTTCAGGAAGTTAACGCCTTGGTCAGGACCCTCGGCCTGGACGATGACCCCTTCTCAGAATAAAGGATACTCCCAAAAATCTTTTCTTTCTAAAACTTCTTCCTGTGACTTTTCAAGTCTAAATCTTTCGAACATACTTATTCTAAAATTCTTAAATGTAAGGTAAGTCATAAGAATGAAATAAATATTCAAAATTATTTCTAAATATTCTTGCTTTTCATGAATTTTCAACATGAAAATGGCATATAAGAATAACACAAAAATCTGAAAATTTATGCACATATATCAAAATAAATCATCTAACTTTAACTAAAATAATTCTAATCTAATAGGAACTCACTCACTCCAATTAAGTACATATTCACTCTTTTAGCCAATTCATCAAATACCTTGTATGGATACTTTTGTGAGTTAAACCACTTTGGTAAATGGTTATATCAACTCACCTCAACACTTCGAGCCAATACGTAGGCCCCAGTCCAATTGACACCAGTCAAACAATTCTACAAAAATCAGTGCATTTTAATTAATTTTAAAGTTCTGCACCTAAACAGGGAACTTTACTGTTGATATAGAGAAAGAAGAGAATTAAATATTTAATTCTTACCTATTACTACTTAGGGTTGTAAGCACGTGATTTTTTGCTTCACGGACAATTGCTCCAAAAGAAAATAAAAATAGTGACAAATGACTTCACTGTACAATTTTTCGAGTTTTCCGTGACATGTGTTGTTAGTCATTTGTGGGTCTGTCCATTTCGCATTTAATCATTATCAAACAAAATACAAAAAATATGTGTCATTAAAAGAGAATGCAAAAATATATATGTGCACCGTCCGTTCTAGGTTGTGATTTAACTTACTTAAACATTTTAATTTGGTGTGATAATTATGTTGAAGTGCTACATTGTTGTTTTAATTTCATTTGTTTTATTATTATTTTGTTATTTTTTTAAAAAAAAAAATTAGAAAACAAAAAGAAAAGAGTTGAAAATCGGTTTGGGCCCAAAATGAAAAAAAAAAAAAAAAAGGGCCCAAACCAAGCACTCAAGTCCAGTCCAAATCAGGCCTGCCCAGGCTCATCCCCAAACGACGCCGTATAAAGGCGTTTGATCTGAGCCGTCCATCCAGGCCAATCCAACGGCCCAGGACCCCCTTCAGCAACCCGTTTCCAAACCCGACCCAGCTACCGGTTCAGCCCAACCCATCACTTAAACCAAACGACCCCGTTTTAATATCAAACGACCTCGTCTCACCCCTCACCATCAGATCCAAGCCGTTGAGATCATCTGATCTAACGGCTCAGATCCAATCCCCTACTCCGTATATAAGCTTTCCCTCACACCCCACGCCCCATATCCGAACCCCACCCTTCACTCATCTCCTTCCCCAAGCCCTGAAACCCCCAAACCCTAGCAGCCGCCCTAGTTTCCCTTTCACCAGAACCCGGCGGCATGAACGCCAGTGACCACCCCCTTCACACCCCTGAAACATCCAACCACCCTGAACACGAATCTACTAACCTTGTACCTCGAATCACCTTCCATCGTCTCGAATCTGGATTTGAAGATTCGAGACGAAACTCGATCTATACCAAACCACCCCAGATTCCCACTAGACAGTCCCCAGACCTCCTCGTGACCAAACCAAGCTTGGTTTGGTCCGAATCTACCCACAACTCCTAAAAACTCAAATCTGAGAATCTGAACCTTAGAACACAAGAGCCTGAGGAATCCGACCTGCTTCATAGAGGGTTTGAGGTCTAATAGACCTTAACCAAGGTGTTCTCGGTTGAGAACACCCTGGTTAGAGTTTGTTTGGCCTCAAATGGTCAAATCTAATTCGGAATGGGGTCGGCCTGCTTTGAACATTTTTTTGTAAGTTTTCCTTTTCTGTTTTGTTTTATTTGAATGTGATTGGGTCTGTTAGCATGTTCTGTTGTGTTTGTTCGGTATTTTCTGATGCTTTTCTTAATTTCTTCCGTCCTTGTAAAGACCTTTTATTTGGTCGATTGTTTTCTGTGTATGTTTTGAACGTATTCTGTGATATACATGTTCGATTAGGATAGTCGTCGCATAAATAATTCATATAGGTTCCCAATAATTGCACAAAAGTTGTCTGAAGCCCTTTGGGTCCATGTACGTATTGTTTATATGAACGACTGATTGTTACCTGTTGTAATTAGTATAGTCGACTTGATAAATGTCGTCGATTAACTTCCTACGACTGAATATTTAGATATGCTAATGCGTACAACCTCACATGACTGAACGAACCTGTATTGTGAATTGAATGGTGGACATTATCTGTGAATGCTAGTTTGTAACTGCATTGTAAAAAATTAAAAGAATCAGGCTAGGGCAATTCTGAAATTGAACTTTCAGAAGTTCAAAATGCCCTGATGCTACGATGGGTTTAGGGCAGTAATAATCAGGGTTTAACAGGGGTAGTCTGGGGTTTGAAAAGAACAAATGATTAGTTTAAATGAGCTGACAAGTAGGGTACTAATTTGGGATTAAACTAATACCAATGGGGAACAAGACACAAGAGTATGGGGTTTAAAATGAATATTAAAATGAGCCCATGACTCTTGATTAAAGAATAAGCCAGGCGTGGGGAACAAATGGCTGGCATCAAAAGATGCTTAGGCATGTGTTTAAAGGGTATGGGCAGTCTGCAAATTGGCAGAATCCAGGCAGCTTGACTGCACTGGTTGTTTGGCTTATAAATAGGCTATTTTAGAACTTAAAAGGGGCTGGGAAATTTTAGTCTTGAGAGAGGTCTTGTGAGTTGAAGAAAACTGAAAAAATATAAGAAAATTTCCAGAAACACTATAACCAAACACTGTCTAAAAACTACAGAAGAATTCATATTGGTCAAGCTATCTTGGCCAAGTTCTGTTGTTTGCCCTGATTGAGCTGCTTGTGATTGTTGAACTGCTGGTGTTGCTGCATTGAATACTCTGTTATTTCTGTTGCTTCACTACTCTTTTCTGGGATTGTTTATTTGGGGCTCGACCATCTGTTGGTTCTCTTGTTCTGGAAACTGTTGTTGTTTGTCTGTGGACTGTGGAGAACATTTGTGGTTGTTGGTTTGCTGCTGTGTTGTTGTTGTTTGGTTGTTGTTGTTGTTGCTTGTTGCATACTACTCAACTGATTACTCTCCTTCTTCCTTTCCTTTCCTTACCAGGTACACGATCAATGCCACCAATGTAATTTGAAAGTTTGAGCATGAATGCAAAAGAGAAGACCTGCAAATTGTTTTTATATATACATGGATTGTTGTATTAAATGTCATGTAGTATATAATAGTTACATTTTCGTTTGGACAATAGAAGTAGCCTACATGCTTAGTATATCAATGTAGGTTAGTGAATGCTAGTTCATATATGTATGCTGTTAGATGAAAATATTCCCATTGCAATAAGTTGTATCTTAGACTTAGTTTGATGGTGTAGTATATTCTCTAATGTAGGCCAAGTATGAAAACTATCCACTATTAGTTAAGTTCTTTCCCTTCTGTCGAATTGTCGCATATAAATTGATAAACTCATTTTCAGAACAAAGAACCAGTTCAGGGCCTCAACCTCATGAAGGTCGAGCCCAGATCGAAACAGACCAAGCAGGCCCGTATCGGATAAACAGTGGCCCAAGTCTGGCCCATCTCGCATGAACTAGGTTTGGGCCCATAATGTTCGATTAGTTGTCCATGGGCGTAATCACGTTTTTTATTATTCTGTAAAAGCATTTTGAATCTTGTTATAAATAAGCCTGCAAGCATGTAATTAACTAGGGCTATCTACTGCTTTCAATTAGTAGAGACAAACGCGACAAGAAACGTAGTTGCTATAGGATATCCTTTTAAAATAAGGACGAGATGAGCCTCGACAACAAATAAAGAAAAAAATGCACAAGTTGCGGGGCCCTCGTTAAATGTATATATATATATATTGAAGCACTCAATCCCTAAGGTGGGTCGTTTAGCAAATCTCACGACCTCCCGGAATAATAACGCGATAGCCTCTTTAAGCGCGTATTTAATAATTTCACCTTCTTAAATTCGGGTGCGCGTTTACGTGACCCAAATCCAATTCTCGGCGGATTCGAAATGCATTTCTAATCACGGGCACATTGATTGTGACGTGGCTCGAGAAGCATGTCCATGACGTTGTAAATTCCTTTTAAAAATAGAACGAGACGAGCCTCGACAAACAAAAAAATGTATAAGCTGCGGGGCCCTCTGAATGCATATATACTAAAATACATAGAATCCGGGACAGGCCGCTTAGTAAATTTTACGTCCTTCCCCAAAATAACAATATGTTTAGTCGTTTTAGGCACGTATTTAATAATTGTATCTTCCTAAACTCGGGTGCACATTTATGTGACCCAAATCTAAATCTCAACGGAGTCAAAGTGTGTCGACGATCACGGGTACATTGATTGTAACGCGGTCTGAGATACATTTTCACAACGTTGCAATCCTTGATAAAAATAACAGTAAATGATCAAAGCGGTTAAAAGATAAAAATTGCACATTGGTTCATAATTGTATAAAATCAGATAATCAAGCTGAATATAACAGTTGAGCGACCGTGCTAGAACCACGGAACTCGGGAATGCCTAACACCTTCTCCCGGGTTAACAGAATTCCTTATCCGGATTTCTGGTACGCAGACTATAATATAGAGTCATTCTTTTCCTCGATTCGGGATTAAAATTGGTGACTTGGGACACCCTAAATCTCCCAAGTGGCGACTCTGAAATAAATAAACCAATCCCGTTTCGATTGTCCTTTAATTGGAAAAAACTCCCTTGTACCCTCGCGGGTATGTAAAAAGGAGGTGTGACAGCTCTAGCGACTCTGCTGGGGATTAATGACCCAGAACCACTGGTTCAGGCTTAAGAATTAGAGCTTAAAATAATTGTTATTATTTGGCTTTATTTATTATCTGATTTTTACGTGTTTGTGCCCAATGTGCTAAATGCTGCTTTAATTGCTTTGATATTATTTGAACTGTACATATAAACTGTGCCGAAACCCTTCTCTTCTCTCTTGAGGAGCGCACGCTGGTCGTGGCTTCTTTCTGTTAGTGTCATATGCCAAAATAGAACGAGGATTCGGAGGAGTTGCAAAATCGGATGGCCTTTTGGTTACCGGTACACAGCTCCCATCCTTGGCTCGAGTTGTCCGCTCGGGTAAGCCAGGTCTAGAACAAACACCTAGGTTTTACAGCTTAGTATAACATAACTTCATGCCGGATCCCTAGTAGGAACGCTTATTTGCATCATGTGCATTTGACTTAGGGGACTCAGCACAGGGGCTGGGTCCGTCTAGGACAAGCAACCTGAGAATAAAGACCATCCTGCTACATCCTGTTTGCTTTATGCATTTACTTGTTTCAAGGCTCGCATGCTGACCGGCTTCTGAATATCGGGAATGTTTGAAAAGAAAAAAAAGAGAGAGAAAAAAAGAATAACGGTTAGGGAGTTAATTATTTATTCTTGAAAAATCAATACCCAGAAAACGGTTAAAGCTCTGCCAAAATTTTGAAAAAAAAAAAGAAAAAAGAAAAATGTGTGTCTTATTAATTTGTTTTAGAAAGTAAGAGTCTTTGATTTATTTCTAAGATAAAAATAGTGTGTCTCCAAAATTCGGCTTATGCCTGAACTACGTCAGTTTGATTCTCGCAAGGTGCGAGATACGTAGGCAACCCCCATTGGGCTCAACTTGTTTTTCAAAATATAGGTACAATCCAAAGAACGAAAGTTTTTAAGGTGACATCATACTTTTCAGAAACAACCAAATTTCGTTTTTCTAGGAAAAAAGGGGTGTGTCAATTTGGTATTTGAGTCCAATGAGTCTGGATCTTTGCTTAATCACCCCAATAAACATGCAGAATGAGCATAAGTCCAAGTTTGCCGGTAACAGTTAGAAGCAAAATCCCTCTGGAAGTGCGATTATGGTGGGAGGATTTGGAAAAGTCAGAGCAAGACAAGATCAAACTGCACCTGGGAGGTTTGGTTAATTTGTTGAACGTCAGGCCTCGGTGCGACATCATAAAGGCTTTGGTTACATTTTGGGATCCGACCCACAACGTGTTCCGCTTCTCGGATTTTGAACTCACCCCAACCTTAGAAGAAGTGGCAGGTTACATGGACGTCACTGAAGGTTTGAGGCACAAATACCTGATCGCCCCAAGAGCTGTGAATTCACACAAATTCATGGATCTGTTGAAGATAAGCAAGGGAGTCCCATACGCTGAACTGGATAGAGGTTTTTCTACCCTGCAATTCATATACCAGAGGTACGGGAACATAGGAGGATTCAATGATCCAGAAAGTGGTGTCTGCAGTAGGGGAAATCTGGTAAAGTGGAATGAGCATAGGCGGTTCGCTTTCATGGTGGCATTCTTGGGCCTTGCGGTGTTTCCCCGAAAAGATAGAAATATCGATCTGAAGGTGGTTGGGGTCGTTAAAGTCCTGATTACCAATGATAAAAGCATCCTTGCTCCTATGGTAGTGTCGGAAATATACCAAGCCCTCACGGCTTGTAAGGCCGGGGCAGATTTCTTCGAAGGATGCAACTTGTTATTGCAGATGTGGATGATCGAACACTTGTGCCGCCATCCTCAGTGTATGCGCTACATGTCTACAAACGAGGACTGCATCGAAGGTTATAACCGGAGGGTTTCAGGTTTCCGATTACCAGAAGGGTTCGAAGAATGGACATCCTATCTCCGGGCCATAACTGCAGATCAAATAAACTGGACTTTGGGTTGGCTTTCTGTGGAAGAAATCGTATACATGCCCGCCACTGGTCCTCACTTCCTCTTGATGGGACTCAGAGGTATTCAACCTTATGCCCCTTACAGGGTGATGAGGCAGTTAGGAAGGTGTCAAGTAGTACACCCGGACGAAGATCTCAGCACTTATGCAGTCGAGGTCAGCAGTGACGGCCAATTTCCTGAAAAGACAGTTCGTTGCATATGGGGAGAATGCCAGTACCTGACGGTAAATACTCGGGTAGGTGATGTATCCAGAGGTGAAGTCTCACCAGCTTATCTTGCTTGGCATAATAAGAAGAACATTGCGGAGCGGCCCACCAAACGGCCTCACCTCCAAGATTTTGTTGAGTCATCACAAGAACAATGGGGCTGGCTCGCAAAAGAGGAAGGTTACCGAGCTGAAATCGGGAAGCTAAAGCGTCAAGTTGAAAGACTTGTATTTGAAAATAATGTGCAAGTCGCCTCAGAACAGGCGGAAAAAAACAAGCTAGCCCAAGAGAACCAGACCTTGAAGGCCCGCCTTCGCCAAGCCAGTAAGAATAACATTGACCGACAGAAACGTCGCTCCGACGAAAGATTGATAGCAAGTTTAAGAAATCAGGTCATCCAGAGCCAAGAAGAATTAGAACAATCAGAAGCTTGCATCGCAAGGATGAAGGTCAAATGGGCAAAAGGCACAACAGCCCGAAGACAGCGTCTGCAACAGGTCATAAGGGATTATGAAATGAGCATCGGGATATTAAGAGAGACGAACTCCACTCTACATGATCGGATCATCAAACAAGCACGAGATGCGCAGGTCGACAGGAGACAGTGCTACGATGCAATGGCCCGCATGGAAAGAAAAATGGAGTTGTTCCAGGATCGACTTGCTGACAATGCTCAGGCACTGGGATTGAAGAACCGACAAATCAGGCAGTTGTTCAGTGAAAGGGATAACATTCGAGCAAGGATTGACGAAATCGGGCATTACATCTACATGAAATGCCTGGCATGTGAGCGAACACCTCAGAAGACCCTCCTTGTTTCCATCATGGGCTGCGTCCACCGGATTATGCACGAGTTGAAGAGCCTGCAAAGAGACCTTACACCTAGGGCCGCGAAAGGGCCGAAAGATGCCTCGTGGGCCCCTAAGTTGGAAAATTAGGCTTGGGTCGAGTCCTGCTTATTTGGCTTTGTTGCTTTCCCATATGTTGTTTTCTCAAACCAAGTTAAAAAATTGTGGAGTCTGTATTGTTGCTATTTTGTCTAAAGTAATATGTAATAGCAAATTTTGATAATGAAATTAAGTGACTCCGAAAGAATTTCTATGTATCTTTACTTTATGGCAGAACTACGCCTGGTCTGATTCGCGCGGGGACGTGATACGTAGGCAATCCCCATAAGATTCGACCGCTTTTAATAAAGAAAGAAAAGAAAATACAAATAAAATACAGGGTTTCCAAAATACTTTTAAAAGGGACAAATGACCAAGTCGGGATGACGCATGTTGTTTGAAACAAAGCATGTAGAAACGGTTAACTGCCTAGGAGCATTGCATCCTCTATGTGTTGTGATCGAATCTGTCAACACTAACGCTAACAAAGTTTGTTGTTGTCTGATTCAGACAGTTAGTTGTTAAAGAATTCTGGCAACACACTCTTACCAAACCAGATCCAAAGGACCGGTAGCAACAAGCATGACTACTTCAGAGAATAGTAATGAGGAAGAAAGGCCGATGGGCCAATTGTTAAAAGAAGCGATGGAAAAGATTGAAAGGATGGGACTTGAGATGAATGCAATGCAGCTAGCCCTAGCCAAAGAACAAAAGAGCCCTGAGCCACTGCAACACATGCCGGAATACCCTTACTCCGGCCCTTCTACAAGCCTCCCAAATCCCCATTATCATCAAGAAAGAAGCCCTCATGATTCCCAAGCTCCACCACCCCATCAACCTCTCCCAACACCCAATATTCCCATTTTTGTGGGACCAACATCAGCCCCGTTGCAAAGAACGACCAGTGAGCTATTGTTTCAGGCTCACGATACACAATACTATCCCCCCGAGCCTACGTTTCATGCCCCCGAACCACAGGCTTACAATCCACATTTGGAAGTGCCGGCAGAGATTGAGAAGCCGACTAAGGCCCCTGAACAGGATGAAGTATTGAGAAAGTTCAAAAGCCTGGAGCAGTCCTTCAGGAACTTGCACGGGTTGGGCAACCAAGTCAGCGTAGCATACAAAGATCTGTGCCCTTTCCCAGACGTCCAACTCCCGGCTGGGTTCAAGATGCCTAAGTTTGATTTATATGAAGGGCACGGTGATCCCATGGCACATTTGCGGGGATTCTGTAGCAAAATGAGAGGGGCAGGCGGCAAGGATGAGCTGCTGATAGCTTATTTCGGCCAAAGTCTGAGCGGATCTGCACTAGAATGGTATACCAGGCAGGATTCCAGCAGGTGGTACAC
Organism: Nicotiana sylvestris; assembly: GCF_000393655.2. Lineage (NCBI taxonomy): Eukaryota > Viridiplantae > Streptophyta > Magnoliopsida > Solanales > Solanaceae > Nicotiana > Nicotiana sylvestris. The sequence continues at coordinate 47,540,828 of NC_091058.1, forward strand.
GTGGGATGATCTGGCGCAGGCTTTTGCAGGTCATTTCCAGTACAATCTCGAGATAGTCCCTGACCGTCTCACATTATTGAGAACTGGGAAGAAACCCGGGGAAAGCTTTCGCGAGTTCGGATTCCGTTGGAGAGAACAAGCAGCTAGAGTCGATCCTCCCATGAGAGAGGGAGAGATGGTGGACTATTTCTTGCAGACATTGGATCCAACCTACTTTGGTCACTTGGTGACAACGGTTGGAAAATCTTTCAACGAGGTGGTCAAGATAGGGGTCATGATAGAAGAGGGTCTGAGGTCTGACAAGATCTTGAACTATTCGGCACTCAAGGCCACAACCCAGGCTATTCAAAGCGGCACGGGAGGTGCGCTGAGAAGAAAGAAAGAAGAGGTTGTCACGATCGAGGCAGGCAGTTGGTCTAGGGCTGGCAAGCCGCACTACAACCAACCCAGACCTCACAGGTCAAACTACCCATACAACCCACCACAAAATTTCTATCCACCTCGAGAACCACACTGTTCCGTACACCAGGCCCAAGCATACACTCAGCCTCCGGTTCGCCCACAATGGCGCGCGCCGGCTCCCCAGAACATATATGCACCACCACAAAACACCTACCCTCCACCGAGGGCGTATAGAAACCCTTCAGGGGCAGGCTTTCGGGGAAATCCAGATGCTAGGAATGACAGGTTGCGGAAGCAGAGAACTTTCACGGAGTTGGGAGAAACCTACACCGCTTTGTTCCACAAGCTGAGGCAATTGGGTTTGGTTAGTCCTGTCTAGACTCGAGAACCAAATCCCCCACCTCAGAATTTGGATCGATCAATAAGTTGTGAATACTGCTCAGGGATGCTCGGGCATGACACCGAGAAGTGTTGGAAGTTAAGGCATGCCATACAGGATCTTATCGACACCAATAAGATCGAGGTCCAGACACCAGAAGCTCCTAACATCAACCAAAACCCACTGCCAGCGCACCACGAAACTCACATGATTGAGTTGGTGTGTGAGGGAGGAGAGTTGAGAAAACCCTCACAAACAGTGATGATGATCCAAGCCGCCCCGAAAGAAGTCTCAACCAGTGGAGGAACGAGTGTACAGTCGCAGGGAGAAGGCGTCAAGCCGGTAGTGATATTGGGAAAGAGCCCGTCCGCCATAACAAGCAAACCCGAGCCAAGCAAGTTGGTAATATCAGGGATCCCGCCCACACCGGCAGTCGTGTTAAATGGGGTATGTAGAGAACTGGTGATCATAAAGCCTGTGGTCCAGCTGCCGATGATTGACAGCAGGGCTGTGCCTTGGAAATATGAAAAGGCGCTGGTGATGTATAAAGGAAAACAGGTGGAAGAAGTTAGTTGTGAAGCGCAAGGGCTGACTCGATCAGACCGATGTTTCGCTCCGGTGGAACTAAGGAAAACCAACCCAGCTGTAACCAAGAAACCTGTGTCCGAAGAAGAGGCTGAGGAGTTCCTGAGGAAGATGAAAGTACAGGACTATTTTGTGGTCGAACAGCTGAGAAAAACACCGGCCCAGATCTCACTGCTGTCATTACTGATCCATTCTGAGGAGCATCGGCGGGCCCTAATGAAGATATTGAACGAAGCTCATGTACCCAATGAGATTTCTGTAAACCACCTGGAAACCATTGCCAGCAAGATTTTCGAGGTGAACAGGGTAACATTCTCAGATGATAACCTGCCAATGGAAGGTACGGAGCATAATAAAGCTCTATACCTAGCTGTCAAATGTGAAGACTCGGTGGTAACTCGAGTATTGGTGGATAATGGTTCAAGTGCCAATATTTGCCCATTATCCACTCTGGACCAGTTAAAGATCGACCGCGGCAGGATCCACAAGAACAGTATCTGTGTTCGAGGGTTTGACGGAAATGGAACAGCTATTGTAGGGGATGTTGTACTTGAACTGACCATTGGTCCGGTCCTGTTTACCATGGAATTCCAGGTGTTGGACGCCACAGTATCTTATAACCTGCTGTTGGGACGACCCTGGATTCATGCAGCCAAAGCGGTGCCTTCCACCCTACATCAGATGGTGAAGTTCGAGTGGGAAAGACAAGAGGTCGTGTTACACGGCGAGGATACAACGTGCACCATGGGCGGAACCATTGTACCTTTCATAGAGACCGCTGATGACAAAGGTCCTTGGGTCTACCAGATTTTCGATACAGGGTCGGCCAACAAAATTTCTGAAGGAGAAATCATCCCGCACCCTAGGGTAGCTGCCGCAACAGTCATGATGGTCTCAGAAATGCTGGGTAATGGATTTGTGCCAGGAAAAGGGCCTGGGAGTCGAGCTTCAAGGGATTGTCCAACCTGTCTCCCTTCCTAAAAATCTGGAAACTTTCGGATTGGGGTTCAAACCAACCGCAACAGATAGGAAGCAAGCGCGAAAAATGAAGAAGAGGGTCTGGTTTCTGCCCAAGCCGGTGCCACGTCTCTCAAGGTCTTTTGTTAAAGCAAGTGCCAAGGGGTCGCCGGTCCCAAAGATTCTAGGACCGTTGATCGGTATCAATGAGGACCTGAATCAGAGTTTTGAAAGGCTGTTCGCGGATGTCAGTATGGTGGAAGCTGGAGAAGGTTCCAGCGAAACAGAGATACACTTTGTGGGGCCTGAGGCCAAGACCAACAATTGGACAGTTACTCCTCTTCCTGTCCGAGGGGAGTCTTGGTAGTAGGCTTTGATTTATGTTTTGTTTGTTTGTTTGTTCGGATTATTCAAGGGTGTAATCCAAATTTTACTTTCGTTTTTGTAAAAGTGTGAACCCTTTTATCCCGCAAGTTTAATAAAGTTCTTTTCTTTTGTCCCATTTTAATTTTGTTTTGTTCTTTTTCTTTCTGAACAGTTCTCTTTTTACTGGTTCTAATGACATGGCATGCACAGCGGATCTTCGACCTAGTCTAATAAATCAATCTGAATCCGACTCAATGATGCAAGAGGTCGTTTGTGACGATGAATCTGAATGTGACGAAGGTGAAGCCTTCGAAGAGATAAACCGAGAACTGTGCCAATTTGAAGAGAAACCCAAGCCTAACCTAAATGACACTGAGGCTGTGAATCTAGGAGACGCTGATAACGTCCAAGAGACCAAAATTAGCATCCACATTGAGCCGAATGTCAGAGAAGAATTGATCAAAACCCTCATGGAATTCAAAGATGTTTTTGCATGGTCATATGACGATATGCCTGGATTAAGCACCAATTTAGTGGTTCACAAATTGCCCACTGACCCGGCATACCCTCCGGTCAAGCAAAAACTAAGGAAATTTAAAACAGAAATGAGTGTAAAGATCAAAGAAGAAGTGATTAAGCAGTTGCAAGCGAAGGTCATTCGGGTCACTCGATATCCCGAGTGGTTGGCCAATGTGGTACCAGTCCCAAAGAAGGATGGAAAAATCAGGGTGTGCGTCGACTACCGCAACCTCAACAAAGCAAGTCCCAAGGACAATTTTCCATTGCCCAACATCCATATCTTGATCGATAATTGCGCGGGGCGCGAGATCGGATCCTTTGTAGATTGCTATGCGGGTTATCATCAGATCCTAATGGACGAGGAAGATGCGGAAAAGACAGCGTTTATTACGCCATGGAACCTACTGCTATCGGGTAATGCCGTTCGGATTAAAGAACGCCGGGGCAACGTACATGCGAGCAATGACTGCTGTGTTTCATGACATGATACACAAAGAAATCGAGGTGTACGTCGATGATGTGATCATCAAATCTTGGCGTCAGGAGGACCATGTAGCAGACCTAAGGAGATTTTTCCAAAGACTCCGAAGGTATGATATCAAGCTTAACCCGGCCAAATGCGCATTCGGGGTTCCATCAGGAAAGTTGCTAGGATTCATCGTCAGTCGACGGGGGATTGAGTTAGACCCATCCAAAATTGAATCCATCCGAGATTTGCCACCGCCAAGGAACAAAACAGAGGTAATGAGTTTGCTGGGTAGACTCAATTACATCAGCAGGTTCATCGCCCAACTCACAGCAACTTGTGAGCCCATATTTCGGTTGCTGAGAAAGGATGCTGCGGTAGGTTGGACGGCAGAGTGTCAGGAGGCCTTCGACCAAATCAAAGGGTATCTGTCTAATCCACCCGTATTGGTCCCGCCGAAGCCTGGGAAGCCCTTAATTCTTTACCTAACGGTCTTGGAAAATTCATTTGGTTGTGTATTGGGGCAACATGATGACACAGGAAGGAAGGAGCAGGCCATCTACTATCTTAGCAAGAAATTCACAGTACATGAGGTCAAGTACACTCAACTCGAGAAAACATGTTGCGCCCTAACTTGGGTAGCTCAGAAGTTGAAGCACTACCTGTCTTCATATACTACTTATCTCATATCCCGTTTGGACCCATTGAAGTATATCTTTCAGAAACCTATGCCCACGGGAAGGTTAGCAAAATGGCAAATTCTGCTCACAGAGTTTGATATCGTCTATGTAACGAGGACGGCCATGAAAGCCCAGGCGCTGGCAGACCATTTGGCAGAGAATCCCGTTGATGAAAAATACGAGCCCTTAAGAACGTATTTTCCTGACGAAGAGGTAATGCATACAAATGAGTTGGAATTGCCTGAGGAACCGGGTTGGAAGCTTTTCTTCGATGGAGCTGCAAACGCGAAAGGGGTTGGAATAGGAGCAGTACTCATTTCTGAAACAGGACGGCATTATCCTGTTACGGCTCAACTACGCTTCTATTGCACCAACAATATGGCCGAGTATGAGGCTTGCATTCTGGGTCTGCGCTTGGCTGCTGACATGGATGTCCAAGACGTCTTGGTCTTGGGAGACTCGGACCTCTTGGTACATCAAATTCAGGGTGAATGGGAAACACGAGATCTAAAACTCATACCATACCGACAATGCTTGCATGATCTGAGCAAGCAATTTCGATCGGTGAAGTTCAAACACATCCCGAGAGTTCACAATGAGGTTGCGGATGCCTTGGCCACCTTAGCATCAATGCTGCACCACCCTGACAAAATGTATGTTGATCCTCTGCACATCCAGGTCCGTGATCAGCACGCCTACTGCAATGCCATAGAAGAAGAAGCAGATGGCGAACCCTGGTTTCATGATATCAAGGAATACCTCAGAATGGGGATATATCCAGAACATGCCTCTAGAGACCAAAAAGAGCCCTTCGGCGTTTGTCGAATGGTTTCTTCCTCAGCGGAGGAGTATTGTACAAAAGAACCCCGGATTTGGGATTGTTGAGATGCATAGATGCCAGTCAAGCAACGACGGTTATGGCAGAGGTACATGCTGGAGTTTGTGGGCCACACATGAGCGGATATGTATTGGCAAGAAAGATCCTTCGAACAGGGTGTTATTGGCTCACCATGGAACACGACTGTATCACTTTTGTGAGGAAATGCCATCAGTGCCAGATACATGGAGATTTGATTCATTCTCCGCCAACAGAGTTACATACGATGTCAGCACCCTGGCCGTTTGTGGCATGGGGCATGGATGTCATTGGGCCCATCGAGCCGGCAGCATCCAACGGTCATAGGTTCATTCTAGTGACCATTGATTACTTCACCAAATGGGTTGAGGCTAAAACCTTCAAGTCAGTAACTAAAAAGGCAGTGGTGGATTTTGTGCATTCCCATATCATCTGCAGATTTGGGATCCCAAAAGTGATCATCACGGATAATGGTGCGAATCTTAATAGCAGCCTGATGAGAGAGGTATGCCAACAATTCAAGATTACACACCGCAATTCCACCCCATATCGTCCCAAGGCGAATGGAGCGGTCGAAGCAGCCAATAAGAACATCAAGAAGATACTGCGAAAGATGGTGGAAGGGTCCAGACAATGGCACGAGAGATTACCCTTTGCTCTGTTGGGTTATCGCACTACCGTCCGGACCTCCATAGGTGCAACTCCTTATTTGTTAGTGTACGGAACTGAGGCCGTAATACCGGCGGAGGTCGAAATTCCGTCCCTCCGGATTGTCGCTGAAGCCGAGATTGATGATGATGAATGGGTCAGAGCTCGATTGGAACAGTTGAGCTTGATAGATGAGAAAAGATTGGCAGCAGTGTGCCATGGTCAGCTGTATCAGAAGAGAATGGCGAGAACATACAATAAGAAGGTACGCCCCAGGAAGTTTGAAGTAGGGCAGCAGGTGTTAAAGAAGATCCTCCCGCATCAGGTCGAGGCAAAAGGCAAGTTCGCCCCAAATTGGCAAGGGCCTTATATTGTGACCAGAGTGTTGTCCAACGGTGCTTTGTGTTTGACAGATATCGAGGGGAGATGTGTCGACATGGCTATCAATTCTGATGCAGTCAAGAGATATTATGCGTAATTTCTTTAATTATGGCAATTATTGGTTCGTTTGTTTGTATTTGGCATTTATTGGATAATGAGATGACGGAGGCAATTCTTTCTTCTATCCAAACACTTTTAACCCTTGCTTCCCCTTTTGAGCCTTAAGTTATTCTTTCATACCCCTCTTTTGGAATCACTAATGGAAAAGACATGGAAAAAAGAAGAAAAAAGAAAAGAAAGAAGAGAGAAAAGAAAAAAAAAATCTTTAAAGGAAAATGAAAAGAAGGAGAAAGAAAGAAAAAACAACAACAACAAAGAAAAAAAAGATAAAATCATAAGAAATACAAAACCGTTGGGAACTACGTTTGACCTGATTCCTCAAAGAGGATACATAGGCGCCTCACGGCTCGGTCATAGTGTGCATCATAGTGTATATAGGATGCATAATGTACATAGTAGGCACAGTGTGCGTAACGCACATAGCTCAACATAAGTATATAAAAAAAAAATTCCCCAAGCAAGAAAACTGGGGCAGAGGCTATGTTTTAAGTTCCAACAAAGGTTCGATTCCAAAAGTTGTAGCAGATCACCCATCAAAATTATTTTCATTTTTGATAGCCTTTCGTTAGCCCCACACCAAAACCAACATCGACGTCCAAAAGACCTCCCGATCAATATCCAAGAGATGCCAAGTCAGGCAAATAAAGCCGAGAATAATACACCGATCCCCAGCAAAGAAGAGATCATAAGACTGGGACTGAATTGATGGTCAAAGGGATCTCCAGAAGAGAGGGTCGTATCGACAACACCCCGATTCTTCAATGAAGAAATAAAATGAGAGAGTCTTATCGGTGAAAACCTTCACAGGAACCGAGAGGCGACGTAAGATGAGAGATATAAAACGAGAGAGTCTTATCGGTGAAAAACCTTCACAGGCACCATAAGGCGCCGAGAGATGAGAGAAAAGAGAGAGTCTCATTGGTGAAAACCCCTCGAAGGGCACAATGAGGCGACAAGACAGATCAACAAAAAAGCGACCACATTCGCAACGAAATGGACAGTCATTTATCATCCCCAGCAAGTCAGACCATCGGGCAAATCGATTGATACAAATAGACTGGGTCGGGAATCTATGGTGCACGTCATGATCACGGGGACCAGTCATGTCCTCCAGATAAGTTCTTTTGAGTTTCTTCTCCCACCAAATATTGGTTCAGAGAGATTTTCTCCTTTTTCTATCTTTTATTTCTCTTCCTAAAAGTTGTCTTGAAAAGGATTTTTCAAAGCTTACTACCAGAGACCGAAGGGGAATTCATCCAATGCAGGATAACACAAACAGTCTTAAAAGCCGGTCCCAGACAATGCAATGATCGTGCCTGGCAGTTTTGGAGGAAGTAAGCTCCTAAAGGGAGTGGTTTCGGGAGTGAAAACAGACTCCCACAGCATGTGCTTAAAGAGAAAGCAGGAAAGGGGATAAATTGAAAACCAGCCCCAGCAGGCTAGAAACCCCCAGCAAGCAATTTTGTCCACCGACCAATTATGGAGGCATAAAGCAAGAAAAGGGGAAGAGAGAAAAATCATCCGCCAGAAAGACGCATTCTACCACCACGATTGAAACTAACTGAATCCTTTTGTCTGCTGCAGGAAAACAAAGGATTGATAATGGCAGCAAAACGCAACGCCAGGGAAATCACCAAAAACCGGGGCAGGAAATTTTCTGCCGATTGTCAAAAATTTTCTCAAAAGAACGGGGAAACAATTTCAATATATTTAAGTTCTAGGTCGCCCACCAGTAAAATGCGGAAATACATTTGAGTTCTAGGTCGCCCACCAGTATAATGCGGGAATACTTTTAAGTTCTAGATCGCCCACCAGTAAAATGCGGGAATACATTTAAGTTCTAGGTCGCCCACCAGTATAATGCCGGAATACATTTAAGTTCTAGGTCGCCCACCAGTATAATGCGGGAATACATTTAAGTTCTAGGTCGCCCACCAGTATAATGCGGGAATACATTTAAGTTCTAGGTCGCCCACCAGTATAATGCGGGAATACATTTAAGTTTTAGGTCGCCCACCAGTATAATGCGGGAATACATTTAAGTTCTAGGTCGCCCACCAGTAAAATGCGGGAATACTTTTAAGTTCTAGGTCGCTCACCAGTATAATGCGGGAATACTTTTAAGTTCTAGGTCGCCCACCAGTATAATGCGGGAATACATTTAAGTTCTAGGTCGCCCACCAGTAAAATGCGGGAATACATTTAAGTTCTAGGTCGCCCACCAGTATAATGCGGGAATACATTTAAGTTCTAGGTCGCCCACCAGTATAATGCGGGAATACATTTAAGTTCTAGGTCGCCCACCAGTATAATGCGGGAATACATTTAAGTTCTAGGTCGCCCACCAGTATAATGCGGGAATACATTTAAGTTCTAGGTCACCCACCAGTATAATGCGGGAATACATTTAAGTTCTAGGTCGCCCACCAGTATAATGCGGGAATACATTTAAGTTCTAGGTCGCCCACCAGTATAATGCGGGAATACATTTAAGTTCTAGGTCGCCCACCAGTATAATGCGGGAATACATTTAAGTTCTAGGTCACCCACCAGTAAAATGCGGGAATACATTTAAGTTCTAGGTCGCCCACCAGTAAAATGCGGGAATACATTTAAGTTCTAGGTCGCCCACCAGTATAATGCGGGAATACATTTAAGTTCTAGGTCGCCCACCAGTATAATGCGGGAATACTTTTAAGTTCTAGGTCGCCCACCAGTATAATGCGGGAATACATTTAAGTTCTAGGTCGCCCACCAGTATAATGCGGGAATACATTTAAGTTCTAGGTCGCCCACCAGTATAATGCGGGAATACATTTAAGTTCTAGGTCGCCCACCAGTATAATGCGGGAATACATTTAAGTTCTAGGTCGCCCACCAGTATAATGCGGGAATACATTTAAGTTCTAGGTCGCCCACCAGTAAAATGCGGGAATACTTTTAAGTTCTAGGTCGCCCACCAGTATAATGCGGGAATACATTTAAGTTCTAGGTCGCCCACCAGTATAATGCGGGAATACATTTAAGTTCTAGGTCGCCCACCAGTAAAATGCGGGAATACATTTAAGTTCTAGGTCGCCCACCAGTATAATGCGGGAATACTTTTAAGTTCTAGGTCGCCCACCAGTAAAATACGAGAATACATTTAAGTTCTAGGTCGCCCACCAGTATAATGCGGGAACACATTTAAGTTTTAGGTCGCCCACCAGTAAAATGCGGGAATACATTTAAGTTCTAGGTCACCCACCAGTAAAATGCGGGAATACATTTAAGTTCTAGGTCGCCCACCAGTAAAATGCGGGAATACATTTAAGTTCTAGGTCGCCCACCAGTATAATGCGGGAATACATTTAAGTTCTAGGTCGCCCACCGGTATAATGCGGGAATACTTTTAAGTTCTAGGTCGCCCACCAGTATAATGCGGGAATACATTTAAGTTCTAGGTCGCCCACTAGTATAATGCGGGAATACATTTAAGTTCTAGGTCGCCCACCAGTATAATGCGGGAATACATTTAAGTTCTAGGTCGCCCACCAGTATAATGCGGGAATACATTTAAGTTCTAGGTCGCCCACCAGTATAATGCGGGAATACATTTAAGTTCTAGGTCGCCCACCAGTATAATGCGGGAATACATTTAAGTTCTAGGTCGCCCAACAGTATAATGCGGGAATACATTTAAGTTCTAGGTCGCCCACCAGTAAAATGCGGGAATACTTTTAAGTTCTAGGTCGCCCACCAGTATAATGCGGGAATACTTTTAAGTTCTAGGTCGCCCACCAGTATAATGCGGGAATACATTTAAGTTCTAGGTCGCCCACCAGTATAATGCGGGAATACTTTTAAGTTCTAGGTCGCCCACCAGTATAATGCGGGAATACATTTAAGTTCTAGGTCGCCCACCAGTATAATGCGGGAACACATTTAAGTTTTAGGTCGCCCACCAGTAAAATGCGGGAATACATTTAAGTTCTAGGTCACCCACCAGTAAAATGCGGGAATACATTTAAGTTCTAGGTCGCCCACCAGTAAAATGCGGGAATACATTTAAGTTCTAGGTCGCCCACCAGTATAATGCGGGAATACATTTAAGTTCTAGGTCGCCCACCAGTATAATGCGGGAATACTTTTAAGTTCTAGGTCGCCCACCAGTATAATGCGGGAATACATTTAAGTTCTAGGTCGCCCACCAGTATAATGCGGGAATACATTTAAGTTCTAGGTCGCCCACCAGTATAATGCGGGAATACATTTAAGTTCTAGGTCGCCCACCAGTATAATGCGGGAATACATTTAAGTTCTAGGTCGCCCACCAGTATAATGCGGGAATACATTTAAGTTCTAGGTCGCCCACCAGTATAATGCGGGAATACATTTAAGTTCTAGGTCGCCCAACAGTATAATGCGGGAATACATTTAAGTTCTAGGTCGCCCACCAGTAAAATGCGGGAATACTTTTAAGTTCTAGGTCGCCCACCAGTATAATGCGGGAATACTTTTAAGTTCTAGGTCGCCCACCAGTAAAATGCGGGAATACATTTAAGTTCTAGGTCGCCCACCAGTAAAATGCGGGAATACATTTAAGTTCTAGGTTGCCCACCAGTATAATGCGGGAATACTTTTCAGCTCTAAATTTTGGAATCAGTAACCCCACCTGAAGGCGGAAGGTTACAACAGAGATCCCCAAGCAGGAAATAATAAAATCCTTAGCACCAAGAAGCAGAAGGCTGCAAAGGCAAGCGCGCAATTCAAAAGGAAGAAGGAACGCGTCTCAAAAGAAGCAGTTTGGGAACGTTGTAGCATGCCCAATATAACAATTTTGATGAAGAAAGCCATACCACTGAAGAAATCCATTGAAAGACTTGAAGAAGAGGGCCATGTTCCCAACAGATCAAGCGAAGTGATGAAAACTGGCATTCAGAAAAGGCGAAGAACCAGTATCATCCCCCAAGTTCACAAAATAAAGGCATCAGAGGAAAGCGTTAGCCGACAAGAAAGCAAGGCAACGAGAACAAGTTGAAGATAGATGAGATCTCATATTCTAGCTTAGCTTCTTGTTTTTCCTTTCAAGAACAATGTAACAAGGAGATCAGTGAGCAGTAGCATCCTACAGCAGCATGCAACAGCGCACAACAGCAGCGAGCACTACAGTCACACGGTAGTCCCAGCTACCAAAATTTTCCCGAACTACATTGACCTGATTCATGTTCAGCCCAGGATATGTAGGAAACCTTTGAAGCAAAGGTTCGGTCAAATCTTTTTCAAAAAATGCTTCACACGGAGTACTCGGACGAGCAAAAATCGCTCGCTTTATCTTTGCGCGAAAACCCTTCGTGTCTTCGTGCAAAGAGGGGCAGATGTAAGCACGTGATTTTTTGCTTCACGGATAATTGCTCCAAAAGAAAATAAAAATAGTGACAAATGACTTCACTGTACAATTTTTCAAGTTTTCCGTGACATGTGTTGTTAGTCATTTGTGGGTCTGTCTATTTCGCATTTAATCATTATCAAACAAAATACAAAAAATATGTGTCATTAAAAGAAAATGCAAAAATATATATGTGCACCGTCCGTTCTAGGTTGTGATTTAACTTACTTAAACATTTTAATTTGGTGTGATAATTATGTTGAAGTGCTACATTGTTGTTTTAATTTGATTTGTTTTATTATTATTTTGTTATTTTTTTTTTTAAAAAAATAGAAAACAAAAAGAAAAGAGTTGAAAATCGGTTTGGGCCCAAAATGAAAAAAAAAAAGGGCCCAAACCAAGCACTCAAGTCTAGTCCAAATCAGGCCTGCCCAGGCTCATCCCCAAACGACGCCGTATAAAGGCGTTTGATCTGAGCCGTCCATCCAGGCCAATCCAACGGCCCAGGACGCCCTTCAGCAACCTATTTCCAAACCCGACCCAGCTACCGGTTCAGCCCAACCATCACTTAAACCAAACGACCCTGTTTTAATATCAAACGACCTCATCTCACCCCTCACCATCAGATCCAAGCCGTTGAGATCATCTGATCTAACGGCTCAGATCCAATCCCCTACTCCGTATATAAGCTTTCCCTCATACCCCACGCCCCCTATCCGAACCCCACCCTTCACTCATCTCCTTCCCCAAACCCTGAAACCCCCAAACCCTAGCAGCCGCCCTAGTTTCCCTTTCACTAGAACCCGGCGGCATGAACGCCGGTGACCACCCCCTTCACACCCCTGAAACATCCAACCACCCTGAACACGAATCTACTAACCCTGTACCTCGAATCACCTTCCATCGTCTCGAATCTGGATTTGAAGATTCGAGACGAAACTCGATTTATACCAAACCACCCCAGATTTCCACTAGACAGTCCCCAGACCTCCCTCGTGACCAAACCAAGCTTGGTTTGGTCCGAATCTACCCACAACTCCTAAAAACTCAAATTTGAGAATCTGAACCTTAGAACACAAGAGCCTGAGGAATCCGACCTGCTTCATAGAGGGTTTGAGGTCTAATAGACCTTAACCAAGGTGTTCTCAGTTGAGAACACCCTGGTTAGAGTTTGTTTGGCCTCAAATGGTCAAATCTAATTCGGAATGGGGTCGGCCTGCTTTGAACATTTTTTTGTAAGTTTTCCTTTTCTGTTTTGTTTTATTTGAATGTGATTGGGTCTGTTAGCATGTTCTATTGTGTTTGTTCGGTATTTTCTGATGCTTTTCTTAATTTCTTCCGTCCTTGTAAAGACCTTTTATTTGGTCGATTGTTTTCTGTGTATGTTTTGAACGTATTCTGTGATATACATGTTCGATTAGGATAGTCGTCGCATAAATAATTCATATAGGTTCCCAATAATTGCACAAAAGTTGTCCGAAGCCCTTTGGGTCCATGTACGTATTGTTTATATGAACGACTGATTGTTACCTGTTGTAATTAGTATCGTCGACTTGATAAATGTCGCCGATTAACTTCCTACGACTGAATATTCAGATATGCTAATGCGTACAACCTCACATGACTGAACGAACCTGTATTGTGAATTGAATGGTGGACATTATCTGTGAATGCTAGTTTGTAGCTGCATTGTAAACAATTAAAAGAATCAGGCTAGGGCAATTCTGAAATTGAACTTTCAGAAGTTCAAAATGCCCTGATGCTACGATGGGTTTAGGGCAGTAATAATCAGGGTTTAACAGGGGTAGTCTGGGGTTTGAAAAGAACAAATGATTAGTTTAAATGAGCTGACAAGTAGGGTACTAATTTGGGATTAAACTAATACCAATGGGGAACAAGACACAAGAGTATGGGGTTTAAAATGAATACTAAAATGAGCCCATAACTCTTGATTAAAGAATAAGCCAGGCGTGGGGAACAAATGGCTGGCATCAAAAGATGCTTAGGCATGGGTTTAAAGGGTATGGGCAGTCTGCAAATTGGCAGAATCCAGGCAGCTTGACTACACTGGTTGTTTGGCTTATAAATAGGCTATTTCAGAACTTAAAAGGGGCTGGGAAATTTTAGTCTTGAGAGAGGTCTTGTGAGTTGAAGAAAACTGAAAAAATATAAGGAAATTTCCAGAAACACTATAACCAAACACTGTCTAAAAACTACAGAAGAATTCATATTGGTCAAGCTGTCTTGGCCAAGTTCTGTTGTTTGCCCTGATTGAGCTGCTTGTGATTGTTGAACTGCTGGTGTTGCTGCATTGAATACTCTGTTATTTCTGTTGCTTCACTACTCTTTTCTGGGATTGTTTATTTGGGGCTCGACCATCTGTTGGTTCTCTTGTTCTGGAAACTGTTGCTGTTTGTCTGTGGACTGTGGAGAACATTTGTGGTTGTTGGTTTGCTGCTGTGTTGTTGCTGTTTGGTTGTTGTTGTTGTTGCTTGTTGCATACTACTCAACTGATTACTCTCCTTCTTCCTTTCCTTTCCTTACCAGGTACACGATCAATGCCACCAATGTAATTTGAAAGTTTGAGCATGAATGCAAAAGAGAAGACCTGCAGATTGTTTTTATATATACATGGATTGTTGTATTAAATGTCATGTAGTATATAATAGTTACATTTTCGTTTGGACAATAGAAGTAGCCTACATGCTTAGTATATCAATGTAGGTTAGTGAATGCTAGTTCATATATGTATGCTGTTAGATGAAAATATTCCCATTGCAATAAGTTGTATCTTAGACTTAGTTTGATGGTGTAGTATATTCTCTAATGTAGGCCAAGTATGAAAACTATCCACTATTAGTTAAGTTCTTTCCCTTCTGTCGAATTGTCGCATATAAATTGATAAAGTCATTTTCAGAACAAAGAACCAGTTCAGGGCCTCAACCTCATGAAGGTCGAGCCCAGATCGAAACAGACCAAGCAGGCCCGTATCGGATAAACAGTGGCCCAAGTCTGGCCCATCTCGCATGAGCTAGGTTTGGGCCCATAATGTTCGATTAGTTGTCCATGGGCGTAATCACGTTTTTTATTATTCTGTAAAAGCATTTTGAATCTTGTTATAAATAGGCCTGCAAGCATGTAATTAACTAGGGCTATCTACTGCTTTCAATTAGTAGAGACAAACGCGACAAGAAACGTAGTTGCTATAGGATATCCTTTTAAAATAAGGACGAGATGAGCCTCGACAACAAATAAAGAAAAAAATGCACAAGTTGCGGGGCCCTCATTAAATGTATATATATATTGAAGCACTCAGTCCCTAAGGTGGGTCGTTTAGCAAATCTCACGACCTCCTGGAATAATAACGCGATAGCCTCTTTAAGCGCGTATTTAATAATTTCACCTTCTTAAATTCGGGTGCGCGTTTACGTGACCCAAATCCAATTCTCGGCGGATTCGAAATGCATTTCTAATCACAGGCACATTGATTGTGACGTGGCTCGAGATGCATGTCCATGACATTGCAAATTCCTTTTAAAAATAGAACGAGACGAGCCTCGACAAAAAAAATGTATAAGCTGTGGGGCCCTCTGAATGCATATATACTAAAATACATAGAATCCGGGACAGGCCGCTTAGTAAATTTTACGTCCTTCCCCAAAATAACAATATGTTTAGTCGTTTTAGGCACGTATTTAATAATTGTATCTTCCTAAACTCGGGTGCACATTTATGTGACCCAAATCTAAATCTCAACGGAGTCAAAGTGTGTCGACGATCACGGGTACATTGATTGTAACGCGGTCTGAGATACATTTTCACAACGTTGCAATCCTTGATAAAAATAACAGTAAATGATCAAAGCGGTTAAAAGATAAAAATTGCACATTGGTTCATAATTGTATAAAATCAGATAATCAAGATGAATATAACAGTTGAGCGACCGTGCTAGAACAACGGAACTCGGGAATGCCTAACACCTTCTCCCGGGCTAACAGAATTCCTTATCCGGATTTCTGGTACGTAGACTACAATATAGAGTCATCCTTTTCCTCGATTCGGGATCAAAATTGGTGACTTGGGACACCCTAAATCTCCCAAGTGGCGACTCTGAAATAAATAAACCAATCCCGTTTTGATTGTCCTTTAATTGGAAAAAACTCCCTTGTACCCTCGCGGGTATGTAAAAAGGATGTGTGACAAGGGTAATTGACAATAGAGAATTTTATATACCTGAATTCAAGAACAAGTGATTTGTAAAGAACCCTAGATTTTTTTCGTTGACTGCGTGAGTCGTTGCCTCTGTTTCCTAGCGTTCTGCTTCAGTTTATCGTATAAGACTTCTTATCCCTTTTGCTTTTGTTGAATGAACGTTTAAGCCTTTTGTTCTGTTAAGGCTTTTTAGCTTTTAGGCTTTTTAGTTTTATTTTTGCCTTCCCGCTTTATGGGCTTTAGGCTTTTCCTTTCTCTTTTTTTTCTTTTTCATTTTTCATTTTAACTTAATTAATAATTAATGATACTCATTTTTAGTAATTAGTAATATTTAAAATATTAATATTTTCTAATTGCATATCCAATTATTTAAGTGTGTGTGTGTGTGTATATATATATATATTTCACTATCGGCAAGATAAAATAATAATAATAATAATAATAATAATTTAGTTCTATAATTAATGTGTCTCGAAACTTTTATAAATTTGAGGAGTGTTACAATCTTACCTCCTCAAAAATATTCGTCCTCGAATATTGTTAGGGCCTTATTCTTAAGCTAACAATCATTCCTTAGGTCCTTGAACCTCTTAAATTTTCTTAGCACTACTGACTCTTCCAAGGGACTCAAAATTTTGGCTAGCTCCCTAAATTTTTAAAAATTTCGGCAGAGTTTTCCTTGTAAAATGGACTATCTAAAAAATATCCATGTCACAAATACCATAACCACATCAACAACAACCAAATATACCATAACAGGTCATTCATAGGCACCATACACAGCTCATAAATTAATTACTCACATTCCGGTAAGGAGGTACCACAATAACTAACAAGAACCTAAAGCAAAACAACTCTAGCACAAGTAAATCACTTTAATGAATTAAATATACTACGACATAAACTAAATTACTACAACAACTAAGTATAATCTAGGAAGGACAGAAACACTTGATAACTTTTATTTAATAAATAAAATATAAATGTCAAACCAAACTTAAGTTCACATACTTTTTTCCTCAAATAAATATGGATATTTCTTTCTCATATCTTCCTCGACCTCTCACGTAGCCTTCATAAGTCAAGCCTTCTTTAATTTCTATGGTATCGGCAGGTATTATATGTGACTCATCATGAATGTACTTTCTAAGCATAGACACATGGAAGACAGGATGAACAGAGGACAACTCAACGGGTAGCGCTAGCTTATAAGCCACGTTTCCTTTCTTTTCTAGAATTTCATAATGTCCGATAAATCTAGGTCTAAGTTTCCCTTTATTACCAAACCTCATAACTCCTTTCATTGGTGAAACTTTCAAAAATACCTTATCACCAACTATGAACTCTAACTCACGATGCCTCTTGTCAGAATAAGACTTTTGACGACTCTGAGCCGCTTTAAATCTTTCTCTAATTAGCTGAACTTTATCCAAGGCATCACAAACAAACTCTGGACCAATCAACAGCACCTCTGCTAGTTCAAACCAACCCACTGGAGACCTACACCTCCGCCCATACAACGCTTTATAAGGAGCCATACCAATGTTAGTTGTTATTGTAAGCAATTCTATAAGTGGCAAGTGATCATCCAAATTACCTCCAAAATCTATAACATACGCACGCAACATATCTGTGAGAGTCTGAATGGTCTTTTCTGCCTGGACATCAATCTGTGGATGGAAAGCGGTGCTTAAATTGACCTTGGTACCTAATCTGTTCTGAGATGCCTGCCAAAAATGCGCCATGAACTAAGGGCCTTTGTCAGATATGATTGAAACTGGAGTACCATGCAATCACACTGTTTCTTTGATGTACAACTGCACATACTGCTCTGCGGAATCTGTCATCTCTATTGGTAGGAAATGCGCGGACTTTGTTAGTCGGTCTGCAATAACCCAAATTGAATCATGTTTACGATACGTGCGAGGTAGACCTACTACTAAATCCATATTAATCATCTCCTACTTCTACTGTGGTATCTCTATATCTTGAGCTAAGCCACCAGGCCTCTGATGCTCGGCTTTGACTTGCTGGCAATTTAAACATTTAGCCACATGATTTGCTACTTGTTTCTTCATGCCTTTCCATCAATACAACTATTTCAAATCTAGATACATTTTGGTAGCACCTGGGTGGATACAGTACCTCGAACTTCGAGCTTCCTCCATTATGGCCTTCCTAAAACCATCTATATCAGGCACACATAACTGATCATTCAACTTCAAAACTCCATCACTTCCTAGAGTGAAAGCAATGATTTCTTTGTTTCTGACTCCTTCTTTTAATTTCACTAAGTACGGATCTTCATCTTGCTTAGCCTTAACATGCACAACAAGGGAGGATTGCGCTAAGGTATAAGCAGTTATACGTCCTTCTTTAGTCTAATCCAATCTAATTCCATCATTTGCTAGTTTTTGAATTTCTCGACCCAAAGATCGCCTTTGTACTGCAAGATGGGCTAAGACACCCATTGACTTCCTACTAAGTGCATCTGCTACCATATTAGCTTTGCCCGGGTGATAAAGGATATTGATGTCATAATCTTTCAATAGCTCGAGCCACCTTCTTTGTCTCAAATTTAATTCTTTTTGCTTAAAAATGTACTTGAGGCTTTTGTGATCTGTAAATACTTCATAATGCTCTCCATAAAGGTAGTGTCGCCATATTTTTAATGCAAACACCACTGTTGCAAGCTCCAAGTCGTGTGTGGGGTAGTTCTTTTCATGATTCTTTAACAACTTGGAAGCATAAGCAATAACTTTTCCATTTTGCATAATAACACAACCAAGACCCATTCTAGAGGCATCACAATACACTATGAACCCACCCGAACCTGTCGGCAAGGTTAACACAGGTGCAGTGGTCAACCTCTTCTTTAACTCTTGAAAACTCTGCTCACAAACGTCTGACCATTGGAACTTAACTGCTTTCTGAGTCAACTTAGTTAATGGAGATACAAGTAAGGAAAACCCCTCTACAAACCTTCTATAGTAGTCAGCTAACCCCAAGAAACTCCTAATTTCGGTTGGCGTTGTCGGCCTAGGCCAGTTCTTGACTGCTTGTCTTCTAAGGGTCTACTTTTATTCCTTCACTAGATACCACGTGGCCTAAGAATGCCACTGACTGCAACCAAAACTCACATTTTGAAAACTTGGCATAAAGCTCATTCTCCTTCAAGGTCTGCAAGGCTATTTTGGGGTGTTCTGCATGATCTTCCTTGCTCTTAGAGTACACCAAAATATCATCTATAAACACAATAACAAAGGTCTCCAAGAATGGCTTGAAAACTCTGTTCATGAGGTCCATGAATGCAACTAGAGCATTTGTCAACCCGAAGGACATCACTAGAAATTCATAGTGCCCGTAGCGAGTTCGAAAAGCTATTTTAGATATATCTTCTTCCCTGATTCTCAATTGATGGTACCCCGACCTCAAGTCTATTTTTGAAAAGTACTTTTCATCCTAAAGTTGATCAAATAAATCATCAATTCTTGGCAGTGGGTACTTGTTCTCAATGGTAACTTTATTCAACTGCCGATAGTCGACGCACATTCTGAGAGACCTATCTTTCTTCTTGACAAACAGGACCGGGGAACCCAACGGTGAAACACTCAGCCTGATGAAGCCTTTGTCAAGGAGGTCTTTTAACTATTCTCTCAACTCATTGAGTTCTGCCGGATCCATCTTATAAGAAGGTATAGATATGGGCTGAGTGTTTGGCATGAGATCAATGCCAAAGTCTATGATTCTTTCAGGAGGAAGTCCGGGAAGGTTATCTGGGAAAACTTCCAGAAATTTTCTAACAACTGGCACAGACTGAAGAGCTAGTGGTTCTGATTCTGGATTAATAATGTGAGCCAAATAGGCAAGACACGCTTTACCGATCATTCGTTGTGCCTTAAGGTAAGAAATAAACTTACCTACAAGCGATGATGAACTACCCTTCCACTCTAAGACTTCTTTATTTGGAAATTGGAACCTAACTATCTTGGCATGACAATCTAACATGGCATAGCAGGAAGATAACCAATCCATACCCATGACACATAGAAATCTACCATTTCTAACTCTATGAGATCGGCTTTGGTGTTGCGACCTTGGACTGAAACTATACAACATTTATAGACTCTTGTGAATTTCACTGACTCGCCAACTAGAGTAAATACTAGGAATAGCTCAATAAGTTGTTCAGGTTCTAGTCTGAGGTTAATTAAAAAGTATGGAGTCACATATGAGAACGTTGAACCTGGATCCATTATGGCATAAGCATTATGTGAGAAGACTAAAAGTATGCCTGTAATAACTTCTGCAGATGCCTCTGCACTCTGACGATCAAGTGTAGAAAATAAACGGGGTTGTCCCCTTCCCTGAGTAACTCGATTTGCACCTCTGCCTGCCCCATGCCCGGTCTGATTATGAGAACTACGAGCCTAAGGTGGTGCAACTACAGTAGCTGAGGAACTAGAAGGACGAGTTGATCCACCACTGAAATTACGTTGCAACTTTGGGCAGTTGGCCTTTATATGACTAATGTCTCCAAAATGATAGCAACCATAAAACCCCGAGCTTGCACTGACCTGAATGTTGCCGCTTACATGTTCCACAAAGACCTTGTTGGTCTAAATGTTGCTCAGCCTGACTCTGGCTATGTGAGGATGATGTCCTAAAATTCTAATTCTAGCGAGACTGATTTCCATAACTTTGAGTACGTCTGAAGGAAGACTCACCACCTGACTGATGACTAGACTGAGCTGGTGCTAATGACTCCTTATTAGAGGAATCTCTTCCACCTCCACTGGATGTACGATTAAACATGCCCGATGTCCGGGCTTTCTTGTTATGCTCTTTTTCTTCTCTCCTTTGTTATCTGTCTTTTTCTAAGTGCTTGGCAAATTCCACAACAGAGGAGAAGGCTGTCATCTCTACTGTTGCAGCTGATGTCGTATTCTTAATGTGCTAAGCTAAACCGCCAAGAAACTTGCGAATCTTTGCTTTTTCTGTCTTAACCATGTGAGGAGCATGCTTAGCCAACCTTATGAATTCCATGTAGTACTTTTGCACACTTTTATTTCCTTGCTTGAGTTGTTCGAACTATGTAGCCTTAGCTTCCCTATCCTCTTCTGGGATAAAGTTAGCCATGAAGGCCTCTTCAAATTCTTCCCAAGTAGGCGGACCATCGTCTTCATCTCTTTCCTTTTCCCACATCTCAAACCAAGCGCCAGCCACATCTCTAAGCTGGTAAGCAGCCAGCTCCACAACTTCATTATCAAATGCTTTCATCACTCTGAGGGATTTCTTGACACCCTCCAGCCACAACATTGGATCTTTATCAACTATAGAACCATGGAACACTGGAGGATTCAACTTCAAAAATTCATTCACTCTTGAGGACTCAGAATTGTTCTGTCTATTTGACTGAGGTGGAATCTCATCTCTTCTCTCATTTTGGTTGGCCATGAAGGATTTAAACATCTCCATAGCGCTGTTGATTGCATTAAACATCTGACCCACATCTGGGGATATAGTTGTCTGAGCCGGAGCTGTTGTTGGGGGCGGCACTGAATCCTGAGGTACTTGCTCATCATTATCCACCCTTTTTTCACGTTCAACTCGGGGTACTTGGACCCCTTTTGTGGATCCACCCTTCCTTTTCTGAGTTAAAGCCTTCTTAGTTCTACCTTGAACCACAATAGTAGCAATTATTTCTTGAGCAGCATCCTGAGTGTCGGTGTCAGAGTTGCGAGTATGAGCCATTTCAACTAGTTTTGGAGAAATAAATACATTAGATAATTTCTTAGAGGTAAGATCTACTGCACGATCTAAAGTATGAGAAAAATGAGACTTTTCCTAAATGTTGGTAGCCTCCTATTTATAAGTATGCCGCGTTTCATACCCATAAACAAGACTCTACTAACACGACTTCATAGACCCCTAGGACTCCATAAACCTAAGGCTCTGATACCAAGTTTGTCACAACCCATTTTCTGAACAAGCCGGGACCGACACTCGATCACTAAACATGACCGAGCAAACCATCTCTGCTTATCAAATCTATTATAACTCCAAACTTTATATGCAACAAGGCAACATCCAACCAAATACTTTTGATTAATTTAAATATTTAAATAAATCAACTCTAAAATTTTATTCGTAGTAACTACTAAATTACTGCTAAGTGATTATCAAAAACATCTAAATTTTAACCCAATAACTATGTCAATGAAGCCTCTACTGATAAACTGACGCACTGCTCAAGTCATGAGATTTCCTGGCCAGTTCTCTAAGTAAAAAAAGAAATAACTAAATAAAGATGACTCAAAGGAATACTCCACGAACAAAAGCAGAGCTCACCAATAGCACTGGAAGAGAAGGAAGTCCTAACCCGTAGCCTGCTCGCCTGCAAAACTGGTTCCTACGTTATACCGCAGACCAATGTAGGTTCCCAAAAGAGAACGTCAGTACCATCCATTGTACTCAGTGAGGCTCAACAACAGGGAGCGAAACTTTACTAACATATACATTACGAGCAAAGGTTCTAAATGCATGTAAAACATAAAGCTTATAAGAATAATTTTAAAATAATTGCATACTAGCAGTTTATGAATATTCTAAAAGAAATTCTTTTCTTTTTCAAAAAAATACTTCTCTTTATACTTTGGGAGTTCCAACTATTTTGACCTATTTTTGTCTTAGTCACCATGTGATCGGTACAGATTCGATCCCAACCTGATCGAATAGGCCCAATCCACGAGGTGTCACTCGTTTCATGGTTCTCAGCGCTCATATATCATACCTTAGCCTGGCTAAGTGAATTCTCAGCAACGAGACCCTCGGTTCGTGTGCTCCCTACTTTGGCACAAGTAGTTTCAGGAAGTTAACGCCATGGTCAAGACCCTCGGCCTGGACGATGACCCCTTCTCAGAATAAAGGATACTCCCAAAAATCTTTTCTTTCTAAAACTTCTTCTTGTGACTTTTCAAGTCTAAATCTTTCGAACATACTTATTCTAAAATTCTTAAATGTAAGGTAAGTCATAAGAATGAAATAAATATTCAAAATTATTTCTAAATATTCTTGCTTTTCATGAATTTTCAACATGAAAATGGCATATAAGAATAACACAAATATCTGAAAATGTATGCACATATATCAAAATAAATCATCTAACTTTAACTAAAATAATTCTAAGCTAATAGGAACTCACTCACTCCAATTAAGTACATATTCACTCTTTTAGCCAATTCATCAAATACCTTGTATGTATACTTTTGTGAGTTAAACCACTTTGGTAAAGGGTTATATCAACTCACCTCAATACTTTTCGAGCCAATACGTAGGCCCCAGTCCAATTGACACCAGTCAAATAATCGATTCTACAAAATCAGTGCATTTTAATTAATTTCAAAGTTTCGCACCTAAACACTGAACTTTACTGTTGATATAGAGAAAAAAGAGAATTAACTATTTAATTCTTACATATTACTACTTAAGATAATTGACAATAAGGAATTTTATATACCTGAATTCAAGAATAAGTGATTTGTAAAGAACCCTAAATTTTTTTTGTTGACTGCGTGAGTCGCTGCCTCTGTTTCGTAGCGTTCTGCTTCAGTTTATCCCATAAGACTTCTTAGCCCTTTTGCCTTTGCTGAATGAACGTTTAAGCCTTTTGTTCTGTTAAGGCTTTTTAGCCTTCATGCTTTTCAATTTTATTTTGTTTAAGGCTTTGTCTTTTGCCTTCCCACTTTATGGGCTTTAGGCTTTTTCTTTTCTTTTTTTTCTTTTTAACTTAATTAATAATCAATGATACTCATTTTTAGTAATTAATAATATTAAATATTAATATTTTCTAATTATATATCCTATTATTTATATATATATATATATATATATATATATATATATATATTCACTATCGGCAAGATAAAATAATAATAATAATAATTTAGTTCTATAATTAGCGTGTATCGAAACTTTTATAAATTTAAGAAGCATTACACTAATGTACTTTGAAAACCGAAGTTTAAGAGACACAACATATTCCTTAGTACTTTCTCAAAGTGTGCCAATTAAAGAATATTCTTTTGTCATTAATTAGGTAATATAATCATTCTCTCTGATTAGACTTAGAAAGAGATATTTTACCTATAGATATTCCGGCAATATAGAATTCTTTATGTTTTTAGTCATTGCACTTTAATTTATTTTGAAGTTTGAGTTTTATATTATAACATTGGATACATTTAAACGCAATTATTTACATCAATATCAACACATGCTTCCAACAATATTGCATTTTAAAAAGTTTTGAGAGATATAAGATATACTCAACGACTTGGCGGGATCACGGGACTATTAATCTAAATATTTAGATTCTTATGAGATGACGGAGCATAATTTATGATTAAGCTGAATAGTTAACACAGAAAGAGAATCATAAAAATCATAATCATGTGATTCCATAAAATTTTTGTCGAACAAGTCTTATTTTAAAAGATATAACGATGCCTTTTAGGATGTAATTTGGTTAAAATTGCTATTTAAATTATTTTTCTAGGTTAAACTTTGACATTAATGAAATTGTTAGCTATTAAATTCTTCTCTATTTGAATTATGCAGAAATTCTTAATATCTTAAAATTTTAATTTTGAGTAAAATTTTACTTTGATAAATATTTTTCTTATTCGTCGTAATTTGAGAATTACTTATATAGGATCAGTATTCATCATCTTCATGAATTTATACTTTTATGTTACAACTTAAACATAATTTTTAATATAATATTTATTTATTTATTAAAAAAAATTATACTTATTGAGAAAAGATAAACGTGCAATGCACGTACACTGAGACTATTATCATTAATTTTAGTGTCATGTTAATATATAAAAAAATAAAAATTAAAGGATATACATTAGTAATTACTCTATTTTAATTATTAACAAATTGATAAGATATTATTGTAATTGAGTTATGCAAATGATGTTATCTTTATACATGTGATTGTAGTTTTCTTTTTAAAGAAGATCACACTTCTTTTTATACGTTAAGTGATTGATACTATCGAAACGTACTCTTGGATTGCTTTATAAATTGTTATTAACTTTGCATGATTTAAAAAAATAGTAATTATAGTTTATTTTGTTGACCGAATGGATCATAAGTATTCCTCCACATGTAAATAAATAATATGTTTGAGAATCAAACTTTATGTGCATCAAACATATATATTCTATGTTTACACAACCAATTAGTTGGGAATTAAATTTATTTAAATAAAACAATCAAATATCAATATTTCTTGAAGCATCTAGATTCTAGATAAATGCTTCAAAATCATTCCAGTATTTTCGTACTAGGACGAGACATATTTTTGTTGATAAACTTACAAAAATGGCTCTCTTTCTCTCTCTCTATATATATATCATGTATTGTTAGCAAGACACATGGATGCTCTAATGAGGTATTATCATTTTTAGTCTATGCCAGAAACTATTTATATTTGATAGCAGAAAAAGTGTATACAATTTGTATAATTTTTATATATAACATACAAAATGTATACATATACAAAAAAATATATAAATTTTATACAATTTTTCGATTATTATATTTACAGCGGCTATATAGTATCATTTTTCCTTCTCTAATTATATTAAGATATGTAGTGTTTTAGTACCCCAGAAGTTTTTTCATAATTTTTAGAGATAGTAATGTATTATTATTTACTCAAGTAATCTCATAATCATCGGGTGCAAAACATATTTATTCTTATCCATGTACAATCATTTTACGTGCGAGTTAAGTTTAAACTTATTAACTTTTAAAAAATAATTATTTAACGTGTTTTAGAAAACAGCAGAATCAAAGAAAACAAAATCCAAACGCGCCAGTTTGTTTCCCAAAACTAAACTAAAACAATTTCAAATGCCTTATGAGCTTGTAACTATCCCCAACACAGCAACATTTACCAGTGAAACAAACTTGATTTTGTCTTATATTTTTATTCCGTTCTTTCTAATTCTTCATTTTACTCTTGTGATACTATTATTACAAGAAAGTATTCATTTTGTTAAAATAAAAGAAAATATTTTTTACATCATCATAAAAAAATACTTATTTTATTGAAATGAAAGAAAATATTTTTTCTATATCATAAAAATAAAAGTACTCTAAATAATATTTTCATATATTTAAGTTGGGGTAGGGGTAGGGGTTGGGTGGTAGGTGAGTAGGGATGAGGTGGGGGTAGTGGGGGTTGGTGGAGATGATAAGATTGAAAAAGAGTTTTGGAAAAAGTTTTACCTTCTTTTGATAGGGAAAATATTTTTCTCCAATTGGAGAAAAATAAATTCACAAAGAAAATATTTTTTCAAACAGTTAAACCAACTATGAAAAATTAAAAAAAAAAATCTAGCAAATGGGTCAAGGTAGAACTCTAAGGGGTCGTTTGGTAGGATGCATTAGAGAAAATAATGCATGCATTGATTTTTGGTGTTATAAAATCCCTTATTTGATGCACTTTCTCAACTTATGTATTACTAATGCAAGTATTATTTATACAACATATTTGGTATTATCTCATGTATAACTAATACATAGCAAACCATTGTATTAGCAATACCAAGACTATAACACATGCATCAGCGTGGTCAATGACGGATCCAGGATTTTTAGATTATGAGTGCTCAACTATACTTAGTTTGAAAATTGCTACTTAGACTGGGTGCTTAGTTAATATATTTGTATAAATTACCAATTTTTCTATATAAGTAGCAGTGTTGGTTTTCAAAAGCAATGGGTGTTTAAGCACCCATATGATATAATGTGGATCCGTCGTTGAGTATGGTTAAACACAAAATTATCCTTACAGTCCCTTAAAGCTAAAGAATATAGAGGGCATTTTTGTAAACAATTAATTTTCTTAAAAGTTATGCAATGCGTTTTAATATTTAATACACCACCAAACAGTGGATAAGAAATAATCCCTGTATAACTAATGCTTGCATTACTAACTCATGCATTATTAATCATTGCATTACTAATATAACTTATTCAGCAATATTCTTATACACCATACCAAATGAACCTTAAGATCGAGCATTCTTATGGGTCAAGATTGGGTATCATCATTGGTCAATTTAGATTGATAATTTTTGATGTTTTAACTTAAGTTAGCCCAAAATAGTCCATTTTCAAAAGCGTTCTAGCCCAAACCCATTAAAACTTAAACGGGTTGGGATGGTCAAATGAATTTGGATTAAGTAGGTCCACTACAAGCCGATTCGGACGATTTGTAGCCATACCCTATATTTATGCCACCTTTTAACCTATACTTTATTTTTAAAAACTATTGATTTCGTAGCCAACTAATAAAAAATCCGTAATAATCTATTATACCCCTTCCAAAACAAAAAATCCCTTTTTTCATATGCTGTGGATAGCCAGATATATTCCATGGAAACAAAAGTTCTGTCCAGCGAAATCCGCCACTCTACTATCCCTCAAAGTTATATCCGCCCTCAATCCGATAGGCCACTCCTTTTTGAAGTCGATGATTGTGAAAATGTTCCAGTAATTGACATGGGCTGTGGAGATAGAAACCTTTTAGTTCATCAATTTGGTATTTAAGAAGTATACCAAATTGGAGGAATCTGACCAAGAGGATTACATAAGTTAGTGAGCACTTGTATTTCCATCTAATACTTTCAACGTTCCAATCATATGGAAAGTCAGTTAAAACTTCAACTCTAAGAAGGTTGAAGTTCGCCAGTTATAAACAAAAACTTCAGCTCTAGAGCTGAAGTTTGCCGTTACAAAACAAAAACTTCAGCTCTAGAGCTGAAGTTCACCAGTTACAAAAAGAAAAACTTTAGCTCTAGAGCTGAAGTTCGTCAGTTACAAAACAAAAACTTCACCATTTATAAATACAAAAACTTCAGTTACTAAAGTTGAAGTTTGCCAGTTACAAAATAATTTTTTTTAGCTTTAGAGCTGAAGTTCACCAATTACAAAAATAAAAACTTCAGCTCCTAAAGCTGAAGTTCACCAATTACAAAACGGCTCGCAGTATCTTTCGACACCGTGGGAACGTGCAATCACAGGTATAATCAATCATAAAAAAGATGAAGATTCTCTTTCCCGTGAATTCTTCCATGCATGTTCACTATAAAGAGGTAATGACAAAGGCTTTTTAAGATCATCCTTGTGTAGTGCTAGAAAAAAAGAAATTTTTGAAAGTGAATTTATTGGTGATGAAATCAACTTTTCCTCCCGTTTTTGGTTCTGAAAAGTCCTAAAACGTGCTTAATGACTTTGCATTGTTCCTTGAAATAACATAGGTGTACTGTTAGCTTCCTTTGAGAAAATTCCAATTTTAACACAGAGGACTAGCTTATACTTGGAGAGAAAGTAGTCTTTTAATAAAGAAGGGTAAAATAGTCTTTTTAAAAGGCTTTTAACAAAAAAAGGGTACGGATACAAATAAAAAAACAAAGCGATTACAGGTTAAAAAGGGGCGTCCCGTAATTTTTACGTCGATTCCGGACCGAAAAGACCCAACGGACTAATCCCTTAATTTGCCACCTCTATGTAATAGTCCAAAAATAGTAGGAGTAGATATTTAAGGAAAAAGATAAGAAAAATGAACAGGGACCCATTCAAAGAATATAATCATTGGAGACTTATCCAATAAGAAAACAAGAAACAAGCATGGCCAAGTAAAATTCACTGAGCCACAAACTCTAACCCTTTTATTGAGAAAAGAAACTAAAGAAAAGCAGAATACTCCTTTCCGTTTTTTTGGGTTTGTGAGAAATATTGATTAATTTTTTTTGGTATTCAAATTCTTTTTGTTGGATGCTAAGAACTTCTTCCTCGACATAATTTTATTTCACCTTTTCTTGTTCTTTCCCATAATAACTACATAAGACAAGCAAAATATATATCGTATTTTTACCTCTATTTTCTCTCTCCTTTCCCAGACAAATGGTTAAAATAAATTAGCACCAAATAATCCAATGCAATATGTAATTTTATTAAGATAGTGAGCTTTGATCGGGTGCTAAGTGATATATACGAGTTTATAATTTATGTACTGAGTGTAAAAAATATGAATTTATCAAATAAATAATACTGTTAATAAAGAAAAAACTTTTATGAAGCATATATATAATCTTTCCGTTTCAATTTATGCGAATTTATTTAAATGTCACGAAGTTTAAGAAAGAACGAAAATTTTTAGAACTTGTGATATGCAGAGTATTTGTATGGCTATAAAAGCTTCTCACCAAGGATAGAGTTGAAGTTTAAGTTAAATCGTTTCCAAATTTAATAAACGATCATTCTTTTTAGGATGTACCAAAAAGAAAACAGGTTCATCTAAACTGAAATTAAGGGAGTATAATTTAAAATCGAAATGAAATACCACTACGTCACAAAAAGGACTTAGTGGGCATTTGGACATAAGAATTGTAAAATTCCAAAAAAAAAGTAATTTTTTTTTCAAGTGAAAATGACATTTGAAAATTAGAGTTGTGTATGGACATGAATATAATTTTGGGTTGTTTTTGAATTTTTGTGAGTGATCTGAGTGAAAATTTTAAAAAATAACTTTTTCGAGTTATTCAAATTTTTGAAAAAATTCAAAAGTCATATTCAAATAAAAGTTGAAAATTTTATAGCCAAACACTGATTTCGAAAAAAATAAAAAAAATTTGGAAA
This sequence comes from Nicotiana sylvestris, assembly GCF_000393655.2. NCBI lineage: Eukaryota > Viridiplantae > Streptophyta > Magnoliopsida > Solanales > Solanaceae > Nicotiana > Nicotiana sylvestris. The sequence continues at coordinate 47,570,489 of NC_091058.1, forward strand.
AAAGTAAACGAATTCTTATGTCCAAACATGCTCTTAGAAATCTCAAGACAAAAAAAAAAAAAAGAGAGAAAAAGAATTTCGATACAGCTGCTGAGTCATTAATGTTCAATTTTGGAACTTTTGGGGGCAAAAAAAGATTAGTTGAGAGTTGGAGAGTAATTTATTTATTTAATCATTAAAAAACAATAATTTAAAAAAAAGAAACATGTGTAGGCTTGGTGCCAAAAGGGGCCATAAGGGAAACCTTGAACAGCTGCTGCAATCTGCATGGCGAGAAAACCAAACCCGTGTTCCTGCAAAACTTTCTCTATTACACTCTCTCCTCAAAAGGGTTTGGATTTTATGAAATTTGCAAAAATCCCTTAGCCTTGTTCGTTTCTCCATTTTCCTTTCTCTATTTTGAGATTTTTTTCTCTCTTCTCTACATAATACATACAAAATTGTGACAGCTTGCAGCTTATGGACTGTCTTTCCACTTCAAATTCAATATCCCAATTCCTCATTTGGGTCTTTCTTGTTGTTGTAATTGTCGGTGCTGAAGATGGAGTCGATTGAAGATACCCGCATTCCTCAGAACAATTTGGTACTTTAATTCTTGAAAAAAATTCCCTTTTTTTAAACACTTGCTGATTCTTTTGGTTGTGCATTGAGCTTTGTTGGGGGTGCTCTTGGTTGCTGGTTCTTGAATTTTACTTTTTGTGCTATTTCTTTGTCTAAAATGGATATTGATTTTGTTGTTCCTTTTTTGGTTTCTCTCTTATTATATACTTAAAATAGGAATTGGGTTTTGGGAAACTGTGATAGATATGTCGTTGTTCATTATCTAAGGCCATGTTATGAGTTAATATTGTGGGAACATGTATGACTCACTATTTCACTACTAAAGGCAACAAATTAATGTATAGAGTAGTTCTATGTTTTTTTCCCTTGGAATAGCTAATTCTAGGTAAAACGTTCCTCTCATGAAATGTAGTTAAACGTTTCTGCTTTACTTCTTCATCCCCGTCTTTCTGGTTGATGGTTTGTTTATTCTTTTCTTTCATTATTAACTTCAATGTTTGTTAAAGATTGGGTCTTGTGTGAAAACTCCTTTTCCCATTTCTGGTCTACCTTTGGATGCCATCAGGGCAATGGTAAATTCACTAAAACTCACAACTTATCTTAGTTTCCTCATAGTTGGATGTGTTTCAGACTGTCACTACTGTCACTGTTAACGGAAGAGACGTAGATGCTATAGCTGTTCACATTGTCCTTTTTGGTGAATATGAATTTTTTGTCCATTCTTCTAAATGACCAAAAGAAGTTATATTTTTTCATAATTGTATCATTTGACTCATGAGGTGTTATGATTTAAATTTCTATGAAGATGATCTGCTTTGTGAATAAATAAATGCATCATATGATTCATGACTTATACTAATTCAATTGAAACACAGATCCTACAAACGCCTGGAATCAAGTATAATGGTGTTCCATCTAGATTGGAAAGGCTATTAAGAGAAAGGGAACTACGAAAATCCAGCAAGTCTCTATATGCAAATGAAGGCATAAGAGATGGCTACAGAGACTCAGATGTTTCTGTAAATGGAATTGAACTCTGTCTATCAGATGGCGATAAGAGAACTCGAGATGAAGAGCTTATTGAAGGACTTGTAGCTGCAAAAACCCTTTCTGATGGCTCTGAGAGGCTAGATGGACGACCACAAAAGCAAAGATTGTTGGTTGTGGCAAATCGGTTGCCTGTTTCTGCTGTTAGGAAAGGCAAAGATTCATGGGCTCTAGAAGTTAGTGTAGGAGGTTTAGTTCGAGCGCTGTTGGGTAAGACAAAAATAATGCTCTATATACACGAAAAATGACTAGCACATTTTGCTCCTGATACCTTTCTTTATTTTTCTCTGCAGGCATTGTTCATTTCCTTATCTTCTTAAATTATCTACTACATTTGAGCTTCAGTGAGGTTCTTTTCATCTTGTATGTGTGCTAGCTGATGTCTTCTTATTTTGGTAAAGGTGTCAATGAGTTTGAAGCAAATTGGATCGGGTGGGCTGGGGTGAATGTACCTGATGAAATTGGTCAGAGATCACTTACTGAAGCTCTAGCTGAAAAGGTTTGTAAAATAGGTCCCATTTTAAATTCTTGATATATCACTTGCCAACAAAGTGATATGTGTAGAGCTCTACTTCTGTATACCGCCTATTATATGCTGTTGCGACATCAACATGTAATAAAATACTGAACTTCATCTAAAAGATTTTACCTTGATGCATGCTATCAAATTTAATATCTGTATAACAACTACCATAAAAAGGTTGGATTTTTATGTGCTTTATTGTTTACATGACTGCAGAGGTGCATTCCAGTTTTTCTTGATCAAGAAACTGTTCACCAATATTACAACGGCTATTGTAATAACATTCTATGGCCTCTTTTCCATTATCTCCCACTTCCGCAAGAAGACCGTCTTGCAACCACCCGTAGCTTCCAGTCTCAGTTTGCTGCATACAAGAAGGCAAACCAGATGTTTGCTGATGTCATCAATGAGCATTATCAAGAGGGTGATGTCGTCTGGTGCCATGATTACCACCTGATGTTTCTACCAAAATGCCTTAAAGAGTATAATAGTAAAATGAAAGTTGGTTGGTTTCTTCACACACCTTTTCCTTCATCCGAAATTCATAGGACATTGCCATCTCGATCAGAGCTGTTAAGAGCAGTTCTTGCTGCTGATTTAGTTGGGTCAGTCACTTATCTCTATTTTCAATAATTCAAATAGTGTCACAAATTGCTTAGGTATTGGAAACAACTATCAATTTTGAATTATGGTATTGTTCAAGATCGGTGTAACGGAGTGGACAAGGCTACCTAGAAAAAGCATAAGAGACGCTTACCTATTGTACCAAGTAATGTTCTCCGTGCTGTTTCACCATGAGATATTATACCTTAAGTGAATGAGGAAAAGAATGTAAAGCAGTCTTAAGGATGCAGTGCGTAACAAGATCGTCTGTCATCTGTGGACGGTCTAGATTAGTGTAAGCACTAACCAATGCTTCTCCTAAAGACTATCTTAAAGTAGTATTCAGAAGAAGGAATAGAGGTTTGATACCATTTGTGTCCAATTTGGTTGATGCCTATTATTGGGAAGGAGTGTTTAACATATTGTGAGCAAACTCTGGTTAATTAAAGAAGCAAACTGTCCCTTTTTCTTGTTTACTTTTTTTTCTTTTTCTTACCTCAAGAGGTTTATAATGAGAAAATTCTTATTGTTGTGATGGTGATGCATAAATGAGGGTTTGAGAAGCATTCCACCAGGGAAACAAAGGGCTTGTGTTTTCAAATACCATCAGTAAATTTAGTAAGGGGATAAGTACCTCATTAACATCACGGAGTTCAGCTTATTTTGAATCCATGACTATTTTCTGAACTATGAGAATTTTCTGTACTTCATAATTTTGCAGCAAGAGGATTTAGATTGTCCTTTATGTAAAGAGCTTTCAGCTGGTTCAGGTTTTGAATTTTTTTGATTTTGTCTACAGCTTCCACACTTACGATTATGCAAGGCATTTTGTTAGTGCTTGCACTCGCATTCTTGGGCTTGAGGGCACACCTGAAGGAGTGGAGGACCAAGGAAAGCTGACACGTGTTGCTGCGGTATATGAAGCATTTATTAATAGCTTTAAATGTTTTATATTTTTTCTTTTTTCATCATTTGCAACTTAAGTCAAGTTTCCTCTTTTGCAAGAGGTTATGGATGATATATTGACTGGATCCTTTGGATGAACAGTTTCCTATCGGGATAGATTCTGATCGGTTCATTAGAGCTCTTGAGCTTTCTCCAGTCAAGTACCATATCAAAGAACTGCAAGAAAGATTTGCTGGCAGAAAGGTTCATTCCAGTATAAAATCTTTGATCACCATGATGCAGATTTTTTTACAGCATTCAATCAGTATAGCTCGAAATGTGGAATGCCTTAATTATTTCACTCCTCAAATTTTCTGTCATCCTCAGTGCAACAGTTTGATGTATGCTTCCTCGTAAAAACATCAAAAAATTGGAATATAGAAAAAAGGTGAAAATAGATATATTATCCCCATTTCAGTCATTATCACAAGAAGAGTTGCCTTAGACCTTGATTGCAAAGTATTACAATTTGTTTTTAAATTTCTGATTTTAAAGCCATGTATAGGTGTGAAGTAGAAAAAGAAAAGTGAGATGACCATCTATATAATAGATGGGATGATTGAGAATAAAGGAAGAAAATTGAAGAGAAGCAAAGATGGAAACCTAAGTAAACTTTATTTACTGATTTTTGATTGGCAATTTGTTAATTTACAGGTAATGCTGGGCATAGACCGTCTGGATATGATTAAGGGAATCCCCCAAAGAATATTGGCATTTGAGAAGTTCCTCGAAGAGAACCCAGACTGGCGTGACAAGGTAGTTTTGCTACAAATTGCAGTGCCAACCAGGACAGATGTCCCCGAGTGTATGTTCCTTGTCATCAAGTTTATTTCTGTTGTTTAACTACAGCATATAATTTGCATACTACTGAATCATGTCTTGTAAATTTTGTGAACAAAAATACTGCTAGTTGTCAAGAACATCTGGAAAGAAAAAGAAAGGAAAAATGACGATGTTCTTGGATTGTGATAGGCGAACTTAACGAATAATTTATTAACTGCAATAAAATATCCTTAAAAACTTCTACAGACAAGCTCCTCCTCTCTAAAATTCCGATAATCCTATCTGCAACATTCCATCTTTCTGGTATTCTTCTCTAAGCTTGTATCTCTCCAATGTCTCTCTTATCTTCTCCATTCTTCCTTTTCCTCCTCGCTCGAGATTGTGAACCTTGTCAGCTTCTAATAGCCTCTTCTTAGCTCACTCACTTTCTGTTTTCATCTCAGGCGACTCTGTCTTCTGATCTGACATCTTTTGAATAGGGCAAAAAGACACTGATTATGCAGTAATTAACCCTAGTTTAACGGCATTGAGAAATATAAGTCAATACTTTTATCTTCTATGGAAAAGTCCCTTGTTTTATGCCTGTGAGAAATCTTCCGAATGTTCAAAGACTGATAGTGCAAATTCGAGTGGACTGAATGGAAGAGAAGATCTGTAAACAGGAGTAATGTTGAGGGCGAGATACATCAAGAGTTTGAATCCTGCTGGCGAATCAAATGAACTAAGTTTGGTACTTAGTGCAGAAGGATCAAGGGGTAGGCCTATCATTTTCCGAGTTCCAAAGTTGGAAAGAGTGGATTCTGATTTTTTTTTTATTTTATAAAAAGATTCATTTATATCCTTCTCAAAAAAAAAAGAAAAGATTTTGCACCAAGTAGCACAATTCATATCTATAAAGCACAGTAGTTTTTTTTTAATTTTATTTTTATAAAGCACATTAGTTAATGATCTTTCAAGATTTTTTTTTGTATTGAATAGTTAATTGTTAGTGTAATTTCTAAAATTATAGTGCATTATATATACGCTATCGTCAAATTATCATTGAAAAAGATGGCTCAAAACTTCTGATTTTTGGACTAACTTTGTAAAATTGAAAATAAAATCCTTATATGGGTAGTAAGGTATATTATTGCCAAGAAAGCCTTGTTATATGTTAAACATTTTGGTATTTTTCATGGGATTTCCTTATTAAACCTGTTGGGCAGATCAAAAACTTACGTGCCAAGTACATGAAATTGTGGGACGCATCAATGGAAGATTTGGAACTCTAACAGCTGTCCCGATCCATCATTTGGTCTGTCTCTTGTTACTTTATAATATGAATTTAATTGTTGATATTAATGGATATGTATTACTGTATTATTCATGCTAGGCTCTTTTCTTTGCAATTTGATTTTGTTGATACTTTTGTAAAGTCCTAAGTTGGTGCAACTTGTTTTGTTTTTTATTTTCAACAATTGATTCTTCTGCATTTTGAGAATTATTTTTTTTCCATTTTAGGTTTTTTAAATTTTAGGAATGCTGTAATTTCTGGATGCCGTGCAGTTTCTTAAAATGTTGAATCGGTATGATATTGTTCATTCTGTGTCAAGTGGGTCTTCTCAGTTGCTTGAGTTTTACAGTAAGATTAACAGGTTATTGGTTATTCCCAAAGTTGGTTTTTGTCATTTTTTCTTTACAAAAATGTTCACTGTCTCCCATTCCCCATTTTAACACTAGATCATAATGATCAAATGATAAGGAGTTATCAAAAAGAAAAAATGGAAAAAATGACAGCCGGATGCACGAAGCATCCCGCGTTCACGCAGGGTCCGCGGAAGGGCTGCACGCCAAGGGGGTATGATGTGGGCAGTCTAATCAATGGCGGATTCCACGACTCAAACATGCGACCTATAGGTCACATGAAAGACAAGTTTATCGTTGCTCCAAGGTTCCCCTCTATCAAAAAGAAAAAATAAAGAAAGATATAACAATAAAGGTCTTAGGAGTACCTTTTTGAATCCTCTGATTTACTGGTGACATTAATACAATAATACCTATGTCTTTGAAGGAGTATTGTAGAGTTAGAAGCATTTTACGGTGTGAAGTACTCAACATTTGGTACTTTGCAGCAAAATTTGTTAATTTTACAATTTGATCCTGAAACGGTACAGTTGAGAAACTCATCTCTTGCCAAAATGTTGAGTGTTTTCTTACAAGTATAAAGTGGGAGACTGGTTTCCTTGCAGCAATGTCTTCCCCTTCACCCCTTGCCACCTCTTAACTTGACGCTGAATTTGCATCCTCGCCATACCCTTAACTCATTTACTTTCCATCTATTCTCTTTTGTCAATCCAACCCTCCTGGCCCTTTCCTTACCCATATCTAATTATGATAATTATTTCCTTTTTGTTTGCTGGATTGACACATGACTCAGAATCTAATTTTGAGCCAGCACTTATACATTAAATAGTATGAAGTTAGGTACCAAATCATAAAAAGATAAAAACAAGGTGTGAAGTGCCAAACGGGCATATATTAAAAGCGCATTAAACTCAACATTTGGTTAACATTGTTTTTCCTTTACTCTTATTTTCATTAAGTCTAAATTCACATTTCAACATATTTATGCTTCATCTCGACCTGTAAGTTCACCCCTTAAAACTTTATGATTGCAGAAACAGAAAAGAATTTCTCAAGGTACTATGGTATAAATACACCTGCTTAGCATGGATATTCACATCTGTTTAGGGTAAAATGTAGAGTTGGACAGCACCGAGGGTTGAAAACAATGGAAGGCTAGAGTTCAAATCCCAGCAGACAAAACACGTTAGGTGATTTCTTCGCGTCTACCTAAGTCTCGGTTGGTAGAGTTAACCAGTGCTTGTGCATTTGGAGGTAGCAGGTAGCCGATGCCATAGTCGAGGAGTGCACAAGATGGCCCGAACACCACAGTCGTAATAAAATAAAAGTAGATTTGGGAATGTGAGGTAGTACACACCATGACAATTTTACTTATAAGGAAACTATAATAACTGAAATATAAAAGTCATAATGAAGATTTTTGTCATTCGTAACTCATAACAGGCATAATTGTAGAATAAACGGACCAAATATCAAAAAGGTTTTGATGCTACAAGACAAACGACTCTCAATAGTACTCAATGTTATGCGACATAAAGGAATCTCAATGTGAATCCTATCTTTGCTAAAATGTTAAGGCCTTTCATTATGATTAAGAACTTGCATATTATTTATCTTCTCGATTAATGTACACAAATAACAGGTCAGTGGCTGATTCATCAGCTATGTTTCTTTGTTTGTTCTCTGGTGTCTTGATATTATGCTATAATTTGGGTAGTCCATATCTGTAGATACTCAAGAAAATCTTTATCCTTTTACTTTGTTCCTAATGCAAAAAAAATTTCTTCCAAAGGGATCCCGTTATAAAAAGTTCTTTATTCATGGAAAGATTTCTGTTATCATTTCCTCTTTGGATTGGACATATATGAGTGTTTCCTGACTCTGCCTTTTTTCCCCCAGCTTCTATTAAAGGTGGGGCACAGATACTAGATTACTTCAGAATTCTTCTTAAATTTGGAGCTCTCATTTTTTCTGATGTCATTTTTTAATTAATGATTCTAGGTTCCTTTTGATATAACCTACTAAAATGCTCAAAGCAATTCTGAGAGTACATTTATACTTCGGGAATATTTAGCTTACTCCTTGAAAATTTCTCCTCGTCATGGTTGATCGGCTTCTTTTGATTATTATGTCAATACAGAAACGCAGTTGAACCTTGAGCATGAGGACACGCACCTGGCAGTTTTAGAAATTTATTGTACTACAGGTGAAAGAAATATTGCAACAGATACAAAAGGATACTAAGGATACTGTATTAACTCTTGAGATGTCATTCAAGTAATTTCCGAAAAAAGTCTTATATAAAAATTTCTTGTTATACAGGAATGGCTATGAGTATACCCATTTGTCGTCTTCTGAATTGTAGTTGGGCTGGATGGGTATATTTAAAGTAAAGGACAAACTAAGGAATTACTTACCTTTAACACTTAACTCTTGGTAAACGCTTCTGCTTGAAATCTTTGTTGGTTAAGCTAAAATTTAATACAGGCAGTGTTTGGGCTGTTGTTAGAGATTAAGCAGCTAGTTTATGTCAGGAAACCTTGTATTGTTACAGCTTTCTGCTGGATAAATAGACTCATCGAGACTCTATCAGGTAATGCTGCATAGTCAAATCCTCAAAGTATAGTTTCCGTGCTTCAAATACTACTACTTTGAGGCATCAGGTCGATTAATGCAAACTTGAGTCTGAAATGGATTGAAAAAAAAAACGTTTCACTTCTTATTTTACTTCGTGGCAGAAGAAAGCCCAACACTTTGACATCACTCTACTTATCGGAAGGGAAAAAACCCAATACTTTGACAAAGTCTATAACACTAACCAGTAACATAAAATAAGCCGAATTATTTTGCTGGTGTAGCATTTCTATGTGAAGGGTTCCATCAATCTTATCTTCTCTGAACGGCATTATCTTTTGCTTGCTTTTAATACTTACTTACATCTTAATCAAAAAGGTCACGTCGTTATACTGAAGGTCTGGTTCTTCCGTGTTTTTTCTTTGGTTTTAATCATATATGATTAGAAAATATATTGCTCTTGAACCGGGAAAATCTTTATCTTTCTTTATCTATTCTGCTTGAATTGCAAATCCTCTGAACCGGAAAAATCTTTTTCTTTATGTTTTCTACTGGAATTGCATATCCTCTGAATAGATTTCATGTGGTGTCATTTTCCCAAGAAAGCTTTCAATTCATTGATGGTATTTGTCCATTACTTTTTCTGAGAGTAGAAAACATTAATTATAGGTCTACAATCTGAGATTGATGGTCAGTTAAACATCATGGAATTGAGTCAATTGAAGTATCAACACTAAGTTTTCAGTTTAACTTTTGTTGCTTGAATACAACAGTGTTTAATGAAGTGGTTGATAATAAGAGGAAATGTTTTTGAAAAGGGATGGTTCCTATGGGAATATTTTTTACTCCTATAGGGTGCTTTTTCATTTTATATTTTTGTGGGGGTAAGTCAACTAAAGTTTATAGATATACCAAGATGGTGTTAGGTTACAGAAGCATTGATTAAATGTGATGTTATGGTCCCAAGAATCAAGCCAACTAGATATAAAACAAGGATCTTCCTCTTTACAGTAAAATAAACTGAATGGTGAATTTTTGAGTTTGAGAACGAGTTCATGATTCTGGTTGCTGGCATTTGGTATTTCTTATTCTCATTTCAGCTTTTTCTGCTACTTCTTCTCATCATTCCTCTTTGCTTTATGAGCGATTTCCATAACCTTGTGAAGATTCTAATGATATTCTCTCTATATTTACAGGACCGCTCTCTTGATTTTCATGCACTGTGCGCAATTTATGCTGTCACTGGTACTCATTCTTGTTATCTTCCTATAAATTATACTGGAAATAACTTTAACATGGTTAGAAGGTGGAAAACATAGTTGAATTCTTCTGATAGAGAGGGGCAGATATAGGGAAGGGGAAAAAGGAAAACAACAACACATTCCCAGGGGGTTGCCTGCTCAATATCTGAAGAAAAGAAAGCAAAACTTGCAGCCGTCTGTGCCATAGCTTTTATAAGATCGCAAATTACTTATCGGTCCTAGGATGATGTCCTGAACTGACATATGAATGTACTAATACTACTGTTTATTAGTTTTTAGATTTTTGGGTTTTGGCTACGTCCATGTATGATAGTATATGTTGAGGGCAAAAAAGAAACTAGATGGGTGACCAAGAAAACTTACTCTTTAGAAACTTGAAAGGACAAGTTGGTATCTTTCTTGTTTGCAGCACATAATAATTTATTTTTTAACATTTTATTTCTTTTTTAATTCATACCACCAATTTTATGATGGTTCTGATAACACTTGTTAGTTTCAAAGTGCCTAAAGTTTTCCTGAATACACTTTCTGCCCCTTTTGTCACTTGTTTTTCTGTTTCTTGCAATTTGTTTAGATGTTGCTCTAGTTACATCCCTAAGGGATGGAATGAATCTTGTCAGCTATGAGTTTGTGGCCTGCCAAGCATCCAAGAAAGGAGTCCTAATTCTAAGTGAGGTAGGCAGTTCTCTTTTTATCTATGGATATGATTTCACTAATAACATTTTTAGAATCCTTGATCGGTAAGCATATGACCTTTTCTCACCATTTGAGCTAGATTTTCGGGTTGATATAGGAGCTAGGTTATTTTCTCAACATGGCATCAGAACTAGGCTCATCCTCGATGTTGGGCTACCTAATGTTGGATCACACACGTTATGTTGCTCCACGCTCCAGACACCCAGCCTTGAGCATGGGGGGAAGGGGTGAGGGTTGTTAACATCCCATATAGGTTAAGTATGATTGTAGTCTCTCTGCATGATTGAGCTTGTTTTTGGGGTTGAGCTATTCACTATGTTCACCTTCTCAACAATGGTCTTAGTAGCAAAGAAGCTCCAGGAAATCTTAATGGTTTGCCTAAGAAGATAGAGAGATAGTGTTGCAAAGGCCTTGTCTGGCGTTGGTAATGAATACCTCAACATGCAAAAAGGGATATATGATAGTGTCTATTTTGTTGCTTTTATTTCTGCTTCAACTTCTTTATGCAAGTTTACATTAGCTTCTAGAATTCAGAAGGCTTTTGGAATTTGATTCAGGATGGAAAGTGGCATCATATCCTTAGATAAACTCTTCCTCCCTATAAATATTGTTTACTAATCATCAGATTGCTACTGCACATGTAGACGTGCTATACAAATGATTTGAGTGGCATATTCTTGCATAACATTCGCATGAGATGACTTAAATGGAGTAACGTGGTCAGCGAGAATTCATATAGCTGACTCAACTTGTTTGGGACTGAGGCATATTGTTGTATTCTTGCCATAATATTTCCTCAATTACAGTTTGCAGGTGCAGCACAGTCTCTTGGTGCTGGGGCTATTTTGGTGAACCCGTGGAATGTTACAGAACTTGCGTCCTCTATTGGTTATGCTCTAACAATGTCTGCCCATGAAAGAGAAAAACGACATCACCATAACTTCATGCATGTCACTACTCACACTTCCCAGGAATGGGCTGAAACATTTGTAAGGTCTGTCATTAATGTGTCAGAGTAGCTCTTATGGTTTAAACTTGTCACATTTGTATTTTGATAATAAAGGATCTGCTTTTGTGCTCTACATTATGTACTTTTCACGTTAAATCTAAATCAATAACAATATCAAGAAGCGGTCACAAGACAAACAGTTTGCTCAGACACTCTTTTAATCGGTTTTGCCCAATGTCAATCCTAGTGCAATCTGATGCTACTACTTTTTTCTTCTTCTATGCAGCGAACTCAATGATACAGTTGTTGAAGCTCAACTGAGGACTAGACAAATTCCGCCTCAGCTACCTACCAAATTGGCTATCGAGCGCTACTTGCGATCAAATAATCGGTTGCTTATATTGGTAGTCCTTTTTCCTTTCACCAAAATGCAAAAATATTATATGTTTTTTTTTTGTAATACCCTAATTCCACCCTTTGATTATAATTTTTATGTATATTATTGTGGTCTTAGTACTTGGTGTCAACTCAAAAGGATCAAAATCCAGGAAGCCGGTGCAGTATGACACTGCTGGTGAATTCTACATTCTATTGAAAGATGAAGTTTGTACAGTTAGTTGTTCATAAAAGCAGAAAATGTTTTAAAAGCGTGCATTTAAACATATGTATTTCCAATTATTGGCAGCAGCTCAGGCCGAAGCAATTGTAGTAGCTCCTATACGGATTTCTACGGCTTGCTTTGCTCAGGATGTTATTTCATTTGCCTTCTCAAACCATTTATTTGACTTTTGGTTCATGAATTTGATAAAGGATATGGAAAGACTGAACTTATAGCTGTTTTGACCAGATACTGATGTCTCTATATCCTGTCATTTCTTCATTAGTGCTGCACATGTTTACTTAACCTCACCTTACTACTATAGGATCCCATTCAATACTGGGACTGGAGTCTGTTGTTGCTCATTACTGCCTGAGACATATTTGAACATAAAGGGCTGAACTGGCTTTTATCAAAATGTCTCATGATAAACTTATGCTGTTATTTGTCGAAAAAAATGTTTGTAATATCAAAGGGATGATGTCGTCTTAAGAAACTATCGTCGTAGGGTACATGTGATGCTGTTGCATAAGGTTATGCACATATAAAGAGTTTCTGCACTAGGATACTTATATTTTTTTCTCTGTTACGATGTCTCACCTACTTATATTATTAACCGAGGACAAGGTAGTTCTGTTGTTGCCGTTTTCTCAAAGTCACATTTTTGCTTCCAAGAAAAGCTTCCTTGGCACTTGCCCAAATGAGGACAAAAAGTTCTATCTAGCTTTAGTCATGATATTTATTGGTAAAATAGTTATTTTTCCTTCACTGCTCCACTTATTCTCTACTATTCCATTTCCATTTTTTTTTCTTTTTTTTTAAATCCCTCCCAAATTAGGAGGATCTATAGTTTTTCCACGCTTCCCCGTGTGGAGCTGCTTTTACCAACTGCATTTATTAATTTATAGATAGTCTATTGGGCCTGTTGGAAGTGGAGTGGGACTGTATCGTAGAGAATTAGTCAAACTAAATGTCCAATTTACTGTGTATTTTTGCTTGCGCTAAGCTATTTGTCTCATTTACTATGTGTTTTGAATGCTCCTTCTCATTATAGTTCTAAAAATTTTGAACATATAAATGACGAAGACAGGGGATAAGCTACTTTCAATTCCCCAAATATGGAATACTTGGTTTTGATAGTCATTCTCTGTAATTCAGGGTTTCAATGCCACATTAACAGAGCCGGTGGACGCCCAGGGAAGAAGGATTGATCAACTAAAAGAAATGGAGCTTAAGTTGCATCCAGATTTAAAAGAACCTTTAAGAAAGCTCTGTAATGACCCAAAAACGACAGTAGTTGTCCTCAGTGGAAGTGACCGGAATGTTCTTGATGAGGTGTCCTACTTTCCTAAGTTAGCGTCTTTCTATCAGCATTTATATTTGTTGACTGACTTCTTCTACAGAATTTTGGAGAATATAGGATGTGGTTGGCTGCTGAACATGGAATGTTTTTGCGACAAACAGAGGGGAATTGGATGACTACGATGCCTGAAAATCTAAATATGGATTGGGTTGACAGCGTGAAGGTGAAACACTGTATTTTGAACTTGAATTGTCTCAAATTTGTGAAGTTTTTGAAATCATAGTCTATCTTCATTTGTTTCAGCATGTATTTGAGTATTTCACTGAGAGGACCCCTCGTTCTCATTTTGAGCTTCGTGAGACCTCACTTGTTTGGAACTATAAATATACAGGTCATTAATCTATGCCCAATTTAGGTCCATCTTTAATCAAATAAATACCCTTATGTTTATTTGTGGTTTTGGACTACTTATTCTGTTATTGGGTTCTGAGCATGCAGATATCGAGTTTGGAAGACTTCAATCAAAAGATCTCTTGCAACATTTGTGGACAGGCCCAATTTCAAATGCTTCTGTAGATGTAGTCCAGGGTAGTCGATCCGTTGAGGTTCGAGCAGTTGGTGTTACTAAGGTCTGTGCTGTCATTCCTAGAATGTTCATTTTGTGTTAAATTGATTATTTTCTTATGCAGCTTATTCTTGTACAGGGGGCAGCAATTGATCGTATTTTGGGAGAAATAGTGCATAACAATGATGTCAAGGCACCAATAGATTATGTTTTATGCATAGGGCACTTTCTGCCAAAGGTGTGCAATCTTTTTTATGTTATGGTTGACAAAATGCTGAATTAACTGTTAAATGCTCTATTTGGATGAAAGTTACGGCTAATAGCAGATATATTTGACCAGTCTGGACACTTAAGCTTTTAAATTGCAGTGTAGGAACTCCATTTTGACCTAAAAACTTTGCGCATCATATAACTTGGCATGGTTTTTGTGGTTGGATTTTGTGGCAGATTGCATCTTAAGAGGATGTTCTTACATAAATGTGCTTTCTTCCTGTGGTTTTGTCAATAGTTTGTCTTTTTGAGGGCACAAATAATTGAACATGCTTATTTGTTTTCTTTAGTTCTATACAGCTACCTGGACCTTGTGGTAGTTTTTGAATTTAATTATTACTTGATCTTATCTTGTTTTACTTGCTTTCTATTTTAGCTCATCGAACAAATATACCTTCTTAAATGGTGGTGTCCGCCGTCCACCACAGTAATGCTGTTTGCTGTTCTACCTTTTTTTGTAATTCTACTTCAGTCTTACTTTCTATTTGATGCAACATCTTGATACCTTCTCACATCATCCATTAAGTATTTGACATATATCTACTGAACTCCATTGTAGTAACTCATTTAAATATTTCTCTTAAATTCCTCAAAAGTCAGGACAGGTCGTACAAAATGGGATGCACTGAGTACTAGTTTGGTCTGCGTACAAACTACCCTCCCCAGACCCCACTAGTGGGATTTTACTGGGTCGTTGTTGTTGTTGTTATTGAGTACTAGTTTGGTTATTCAAGTTGTTTGGTAGAGGAAACCCACTCCTGCTTATCAAAGCCTGGTCAAAAGACTTACTTTTTCCCAAAAGTTTCATGAGGTCCCCCTGAGCTAGGGGTGGGTATAAAATCCGAAAAATCGAATTCTGAACCGAACCGAACCGAATTAACTTGGTATTTCGGTATCGATTTTTTCGGTATTCTTCAGTATAGATTTTTCGGTATTTCGGTACGGTACTCGGTACTGAATTTTTGATATTTCGGTATACCGAAATACCGAAATAATTAAGTCCAAGCCCACCTCTATTTCTATTTTCCAGCCCAATAAGCCTAAGCCCAATATCCCAAGCCCCCTTGCTTAGATTAAGTGTATTTCCTATGGTTTACTTCATATGTTATCATTATGGACAGAATTTTTTAAGTTGTGGATGATGAGAAAGGAACTTTATTTACATAAAAGAAAATGCAGCAGTCCCTTACAGTGGAGAAAGTGTGCTGACAATCCTGGGATTCACATTTTATTCTCTCTGATGCGTGCATTTCTCATCTGTGAAATGCTTGCGGAGATGCCGCTTAATATTCTTCTTCAATTTCTTGGTTCCACATATTTCACACACAATATGCTGGTGGCAACTCTCTATGTGTTCCTTGAGGCATTTCTCATCTGTGAAATGCTTCATACAGCCTGCTAGCTTAGCACAGCGTGTCCACTCTCCATTTATATCATCTATTCACGTTTGTAAACGAATTCCTTTTAAAAGACATGAATCCATAAATGTATCAAACCGAAACCGTACCGAACCAAAATAAGAAATACCGAACCGTACTGAACTACTTTGGTACGATATTTGGTATACACAATTGATAAACTGAATACCGAAATACCCAACTGAAGTACCGAATGCCCACCCCTACCTTGAGCATCCAAGTTTGCAGGAAATTCTGAAGCCACATCTCAAATACTTGTCCCAATAACTCGGAAATCTTTCCTTGCATATTTCACATTTTCAACTATCGCAGTTTCCGGATGTTTGTCAGTTTGTGGAAGTTTTAGATATGAAATCAGTCTTCTCTTAAGTAGTTGCCTTGATGGATTATCCAAAACAGTTAAGGATTAGAAATGAAGGTGTAGCTAAATCTTAAGCTTATAGCCAAAGCGGCGCTCCAAAATGGAAATACTGTTACTGATTGATGCAGCAGAAGAGGAAGAATCATGAGTTGTCAGGTTCAAATCCCAGCAGAGGAAAATGCACCTAGATGAGATTCATCTGCCTAAGCGTTGGTGGGAAGTATTACCCTGTACCCGTGCTAGTAGGAGGTAGCAGGTACCCGATGGAATAGTCGAGGTGTGTGCAAGCTGGCCAAGGCCAATATAGAATCCTCAAATCTGAGGTTTCAAAGATGGAGATCTCTCTAATAAAATCAGGCACAAAGTTCTTCCCTCTTCCCTTAGCTCCTCAATGACCTTCCCTAGCTCTGACTTTGTATTCATTAGCTCTCTCAAGGGAAATTCTGCATCAGGGCACCTGATACTTCCATTTGAAAAAACAATTTTCTTAATGTCAAGCATATGTGTTTTTAACTTTTAAGTCATCTATCTTCTCTATTTTCAGATTCCATAATCTCAATTGTGTCCACTCAATGGCCTAGTGTACTTTGACTTCGAAAAGGTCACTGAGAATCTTTATGACATCTGTCAACTTTCAGGATACTTTTCTTTCACTTTGTCACCTTGAGAGAAACAATAGATGGTGTAAAACTCCATACTAGGTATGAGTTGGATCCTAAGCACTTCTGCGTTGCGATCAACAGAACCACCCTGTAGAGCCTTCTAAAGTTTGTTGATCCCTACACAGCTTTTCCTGCAGCTTTCTCTAATACACTAATCAATTACCTATTATTCCACCTTCGAGCAAATTAACAAAGATTGTTGAGTCCTTGCTGATATTTAGTGCACACTATGCCTCTTTGACTTTCTCCATTGCCTTGCCTCAGGGTATATCTACTCAGTCTTCCATGAGAAGAAATGGTAGTTATATATATAGTTATGTAAAGTAAGAGAATGCTTTGCTATTACGCGAGATATCTTATGAATAAAAAATTAAGTGTTTATAAAGAATTGAATTTTATTAGTTTAGTTCAATAAGTTTAATTAATCGAGATATATACTTTATATTTTGTAAAATACATTTATTTGATGTATCCTAGCACCGTATTCGCACTTGGATCCATACCCTCGAATCCTAAATTTATGTGATGAAGAATCCGACCCATAGATCCTAACCTGTATCGAATACCCGCACCCGAGTCCGAGCAAGATAGTATATAGTACCCCACAGATTTCTCTCCGGACCCCTCTAATGTCTGCGGATTTTTTCCGAGCCTGTTGTGGCCTTTTGGGGGCCACGTTTGCCTTCAGTTACATTATCAGCCTGTTTGTCTGTAGCTGTAGTAGTTTGCTGTTTCTCAGTCCTTCAGAAGTGAAGTGCACAATTTATGACATTAAAATATACTAAACATATATTGATTAACGACTATAATTCAAATTGCAATTAATTCAATATCCAATGTGCAATAATGCCGATATGAGAGTTGCCTGGTATCAATGCTAGTGGGAGATAGCAGGCACCTGGTTCTGGTGGAATAGTCGAGGTGCGCTCAAGTTGGTGTCCTCACTACCGTGATAAAAGAAGTGCTGATATTAATCCAATTCCCTGCAATTGAGATTCAAACAACCGTCTGCTTTTCGTTGGAATCTATTTGTGCGTCATTGTTTGAAGCACAAACTTCTATGAAGCCTATGTCCTCACCCATGAAGCGATAACCTCTTGCTTCACATCGCTTCATCGATTTAAGAGACAATGAGATGGCTTTTAATAACATTGCTCTTATACTCCTGGATGTTCCTCTCCTAGGGACTCTAGGCGACTTTTGGTTTAAGTTTTTTCAACTGCTCATTGACGAGAAGCTTGAAAGACCCTCTATTCCCACCCGCTCTCCCCAGCAGCTTTGTCAAGAGCTTCACAGAACCTCACTGCTAGTAGCTTCATTTTGCATCCATCTTTGAATATTGCTCATGAAAAATTGTTATGTATCACTCATTCATTTAGGTACAACTCGTAATTCTTGTTTTCTTCCTTGTGTATTTCTTTTCAATGAACACTTAGTTTGCAGTAAACTGTTGTCTTTCAGGATGAAGATATTTATTCATTTTTTGAGCCAGAGCTTCCTCTTGGACAAGCAGCAACTACAAGAAACAAGATAGCTAACCATCTCAATAGAAATACTTCAAATCATTCAGCTGGTAAAAGCGGGCACCGGGCAGTTAGTTACAAAGTTTCCCAGCAAGCTTCAACCTTAGACAAGAAAGCTGGCAGTAATGAAAATGGAAATTGGTGGTCCATGATGCGTGATAGAATGACAGTTCATGAAGGGTCATCGGTTCTTGACCTCAAGGCTGATAACTACTTCTCTTGTGCAGTTGGTAGAAAGTGCTCTACTTCCAGATACCTTCTTGGTTCATCAGCTGATGTTGTGTCCCTATTGAAAGAGCTGGCCTACTGTTCATCTTACAGAGCTGCTTCTTCATACAAGTAGAAGTCTATTATTTGAGGTACATTCATATTTTACTCATTTCAGGTAATGTGTACCTTGTGACTAAACATCTTGGGCTAATTTAGTATGTTGTTAAACTTATCCATTAGGAAAAGTTGCCAAGACTGCAGCCACTACAAGCCTTACCAAGTTGAGCTCGAGGGTTGGCCTTTCTTTCTCTGTTTTTATACTCCAGCAACAAATCTTATCTTCAAGAAATACAGTTTCTAGCACAACCTTTGCATAAAGCTGGATAGGACAAATAATGAAACTGAAAACCATGCCCATTTTCTTTTTGGTTGTTATGTTACTTCACGTAACTGTGAGATTGTTGATCCTTCCATATTAGTTGACCTGCTTTTTTGTCTGTCATGATGTAGTTTATCACTTTCCCTAATTGGAGGACTTTTGGAGAACAATTTAATTTAACAATCTAAAGCTACTGATTATTATCTTGATGTAACATCCTTTTAGTAGCGGAATAGATATAGAGGATTCATATAGCCTCACCAAGCTAATTTGGGATTGAAGTACAGTCGATTGATTCATTCATATTTTGACATTTTTAAAAGTTTTAAACTATTTATTTATCGTATTGATATATGACAATACTGTCAAGATCTTATTCCAAACCTGCATCTAGCTACAGTAGGTTGACTAATTTGAGATAATGTTATCTGAATAAAGAAAATATTCTGTATCATGTAATAGGATACAGGTCAGTCATAAACTTGAGTATCGATCTTATTTCTTTTAGGTACAGACCACATCTGATCTTCTGATATGGCAAAATAATACTGCACCATAGTGTTTCTAGACCGTTCTTGCTGAGTTTAGCTTATGTTGTTAACATGTTAAAAGTAATGGAACATGATGGCACTATCTACTTATCCGCTCCTTTGATCTTAGCTTATTGGATATGCTAAAGCTCCTTTCAAGCTGTGGAAAGTGTGACTGCTGATGCTGCACTGTTTTTACATGCAGACAGACACGCGGGGAGGGATAGTACGATCGCCTTCATTCACAGCTGAGGAAACATGCTTGTACTTCCAAAGAGTTGAGCATATAAATAAAAGAAATTCCCCTGTAAGAAAATTTAGTAGAAATAATGTCCCCAGGACCCTTTGGATTGGCTTGTAAACGGTATCTTTTTGTTTGGATTTTATAGTACCATATCCCTTGCCTTTTCATTTCCTTTAGATAGTGTTTTCTTCATCCATAATTTTCATTGCCTTTTCAGTTCCTTTAGATAATATACACTTGTGTTTATATAACATATATACGTCGTAAATTTATATGCAGTAGTGTCAAATTAACATTTGGATATATACGACGAAGACTGGCTCCTTTGTTTCGGGGTACGCCGTTGTCACGGAGCATAGAAAGGATGCGCGGCGATTACCCCGAAAACCTTTGCTTGCTTGGAGGCATTAAAAAGACAAGGGATGAAATTTGAGTATAAAAATTTAAACAAATACCTTATGATTAAGGCTATTAAATATTTCCTGAGAAGTGTACAAAATTTACAAATAAATACCCCGAAAACCTTTGCTTGCTTGGAGGCATTAAAAAGACAAGGGATGAAATTTGAGTATAAAAATTTAAACAAATACCTTATGATTAAGGCTATTAAATATTTCCTGAGAAGTGTACAAAATTTACAAATAAATGTTTTTTTTCCTTCAAATTGAGTTTCATTATTTGCCTTGGCATGGTTAACAAATTTGGAGAATGCACCCTTTTTTCTCTAGATTTAAATTTCTATTCCCTTCCACTTTTCAAGCTTCAAACTGAATCATCAAGATTTGTTAGAGCTTGGAGGCCACATTTTGTCCACAGCAGTATGTGATTCTTCATTTTGATTCCTTTCTGCCCTTCTTCCCATTTTCTCCCGAACATAAAATTTTATTCCAGCAAAATAAAATGTTTTATCTTATTTTCAAGAAAGCATACATAAACCATCGTTCTTGATTAGTTATTTACCTACGCAATGTATAGGAGTATACTCTGGATCAGAATCATGAAGAGTACTTCTTGATTATTTCTAGGGATATTATAACTTTTAGCCCACGCCTGAAACTATTTATATCTGGTAGTCAAAAGTGTATGAATTTTGTATATAATATACATAATGTATATATATACAAAAGATATATAAATTTTATACATTTTTTCGATTATTATTTTTACCGTGGCTTTACGGTGTTATTTTTCTATGTACGTAAAACCCCAATAATATCATCTTACTCTCAAGTACTAATCCTTTATGTATTTATATGTCTTCCTAACCATTCACTCATTTTTGCTTTCAAGCTCCCGTTCTGGAAATCCATTGCTTAGCTTTGAAACCAACATCGTGTAATGGTAATGAAGTACACATGTTTGAGGATAATAATTTAGTTGCACCACCTCAACCAACTTAGTAAAAAACATTAGAAAGAACAAATATAGTTCAAATTCTAACAAAGACAAAAATATACATGAATTTCTCCAACTACCTAAGAGTTGATGGGCAAAATTAGTTAGTACCTATACCGGGTTGAAAGTAACGGATGCTAGAGAATAACAGAACACAAATTGGCCTTGAGACTACCATTATAAAAAAATATTACTTGCACCACGTGCATGCATCAAATTAAATAAGATAAGATACAAAGCTTGAAATGCTAACACTTTTCTCTAATGGATCTGGTAAATATGGCATAATCTTTTTATAAATAAAAAAGATAATTGTTTCTACTTTTCCCACAAAGATATAAAACCAAAATTCACATTATATCAGACCTCTGACTTCTTTGAAATCGACATATCTATCCATGTAATGCAGACAGACACTCTATATCACTTTCAAAAAATCTTACCATCCTAGAAAATATTCTCTTTTAGGAGGGATAGATTTAGCTCTGAAGTCAAAGTCGCACAATTTGGCTCAATACAAAAAAGAAATGAAGAAGAAGTAAGAAAGGGGCCTTTCTGCTTTCTAAAAAATGCCAAAATAAAGAAGAGCAAAAGCAATGGATGTTATAGACATATTCTATAGAGCGTTGAAGTTGAATTGTCAAGAGGATGTATATGGGCAATTTGATCCAATTATGCAAGCTTTTGAAGCACAAGAAGACATAAAAGATGTGAGTTTGAAGTTCAGTTCTGCACGCCTTGGTTTAGTGGTCCTTTTTAAAGCTACTTCCACCTTGTAAATTACATATATGGAGTAGTGAAGAGTTGTGAGTTTCCATTCGAGTTTCTTCATATACCACTTACCCATGCCCAATTTCGTAGCTTTGCTAATTTTAGGGTGGGGAACCTACAAAAGTTTCCCTCTTCTTTCTCTTTTTTATTTTTTAAAACGACGCTCGTATCCGAGCAAAGTTGTGCGCATGCACCTATCAGATATCTACTACCATAAGGTGAAATTAATATTAAAAAAACTTCATCCACTCTTAGGTCACATTCTTGGAAAGGAATTACCTAACATTTCTTGGTTTCATTTTCTTAATTAGGTATTTTGAAAATTATCTTCGCCAAATTGGGCTTTGAACGTAACTTATCGGACACTGCGTATATAAATATTGCTTCTTTTTTTTTCACAAATAAATGAACGTGTGAAAGGAAATGTTACTCCAAGTTCATAAAGTACTCAGAAGAAACAAAACGAGTTAAGGTCAATGTTACAAGGGCAAGTTAGATGGGAAAGCATGCATATTGCTGGTGCAAACTGGTGTCAATGTGACCTCCCTAGCTAGCATGCCCAAGTTCAAGAATAGACTCCTCCTTTTGTTTCCTAGTTTTGTTAATGATGTATTTGCTAGTTGTCCAAGGGACCTTATTGTAATGCTACTTTTACGTAATTAGCAAATTATTAACCTACACCCCCCCCCCCTGCCCCCAACAAAAAAAAAAAGTTGAGATGCTAAGATCTTGAGCAGGAGAACCTAACCCTATAGTATTGTCTAACAAATGAGCAGGAGAACCTAACCCTATAGTATTGTCTAACAAATGAGGAATGATCTTGAGCAGGAGAACCCAACCCTATAGTATTGTCTAACAAATGAGGAATTTCCTTTTGAGTTTGATCCTATAGCTAGTGCCAAGGTTTAGAAAATGGATAAAATCTGGCCTCTATATTCAGTACAAGAAAAAAGGTGGACCAACAAAGATCTTTCAATCCGTAGTTTTTTTAATAATCATAACGTTCGGTCCAACTTACGCGCATCTCAATCTATAGTTAATCCACATAGCTTAATTAAAGCAAAAGTAATACTAGTATGTATTTGAAACTTACTGCCCTTCTTGAGTAGAGGATAAGACATAGCCTTTTCGCTCTTTCCCCTCTACGGTTCCATAGAAAAAAATTTGCACAAAGTACTTCTTAATCCATCGTCCTCCACCATTTTCCAGTTTAGCAAGACCTGATTAGCCTATGCTTTTGATAATTAAGCAAGTCCAAGGTCGTTTATTTCTTCATTTATGAAAGGGACTCTTAATCAAAAAGCTCATCAATCTTTTACTTATTAGCTATCACTCAATATAAGTTTATTGTCGTCCTTGTATAATATAAAGTTCTCTATATTTAATGCCATTTAAATATATTTTAACCTTTAATGACTTACTAAACACTATATAGAGACACGAAGTAAAGCTTTCTTCATTAATTGCTAAAACCATATACGTATATTGCCTAAAATATCTCTAACTTCTACTTTTTAATCATTAAAAAAAGTATTTTAATTTCTAAACTATCCCTTGATGGCATTATTCTAATACGAGTACAACAATTCTCGCATCACATTCACGATCTACATTCTCTCTCTAAAACAGAACATCAACGGCTATTTTCTAACCAACGTTCACTACACGCGCCCACCGATGGATCCGCCGGATTGCGTCTGGAAGGTCAATCGACTCCAAATTTAACGGTGAACCAACCTACTGATCTAATTGATACAAAACTATCCTATGCTACCAAGGTCATCTCCTCCTCAAACACTCCGACTCCTCCAAATCGCCATGGCAGGGACTCTGTCATTGCTACTCATACCATGCATAATGGAATGCCGACGGTTCTTTTCAAAGTAACAAACTATTATGGTGTTATGGCTGAAGAGTGAAAGCTCACAATTGTTGGGCGATTCCTTAAACCAAGGCCTCAAATTGACAAAATAAGGTCAAAATTCAAGGAGTTAATCTCGATTAAGGGCTCTGTTAAGATTGGGATTTAAGACAACTACAACGTTTTCCTTGATTTCACCAATGAAGAAGATTTTAATTCAGTTTGGTTTAGAAGGGTTATTGAAATCGAAGGGCAGCAGATATATGACTCCAAAAATGGTCCCCGAATTTCAAGCCTGAAGAAGACCTGCCTATTGCTCCGGTATGGGTTCTCCTTCCTGGTTTACCTTTTCATATGCACACATGGAACTATGTTAAATAAGTGGTGAGTGCAATTGGTACTCCCCTTGAAATGGATTTGGCTACTATAGGAAGAACAAGACCTAGTATGGCCAAAGTCAAAGTCGAAATTGTCCTGCTTAAAGACCAGCCTAATTCTGTTTATGTTGGACAAACATATGACAATGCTCCTCAAAAAGGTTTTGTGCAAAAAATTGAATTCGAAGGCGTCCCTAAATACTGCAAATTCTATCGTAAGCTGGGGCACAATATGATCAACTGTAGAGCACTAGAAAGGAAAAAAGCTGCTAAAAATAAGGAATTGGAAGCTCAAAAAACTGTTGCAGATCCGAATGATGAAAAAAAAAAATGAAATGGATAACAAACATGAGGCTTCTGAGAATGGAAGTGCAATTAACAATAGGCAGGATAAAGACAACATGACACAGAACCAATTAAAACAAAAGAGTGGCAATGAACTCGAGAATCACCATCAAAAGCCTTCAAGCAACATCAAGGATAGATCCAGCAGAAAAGTTAAGAAGAGCAAACCGAGGAAATTGCCTAAGAAAAAAGCTAAAGTTATATTCAAACCTATGCTTAATTATCTGATGTCACCAACAGGAGAAATAAGCACAACAAAGAGATAACCTTGGCTATTCAAAATCTGAATCAGGAAAGTGATCATGAAGTGGCTGTGAATGATTAAAGGTAGTCGAATAATTGTGAAAAAGGGGATCAATTTAGGGCTGCCAATAATCAGGATACCTCTGTTACAAACCTAAATAGATAGGATCATAATGCATATGCCAATAACAGTGAAACCAAAGAGAATCATCAGGAGTCGATTCAAGAAAATGATGTTCAAAATGGAAATGAAGATCTTGAAAATAGACAAAAGGAAAAGAAAGCTCTTAACACAAGAGACTATGTCAATGAATCAACCAGTGTTCCTTCAGAAATTCGAAATCTTCCTGGGATTGATGTGGTAGTTGATCTCAACATGGAAATCAATCTAAAACAAGACAAATAAGTTGATTCCTGAATATCAACTCCAAACAGATTCGAAGGAGGGATCCTTTCAGATCATAGGTGGTAAAGAAAAGAGGAAGAAAAAAGGAAGAAAGAACAAAAGCAAAGATACTACACCTCCTAAAGGAGGACACTCATGCTGACTTGAATATTATTTCCATAATAAATGCAATATTTTGGAACATTAGGGGAGTAAATACACAAAAAGTCTTACCAAGTTTAAAAAAATTGATTACCATCTATAAGGTGAAACTTGTTGCTATTATAGAATCTTTTGCCAGTATCAATCAAATTGAAAGGTGCAGGAGATTCCTTGGCTATCAACACTGTGTCTTTAATACAAATGATCAGATTTGGATCATGTGATCAGGCAAAAACATGAATACTGTATTGAACAATCAAGAGCAACAACTTACTATCAAATTGCATTATAGGGCTACTAACAGTGATCTTTATATTAAACGTAGTGTATGCTAAATGCACTCCTGAAGAAAGGAGAGAGTTGTGGAGTAGTTTAGAGTTAACCAACCTTTAGGTGAATGGACCATGGTGCATCCAGGGTGATTTCAATGTCATTCTAGACCTAGATGAGAAAAAAGGTGGCAGACCTCATAGAATGAGTAAAAGTCTTGAATTCACTACTTACATAAATAACTGTGAAATGATGGACTTGGGTTTTGTTGGACGAAAATACACATGGTGTAACAATTGGGAACTAAGAAGAAGAATATGAAAGAGGTTGGATAGAGTGTTTATCAATGATGAATGGTCCCAAGTTTTTCAAAACGATACGGTCAACCACTTGGCAAGAATTGGTTCTGATCATAAACCTATTCTAATTCAATGCCATGATTCACGGGCCTAAATATTTCAAGTTTTTAAATTTCAAGACTAACCAACCAACTTTTTTGTAGGTAGTTTAAGACATTTGGATGAATCATATAAATTGAAATCCTTTGTGGAGACTTCAATAAAAACTTAAAATGCTTAGCAGAATGCTGACTCAATGGTCTAAAGAAGACATTGACAATGTTTTTGATCAAGTTCAGTATTGGGAAAACAAAATAAAAGACCTTGAGTAGAGTGATCTTATTGACAATAATGACATCACCAGGACTGAACTGAATAAAGTCCAAGCAGAATACATTAGATGGATGGGATGCAAGATGACATTCTCAGGCAAAAATCTAGGGTGAATTGGTTCGAAGAAGGTGATGCTAACACTAAATACTTTCATAGCACCATCAGAGAGGGAAGGAGAAGGCTTCAAATTCTCAAAATCAAAGACCACAGAGGCCACTGGATTGAGGGGGATTCTAATATTGGCAAGATAGCTGTCCACTACTTCCAACAGTTCTTTAACATCAATCACCACTTCAATGATCAAAATATCATTAATTGCATCCCTAAATGTGTAACTGATGGTGACAATATAAACCTCACTGCCATCCCTGATATTGAAGAGATTGGAGATGTTGTTTTCTACATAAGTCCTACTAGTGCAGTTGGGCCAGATGGATATAATGGGAAATTCTTCCAAACCTATTGGGATATCATTAAGGAGGTATTTTGTTCAAGATGTCTTCAATGGTAGGAGACTCACTAATTTTTTTTTTCTCATACTTGCCTAGTTCTTATTCCTAAAGTGGATTCTCCTAGTAGTTTCTCGGATTTGAGACCTATTAGTTTGAGTAACTTTACAGCCAAGATTATCTCCAAGATCCTTTCCAGAAGGCTGAATCCTATCCTAGGGAAGCTTATATCAGAGAATCAAAGTGGCTTTGTGAAAGGTAGATTGATCATTAAAAATATTCTGCTAGCCTAGGAGATTGCTCAAGGTGTGAACAAGAAGAACATATAAGGCAATGTTATTATAAAACTCAACATGGCAAAAGCTTATGACAGAATTTCTTGGACTTTTCTGATGGCAATTATGAGAAAATTTGGCTTCTCTGAAAATTAGATTGACATTGTCTGAGGCTTATACAAGATATCTGGTACTCTATCATTATCAATGAGGCTAGAACTGGGTTTTTCACATCTACTCAGGACCTCAAACAAGGAGATCCTTTATCCCCTTCATTATTTATTATCGGAGCTGAGGTTCTCTCTAGATCTCTCAATGAGCTGAGTGACTTTATTAGCTTCACTCCTTTTAGCATGGATCAAAGAGGTCCAATAATTAACCATTTAGCTTATGCCAATGATATTGTTATATTCTGTTGAGGAAACAACATGACTATCAAGATTATCAAAAAGTCTATTGACAGGTATGAAAAGGCTTCTGGGCAAAAAGTTAACAATGATAAGAGTTTTTTATTACAACTACTCATACCTGTGCTGCAAGAATCAATAGAATTAGAAATGCTACTGGTTATATGGATAAATCCTTCCCTTTCTCTTATCTGGGGTGCCCTATATACTATGGGAGGAAGACTAGCAATCTCTTTGATGGTATGCTCTCCAAAATTATCAAAAAACTCAATGGATGGCAAGCCAATATGATGTCTTCTGGGGGAGAATAATTTTGATCAATCATGTCCTGCAATCCCTTCCCACATACATTCTATCTTCTATGAATCCTCCTAAAGGAATTACCAAGCTCATGGAGAAATACTTTGCAAACTTCTTCTGGGGTACCAATGAAGGTAAGAATAAATATCATTGGTCTTCATGGAATAATCTTTGTCTCCCTAAAGATGAGGGAGGAGCTGGCATCAGAAAAATGGAGGGTATCATTGATACACTTAGCATTAAAAGGTGGCGGAGATTCTGAACTCAACCTTCCCTCTGGGCCAACTTTCTCGAGAGTAAATGTTGCAAAAGAGCTCATCCGATGAACAAAAGACTAAATCCAACTAACTCTCATATTTGGAGAAATATGCTCAAAATCAGGAATAAAGCGGAGAATAACATTAGATGGGAAGTTCCGAAAGGTAATTGTAGCTTTTGGTGGGACAACTGGACAGACAAAGGTTCTTTAGCCAATCTTTTACAAGGAGGTGGGAGATCTACTAAAGTACAAGTAAAACACTTCATGGATAATGGAGAATGAAGTATTGGCAAACTCAATGAATTTCTCCCTGCTCATATTACTAATAATATTGCTCACATGGAAATTGGGGATCCAAATGAAGTCGACCGTTTGGATTATTTCTAATGATGGAAACTTTTCTTCTAACTCAGCATGACACTCTATTAGATTTTAAAAGCAAAAGAATGAGTTTATAAAGAAAATTTGGTATAATTCTATCCCCTTCAAAATGTCTTTTAAAACTTGGAGAATTTTCAAAAATTGGTTACCATTTGATGATATTATTTGCAGATTTGGTACTAACATCATTTCCAGATGTTCTTGTTGTTCTTCTGCGCAGGTAGAAATAGTGCAACATGTCTTCAACAATAATGAAGCTGCCTACTTCATATGGAATACCATTGGGAATGCACTTGGAATCAAACACCAACACGAACATGTTATTACTACCTTCAAGAGATGGTGAGAGACAAGCGCCAACAATAAAGTGCACAATCAAATTCTTCAGATAGCTCCCAAGATTATATGTTAGGAACTATGGAAACAAAGGAATGCATGCAGTTATGGAAAACAGAAGAAGTTTCAGCTGAACACTATGAGACATCAAGTCATTTGGACTTTAAAAGCAGCTATCTCCAACACTATTCCTGGTGAAGACACTCAGATGGAATGACCCTTATTATGTGATACAATTAAGAGACTCATACCATCCCAGAAATGGATACAAGTTACATGGGAACTTCCTCTACCCAGCACTATCAAAGTTAATACGGATGGTAGTCTCTACAAGGAAAGTGGAAAAACAGGCATTGGAGGGGTGGTCAGGGACAATCAAGGGGATCTTATTATGGCATTTTCTATTCCTATCAGTTGTGATAGTAATACCATGGAAGAGGCTAAAGCAACATAGTTTGGAGGGAAATGGTGTAGCCAAAATGGATACACTAATTTTTCTCTCGAACTGGATGCAATGGTCGTAGTAGATATGCTTGCAGAAGGAGACACAAACAGCATGAAGATAAAGAGGGTGATTGATCCTACATAGTTAAACAAATTAGAGCTACTGTCAAACATTGCTTCAGAGAAGGTAATCAAGTAGCGAATTGTCTTGCTAAATTGGCTACCACCACAAATCGGAGAAGGTTGTTTCTTTCATTCCAACATTTGCCCAACAGTGCAAAAGGACCCTTTCTCCTAGATAAATGACAACTTCCTATTATAAGGATAAAGTATTTTTTTTTAACTGGGGAGAGTTGTGTTGGCCCAAGAACAGGTAAAGTTTTAAAAATAGACAAAAGAACTCAGACATGGACCAGGTCCACCTTATGAAAAACAGTCATGATCAACCTGTACATGTGAGAGGCACATGAAGGAGATAAATCTAACTGATCAAGAAGCAATATCTCCTGATCTGATCGAAAAGTTTGCATATTGGATAAGGAGAGAAAGACTCCTTACATGAAGAGAACACAATTTAGGATAAAGATAATGTTAGAGTTTGAGATCACCATGAACTCTTCTACGATAGAAGAGCAGCAATTGAATCCCAGTAAAACTCTGGTTACTAACCTATTAAATGTCAGTGTTGTTCTCTTTTACACGTAATGCATATAAGCAGAAGTTAAACTTAAATTGAGAGCAAAAGAGCAAGGCGATTTTGCAAGCAATTTATGTGTGATTTGAGTGTGCAATCCTGAAGCTACTTGAACGAGATAGAAGAACCAGTTCCATGTGTCTATTTTTATTCTAGTTCAATTGTAGTAGGTGATTTTACATTGTACCTTTCAGCTTTCATAGAAGCAATTGTATTAGGTACCTAGAGTGTTCAAGTTAGAGTTAACTTGAAGTTGTCTCAACAGTTGAGGCTATGTGCTACAACAGGATTAGAGTTAATCCTTAGGTTTGCAAAGAGTTTTGTAAATGCTTTTTTGGATCAGTTATTTTAGTAGAAGTTTGGGAAAATCCTACTGAGTAGTAGATCGTGGTTTTTTCACCTTTTGAGCCAGGTGTTTCCTACGTAAAAATCTCTGTGTTCTTTATTTTCTATATTTATTATTCTGCAAACAATAGTAGTTAGAACACCTAGAAGAACCAGGTTTTTCTATAGTTCAATTAAGCAAAAATTGGGTACCACACAAATCACTCCCCCTCTTGTGTGGTATTGATGCTTAAAACATCAATTGGTATCAGAGCAGGTTATCCTTGAAGAGGTTAACACCTTAGGAAAAGATCAAGATGAGTGCACCACTTGGAAATTGGGAAGGGCAATCCACTGCTAGGCCTCCACTCTTTACTGGTCAGTACTATTCTTGGTGGAAGAATAGGATGAGAGATCATATCATAGGATAAGACTATGAACTTTAGGACATAGTTACTGATGGTCCCCTGGCGACTACAAAGAAGAATGTTGAATGAGTGGACGTGCCAAAGACAAGAGCTAACTACACCGCTGAAAACCTGAAGAAATGGGAGAAGAATGCCAAGACCAAGAAATGGCTTATGTGTGGACTGGGTCCAGATGAGTACAACAGGATTCAAAGCTATAAAACTGCCAAGGAGATATGGGATACTTTAAAAGTGGCTCATGAAGGAACTCCTCAAGTAAAGAGATCAAGAGAAACACTACTATATTCTCAATATGAGAATTTCACTATGAAGGAAAGAGAAACTATCCAGGAGATGTACACAAGGTTCACAACACTAACAAATGAACTTAAATCTCTTGGGAGAGTTATCCTTGAAGAAGACAAGGGTCTTACCAGTGACTTGGGAAAGTAAAATCACTACTATTCAGGAATCAAAATACATTGCTACTCTCAAGCTAGATGAACTGATTGGAAACCTCACTGCCTATGAACTGAGAAGGCAAACCATGAAAATGGATGCACCTAGAAAGGAAAGAGTCTGGCTCTCAGAATAGCTGAAGGTGCAGATCTGGAGGATGATGAAATAGCCATGATCACAAGGGATTTCAAAAAGTACCTAATAAGAGGAAATAGTTCTTTAAGAGGTAAAACCAAGGGCTCCTGAGAAATAGACCAACGAGGGTTGCTACAAATGTGGTAAGACTGATCACATGATCAAGAATTGTCTTTAGTGGGAAATTGAATGGAAGAAGGAAATGGCTGAACGAAGGAACTGTCACACCTCCTTTTTCCGCGCCCGCGAGGGTGCGTGGGGTTTTTTTCCAATTAAAGGACAGTCGAAACGGGATTTATTTGTTTATTTCAGAGTCGCCACTTGGGAGATTTAGGGTGTCCCAAGTCACCTATTTTAATCCCGAATCGAGGAAAAGAATGACTCTGTATTACAGTCTGCGCACCAGAAATCCGGATAAGGAATTCTGTTAACCCGGGAGAAGGTGTTAGGCATTCCCGAGTTCCGTGGTTCTAGCACGGTCGCTCAACTGTTATATCTGGCTTGATTATCTGATTTTATACAAATATGGACTCATGTGCAAGTTTTATCTTTTTACCGCTTACATTATTATATTTTTTAAAGAATGTGAACATCGTTTAAAAACATGTCTTTGGATTGGGTCACATAAAATGCATCCACGATCCGGAACGTATTTTTATTCAATGTTTTGGGATTTGGATTTGGGTCGCATAAATGCATACCCGTGTTTAAGAATGTATTATTATTATATCGCGCCTAAAGCAATTAGCGATTTATTACTTTGGGGTAGGGCCGTGAAATTTGCTAAAACGACTCCTCCTTAATTCTAAGCAATTAAATGTACATTTATTGAGGGCCCCGCAATCTATACATTTTATTAAGCGAGGCTCATCTCATTTATTTTCCTAAATGGATAAATCTTAAAGCGACTACATTTTGCTATTTAAAATTAGTCTCTAAAATGAATAAAGAAAATCCTAATTAATTACGTTTTTTTATTATTATTATTTAAGAAAACATGACACGCTAATTGCTTGGTTAATACAAATATTGATGAAAAAAAGAATTTTACTCTTAATTTCTAAATTATAAATAAAATAAAAATTCAACAACTAATATTCAAAATAAACAAATATAGCTAGATTAAAACTCAGCATTGTTATTTTTTTTTAAAAAAAAATATTATTGAGATTAATTATTCACAATCATTTGAAACTAGATTTAACCATAATTACTAAAACTTATTAGAAAGTTTATTAGACTTAAACGTTCTTCTAATCTTGCTTAAGCTCAAGTCATGCCTTAATGCCTAATTTACGATGTTTAATTTAAATTCGTGTTTTAGCTAAATTTAGCTACTTGTTCATGATCAACCTATAATCTTGAAGCCTTCATAACTAGTGAATTAACCTGTTTTGCCGAACTGATTTATTACAGACTAACTTATGATATTATTTTCTTATTCCAGCTATTATTTAGTAATTCATGAAATAGCTTAAATACAATCAACAAAAGAAACAAAGAAAAAAAACGAAATTAAAACTTCAAATTTTCATTCTTCATATGTATTCATGCTTCATATTTCGGATTACAATAACCAGCTTTTCAGTTGTGTACCTGATATTGGAAGCAAAAGAAAATGAATATGAGAATCAGCAGCAACAGTAAAATCAGTACAACACAGCAACAATAGCCCAGCAACAGTAACAACCCAGTAATAGACCGGTGGAGTAGTAATCCCAAAAAAAACAAAAGCTTCCAGCTTTGATGAAACAACAATTAATTCTGATTTCAAACAACAAAAGAAAGCAAAATAATTTTTTAGTTTTTATTTTTATTTTGAAAGTTTAAATATTTTTCGAAATTTTCTCTCTCTTAAATGTTCAGCCCTTTTCTCTCTCTTATTTTTTCTTTCAGATTCGTTTCTCTTATCTGTGTATTTTTTCTCTGTTTCTGTGTGTGTTTTTCTGTCTATCTCTTTTTTTTTCCTCAATCTGATTTCAAGACTTCATATATATAAACTCATCCCATAAACCTTTCAATTAATTAAAATCAATACTTTTTCTCTACCCAACCCATTATCTTCCCACTCATCCCCATTACATTAAATAAACATATCACACCACCCCATTTCATTTTGTCCCCCATGCCTAACATAAAATAATGCAAGATTCCCCCTTTAAATTAAATCTTGTCCCCCCTTTATATTAAATAACCATATCACAACCCACCCCATTTTATTTTGTCCTCCATGCTTCATATAAACAATTAAAAAATGTACAATTCCTAAACTACCCCTCTGACCCTATTGCAAATTACTATTTTACCCCCGAAAGTACTATAAATTACCAAACTACCCATCAGCTATAACACATCAATTAATCAAACTTAACCAAAATATAGACAATATGATCAATTTCTAACAATGTTCAAACAACAATATGAACACGGATGAACATCATAACAACAATATCACATGAACACGATTTTAACAACATTTCAACAACAAATCACATGAACACAAATTGAACAACAAAGAACAACTAAAATTTGATTGAACAATATTTTAGCAACAAACAATCCTATTTTCGGATTCAACAACTACAACAAACAAGTATATTTAGATTTCTAACTTCAATCATATTGAACTTAAAATCAATTCTAACAACATTACAACCAACAATTCCTATATTAAACTTTATGAGACAAATTCAAGAAATAATCACAAATGGTAAACAAGAAATCAAGCTATACAAATTTCGGATTCAAGAACAATCAAACAAAGTATGAACATGAATTAAATCTATTTTAAACAACAAACATGATGGATTTAAACGATTAAACCAACATATTTCTCTAACACAACTAAATTCTTTAAACAAATAACAAGATCGACGAAGAAACAATTATGAACTTAAACTTGAACTTAACAATATTAACAATTTCTAACAATACATAAACACATGAAACAAATTGAAGAAATATTTAATTAAATTTCAATTTGTATCTAACAAACATCAAACTAACAAATATTCACTTAAACAATAATACAAACATGACATGAATATGAAAACAACTAATTAAACTTCTATTTTGAAATCTGAAAATTAATTTAACAAACAACATGAACACACTAGAAAATTATTTCAATGATGAACAACGAACAAAACAAGGATTAAATCATTTAACGATTTTGGATCCGGAAAATATCAAACAAAAATATGGACAAAAATAAAACTCAAAAACTACTAACCGGATCGAAACGACGAACAACGACCAAACAAACAACGAACTTGACGATGAACTCACGACGTACAGGATCTTGACTCGACGAAAAACCCTCGACCTTTGACAAACCGAAGAAGACGAAGGGAAGATGAAGCATTGTCCGGCAGCCCAATGGTGAAGAACAACGCAGCAGCTGTTTGGGATGACGAAGAAGAAAGAAGAAGTAGCTGAAACGCAGCGGGGAAGCAGCCATAGTCGAGCAAACTCGAGCTTCAATGGTGGATAAGGCTGGACGACGAAGGCAGCGACGAGGAGCTTGGTGTTGAAGATGATGAGCGTGATGCAGCAGCTCGGAGACAGAAATAGTCGCGGAAATCTCAACTGTGGGCTTTCATGGTGGAGCTCGACGGACTGGTTGTTGGTTGTCGAAGACGAAGCAACGACGGGGTTGGAGAAGGTAGTTGGTTCGGTCGCGTTCGGAGGTCGTTTGGTTGAGCCGGGGTCGTGAGGGTGACGTGCATGTGTGTGTGTGAGTGTGACGTTGGGAAGCCATGGTTGAGCTTTGAGGGGGAAGCCATGGATGACCTTGGAGAAACTTGAGGAAGAAGAAGAAGATAGGAGGGGGCGGATGACTTCTTAGTCTTTTTAGGGTTTTTTCTTCTTTTTTTTTCTTTTGTTTTGTGTTGTAAAATGTAAGACAAAGGGGTTTGGGTCTTTTAGGTTATGGACTGGGTCGACCCAGTTCGAAATGGACTGGGTCGTAGGGAAGATTGGGCCATTTTTTGGGCCTGTGGCTTGAAATTGAAGAAGAGGCCCAATTCCGACTTTCTTTATATTTTCGCTCTCTTTTCTTCTTTTATTTTTCTAAAACTAAATTATAAAAATACTTAAACTATTATTAAGAACTAAATTAAGTTATAAAAGCGCAAATTAACTCCCAATAACAATTAACGCACAATTAAGTATTAATTAAGCATAAAATCGTATATTTGGACATTAAATGCTAGAAATGCAAACGATGCCTATTTTGTAATTTTTAATTTTTGTAAAACAAATTTAATTACTAACAATTGTAGAATTAAATCCTACATGCAAAATGCGACATATTTTTGTATTTTTTATTAATTTAGCAAATAAACACGCACAGACAAATGCCAATAATTATTCAAAATATAACAAAATATCACAAAATTGCACACCAAAGAAAAATCATTTTATTTTTGAATTTTTTGGGAGTAATTATCATATAGGGCAAAAATCACGTGCTTACAGCTGCCCCTCTTTGCCCGAAGACACGAAGGGTTTTCGTGCAAAGATAAAGCGAGCGATTTTTGCCCATCCGAGTACTCCGTTGAAGCATTTTTTGAAAAAGATTTGACCGAACCTTTGCTTCAAAGGTTTCCTACATATCCTGGGCTAAACAGGAATCAGGTCAATGTAGTTCGGGAAATTTTGGTAGCTGGGACTACCGTGGGACTGCATTGTTACTGTTGTTGCATGCTATTACCACTGCTTACCGATCTCCTTGTTACACCATGCTTAAAAGAAAACAAGAAGCTAGGCTAGAGTACAATTTGTTTTTGTTGCCTTGCTTCCTTGTCTGCTTGCATTTCTTCCGGTGCTTTTCTTCCTTTGACACATGTACTTGAGTTTGTACTGTGACCTCTTGTTGCAACCTTCTGTTTCCCAGTGTCGGGGAATTTTATTGTCTCCTGCTGGGGATTCCTATTGTAACCCTCTGTTTTATTATCCTCTGACTTGATCTTGAAATGTATGCCTCTTGTTCTATGGGCGGGCTCCCAACTTCAATACTTGAAATTAAAGACTGAATGTATGCCTCTGTTATCTGGGCGGGCTCCCAACTTCAACTCTTGAAATGTAAAGACTGAAATGTATGCCTCTGTTC
Organism: Nicotiana sylvestris; assembly: GCF_000393655.2. Lineage (NCBI taxonomy): Eukaryota > Viridiplantae > Streptophyta > Magnoliopsida > Solanales > Solanaceae > Nicotiana > Nicotiana sylvestris. Next base: position 47,606,581 of record NC_091058.1, read on the forward strand.
TATGGGCGGGCTCCCAACTTCAACACTTGAAATGAAAAGACTGAAATGTATGCCTCTGTTCTATGGGCGGGCTCCCAACTTCAACACTTGAAATGTAAAGACTAAAATGTATGCCTCTGTTATCTGGGCGGGCTCCCAACTTAAACACTTGAAATGAAAAGACTGAAATGTATGCCTCTGTTCTATGGGCGGGCTCCCAACTTCAACAACTGAAATGTAAAGACTAAAATGTATGCCTCTGTTATCTGGGCGGGCTCCCAACTTCAATGCTTGAAATATAAAGACTGAAATGTATGCCTCTGTTATCTGGGCGGGCTCCCAACTTCAACGCTTGAAATATAAAGACTGAAATGTATGCCTCTGTTATCTGGGCGGGCTCCCAACTTCAACGCTTGAAATATAAAGACTGAAATGTATGCCTCTGTTCTATGGGCGGGCTCCCAACTCCAACAACAACTTTAAAAATAAACGTCATTCCTCTCTTCAGGCGGGCTCCTGACTTCGACCAATAAATCGTCATTATGTTATTCAGGGGGGGCTCCTAACTTCAACCAATACTTGAACTATGTGTCTCCATTCTTCAGGCGGACTCCTGATTTCTAAATTTAAAATTAAATGTCTCTATTCTCCAGGCAGACTCCTGACTTTTGAAATTTAAACTGTATGTCTCTGTTCTTCAGGCGGACTCCTGACATCAAACTTGAAAAGTATGTCTCTGTTCTCCAGGCGGACTCCTGATTGCTAAATTTGAAATTGAATGTCTCTATTCTCCAGGCGGACTCCTGATTTTTGAAATTTAAACTGTATGTCTCCGTTCTTCAGGCGGACTCCTGACGTCAAACTTGAAAAGTATGTCTCTGTTCTCCAGGCGGACTCCTGATTGCTAAATTTGAAATGAATGTCTCTATTCTCCAGGCGGACTCTTGATAACTTGCATTTTATCCTGATTAGTGCTTGTTTTTCCCTCATGGAGAATTCCTCTTCAACAATTAACTTTTCTCCTCCTGCTCAATCAAAGAAAATTTTGTCAGTTTAAAACGGTGATTAGTTGATGGCATTCTTGCTGAAAAATCCTTCCACTGCCTTGCTTTGTGTTGACTAATTTCCACGCACTGACCCTGAACTGCTTGACTTTCTGACCAACTTTTAAATTTCCCAACCTCTGGCGACCTAAATGTTTTACACTCCTACTGTTATTTCACTTTCCTGACCTTTTTGTTTGAGCTTTCGCCTTTCCCACGACATTCCCCAATCATTTCACCGATGAAACTTCCGTTAATTCCCTGTGTTCCACTTGACATCAAGTTATTTTTTGACATGCTCTGACTACGTTGTGCTTTACAATTCTAGAAGCTGGTAGTTAACTTTGAAGTCCTTTCTGCTTGCATTGAACAAAAGCTGATGACATATTTTGAAGTCATTTCATACTTGTTCTGACCGGACAGACTCTATTGGGGAAAATTTTTTATGAAAGGAGAAAGATAAAAGATACAAAACAAAAGACAAAGGAAATGATGACTCTTTTACAAAAGAAACTATAAATAAAAACCTATCAAACGCAGATACCGACTCTAATGGCCATGACATGCGTATGTGGCCTATCCTCTACCGTCAATCATCTTTCAAGATCTTCAATTGGCGATTCCCCATTGGATTCTTAATCTTATTCGACTTGTAGTGCCCAAAGGGTTTTCACTATCAAGTCTCTCTCATTTTTTGTTCTTCTCTCAGCTTTCATCGCCTTATGGTGCCTGTGAAGGTTTTCACCGATATGACTCTCTCATTTGTATCACTTTCCAGCTGGGGATTTGGAGTGTTGCCGGTATGACTCTCTCTGCTGGAGATTAGAGTCCTTTCTGCTGTGGAACAGAATGTTATGTTCGCCGGTAAGACTCTCATTTGTCTGACTTGGCATCTTTTGCAGACTGGTCAGAAGGTCTTTCTTTGGACCGTAATGTGGGTTTTTTGGATAGGCTTAGAAAGAAAGGGTATTAAAGGCTCAAAAACAAATCAAATTTGGGGTTCAAAATTACAACCTTCGAAATCATATTTGTTTACAACAAGCGCAACCTTTGCCCCAGTTTCTTGCTTGGGGATTATTTATTATTATATATATTTTTTTAAATTTTTTGTTACACTATGCACACCATGCACACTATGCACCCTATGACCGAGCCGTGAGGCGCCTACGTATCCTCTTTGAGGAATCAGGTCAAACGTAGTTCCCAATTCCTCTTTTTTCATTTGACTTTCTTTTGTTTTTTTGTTATCATTTTTCTTTTCTTTTCCTTTTTTCGTTTTTTTTTTGATTTTTTTTCTTTACCTTCCAGGCTCGTATTTCCTAGTCGTTGTTATTGATTCCGAATGAGGGGTATGAAAGAAAAATAAATAAGGCTCAAAAGGGGTGACAAAGGATAAAGTGTTTAGGTAGCAGAACAAAATGCCTTCGTCATTCTAGTCCTCAAAACATGCCAAGTGCAAACAATACAATTGAACATAGATTTATAGTCTCTTCCGATGGTGCTGGACTTGACAATTATATTAAACACTTGCTTTTTCATTTGTCATTTCTAAAGCACTGCTGGGCGTCACTCTCACTCTCATGAACGATCCTCATGCCAATTTGGCGAATCTTGCATTTAACGGTTTTCTTTATGTTTTACTTGCCCCAGTTCCACATGACTCGGGCTTCAAATAATCTCAAACCGTTCTTATTTCCTTTAAATGCTTTGATCACCTTCCCAGGGTTTTATGATTAACTTTATAGACTTAAGCCCAAACTGTGTGCGCATGTCATGTCACTAGAATCGGCACTGAACAAAAATGATAAAAGGACCAAACAAAGAGATGACTGGAAATAAAGAAAGACCGGATTTTGTATTAGACTACCGGTGAAATGGTTTAAATAACAAAACAAACAAAACAATCCAGAACAAAATCCTAAAACAAACTGGACAAGACAATATCCGACTTATAACCCTAATAATCCAAACAACATAAATGTCAACAAAATAAGCCACCACAAGCTTCTCTCTTGTTAACCAAGGAACAGAGCGTCCTTCCACTTTATCAAGACTGGCATCTTAGCCACTGAGCTTTGCATCGATACTGTCAAGACCATTACCAGCTTCAATATCATCAACATCCGTTGGCAAGTTCTCGAGGGGGCTCGAGTGCACCATGTCACTGTTATTAATCACAACCCGCCCTTCTTGGATCATTTTCTCTACTTCCCTTCTCCAACTATGACAGCTCTCAATGTTGTGCCCTATGACATTGGAGTGGTAGGCGCATCGCGCTGCCGGATCAAAGCTCCTTGCAAGTGGATTTGGAGTACATGCGGGGAGTGGCTCAATCGAGCCAGCATGCTTTAGCCTTTCAAACAGACTTGCATAAGATACTCCGATAGGGGTGAGAGCCTTTCCTCGTTTCAGCAACCTTTCGTTCCTAAATGCTTGATTGGGCCGGAAACCTGATCCAGGGGGCTTCCGGTAGGCTTGTGAGGGTGGATAGGCCTTCTGTGGAGCTGGGTATTTGGAAAGTGAAGCCCGTCTTTGGGAATCTCGTGGAGAGAAGTAGCATTGGGGAGGGGAGTAGCGTGGACGAGTGATGGAGCTACTCGGGTAGCTAGGAAAGCTGTCATAAGTGGGTTGGGATGGAGAGTATGGGGGATGGGTAATGCCAGAGTTTGAAAAGCTTGGCGGTGGTGGGGGTGGTGCTTTCCCAGTTATCCATGCCTGATACATGTCTGCCACATGTTGTCTCAGCATTTTCACTTCTTCTACCAACCCGTTGTTCTGTTCGACCAATTGTTGTCGGTCATCAGTACCGACCCACCCTGTTCTGAGGTTCTGTGTCATTTGCTTTGCAGGGAGGAGTTACCACAACCAACCACTTTTCTATATATGAACACAGCAAAGGGAAGCCATCACGTTAGTGTCAGGGCATTTGACAGATAATCATATATTAGAGATGCAATGCACCTAAGCAGTTAAACCGTTCTATCAGAGATGCAATGCACTTGCGCTTTCCTTTATTTTTCTTTCTTCCCTTTTTTTTTCTTTTTCAGTGGTGGTCGAATCTTATGGAGATTGCCTACGTATCATGACCCCGCATGAATCAGACCTTGCGTAGTTCGGACCAAATGAAAGGTAACAACAATGAGACACATTTTTTTTATCAATTTTCATAATAAAATAAACTGGGTTTCAAAGGTTGAAAGATGACCAACAAACTCAAAAATCAAACAACCCATATATTCTAGCCAAAAGATTTATAACCTCAAAACAAAAAGGCCAGCTTCCTTTCCCCGTTTGACAAATGCAACCAAACGGCTATTTTTGCAAATGTGCCCCCTTCCAAATCTCACATGAATTTTGAGGTCGGGGAGGATTATTTTGACACTTTACAAACTTGTCCGTTCTTTTACGAAAATAACCTTTTGACGATTGAAAGATACTCTAAGGCTATTTCGGCAAGAACGGTTTTAAGACGCGGCCGAAGCTGGCTCGGCTTTATTTTGACCAAAAATTCAAATGGTATTCACCTAACCGCTGACTCTTTGTTGTTTTTTTTTCAAATTACAATAAAAACCGGGTGTTGTAAACACGGCCCTTCAGCACCTCGGGGACGAAGATTTTTAAGGCTGTGTGGGTCAACTAGACCAAAAATCCTAAACATGACCCAAAAGGTGGCTGTTTATGCAAAGTCAGCCTTCCGGCGTCCCTTTCGGGAACATTCGGCTATGTCTTGATAAAACAGCGTCACCCGACTTCTTTATGACAAAATTAAAATTTGACATGTTTTTATTTATTTATTTGTTTTTGGCTATTTTAGAAAAAAAAGGGGTTGAACCCGATGAGGGTTGCCTACGTATCTCACATCCGGTGAGAATCAAACCCGCGTAGTTCGGGTAAATTAACCGAACTATTTTAAAACATGACTCTTTTCCATTTTTATTTTTGGCATTTCATAAGCGAATAAAACTATTTTTAGAAACAAGACTCTTTTTTTTCTTTTCAACAAATAGAATAGCCTATTTTTCCAAGCTAAAAATAATAGACTTTTTTTTATTTTCACAGATAATAAAACAACCTATTTTCCAAACTAAAATAAAAGACTCATTTTTTTTCCTTTCCTTTTTCAACAAATAATGAAACAACTTATGTTTTTCAAACTAGAACAAAAACTTTTCTTATCCTTTTCTTTATCAACAACCAACTTTCCAAAAATAAAAGGCTCTTTTTCTATTTTCTTTGATTTTTTTTAGTAAAATAAAATAAAACATTTTCCTTTTTTTCAAAATTCCGGCAGAGTTTCGCTAGTAATTGGTCATAGATTTTTTTTTTATTTCTAAGATAATCAATTAACTCCCTAACTGATATTTCTTTTTTTTTTTTCAATTTTTTAACATTCCCGAGATTCAAAAACCGGTCAACATGCAAGTTCGAAACAAATATATGTACAGAGGAAGTAGGATGCATCAGAATGGTCTTTTCATTTCAGGTTGCTAGTCCTAGACGGACCCAACCCATGTGTTGAGTCCCCTAAGTCAAATGCAACGTGATGCAAATAAGCGTTCCTACTAGGGATCCGGCATGAAGTCACGTTATTCTATATTCAAAACTTGGGTCAGTGTACTGGACTATGTACCCGAGCGGACAACTCGAGTCGAGGAGGGGGCAACTTACCGGGAACCAAAAGGCCATCCTGCTTCGTAACTTGTCCGACCTCTTTCTTATTTCAGGGTATGACACTAACAGAATAGGGAGTCTAAACCAGTAAGCACATCCCCGAAGGTGAAGAGAGAAGGGTGTCGACACAGTTTATATATACAGTCAAATAATATCAAAGCGGTAAAAGCAGCATTTAGCACATTAGGCTCAAACATGTAAAAATCAGATAAAGCCAAATATAACAATTTATCTAAGCTCGAATTTCTAACCCTGAACCAGTGGTTCTGGGTTTAACGAAATCTCTCCAGTGGAGTCGCCAGAACTGTCACACCTCCTTTTTCCGCGCCCGCGAGGGTGCATGAAGGTTTTTTCCAATTAAAGGACAGTCGAAACGAGATTTATTTCTTTATTTCAGAGTCGCCACTTGGGAGATTTAGGGTGTCCCAAGTCACCTATGTTAATCCCGAATCGAGGAAAAGAATGACTCTGTATTACAGTCTACGCACCAGAAATCCGGATAAGGAATTCTGTTAACCCGGGAGAAGGTGTTAGGCATTCCCGAGTTCCGTGGTTCTAGCACGGTCGCTCAACTGTTATATCTGGCTTGATTATCTGATTTTATACAAATATGGACTCATGTGCAAGTTTTATCTTTTTACCGCTTACATTATTATATTTTTTAAAGAATGTGAACATCGTTTAAAAACATGTCTTTGGATTGGGTCACATAAAATGCATCCACGATCCGGAACGTATTTTTATTCAATGTTTTGGGATTTGGATTTGGGTCGCATAAATGCATACCCGTGTTTAAGAATGTATTATTATTATATCGCGCCTAAAGCAATTAGCGATTTATTACTTTGGGGTAGGGCCGTGAAATTTGCTAAAACGACTCCTCCTTAATTCTAAGCAATTAAATGTACATTTATTGAGGGCCCCGCAATCTATACATTTTATTAAGCGAGGCTCATCTCATTTATTTTCCTAAATGGATAAATCTTAAAGCGACTACATTTTGCTATTTAAAATTAGTCTCTAAAATGAATAAAGAAAATCCTAATTAATTACGTTTTTTTTATTATTATTATTTAAGAAAACATGACACGCTAATTGCTTGATTCATACAAATATTGATGAAAAAGGGATTTTATTCTTAATTTCGAAAATTATAAATTAAATAAAAATTCAACAACTAATATTCAAAATAAACAAATATAGCTAGATTAAAACTTAGCATTGTTATTTTTTTAAAAAAAATATTATTGAGATTAATTATTCACAATCATTTGAAACTTGATTTAACCATAATTACTAAAACTTATTAGAAAGTTTATTAGACTTAAACGTTCTTCTAATCTTGCTTAAGCTCAAGTCATGCCTTAATGCCTAATTTACGATGTTTAATTTAAATTCGTGTTTTAGCTAAATTTAGCTACTTGTTCATGATCAACCTATAATCTTGAAGCCTTCATAACTAGTGAATTAACCTGTTTTGCCGAACTGATTTATTACAGACTAACTTATGATATTATTTTCTTATTCCAGCTATTATTTAGTAATTCATGAAATAGCTTAAATACAATCAACAAAAGGAACAAAGAAAAAAAACGAAATTAAAACTTCAAATTTTCATTCTTCATATGTATTCATGCTTCATATTTCGGATTACAATAACCAGCTTTTCAGTTGTGTACCTGATATTGGAAGCAAAAGAAAATGAATATGAGAATCAGCAGCAGCAGTAAAATCAGTACAACACAACAACAATAGCCCAGCAACAGTAACAACCCAGTAATAGACCGGTGGAGTAGTAATCCCAAAAAAAAAACAAAAGCTTCCAGCTTTGATGAAACAACAATTAATTCTGATTTCAAACAACAAAAGAAAGCAAAATATTTTTTTTAGTTTTTTTTATTTTGAAAGTTTAAATATTTTTCGGAATTTTCTCTCTCTTAAATGTTCAGCCCTTTTCTCTCTCTTATTTTTTCTTTCACATTCGTTTCTCTTATCTGTGTATTTTTTCTCTGTTTCTGTGTGTGTTTTTCTATCTATCTCTTTTTTTTTTCCTCAATTTGATTTCAAGACTTCATATATATAATCCCATTCCATAAATCTTTCAATTAATTAAAATCAATACTTTTTCTCTACCCAACCCATTATCTTCCCACTCATCCCCATTACATTAAATAAACATATCACACCACCCCATTTCATTTTGTCCCCCATGCCTAACATAAAATAATGCAAGATTCCCCCTTTAAATTAAATCTTGTCCCCCCTTTATATTAAATAACCATATCACAACCCACCCCATTTTATTTTGTCCCCCATGCTTCATATAAACAATTACAAAATGTACAATTCCTAAACTACCCCTCTGACCCTATTGCAAATTACTATTTTACCCCCGAAAGTACTATAAATTACCAAACTACCCATCAGCTATAACACATCAATTAATCAAACTTAACCAAAATATAGACAATATGATCAATTTCTAACAATGTTCAAACAACAATATGAACACGGATGAACATCATAACAACAATATCACATGAACACGATTTTAACAACATTTCAACAACAAATCACATGAACACAAATTGAACAACAAAGAACAACTAAAATTTGATTGAACAATATTTTAGCAACAAACAATCCTATTTTCGGATTCAACAACTACAACAAACAAGTATATTTAGATTTCTAACTTCAATCATATTGAACTTAAAATCAATTCTAACAACATTACAACCAACAATTCCTATATTAAACTTTATGAGACAAATTCAAGAAATAATCACAAATGGTAAACAAGAAATCAAGCTATACAAATTTCGGATTCAAGAACAATCAAACAAAGTATGAACATGAATTAAATCTATTTTAAACAACAAACATGATGGATTTAAACGATTAAACCAACATATTTCTCTAACACAACTAAATTCTTTAAACAAATAACAAGATCGACGAAGAAACAATTATGAACTTAAACTTGAACTTAACAATATTAACAATTTCTAACAATACATAAACACATGAAACAAATTGAAGAAATATTTAATTAAATTTCAATTTGTATCTAACAAACATCAAACTAACAAATATTCACTTAAACAATAATACAAACATGACATGAATATGAAAACAACTAATTAAACTTCTATTTTGAAATCTGAAAATTAATTTAACAAACAACATGAACACACTAGAAAATTATTTCAATGATGAACAACGAACAAAACAAGGATTAAATCATTTAACGATTTTGGATCCGGAAAATATCAAACAAAAATATGGACAAAAATAAAACTCAAAAACTACTAACCGGATCGAAACGACGAACAACGACCAAACAAACAACGAACTTGACGATGAACTCACGACGTACAGGATCTTGACTCGACGAAAAACCCTCGACCTTTGACAAACCGAAGAAGACGAAGGGAAGATGAAGCATTGTCCGGCAGCCTAATGGCGAAGAACAACGCATCAACTGTTTGGGACGACGAAGAATAAAGCAGAAGCAGCTTAAACACAGCGGGGAAGCAGCCATAGTCGAGGAAACTCGAGCTTCAATGGCGGATAGGGCTGGACGACGAAGGCAGCGACGGGGAGCTTGGTGTTGAAGATGATGAGCGTGATGCAGCAGCTCGGAGACAGAAATAGTCGCGGAAATCTCAACTGTGGGCTTTCATGGTGGAGCTCGACGGACTGGTTTTTGGTTGTCGAAGACGAAGCAACGATGGGGTTGGAGAATGTAGTTGGTTCGGTCGCGTTCGGAGGTCGTTTGGTTGAGCCGGGGTCGTGAGGGTGACGTGCGTGTGTGTGTGTGAGTGTGACGTTGGGCAGCCATGGTTGAGCTTTGAGGGGGAAGCCATGGATGACCTTGGAGAAACTTGAGGAAGAAGAAGAAGATAGGAGGGGGCGGATGACTTCTTAGTCTTTTTAGGGTTTTTTCTTCTTTTTTTTCTTTTGTTTTGTGTTGTAAAATGTAAGACAAAGGGGTTTGGGTCTTTTGGGTTATGGACTGGGTCGACCCAGTTCGAAATGGACTGGGTCGTAGGGAAGATTGGACCATTTTTTGGGCCTGTGGCTTGAAATTGAAGAAGAGGCCCAATTCCGACTTTCTTTATATTTTCGCTCTCTTTTCTTCTTTTATTTTTCTAAAACTAAATTATAAAAATACTTAAACTATTATTAAGAACTAAATTAAGTTATAAAAGCGCAAATTAACTCCCAATAACAATTAACACACAATTAAGTATTAATTAAGCATAAAATCGTATATTTGGACATTAAATGCTAGAAATGCAAACGATGCCTATTTTGTAATTTTTAATTTTTGTAAAACAAATTTAATTACTAACAATTGTAGAATTAAATCCTACATGCAAAATGCGACATTTTTTTTTGTATTTTTTATTAATTTAGTAAATAAACACGCACAGACAAATGCCAATAATTAGTCAAAATATAACAAAATATCACAATATTGCACACCAAAGAAAAATCATTTTATTTTTGAATTTTTTGGGAGTAATTCTCATATAGGGCAAAAATCACGTGCTTACAGGAACAAGAAGAAGGAACATGTTCAACCCAAAAGAACAAAGGATCAATAAAGGCTATGGTTGCTGCTTGGGGAGAAACATCAGATGAGGATTCAGAAGATGAATCTGGAGATGAACAAGCACTTATGGCCATTGGAGAAACAAATGATGAACAATAGGTAAGTGTCATTCATCTCAAAGACAAGATAAAATTTCTGTCTAAAGAAAGGTTGTCTAAACTATTGCTGGACTTCATCGATGAGTCTGAGATAATTAACAATGAAAAGGAAGAACTGTCTAGGAAATGTGTGATCTTAAAATCCAAGTGCAAAAATCTAGAATCTAGGGCTAATGAGAGTGACAGTACAAATGCTGAGTTGAAGAACCAGGTTCTTGAACTTGACATAAGTGTCCTAGAACTTAGGTCTAAATATTTAAAACTAAAATTAGGAATAGGTAAAAAGAAAGCTAATCACACACATCTCACCTTAGAAGAAAACCTAGGAAAAATGAAGGATGAGTTGTACAGGAAAGATGAGCAGATAAGGGTCTTAAAAGAAGATCTAGGGAAGGTAAAACATGAACTTGACAAAACTTGCAAATGGAATAAGGCTTCTGATGCACTATCCTGGCTACAAGAACATCACAGTAGCAACAAGAGAGGACTTGACTATAAGGCACAAGCACCTAAGTGGGACCCCAAAAGCAAGTACCTCACTCTTCCTGAAAACAAAATCTGCACACACTGTGGTAAGACTGGTCATTACAAAAATGAATGTAATGCAAAAGAAAAGGCCAGTCAAAAGAACAAAGCCTTTGTTCAAGAGAAAATTAGGCTGCCTGGGTGGGCTAAAAGGAATTTGATTTACCCCTTTGCCTATAGAAAGGGACCCAAACTAGTTTGGGTTCCTAAGACTAACCCCTGATTTCTTTTTGTAGGTCCAAGTGAAGGGAAGTAGCCAAATATGGTATATGGATAGTGATTGCTCAAAACATATGGCTGGAAACAAGAATCAGTTCCTTTCTGAGGACTTAAAAGGAGGTAATGTCTCCTTTGGAAATGGGAAGAAAGGTGAGATTATTGGGGTTGGAAAGGTAGGTAAGACATACTTACACTCCATTGAGAATGTCTACTTGATTGATGGCTTAAAATATAGCCTAATCAGTGTATCACAATTGTGTGACAGAGGTAACCTTGTAGCATTTACCTCTACCAGATGCTTTGTGATTAACCTTACCACTGATAAGATTGTTTTGTAGGGAAAAAGAGTTAACAATATTTACATTGTAGATTTGTCTATTCTTTCAGAAAATGAACTCACTTGCTTGAGTGTGTTGGACAATGATCCCCTCCTGTGGCACAAATGGCTTGGTCATGCAAGTCTGAATCAAGGAGGAAGGTAAGATCATCCTTTAAAAGCAAGAAAACAGTTAGCACAACCAGGACGTTGAACTGGTTCATATGGATCTCTGTGGTCCAATGAGAATATTTAGCAGAGGTGGTAAGAAATATGTGATGGTACTTGTTGATGATTATTCTAGGTTTACCTGGGTACTATTCTTAATATCTAAAGATGAAGCATTTGACATGTTTACTGCCTTTGTTAGAAAGACTCAGAAACAACTAGGTAATCAACTTGCATTCATTAGGTCTGATCATGGAACTAAATTTGAAAATGCTAAGTTTGCTGAATTTTGTGATGAACATGGTATAGATCATAACTTCTCTGCCCCTAGGACTCCTCAACAAAATGGAGTAGTTGAAAGAAAGAACATGACTCTTGAATATATGGCTAGGACTATTCTTCTTTCTAGTAAACTGATCCACAACTTCTGGGCAGATGTTGTAAATACTGTATGTTATATTGTCAATAGATGCATGACTAGACCTCTTGTAGAGAAGACTCCCTATGAGTTACTTAAAGGGAGAAAACCAAATATATTCCATCTTAGGGCATTTGGATTCAAGTGGTTTGTGCACAATAATGGAAAAGACTCCCTAGGTAAGTTTGATCCTAGAAGTGATGAGGGAGTATTCTTGGGATATTCTTCACATAGCAAAGAATATAAAGTGTTCAATAAAAGAACTTTGTGTGTAGAAGAAAGTGTGCATGTAGTGTTTGATGAAACTAACATTCTTTCTGAGAGACAGGAAATTGAAGATGAAGCTATTGGGCTGGTAAAAGATTTGAGTGAAGTCTCAGCTCAAGCTAAAGTGGCACCAAAAGAAGGAATATGTGATGGAACAGGTTCTTCTATCCAGGGCAAACTGACAGGGGGAACTGATCAAAGAGGAGCTTTAACCAATCCTCTAAAGGAACTTGTTCATAACCCTGTTCCTCAGCAACAGAACATGGGAGAAACATCAAGAAGAAATCAATTGGTTGTGAAACCTCACAAGTATCAAAGTTCTCATCCTATTGAGAAGATAATTACTGATCTAACCTCTGGAGTCAAAACTAGATCACAATTAAAGAATCTGTGTGCTTTTGATGCTTTCCTATCTCTTATTAAACCTAAAAATGTTGTTGAGGCTTTGTAGGATGCAGATTGGGTAAATACAATGAAAGATGAACTCAATCAGTTCGAGAGAAGTCAAGTTTGACATCTAGTTCTAAGATCCAAGGACAGATAAGTAATTGGCACAAAATGGGTCTTCAGAAACAAATTTGATGAAGATGGAACAATTACAAGAAACAAGGCAAGACTGGTAGACCAAGGTTACAGCCAAGAGGATGTTATAGATTATGATGAGACTTTTGCTCCAATTGCAAGACTAGAGGCAATAAGACTCCTCATAGACTTTGTAGCACATATGGAATTCACTCTTTATCAGATAGATATCAAAAGTACCTTCCTGAATGGCTACCTAAAAGAAGAAGTATTTGTGAAATAACCTCCAGGGTTTGAGAGCAAAGAATGTCCTGAGCATGTGTACAAATTAGACAAGGCTCTCTATGGACTCAAGCAGGCTCCTAGAGCATGGTATGAACAACTATCGAAATTCCTGCTTGAACATGGCTATAAAACAAGTAAAATAGACAGTACTCTATTCTTGAGGGAAAAAGGTAAAGATCTTCTTGTGGTACAAATATATGTTGATGACATAATATTTGGGGCCACCACTGAAAAACTAAGTAAGGATTTTGCCAAATTAATGGGGAGTGAATTTGAAATGAATATGATGGGTGAGCTTAACTTTTTCTTAGGATTACAGATCAAACAAAGCCCAAATCAAAAGAAATATGCAAAGGAGCTAATCAAAAAGTTTAAAATGGATGAATCAAAGGAAATAGACACCCCCATTGCAATTGCCACTAAATTAGACAATAGATGATCAAAAGTTGTATAGGGGTATGATTGGTTCACTTTTGTATCTTACTGCCATCAGACCTGACATAGTTTTCAGTGTAGGGCTTTATGCTCACTTTTAGTCTAATCCAAAAGAATCTCACTTGACTGCTGTCAAGAGGATAGTGAGATATTTGAAAGCACTACTGATCTGTGTCTTTGGTGCCCTAAAGGTAGTAACTTCAATATAGTAGGGTATGTTGATGCTTATTATGCAGGTTTCCATATGGATAGGAAAAACACCTCAGGTATGGCTCATTTTCTTGGTTCATGTCTTGTATCATAGGCCACTAAAGAGCAAGATTCAGTGGCCTTATCCACTGCTGAGGCTGAATATGTTGCTGCTGCCTCTTGTTGTGCTCAATTGCTATGGATCAAATAGTAGCTGATAGATTTTGGCATTGAAGTTGGTTGCATTCCTATATTCTGTGATAACACTAGTGCTATAAGTATGACAAAGAAACATGTTCATCATAAGAGGACTAAACACATAGATGTTAGACACCACTTCTTAAGAGATAACTATAAGAAATGATTGATCTCTATAGAATTCTGTGCTATTGATAAACAAATTACTGACATCTTCACTAAAGCACTGAGTAAAAAAAACTTGTGAGAGAAACAAGTTGGAATTAGGAATGATTAAGATCACCTAATAGGTCCAACTCAGAATGCACAATGAAAAAAAATTGAAAAGAAAAAAATTATTTTTTTGGCTAGAAAATCTAAACTTGTGTAAATATCTAGATTAATTTTTACTTAGCTTCATACTGTAATTAGTATACTTCTGTGACATGTGTTAATATGACTCACTGATCTCTTATAAAACTTTCTCTATTATGGTAAATTGAGGTATGTTCAAGAGAATTCTAAATGAAGAACCTGATTCATCAGTATGGGTTTATCTGAAAGCTAAGGTATGTTTTTTATACTCTGCACAATTAAAAATATCAATGTTTAAATCATGAGCAGAAGTCCTATAATTGTTCAATTCCTTAGAAAATTCTATCCGTTAGTTTTGAACTAGTTCCGTCAACCTAGAACTCTAAACCACAAAAATTGCCTAAAATCTAGGGAAGTTAAACTGATTATTCAAACCTGCAATTTCAGGTTGATTAGACCTATAATTGACTACTGCTAAAGCTTCCATTACACATTAAATGTGTATTTCTCTTTAAATACACATCATTCCTTCTGCCATCTCCATAATTTCAAACCGTCAAAAATTCCTCTTCACTTTCACTTTCCCTCTTCTCCAAAATTCTAACTCACAAATTCTCTCAAGAAACCAACGATCATAACCAACCCACAAGACAATCCTGGAACTCCTCCACCACCCACTCCCTCTAATTCATCTACACCTCCTCCACCTAGTACATCTCCCAAAACCAGGCTGAGAAGGGTGAAAATGCTTGCTCAAAAAATAGTAGCGTCTGGGGCTCTCAGGAAGAAATTAAATGAGAAATTAAAGGCAAGCCAGGCCCAAGACTCTGACTCCAACTCTGATTCTGAGTCATACAAATCCGCTAGTGAAGGTGAAGGATCTGGGTCTTCTAACTCTGAAAAGACTCAATAATCCCCTTCTAAGGTAAGTTCTTTTGTGTCTGAAAATCTAGAAACTAGGTTTGTTCTGGCTGGGCCTGTTAAGGATGTAGAATTACCTGAGTTTCAAATGAGTGGAGGTAAAAAGAATTGTAAAAAATAAAAAGAGAGAGAGGGTACATGTGGTGAAGAGAGGGGAAAAGAGAAAAGGGTAGAAGAGAGTGGTAAGAAGTCAGGGGGAAGTGGTTTTGGTGAAGCTGCTGAGGGGCTGGTTAATTTAAGCATACAGGGAGATGAACCTGGTTCATCTACTGAAGAAACCCTAGAACACCTACTGAAAAAGGTTGGGGCAAGCTATGATCCAAAGAAACGAAGAACACCCACACCAAAAGCCCCCAGTGTTCCTAAACCCTCCAAGAAAAGAAAGGCATCATCCTCAACAACTACTGAATTTTCATTGCCAAAGGGTAGGGCTATAAGAAGCAGGGTGAAACAGAGTGAGAGTGATCTCCAAAAAGCTCTAGCTGAGAGTAAGAAGAAAAAGCTGGCTAAAGGAAAAAGGGAAGGTCACAGAGTCCTCAGAGGCTATGGAGGTTGAGGAGATGGAATAGGTCCATTAGGAGGAAGTTCAACCAGTGGAGGTTCAGACCCCCAAGCCTAAAAAGCCCAAGACTTCTTCCAAGAAATCTTCCTCTCTGTCTGAGGCTGCTGAACCTTCACTAGCCAAGAGGACAAGGTCTGTAGTGAAAAGTAAACAAGTGAAAATTTCTGAAGAAGAGGAATGGAGTAGAGAAGAAGAAGATGATTCTGATGGTGAACAAGACAAGCTTGCCATGTTTGAAAAAATAAAGATTTTGAAGGGTAGACTGCTGAAAGACCTGGTGGAGCCAAGAATAATAAGACTGGTGGATGCCTTAGCTGCTCAAGGGTGGAAGGACATGGTCCTTCAGATGGATGGTAGGGCTATCCAAAAATGAGATAATTGAGTTTATGGAAAATGCAGACGTTAAGGATGGCAAGGTTAGCAGCATGGTGAAAGGAGTTCAAGTGTCCTTTGATGCAGAAAAACTGGGAGAGATCCTTGATATACCCTCTGAAGGGTTTGATGACTATACAAGGCAAATGTGGCCTTGTCTGGACTCCCTTCCTACTGCCCTTGAAATTACCAGGAGGTTTTGTGATGTTGAAGATGTGAATGAAGCCATGGCTGTTCATAAAAGTGAAATGAGGCCTCAACACAAGGTCTTGTTTAAATTTGTCAATAAGTGACTATTGCCCAAACATGAGAGAAGGCATATTGCCAATTATATGGACATAGTTCTTATGGAGTGCCTGGAAAGTGGGAGGTAGATTAATTGGCCTGCCTTCATCATCAAGCTACTAGACCGGGTCATAAATGGCTCCAAAGTTCATGCTACCCCCTATGGCTGACTACGATTCTGGATAGGTGCAGTGTGCCTCTAAAGAAATGGAAAATGGCCTATAGCAAGGATCATTTTGGCATTAACACTCTGATTTCTTGTGACTACTTAGTCAGTGCCATCCCAAATGAACCTGGTTCATCCAAGAAGACTTCTATCAATAGCAAAGTCAGGGCTCTAGTTCAGGAATGTGAAGCCAAGGATGCTGAGATAGCTAAGCTCAAGGCTCGTGTAGCAGAGGTGGAATCTGAGAGGGATGTTCTCAGAACTGAGCTTACCAAAGAAAAGGAGAAGAATGATGGAATTCTTCATAATATGCTGAATCTTCTCCAATCCTAAAACCAACCCTCTAGCTCCCCCAAGCCTTAGGAATCCTAGATTTTGTCTCCTAAACCTGTCTCGTACCTTCAGTGACCTAGATTAGGGATTTTTCTATCTTTTTGCTCATGTTTTAAATGTTTTTTGCTTTCTGGTTGTGGATTGTGGTAGCAACATATCTCTATCAATGATATCTACTGTTTCTGCTCTTATTCAATGTTAATCTTTCCTTGATACTTTCAATATGTTTGCTTGATTCCTGATGATTAAACCATGATTGCACTTGTAGTTGCCCCAGTATCCATGAGTAATTATTAAAATCTGGGACTCACACTTTGTATGCAACTTTTCGATGATGCCAAAAGGAAGAAGAGATATTGTGCTTTACACATTCTAAATAAGTGATATTTATAACCTAATTAACCTAGCCCTTGATGATAAGTGTAATTTCCAAACTTTATATTGATGGTTAAGCTGAGTTCTTACAGGAATTTGTTGGCCCAAGAACATGTGAAGTTTTAAAAATAGACAAAAGAACTCAGACATGGACCATGTCCATCTTGTGAAACACAGTCATGATCAACCTGTACATGTGAGAGGCACGTGAAGGAGATAAATCTAAATGATCAAGAAGTAATATCTCCTGATCTGATAGAAAAGGTTGCATATTGGATAAGGAGAGAAAGAATCCTTACATGAAGAGAACACAGTTTAGGATGAAGATAGTGTTAGAGTTTGAGATCACCATGAACTCTTCTACGATAGAAGAACATCAATTGAATCCCAGTAAAACTCTGATTACTAACCTATTAAACGTCAGTGTTGTTCTCTTTTACAGGTAATGCACATAAGTAGAAGTTAAACTTAAATTGAGAGCAAAAGAGCAAGGCGATTTTGCAAGCAGTTTATGTGTGATTTGAGTGTGCAATCTTGAAGCTACTTGAACGAGATAGAAGAACCAGTTCTATGTGTCTTGTCTTTTATTCTAGTTTAGTTGTAGTAGGTGATTTTACATTGTACCTTTCAGCTTTCATAGAAGCAATTGTATTATCTACCTAGAGTGTTCAAGTTAGAGTTAACTTGAAGTTGTCGCAACAGTTGAGACTGTGTGCTACAACGGGATTAGAGTTAATCCTTAGGTTTACAAAGAGTTTTGTAAATTCTGTTTTGGCTCAGTGATTTTAGTGGAAGTTTAGGAAAATCCTATTGAGTAGTAGGTCGTGGTTTTTTCACCTTTTGAGCCAGGTGTTTTCCACGTAAATATCTCTGCCTTCTTTATTTTCTGCATTTATTATTCCACAAACAGCAGTAGTTGGAACATCTAGAAGAAACAGGTTCTTCTATAGTTCAGTTAAGCAAAAATTAGATACCACATATATCACCCCCCTCTTGTGTGGTATGAACGCTTAAAACATCAAGTTGCATTCATTTGAGAAGGAACAAGAGGGGGACTTGACCTTACCTTTTATGATACAACATATGGACAATGCCATAGTCCAGCAAAAGAAAGAGGATGGCCAAAAATTAAATTATTACAGCCTTCCTTACGCCCCTACAACATAAGTAGACTAGCTAACAAAAAAATTAGCCTTGTCGTATCTTAGCCTAATACTAGGCATCTAAAATTTGTCCAAAAGAAAAAGGCCCTTAGCTCCTCTGGGAAGGTCTTGGAATGAGTAGTAAAGTGATCCATGTTGACCATCATTGGCAAGTTTTGCGAGGTGATCCACCACATTGTTCGTTTCTCTAAGGTAGTGGTTAACACTAATATTACCTTGACTCAATATTTGAGATATCTCATGGATCAAATTAATCAGCTTGTAGCTGTTGGCTTGCTTATCATTAATCATCTGTATTATTGCCGTAGAGTCAAGCTCCAGACTGAAGTCTTTAAATCCATTTTGAATACACCATTGCACACAAAATTTTGTAGCTTGCGCCTCTGCTATTATATTACTGTTACATGTAGTTGGCTGGGAGAATGCCATGACAAGATTGCCCTTGTCATCTCTTAGGATCCCACCTAATCCTACTTTTCCAGAGTTAGCATTATAGCTTCCATCTGTATTGAGTTTGATAGTACCTAATTTAGGAGTTTCCTAACAAACAATAATACTTTTGGGAATAGACTGAAGCTTAACTAAGTTGTCGCAAAAGTTGATCCAAGGTAATGTCAGTCCATTATTAGGGAAAGCCTTATTGACAAAAACTTGAATCATCCAACTAATTTGATGTTTCAATCTGAACATATTGAACTTTTTCTGATCTCCATACTTGCATGCATACTATTATTTCCACAATTCCCAACACACTATGATCAGGTGTAACGACCCGATCGGTCATTTTGAGCTTTTGCATTTTTGCTCGCCAGTTCTCAGACACGACTATCACCATATGATGTATTATGACTTATGTAAACCGTCGGTTTTAGTGTTCACGGTAAGCAGAATGAATTTGGAAGAACAGTTTTTAGTTTGAAGCTTAAAATTTGAAAGGTTTGACCAAGTTTTGACTTGTTAGTATATGATATTAGATTGGAATTTTTATGATTTGGATAGTTCCGTTAGGTAATTTGGGACTTAGGAGCGTGATCGGAATGTATTTTGGAGGTCCGCGGAAGGTTTAGGCTTGAATTGGCGAAATTGAGATTTTGGCATTTTCCGGTTGATAGGTGAAATTTTGATATCAGGGTCGGAATAGAATTATAGAAGTTGGAGTAGGTCCATTGTATCATTTGTGGTGTGTGTTTAAAATTTCAGGTCATTCAGACGAGGTTTGATAGACCTTTTGATCGAATTCAGAATTTGGATGTTTTTGGGATTCTTACGCTTGAATCCGATGATGATTTGATGTTGTTTTGATCATTCCGAAGGTTGGAACAAGTTTCAATGACGATATAGGATATGTTGGCATATTTGGTTGAGGTACCAAGGGTCTTAGGTGAGTTTCGGGGGGTAAACGGATCAATTTTTGGACTTTGGACTTGGCAGTTTTGCTGGTTTTTGTTGCAGAGATTTTTGTTCATCGCGTTCGCGGTCAGGGATTCGCATTCGCGAAGAGTGTTCTCGAGGTGGTGAATTATGTTCTTCGCGTTCTCTCTTTGGGTGTCGCATTCACGATGTGTTGATGCTGTGTTCTTTGCGTTCGCGCCTTGGTGGTCGCGTTCGCGTAGTTATGTCTCCAGTAGGTATCGCGAGGCTTGTGTCGCGAACGCCTAGAGCATTTTGGGAGCCAATATTTTTTCTTCATCGCGGACACGATGGGCATCCCGCGTTCGCAAAAGAGGAAGCCTGGGCAGCCTTATAAAGTACTTTATTTCGAGGATTTCAGCCATTTTTGCATTTTTTGAGATGTGGAGCTCGGGAGAAGACGATTTTGGAGGGGATTTTGAGATGAGTGATTGGGGTAAGTGTTCTTCACTCAAATTTGGTTAAATACCATGATTTTGTCTTAATTTTTATCATTTAATTTGGAATGAAAATTGGAAGAAAAATTGGAGAGTTGAATTAGGGATTTGAGGGGCCATACGAGGTCCGATTTTGATGTTCTTGGTATGTATAAACTCGTGGGTGGATAAGGATTCTATTGATATGATTTTTATCAGATTCTGAGATATGGGCCCGGGGGTCGGGTTTGGCCAATTTCAGGATCTTTGATGTAAATTGGTTATTTTCGAGTGGGATTTGTTCCCTTAGCATATTTTGATGGTATGAATCTGATTTTGGTTAGATTTGGAGCAATTGGAGGCCAATTCAAGGGTCAAAGGCATCACGGGCTATAGTTTGGACAGGATTGAAGTAAGTAATGATTGTAAATGCTGTCCTGAGGGTATGAAACCCCAGATTTCACATCGTTGTGCTACTTTGAGGTGACACACACGCTAGATGACGAGCATGGGGTCATGTACCATTGGGGATTGTGACTTGGTCCCTGTCGTACGACTGTTAAGTTGTATATTTGATTGAAAACTGTTTGGTATCATTATGTTTCAAAAAGTATTGCTATGTTTTGGGCCGATTGCCATATTTGGGCCTCGTACCAACTGTTTTGGACCCTTATGGGGCTTTTAACTACTGTTCCTCATTGTTTTGACTTAATAATTGTACTCAGTCATGCTGTGTTTTTATTGATTTCTTAACTCAACCTTATTTACTAATTTTTGATACTATAAATGATATTTTGAGCTGAACGCCCTGTTTTACTGATAGTCTGAGTGGCCTGTAAGGTTGATGGCTAAGAGAGGTCGAAGGCCTGATTGTGAGGTTTATGACTAAGATGGACTAAGGGTCTGATTGTAAGGTTCATGGCTGAGAGAGGCCACAGGCCTAGTTGTGAGGATTATATATTTATGGATCGGGCTGCATGCCGCAGAAATATATATATATATATATATATATATAGATCAGGCTGTACGCCGCAACGATATATGGATCGGGTTGCACGCCGCAGTGATATAGCGCTTGGGCTGTAGGAGCCCCTCCGGAGTATGCACACCCTCAGTGAGCGCAGTCGACTATATATATGGATTGGGCTGCACGCCGCAACGATATATAGATCGGGATGCACGCCACAACGGTTATGATAAGGTACCTATTAAGCATGAGTGCTGAGTGTGAGAGCTGATTGCTGAGAGTTGAGTCATGAGTGGCTGAGTGGCGTGCCCGAGGGGCTATATATATACACACACATACACATATACAAGTGATGTTTACCTGAGGGGCATGTTTATGAACTTACTGTTTTTCACTCCTCTTTAAAGTGAGTTTCTGTTGAATATGTTGATTTAATTACTGCTTTCACTCATCTTTAGACCAAGCCTCTATTGAAAATGTTGAACAAATGCTTTAAACAACTTTCATTTAAATTGAAGTTTTACGAGGTGTTCAAAATCTAGTCACTCATTTGGCTTTGTTACTTCCTCCGAGATTTTTCTTAAGTTATGAAATGGTTATGAATTTTTGTTTGTCGAGGGGCTGTATACGAACTATATTTTGCCCGAGGGGCCGATTACGATTTTTATCACTTTCACTATATATATATATATATATATTTCATTAAATCTCTATTGAAAAGGTTAGAAAGATATTTTCTAATGGATTTTACTGAAGTTGGAAATTTTAATGATATGATTTGAATGATATCCTATTTTGGGAACATACTGTAACCATTGTGGTGCTATGACGTGGTTTACGTGATTTCTTACTGCTCAGTCTTTATTTACTTTTATTACTTACAGAGTTGGCGTACTCACACTACTCCATGCACCTTGTGTGCAGATTCAGGTATTTCTGAGCTCGGTGGCAGGTTCATCGGAGTTAGCAATGTAGCTGCCTAGCGATCACAACCCTGCTTTTCTCCCT
This sequence comes from Nicotiana sylvestris, assembly GCF_000393655.2. Classification (NCBI taxonomy): domain Eukaryota; kingdom Viridiplantae; phylum Streptophyta; class Magnoliopsida; order Solanales; family Solanaceae; genus Nicotiana; species Nicotiana sylvestris. The sequence continues at coordinate 47,628,807 of NC_091058.1, forward strand.
CTTTATTCTTCGTTAATGTATTCTTGTGATTCTCGGCCATGTTGGTTTTTATGTTGTAAGACAGTTTTAGTAGATGCTTATGACTAGTGACACCCTGATGTTAGACTTGTGTATTTATTCCGCACTATTCATTTAAACACACATCACGATATTATTGATTAATAAATGGTATAAAAATAACTTTTATTAAATAATGGTAGATTTGGGAGTTGTGTTGGCTGGCCTAGTTTTGCGATAGGTGCCATCACGATCGGGTTAGTTTTTTGGGTCGTGACAAGCTGGTATCAGAGCCTAGGTTATATAGGTCTCACGAGTCATAAGCAGGTTTAGTAGAGTCTCGCGGATCGGTACAGAGACATTTGTACTTATCCTCAGGAGGCTGTAGAACCTTTAGGAAAAACTTCACATTCTTGAATTCTTGTCGTGCTCCCTTGATTCAGCTTAAAATGTAACTCTTGAAATTCCTTCCACATGTTCGTATGCGCGCATGAGCGCTCAGTATCAGATTTGCATCAATGGCTTGTGATTCTCTGATCGAGGGGCGAGATGTGATCTCTGTGTGTTGATGCTGGGCCAGTCTAGAGGACTTGAGGCCGGGTTTTACCTATATCTTGAGCACTGAGGCATTGATTATGTGAGCACATGCTTTTAGATTTGTATGTCCGATAATGTCCCTATTAGTGAGAGTGATGGCTGGATAGCTATGTGATGAGTATGATGTAACTGCGAGATGTGTACATATGATTTGAATAAGACAAGAAGGGTCTGCTTGGGGGTAGTAAGAACTATCCGGTGCTTGATTTCCATCGTGATTTGATGTATAACCCGAGTTGTAGGCGGGTTGAAGGATCTTTTCATGTTGCCTAGTTGGGAAGTGAATTAAATTTTACGTTGTGATATGAGTTCAGACTCAGGAAGATTAAGTGACTACATAATGTTTATGCCGGTAAAAGGGTATAAAGAGATGTTAGTTTGAGGCGACGTAGGTGGGTTATCTCCTGCGGATTGTTCTGAAGTTTACGTGATCCTTATGCCGTTTATTGGAAGATCTCTATTACTAGTGAAAGATATGTGTTACAATTTGAATTTGGGTTGCTTAAGAGAGTGGGATTGTCTGTTACGAGGGTGAATGCGAGATTTACACAAGATTTAAATTACTAAATGGTCTGTGTTTTACGAGCTTATGAATGATTGAGTTTAATCTCACTATGGTATTATGGCAGTAAATGTATTATGAGTTATGGTGTGTTTTGATCTATGGCTTTGAGCCAAGTGGGGGAGTCTGCTATTGATCAGTTGGTTGCACGGTTATGTGCTATGATGGTTCCACTTTGGGACATACTGGTAAATCAGTGATGGCTTATAGAGGTTGAGACCGAGGATGGATCTAGTAAAGGAAATTTCAATAAATGTTATGCTATGCTTATGTGTGTATGAGAATCACAGAATAACTTAAGTTGTTATTGGTAAAGGATGTACGGTGCATGGGATAGGAAGTTGTTTGGTTGCTTTAAGGTGAGTTTACATTCTGCGATGTTGGAGTGTTATTGGAGCATAGGTCATCCGGTCTATTTGATAATTGCGGTTTGAGTGGTCTAATTACGGTTTGAGTAGAGTGGGTGACTCTTGAGAATGGTTCTAATGGGTTCAAGATGTTACATGTAATAATTGGAGATTTTCAAGTTGTATATTTAGCTAGATCTGAGGTTTGAATTGGAGTAGCTTGGATCGTCAAGGTAACAGATGTGATCGGTTCTTGGGTGCTTATGATGCACTGGGTTTCTACAGGTGTTTCGTGGCAATGCTCTTGGTTTTGATAGCCTACGTAGCTGGGTTGAGTTAGAGGAATTTAGTCCTGACGGTTTGGTCTTGTGCAAATGGAATTCGGAGAGTTCTTGATGGTTTCTACAACGGTTAGAGATGTATATTTTCTACTAGCATGATGAGCATGTGATGTATAATGATTTTCTCCTAGATGGGATCAAATGGAAAAGTTTTTGGCTGGTTGAGTATGTAGTTGCTTGTAGCTTGGTTGCGGCCTACTCCCCACTACTAATTATGTAGTGAGAGAGGGTCGGAGCAACTTATACCCGATTTTAGGTCGGGATCGATTTCCACAAAGAGCTAGAATTTGGAATCGAGTATCTATCTAATTTAGGATTGCGTATGTGTTCCAAATTACACTTCTAATCATTTTTGGGGTTTTATTTTTACTTATACTATTATCAAACTACAAATGGTAAATGCAACTAGATTAAGCTAAGAGTTAATGCTACGGGTTGTTCAAATGGTTTAAAAGGCACTAGGGTAGTGATTTTCGCCTAGGTGGTCAATTGACAGGTACTTGAATTTAAGGCACAATTGACATAGTTGGGGAGTATGATATAACCGTTGCATGATATTACCCACTCTACACCTCTCAGTGGTTCGAGTGATTTTGCCTGAATTGACCTTCTCAAGACCAATTGGGTATGCAAATGTGCACAAGCAACTAGGGTTCAAGTCGGATATTACTCTATCGAGGTTTAACCCTTTAAGTGGGGCTATCAATCTCTTGAGTACGCCCCAATTCCTTGTTGGACCAATTTCGGAGACTTAGGCTCTCTTTTTCAAGAAGAGCCCAAGTCAACTAAACACAAACTAGTGTTTGCAACCACTAATTCAACAATTAACCATGAAATTGGCACAAATATCAAATACCCATAGTCAATCTAGCTCTAAAATACAAGACCCATCAATTACCCACACTAGGGTTGAGCCATAACCCTAGCTTATGGGTCTAGCTACTCATAATTGAAGAACAAAAATAAGAAATAGATGAAGAACATCTCATATTAATTAATTGCTAAGCTAAATAACAAGATTCAATGATGAAAAGTAGATAAAATTGCCCAAAATAGCTAAGAATCGCAAACCCACGAGTGCAGCTGCTTAATTACAATATCTGATACCCTAAAAATAGGAAAAGAAGCTATTTATACTAAGCTGAAAATTATGGACAAAAATGCCACTGCGGGGTTAGTGCGGATCACACAAAATGGCGTGCGGCCGCACTAGGGCTCTGAATCTGAAGATCTGACTCTCTGAACTCAGGCACTATGGACCGCAGAGAATGGACTGTGGTCGCGGAGGCTTCTAGTGCGGTCTGCACAAAATGGAATGCGGATCGCATTGACTTGTATCCTTGAAACTAGCACTTCTCTGATCTTGGGTTCTGCGGACTGCACAAAATTGAGTGCAGCCGCATTGCCTTTAGTGCGGATCGCACAAATTCTAGTGCAGCCGCATTGCCTTTGTGCCTTGAAAGTCATGCTCTCTGAACCTCACAATGCGGACTGCACAGAATGTAGTGCGACCGCACTGGCCTTGCTTTGCATGAGCTTTGTCTTGTCTTGGTACTTGTGCAAGTTTCACTCCTTTTGAGCTGATCTTTGACACCTTGTCACTTTGTTGATTAAACCTACAACCAAGCACAACTTGTGAGCCTTTTGGGACTATTTTGTGTGAATTTCTAATCAAAGCATAATCAAGAAGGAGTATAAAATGCGTTAAAGTCCTTAGTTATCAACTCCCCCAAACTTAAGCTTTTGCTTGTCCTCAAGCAAACAAAATAAGACCCACCCCTTAAGGGAAAATCTAAAAGGTTTTCAGCTGACCTAAAGTAGCCTTATCCAGCATCAGTTGGGACTAACAATTGCCCTTAATACAAATGAATCATTAACAACTTTTACTCTTTGAAACACCATGGATTAAGTGCGACACAAGAGCATCAAGAGTTGGCTTAACACATCAAAGGACTCTTTCTATTACTTTGGTTATTGTGGAACCCAAACTCACACATCCTCAACTTTCCAAGCAAACCTCACCTTTAGAATAGTGGCACTCAAAATGAGGTTAATGGAAGTTCACTCATCTATCTCAAGAAAAAGCCACAAGTACGGCTCTAGGTACCATATGCTTGCCCCTTATGTGAGTATCCACTAATGTAAGCTTCATTCAACTCAAGATCATATAATGCTTTTGTGGAGACATTGTGAAGGCTTTTGGTTCAGGGTAGGAAATGTTTTGGTCTAAGTAAGTTCCATCTTCCCTTAAGCACTTCTTTTGATTCATTTGGCACACATTCACTTAACTCTTTGAGTCATTTCACTTCGTTCTAAGGGGTTAGAGAGACACACTGTCACTCTTTCTTATGCATTTCAAACCTTTTCTCCTTTTTCAACTTTCTACACCTTTCATTCTTTACTTTTCTTGAATTCTTTTTTATTCTTTTTCACATTGAACATTCTTTTTGTCTTTTTGCTTTTCTTTCTTTTTTCATTGCCTTTCCTTTTCTTCATTTTGTGCCTTTTTACCACTTTGTTGTAATCCTTGTCTCTCCCCCCAAATTTATACTTTTGCCAAGTACTAAAGGAAAGATCGGGTGCCTAGAGAGGGTATCTTTTAGAATGGGTATAGGCTTGTATCATGGTTCTTGAAGGAAGAAGGTCTAAGGCTCAAAAGGGTTGACTAGGAATCTTATCATTGGTAGGTTATGGAAGTGATCAAGCTATCATTTGGACCAAGGAGAGCCTATAATCATGTTTCAAGTCAAAATTCACTTAGGATTTTGCCTCAACAAACATTCAGGGCATGTTCTAGACCAATGGCTCGGGACATGGACTTGCAATACGATTATTCACCACACGAGCTATGAGGTTGCTAAAGACACAGAGCCGGAGGCCCACAACGACCTTAGATAAGATTTGAGCACACAATGGTCCTGAAAAACCACTTGATGATTATCGGTCAACACAAGAGTCTCAAGGTCACTATTTTCACTATCCTAAACACAACAATTTGTTTTGACCATAAGATCAAAGGGAAATGTGCTAGGCCCAAGTGAAGCTTTGCTTGAGGCACCCTTAACTACTAACTACTAAAAATGAAAAGAAAAACGGACTCAAACCCTTAAGAAGGTTGTCACGCCATCCATCATTGGGAAGAGCCACCCGGTTCACACAATACTCCACCTTTGGAAAGAACTGTGGCATTAAGAAAACCAAAGGCTTATTGCAAACTTGAGAAACAAGAAGCTACGAATCACAAATAAGAAGCTAAGAACGAAAAATTTGTGAAAAGTAAAATGAATATATACAAGAGGGGATTTGAATATACAATAGATGGGATGAATATGTACAATGTAACATAACTTTATATATAGTCCCAAAGTAAAATAAAAGTGCGATAAATGTACAAAATATTAAAATTAATACAACCCAAAGGTGAAAAATCAAGAAAGCATAAAAAAAGTATCATATATATATATATATATATATATATATATATATATATATATATATATATATACAATCATCCGAATGAATAAAAAATAGGGCCTACCCTCTCAAATGAAAGCTGACATTGTCCCCAATGCCAACTAAACCAAATAATGCATCAAAAGAGAAAGGAAAAAGGATATAAGGACTCCCTATGTCCTGTCTGTCTGCATAGGCTCCTGAGTGGTCCCAGGGTCCTCACTGTGCTCGGGAACCTCAGGCTGGTTCCCGGTGGCCTGCTGCTCTGCTGCTGCTGGGACCTGGGCCTGGACCTAGACAGGCTACTGAAGTGCATCCTGAGGCTGACTAGAGAAAGCCTCTGGTGGGTCGGCCAACTGGATGACTGCATCATCTGCTCTAGGAATCATCCTTTTCCTCTTGGGAGGCCTCTATGACTGCTCTGGCTGAGAATGAGCTGCGGGACCTGGGTCCTGGAGCAGTAAGTCTAAAGGCAGCTGATCTGCCTTCAGTCTGTCAACATAAGCTCTCAACGCCTTCACGGACTCCTTGGATGCCCGTGTCTTTCTTAGCTTCTTGTACTCCGGAGCAAGCTCTTTAAGAACTTTGCTATGTGAATCAACTGCCTCAGTTAGTACCTTCTGAGTGTCGACGATTTTCTTCTGGTTGTCTAAAATCTCTTTCAAAGCATCCTCTATCGACTGGGAAACCTGTGGGGGCTGGAGGTGCCGACTGAGCCTGTACCGTGGTAGTCAGGATGGACAACTTGGATGAGGCAGTTTGTATCCAGTTGTTGATACTCAGAAGTGCTTGGCTCAGTCAGTGAGCACTAATAGGATGGGCCCAGGAAGATGGAATCTCCGGGTCCACTAAGGTGGATGGACCAGGAGGGGCAGTAGTGGAAGTAGAGGCAGGCTTAGCTGGAGTCACTACCACAACTAGCTCTTCAGACTGGCCAGTTGGAGCAGTAACTGTACTTTTGAAGTTCTTGCTCTTGGGATTGTCATCCCCCTGCATATTGTATTAGGAGAAAGGGGCCTTCGCCTTGACTTTGATGTCAAATGGGCCTCTTCTCCACTTTCATGTCCCGAAAGTACATAGTGAGGAAACTGGGGAATGGGTAGTTTCTATCATACTCGGCACCCACAATAGTAATAATCCACGACATCACATTCCCCACATTAATTGGGTACCCCGCTATGATCGAAGCCACTAACACAGCCCGATGGAGAGGGAGGGGTTGTCATGTGTCGTGGGGTCCAACCTGCTATATACAAAGGTCTCCCACCTCCGTGCCTCAAAGTTTGAACTCCGTCTCAAGATCTTGACTCCAGCAATCAACCATTTGGGGGTGGTACCTGGGATTTCCAGGTACCGTGCTAGCCAGGGACGAACCTCCTCGCCCATTTCCATCTTTACCATGTACAGTGTCTCATCTTCCTCATTAAACCCAAGATAGTCATTGATTGTCTTGTCGTCGAACAACACCTTCAGATTTGAACCTTGGTCACTTTGGAGCCCTTTTTGATGTGGGCTACGTTGATGTAAAATTCCTTGACCAAGTGTTCGTTGGCATCCACACACTCATCTAGAAAATGTTCCCAGCTCACTCTTGTCCTTAATTGCCTCCTCATGTTAGGGTTGTGAGGTAGCAAGTCTCTATCAATAAAACTATGCTCCGGGATTAACTTCCTCACCGGCCACCATTCCCGGAACTTGTGGCATGCTACCTCACTAACAAACTGGTCTTGCCACACCTCCGTCTTCCTAGTTCAGGCAATGCCCCCCCACTTGTGGTTTACCTCCTTCTCCTACTTTTTCATCTCCCCCTACTTGCTCCTCATCACCTACTGCACCCTCTCCAGATAATGAAGTTGTGGGAGAGGTGGAGTATTCCCCACTACCATCACTTGATCCCTCAGACGACCTAGAAGAGATGTTCACTGATACTTGGGCAGTGGGGGATGCTGGAGGTGTATCTATCAGTCTATGCCTCTCCGGCCAGTCAGGGATGTATTCTGGCACAGAGTTGGAAGAGATCTCCCGGGAAGGCTCGTACTCACTCCCCGACATGTCAATGGCTCTGTCAGCAGCTTTTATCGCTTTCCTCATGTTCTTGATGTTTTGCCTAGCTTGGGGAGTGAGTTTTATCATTTTTTGCTTCCCTCCCCTAGAATATTTACCTTTTCCAGGTTGTTTAGATTCTCTGCCTCATTGTTTTACCATTGTCTGCAACCACAATTCAAAAGAGAACCAAATCACCTACTTTGAACTCCTTTCCACGAGCATATTTATCATGAAGGTACTTCATCTTATCCTTATACAAGGACGAACTGGAGTAGGCATGGAATCTGAATTCATCAAGTTCATTGAGCTATTCCACATGAAGATTGGCTGCAACATCCCACTCAAGATTTAGCTTCCTCAAAGCCCATATGGCCTTGTGCTCTAACTCAACCGGTAGATGGCAAGCTTTCCCAAACACCAACCGATACATAGACATACCAATCAGAGTCTTATAAGCAGTCCTATAAGACCATAGAGCGTCATCCAATTTCTTTGACCAATCGGTCCTATTTGCATTGACCGTCTTTGACAATATGCTTTTAATGTCCCTGTTGGAGACTTCAACTTGACCACTTGCTTAAGGATGATAAGGAGTAGAAACTTTGTGATTAACACCATACTTTTGAAAGCAAAGTGTCAAAAGCTCTATTACAAAAATGAGACCCCCATCACTTATGATTGCATGAGGAGTACCAAACCTTGTAAAAATGCTCTTTTTGAGAAATGCAACAACACTCCGGGCCTCATTATTGGGCAAAGCCATGGCTTCAACCTACTTTGAAACATAGTCCACCGCTACAAGAATGTAAGTGTTCCCACAAGAGCTAACAAATAGGCTCATGAAATCAATGCCCCATACATCAAAAATATCAACCTCAAGGATGGTATTGAGAGACATCTCATCTTTCTTCGAAATTCCACCCGCTATTTGGCATTCGTCGCATATCTTCACCAAATCACCCACATCTTTGAACAAAGTTGGCCAATAAAACTCACAACTAAGAACTTTAGAAGCCGTCCTCGCCCCGCCATGATGGCCACCGACTTTGTTAGTATCAATAGCAGCAGGCAAGAAACAGAATTGCAGACAGAAGAAAATAGTTGCACACATGTTGCAGAAGGTACCCAGTGCGGGCCGCACTGGGGTCAATGCGGACCGCACAAAATGGTCATGCAGTACGCACAGGGGTGGGGTTCATATTACCCACCCTCTGTATCTAGGAAGTGCGGACCACACAAAAGGGTAGTGTGGCCGCATAGGGTCCAATGTGGACAGCACAAAATGTAGTGCGGCCGCATTGCCCAAAGATCAGCTTCTGGGAATTTCATCAATGCGGTCCGCATAAAATGGTACTGCGGACCGTACCGGGGCACTACGGACCGCACAGAAATGACTGCGGTCCGCACTGAGTGTCCAGTTGTGGCACTAAGTTAGCGTTTAATAGATTTTTGATTTTAAGCATAATTAACACCTAAACAATGCCCCTAAGTGATTTCCCATTGTTTTTAACTATAGGAGCCTACTCTAATCAAGAAATTTACAACCCTAACCTAATCAATTGAAGAAAATCTAAGGGCAACATAGAGAGGGAAACAAGAAGAACTAAAATTAAAAGAAATTAACAAAATTGAGCAATTAAAAGGCAAGTAATGGCACTAGATGTGAGAGTTCATGAAGAGTAACAAGTCCAAGCAGTTAATTAAGAACAAAGACGGTGATGAACAATGGTTGTATGAGTTTTAAGACTAAGGGTTCGAAAAGGGTAAAATGAGGGCCTCAGGCCCTATTTATAGAAAAGGACCTGGGGCCCATTCTCACCAACCAGTGCGGACCGCACAAAATCGACCGCGGTCCGCACTATATAGCTTTTGCCAAGTTTGACCAAGTAACCCACTGTGGTCCGCACGAAATGGATAGAGTCCGCAGTGGTCCAATGGGGACTGCACAAAATGTAGTGCGGCCGCAGTGGTAACATTCAGAGAGGTCATCATTTCACCTTTCACTAGTGCGGTCCGCACTAACAACTTCAGAGACCTGACACTTTTTTCCACTATGTCTTGCACTGCACTAACACAATCCTATAACATCTCACAACCAGTTAGCCCAAAAATAAATCCTACCCGACAATGAAAATCAAGAAAAACAAGAATAAAAACACATGGGTTGCCTCCCAAGAAGCGCCTGATTTAACGTCGCGGCACGACGCAAGTTACCATCACATCATTTGAAAAGAAGAAGTGCCACCACGTCACTGTCATCAATTTTTCCAAGATAATGCTTGACCCGGTTCCCATTAACTCTGAAAAATTTTTTGTTCTTTAAATCAAGATCACCAAACGGGGTCACACATACCACTTTAAAAGGTCCACTCCATTTTTACTTGAGCTTTCCCGGAAACAGATGTAATCGAGAGTTGAACAATTAGGGAAAGGGATGACAAGCCTCCAAGATACTCAATTGCTCCTCCTTCGGGACACACCTTCGGATCACACTATCTGTGCAAATCCTGAACAAGTACGGCTCATCCCAATAGAAGTCCAAACTATCCCGTTTGAGCTTCTTTCTTTAGTTAGAAGAGAGCTCATACGGGATTATATTGGTCACAAAGAAATTAGCAATATCGGCAAAACCATGGCATATCATTCATCGACACCAAAAGGAGTTGTTCATCAGGAAATGAATCATTGATCTCTAAGCCATCACGAGGTCTCCCCTCCTCCTTCAAGAAGGACAAGTGGTTTGCCACTTGGTTCTCGTTACCCTTCCTGTCCACAATCTCCAAATCAAACTCTTGAAGTAACAAGACCCATCGCATCAGTCTAGTTTTGGAGTCCTTCTTCGTCATCAAGTACCGGAGTGCGGCATGGTTGGTATGAATAATAACCTTGGCACCCATAAGATACGGCCGAAATTTTTCCATAGCAAACACAATAGCCAAAAGTTCTTTCTCGATCACCGTGTAGTTCACTTGAGCATCATTCATTGTCTTGCTCGCATAGTACACCGGATGAAATATTTTGTTCACTCTTTGACCCAAAATTGCCCCAACCGCAACATCGCTCGCATCACACATGAGCTCAAAGGGCAAGTTCCAATTAGGCGCGGTAATGATAGGAGTGGTGGTCAACTTATGCTTGAGAAGTTCAAAGGCTTGCATACACTTTTCATCAAACATAAACTTAGCATCTTTTTCCAACAACTTGCACAAAGGATTCACTACCTTCGAAAAGTCTTTGATAAATCTCCGGTAGAACCCTGCATGCCCAAGAAAGCTTCGAACTCCCTTGACGGATGTAGGGGAGGGAGCCTTGAAATCACATCGACCTTTGCTTTATCTACCTCAATACCATGCTTCGAAATTTTATGCCCAAGAACTATTCCTTCTTCCACCATAAAGTGGCATTTCTCCCAATTGAGGACAAGATTGGTTTCTTTACAACGACCCAACACCCTATCAAGATTCTTCAGGCACTCATCAAATGAATCCCCCACAACACTAAAATCGTCCATGAACACCTCCAAAATGTCTTCCACCATATTGGTGAAAATGGCCATCATACACTGCTTAAATGTAGCCGATGCATTACATAACCCAAAAGGCATCCTAGATAAAGCAAATGTGTCATACGGACAAGTGAATGTGGTCTTCTCCTGATCTTCTGGAGCAATCAAGATTTGGTTGTACCCAGAATACCCATCCAAGAATAAATAGAAGGAATGCCTAGTAAGTCGATCTAACATCTGATCCAGAAATGGCAAAGGAAAGTGATCCTTGCGGGTCACTTTATTCAACTTGCGGTAGTCCATGCATACCCTCCAACCGGTAACTGTTCTTGTCGGAATCAACTCATTTTTAGAATTTTTCACCACGATCATGCCACCTTTCTTCGGTACACATTGCACCGGTGAAGTCCAAAAGCTATCAGAGATGGGGTACACAACCCCGACATCCAACCACTTGATCACCTCCTTTTTCACAACTTCTTGCATTGCCTTATTCAACCTCCTTTGATGCTCTAAGGAGGGTTTTGCATCATCTTCCAGAATAATCTTGTGCATACAGAATGCAGGGCTTAGTCCCCGAATATCAGCTAAAGTCCATCCAATTGCCTTTTTCCGCTTTTGAAGCATCGCCTATGTGGCATCAACCTGCATGTTAGTAAGGCAAGAAGAAAGAATAACTGGCAAAATAGAATTTGAGCCTAAGAACTCATACATAAGGTATGGAGGAAGTGGTTTCAAATTTAACACTGGAAGCTCCTCAATTGAAGGTTTAGTTGGTGGAGTCTTTCTATTCTCGAGATCCAAAGACAATTTCCTAGGTTCATAAGAATAAGAGCCCATTCCATGTAAAGCATTCACGCACTCCACTCGGCTTGCATCCTCATTGACATCAAGATTCAATAGTACGGCCTCCAATGGGTCCTCCACATTGATCATTGTACTGGTGTCATCAATTATCACTGTTGTGACGAGGTTAACAAAAGAGCACACTTCGGTACTGTTGGGCTGCTTCATAGACTTGCACACATGAAAGACCACCTTATCATCACCCATCCGGAGGTAAGTTCCCCTACTTCCACATCGACCAATGCCTTCCCTGTAGCTAGGAAAGGTCTTCCTAATATGATAGGAACTTTGTAGTTCACCTCGCAGTCCAAAATCACAAAATTAGCTGGCAAGATAAATTTGTCCACACGGACAAACACATCATCAATAATACCCAAAGGTCTCTTCATCGATTTATCTGCCATTTGTAACCTCATGGAAGTCGGCCTAGGTTGCCCAATACCCAAAGTTTTGAAAACTGAGTAGGGCATCAAATTGATACTAGCTCTCAAATCACATAGAGCCTTGGCAAAATCTGCACTCCCAATGGTGCAAGGAATGGTGAAGGCACCGGTATCTTCAAGCTTCGGGACCATTGAATGCACTATAGAACTAACTTGGTGAGTTATCTTTATAGTTTCACAATTCATAAAACACTTCTTTGTGACCAAGTCTTTCATGAATTTTGCATATCCCGACATTTGTTCAAGAGCCTCCACCAAAGGGACGTTAATGGACAAGCTCTTTATCGTGTCAATGAATTTCTTAAACTGATTATCATTCTTTTGTTTCGCGAGCCTTTGAGGATAAGGTGTAGGTGTCCTTGGCAAAGGTGCATTGTCTTTAGGCAAAACCGGCTCCGGCATGTCTATTACGTGTTCCCTAGACGGGTGCACGTCATTTTTAGTTTCCACCTCGACATCTTGAATATCAATCCTCACTTTATTGTTCACATTTTCATCAACCACATCTTCAACTACCAAAGGGATTTCCTCTTCTTGCAACTCAACATCATCATTCAAAACTTGCTTTTGCTGAGAGGCATTCACATCACTGCCTCTCCCACTTCTTGTTGTAACTGCCATAACATGATTGTTCCCACCCTTCGGGTTCACCACCATATCACTTGGTAGAGCATCCTTTGGGCGTGTCTTTAAAGACTGAGAGATTTGGCCTAATTGCACCTCCAAATTTCTGATAGAGGTATTGTGGGAAGCCAATTGTGCATTAGAATCCACATTCTTCTTCATCATCTGTTCGAACATCATTTCAATTCTACCCAAATCATTACCAGAAGAATGAGGACCTTAAAAGGGAAAATGGGGTGGATTGTTCGGTTGTTGGTACATTGGGGGGCTTTGAAAGCCTTGCCCCTGGTTTCCTTGGTTTCCATTGTTCCATCCCCCTTGATTATTGTTGCCACCCCAATTATTGTTATTACCATTCCAATTTCCTTGGTTGCCTTGATTGTTGTTCTGATTGGCCCAGTTGTTATTTTGGTTGTTGTTCCCCCAATTACTATTGTTTTGTTGTTGATTGCCCCAATAGCTATTGCCTTGTTGTTGATTGCCCCAATTGCTTTGAGGTCTCCACTGTTGTTGGTTGGAAGAGCTGCCCCGTTGGCCTTGATAATTGTTTACATATTGAACCTCTTCACTTTGTTCATCATAACCATCATTTTGAAACCCATCACATTCATTATCAAATTGCTCAGAATTCCCTTGGTTTTGTTGCCTTCTTTTCCTTTTTTTGTTGACAAGCATATTAACACCCTCAATTGCATTCGCTTGGCGAGGATTTTGAACTTGTTGCAACTGTGACTTTGCCAATTGGTTCATAGTAGTTGCAAGCTCAGCTATAGCTTGCCCCTGATCATGTAGTTCCTTGTGCAAATGAATAACTATGGGGTCACCCTAAGGCACATTGGCTCTACTTTGCCATGTAGAAGAAGTGTCAGCTATCTCGTCAAGTACATCGCATGCCTCATCATATGACAGCTTCATAAAATTGCCCCGGCAAGTTGGTTCACTATACATTGATTTGTTGTATTGAGACCCCGGTAGAAGGTTTGTTAGATCATAGCCTCGGTCATATCATTGTTGGGGAATTATTTCACCATTGTTCTATAACGCTCCCAAATCTCATGCAAAGGTTCCGTGAGATATTGCTTGAAAGCCAATATCTCATCACGCAATGCTGCCATATGCCCCAGCGAGAAAAATTTAGCAATGAATTTATTCACCAATTCATCCCAAGTTGGGATGGAATGGTTAGGAAGTCTCTCAAGCCAATCTAATGCCTTCCCCCGAAGTGAGAATGGGAAAAGTCTCAAGCAAAGAGCATCCTCGGACACATTCGTCTGCTTGCTCCCCCAACATGTATCCATGAACCTCTTGAGATATTTGTAGGCATTTTGATTTGCAGCGCCCGTAAAATACCCATGTTGCTCAAGTAAGGTCAACATCACATTGGTTATCTGAAAATTGCCAGCCCGGATTCTGGGTGGGACAATAGCACTCGCATAGCCCTGGTTTGGAAGTACTCTTGGAGCCACTATCGGAGGTGGAAGAGAATGGTCTGGAATATCACCATTTGGATTAACATTGGCATTGCGGCCTCTACATTGTCCTTGAGGTACAAGAGGCACCTCATCTTCCCTGACATCATCTACCTCCTCCTCCGTAATCACGTTTCCAAGAGGGCCATTAGCGTTGTTCGCTACTATTAGGTATTTGAGTTGTGACACAAACAAGTAAGTAACAAAGAAGGAAAGAAGAACAATACACAAAACTAACTAAATAGATAGCCAAAACCGTTAGCTCCCCGACAACGGTGCCAAAAAGGTGATCGTGGCCTACTCTGCACTACTAATTATGTAGCGAGAGAGGGTCGGAGCAGCTTTTACCCGATTTTGGGTCGGGATCAATTTCCACAGAGAGCTAGAATTTGGAATCGAGTATCTATCTAGTTTAGGATTGCGTATGTGTTCCAAATTGCACTTCTAATCATTTTTGGGGTTTTCTTTTTTACTTCTACTATTATCAAACTAAAAATGGTAAATGCAACTAGATTAAGCTAAAAGTTAATGCTATGGGTTGTTCAGATTGTTTAAAAGGCACTACGGTAGTGACTTTCGTCTAGGTGGTCAATTGACGGGTACTTGAATCTAAGGCACAATTGACATAGTTGGGGAGTATGATATAACCGTTGCACGATATTACCCACTCTACACCTCTCGGTGGTTCGAGTGATTTTGCCCGAATTGATTTTCTAAAGACCAATTAGGTATGCAAATGTGCACAAGCAACTAGGGTTCAAGTCGGGTATTACTCTCTCGAGGTTTAACCCTTTAATTGCGGCTATCAATCTCTTGAGTACGCCCCAATTCCTTGTTGGACCAATTTTGGAGACTTAGGCTCTCTTTCTCAAGAAGAGCCCAAGTCAACTAAACACAAACTAGTATTTGCAACCACTTGTAAGCACGTGATTTTTGCCCTATATGAGAATTACTCCCAAAAAATTCAAAAAAATAAAGTAATTTTTCTTGGTGTGCAATTTTGCAATTTTGTGATATTTTGAATAATTATTTGTATTTGTCTGTGCGTGTTTATTTGATAAATTAATAAAAAATACAAAAATATGTCGCATTTTGCATGTAGGATTTAATTCTACAGTTGTTAGTAATTAAATTTGTTTTACAAAAATTAAAAATTACAAAAATAGGCATCGTTTGCATTTTTAGCATTTAATGTCCAAATATACAATTTTATGCTTAATTAATACTTAATTGTGCGTTAATTGTTATTGGGAGTTAATTTGCGCTTTTATAACTTAATTTAGTTCTTAATAATAGTTTAAGTATTTTTATAATTTAGTTTTAGAAAAAATAAAAGAAGAAAAGAGAGCGAAAATATAAAGAAAGTCGGAATTAGGCCTCTTCTTCAATTTCAAGCCACAGGCCCAAAAAATGGCCCAATCTTCCCTACGACCCAGTCCATTTCGAACTGGGTCGACCC
Source organism: Nicotiana sylvestris (assembly GCF_000393655.2). NCBI lineage: Eukaryota > Viridiplantae > Streptophyta > Magnoliopsida > Solanales > Solanaceae > Nicotiana > Nicotiana sylvestris. The sequence goes on from NC_091058.1 coordinate 47,644,496, forward strand.
AGTCCATAACCCAAAAGACCCAATACCCCTATCTTGCATTTCAAAGACACAAAACAAAACAAAACAAAAAAAAAACAAAAATCCTAAAAATGACCTAAGTCATCCGCCCCCCCTATCATTCTTCTTCTTCTTTTCTTCTTTCTTCTCCAAACTCTAAAACACACATCCATGGCTGCCATGGCTAAGCTCCAGCAGCTTAATCTCCTTCGACACAAGCGCACACACCACCAAGAAGCCCATCTTCTCCATGTCAAGCTCAAAAGGCTCGTCCATGGCTGCGTCTTCGTCGTCAACCCATCGCCATGTTTGTTGCTTTTTCTTGCTGCCTCTGCGTCGTCCATGGCTTCCCGAACTGCTGCTCCATTTTCTCCATAAGCTGCTGAACGCAGCAGCAGTAGACGACCAGCTGCTGCCCGTGTCCAGCTGCGACGAGCAGCCATGGCTGTCCGCGACGCTGCCGCTGCTCCTCCTTCCTCCGCCGCTGCTTCTACTTCTTCTTCGTCTTCGTCGTCCTTCGTTCTGCTGCGTTGTTGCCACGACGAGCAGTTTATTTTGTTTCAGCTATGCTGCTGCCACCATATCGTTTGGTCGAGTTTCAGCCGAGGTCGTCAAGCTTCGTCTTGAGTTCGTCGTTGAGTTTGTCGTCGAATCCGGACAGATTCATTCCCATTCAAGGTTCGTCGAAACAATCCGTACATATTTCATTTCGATCCGGTTAGTAGTTTTTGAGTTTTATGTTGTCCGTATTTTGTTTTGATATTTTTAAATCTATAATCCTTGTTTTGTTCGTTGTTCATCTTTGAAATAATTTTCTATTGTGTTCATGTTGTTTGTTAAATTAATTTTCAGATTTCAAAATAGAAGTTTAATTAGTTGTTTTCATGTTTATTTCATGTTTGTATTATTGTTTAAGTAAGTATTTGTTAGTTTGATGTTTGTTAGATTCAAATTGAAATTTAATCAACTATTTCTTCAATTTGTTTCATGTGTTTATGTATTGTTAGAAATTGTTAATATTGTTAAGTTCAAGTTTAAGTTCATAATTGTTTCTTCGTCGATCTTGTTATTTGTTTAAAGAATTTAGTTGTATTAAAGGAATATATTGTTTTAATCGTTTAATCCGTCATGTTTGTTGTCTTAAAATAGATTCATTCATGTTCATACTTTGTTTGGATGATCTTGAATCCGAATTTTGTATAGTTTGATTTCTTGTTTACCATTTATGATTATTGCTTGAATTGTTCTCATAATCTTGTTTAAAGTTTAATATAAGAATTGTTTGTTGTAATGTTGTTAGAGTTGATTTTAAGTTCAATATGATTGAATTTAGAAATCTTCATACTTTGTTTGTTGTTGTTGTTGAATCCGAAAATAGGATTGTTTGTTGCTAAAATATTGTTCAATCAAATTTTAGTTGTTCTTTGTTGTTCAATTCGTGTTCATGTGATTTGTTGTTGAAATGTTGTTAAAATCATGTTCATGTGATATTGTTGTTATGATGTTCATCCATGTTCATATTGTTGTTTGAACATTGTTAGAAATTGATCATATTGTCTATATTTTGGTTATGTTTGATTAAATGATGTGTTATAGCTGATGGGTAATTTGGTAAATTTGTAGTACGTTCAGGGGTAGTTTGGTAATTTCAGTAAGGTCGGAGGGGGTAGTTTAGGAATTGTACATTTTGTAATTGTTTATTTGAAGCATGTGGGACAAAATGAAATGGGGTGGGTTGTGATATGATTATTTAATATAAAGGGGGGACAAGATTTAAATTAAAGGGGAATCTTGCATTATTTTAAATAAAGCATGGGGGACAAAATATAATGGGGTGGTGTGATATGTTTATTTAATGTAATGGGGATGAGTGGAAAGATAATGGGTTGGGTAGAGAAAAAGTATTGATTTAATTGATTAAAAGATTTATGGGATGGGATTATATATATGGGAAGTCTTGAAGACAAATGAAAAGAACAAGAGAAGAGAGAACAAGAACAGAAATAGAAGAGATACGAGAGAAAAATACACAGATACAGATAGAGAGAAAAAAAAGGCTGAACATTTAAGAGAAAGAAAAATTCCGAAAAATATTTAAGCTTTCAAAATAAAAATAAAAAACTAAAAAATCTTCAGCTTTTTATTTTCTTTGTTTGAAATTAGTATTAATGGTTGTTGTTTCATTCAAAGCTTAAAGCTTTTGTTTTTGGGATTACTACTCCACCGGTCTGTTACTGGGTTGTTACTGTTGCTGGGCAGTTGTTGCTGTTACACTGTTATTACTGTTGCTGATTTTCATCTTCATTTTCTTTTGCTTCCAATATCAGGTACATATCTTTTAAACTCATGTTGTGAAGAGCTTCAACATGGCAAGTAAATGAAGTTTGGAATTATAAGGATGTCTTCTACTCATTTAAATTTTATTAGTTTAAGTTTCAGTTTTGTTTTAGTTGGTTAATATAGTATTAAATCAATTGGTAGATTAGTTCTCTTTCTTAATAACAAATGGCTTAGTTATTTTAGGAACGCGATCAACTCATTTCTTTTAATATATGAAATAATGTCAATGATTTTTTACAAAATATAGAGTTAGTGTTTGCAAATATTCGCATAGGCAGAATATAAGAATTGGTTTATTTATCTCAAACCCAATCTTCGTAAGCAAAATTAACCAAACAATTATAACCTCGGACTAAAAACAAGTGGTGTAAAAGAAGGATGAGATTTATAGATTGTAACATTTTAAGTCAAAAAATGTGTAAATAGCGTTTGCTCCAAATATAACAATGAAAATTCTTCAAAAAATATTACTTCATTTATTAAATCAATTGTTTTCCTAAGTTTTATACGCAATTCGCTTTTTGGGTAGATAAATATTGTATTTACCATAAAAATGGTAGTATTAATCACACGTTGTTTATTTTTATTTTATTTTTATTTTACTCTTTAAACTCATGGTTTTTGAGGAATATAATTCACACGTAAAAATATAATTTGCGGTCAACACTTAATGAATTGTGAATTCTTTTCAAGGAATTTAGAGGCATCTCAAATAGTGATTTCTCATGACTCTTACATTTAAAAATAGATGGATGCAATAAACATTTGTAGAGAATTTATATTACTGTCAAGAATATTTGCATAATTAAGGATGCGTTCGCGTGACTTGATTATACTTCTAAAGGCGATTCGGATTATGCGTTCGCGCAACTTCGAGCAAATTTTTAATAAAAAGGGGTTCTTCGGAGATCATCAATATTAATTTCATATAACCCGAGATGTGCAGTTCACTATTTAATCATACAAGAGCGACAGACGTTCTTAATTTTATTTAAGCACAATTTCGAACTTAAGTCTATTTTTATAATAATAAAAAAAAAAAAAAAAAAATAATTATATTATCAATATCATTGTGTACACGTGCGCGTGACACAACTCCGCATATTTTAAAAATATAATTTATAACACGAATATACGTACGCGTGATTCGATTCAAAGAAGGGTCTTTAAATCTAAATAGAAGCGGTAACAATAAAATCATGCAATAAAAATGTATTTAACAAATCAAAATAATCAAGCCAAATATAACAAATGAGCGACCGTGCTAGAACCACGGAACTCGGGAATGCCTAACACCTTCTCCCGGGTTAACAGAATTCCTTATCCGGATTTCTGGTTCGCAGAATAATAAACAGAGTCATATTCTCCTCGATTCAGGGATTAAAATTGGTGACTTGGGACGCCTTAAAATTCCCAGGTGGCGACTCTGAAACAAACAAACAAATCCCGTTTCGACTGTCCTTTAATTGGAGAAAACTCCCTACGCCCCTCACGGGGGCGGAAAAAGGAGGTGCGACAGCTCTGGCGACTCTGCTGGGGACAAAACCCAGAACCACTGGTTCAGGGTTCAAGAATTCGAGCTTAAAATAATTGTTATAGTTGGCTTTATTTATTATCTGATTTTTTTTACATGATATATGCCCAATGTGCTAAATGACACTTTTACCGCTTTAATATTATTTGAATTATGAATATATACAACTGCTACGAAACCCCCTTCTTTCTGAGTCTTCTAAATTTATGGTGCACACGTGCGCGTGGCCCACCTTTCTGTTAAAGTCATACCAAATAAGACGAAGTTGGGACAAGTAACTAGGCCGGGTAGACTTTCGTGCTCCCGGTACGTTGCCCCCGCTTCGGCTCAAACTGTCCGTTTGGGTAAGCCAGGGCTAGATCAATATGCCTCAGGTTTTTTTCACTTAGAATAACTCAGCTTCATGCCGGATCCCTAGTAGGAGCGATTGTTTGCATCACGTGCATTTGACTTTGGAGACTCAACACAGGGGTTGGGTCTGTCTAGGACAGGTGTACCAAAAAAAATGACCATCCTGATGCATCTTACTTGCTGCTACTTGCGCATTTATTTGATCCGGATTTGTGTGTTGACTGACTTTTGAATATCATGAATAATATTTTAAAATTGAAAAAAAAATAGCGGTTAGGGAATTGACTGTTTTTGAAAAAAAAAAACAAAAGCCCAAATACTGTCAAAACTCTGCCGAAATTTTGAGAAAATGAAAAAAAAATGTTTATTAGTTTGTTTTAATAAAAGCAAAGAAAAATAGAAAGAAAAAAAATCGTTGTTCTGTCTTATTTTTCAAAAAAAATAAAAATAATAAAAAATATATATATATATATATATATATATAAATGAAAATAGTTTGTCTTCCCCTGAAAATGACAATGAAAAAGAGTCTTACTTTTAAAATAGTTTTTTTTAATCGTTTCTGAAAAATTCAAAATAATAAAATAAAAAGAGTCGCGTTGAAAGTGGTTTTACTATTTGTTGCAAATATATATATATATATATATATAAATCCAAAAAATTTTCTTTATTTCCAAAAATGTATATATATCTTTATTTGTTGCAAAAATATTTGTCCTGCCAAAAAGTCTAGAAAAGTTTTTTTTAGACTCCCAATTTTCAAAACAAAAAATCCAAAAATATTTTCCATTATTGACTTCTTTAAGAAAGTCTTTTTAATTATTAAAATATATATATATATATATATATATATAATAAAATAAAACAAATTCGAAAATATTTTCCTTCTTCTTTAAAAATTGAAAAGAAAATTCAAAATTCAAGAAATATTTTTTTAGAAAGCATTTCTTTTATTAAAGGTAAAATTCCAAAATATATATATATATATATTCTTTCTTCTTTAGAATAAGTGAAAACAAATGAAAATTCAAACAAAAAAAAATATCTTCATTTTACTTTTGAAATTCTCAAAGTTCAAATCAAAAGAAAAGGAATTCTTAGAAGTCTTTCTTTCAAAAAAAAAATCAATCAAAAATTCAAAAAAAATATACATACTTCATTTCTTCTTTCAAAGCAGTTCTTTTACAAATTCAAAATAATAATAATTTAAAATTAGTTTACTTACTTTATTCATGACCTGCCCGAACTACGCGAGTTTGATTCTCACCGGATGTGAGATACGTAGGCAACCCTCATCGGGTCCAACCCCCATTTTTTGCTAAAATAGCCAAAAACCAATAAATAAATAAAAAACATGTCAAAATTTTAATTTTTTTTTTCATAAAAGTCGGGCAGTGTCCAGCCTCCACTTTTTACTAAAACAAAATAGCCAAAAAAAAAATATATGTCAAATTTTATTTTTGTCATAAAGAAGTCGGGTGACGCTGTTTTATCAAGACATAGCCGAATGTTCCCGAAAGGGACGCTGGAAGGCTGACTTTGCATAAACAACCACCTTTGGGTCATTTTTTAAAATTTGGTTCAGTTGACCCACACAGCCTTAAAAAAATCTTCGTCCCCAAGGCGCTGAAGGGCTGTGTTGCACCACCTGGTTTTTATTGTAATTTGAAAAAAAAACAAAGAGTCAACGATCAGGTGAATTTTTTTTAGTAAAAAATAAGCCGAGCTAGCTTCGACAGTGTCTTAAACCGTTCTTGCCGAAATAGCCTTAGAGTATCTTTCAGTTGTCGAAAGGCTATTTTCGTAAAAGAATGGACAAGTTTTTAAAGTGTCATAAAATAATCCTCTCCGGCCTCAAAATTTGGAAGGGGCCACATTTGCAAAAATAGCCGTTTGATTGCATTTGTCAAACGGGGAAAGGAAGCTGGCCGTTTGTTTTTGAGTTTGTAAATCTTTTGATTAAAATATGTGGGTTGTTTGACTTTCGAGTTTGTAGGTCATCTTCAAACCATTGAAACCCAGTTTATTTTAATATGAAAATTGAAAAAATGATTAGTATTGTTCATCTTTTATTGGTCCGAACTACGCAAGGTCTGATTCATGCGGGGTCATGATACGTAGGCAATCTCTATAAGATTCGACCACCACTGAAAAAGAAAAAAAAAAGGAAGAAAGAAAAATAAAAGAAAGCGCAAGTGCATCGCATTTCTGATAGAACAGTTTAACTGCTTAGATGCAATGCATCTCTAATATATGATTATCTGTCAAATGCTCTGACACTAACATCATGGCTTCCCTTTGCTGTGTTCATATATAGAAAAGTGGTTGGTTGTGGTAACTCCTCCCTGCAAAGCAAATGACACAGAACCTCAGAACAGGGTGGGTCGGTACTGATGACCGACAACAATTGGTCGAACAGAACAACGGGTTGGTAGAAGAAGTGAAAATGCTGAGACAACATGTGGCAGACATGTATCAAGCATGGATAACTGGGAAAGCACCACCCCCACCACCGCCAAGCTTTTCAAACTCTGGCATTACCCATCCCCCATACTCTCCATCCCAACCCACTTATGACAGCTTTCCTAGCTACCCGAGTAGCTCCATCACTCGTCCACGCTACTCCCCTTCCCAATGCTACTTCTCTCCACGAGGTTCCCAAAGATGGGCTTCACTTTCCAAATACCCAGCTCCACAGAAGGCCTATCCACCCTCACAAGCCTACCGGAAGCCCCCTGGATCAGGTTTCCGGCCCAATCAAGCATTTAGGAACGAAAGGTTGCTCAAACGAGGAAAGGCTCTCACCCCTATCGGAGTATCTTATGCAAGTCTGTTTGAAAGGCTAAAGCATGCTGGCTTGATTGAGCCGCTCCCCGCATATACTCCAGATCCACATGCAAGAAACTTTGATCCGGCAGCGCAATGCGCGTACCACTCCAATGTCATAGGGCACAACATTGAGAGTTGTCGTAATTTGAAAAGGGAAGTAGAGAAAATGATCCAAGAAGGGCGGATTGTGATCGATAACAGTAACATGGAGCACTCAAACCCTATCGAGAACTTGTTGACGGAGGTTGATGATATGGAAGCTGATAATGGTCTTGGCAATACTAATGCAAAGCTTAGTGGCTAAGATGCCAATTTTGATAAAATGGGAGGACGCTCCGTTCCTTGGTTAGCAAGAGAGAAGCTGTTGGTGGTTTATTTTGTTGTCATTTCTGTTATCCGGATTATTCTTAGGGTTGTAATCCGAATATTGTCTTGTGTCAAACCTTCTTATCTTTCCATTTTTTGTCGTATCAGTTTGTTTAAGTCTCGTTGATGTTGTGTTAAGATTTTATTCTGGTTGTTTTGTTTGTTTTTCTAACCATTTCGCCGGAAGTTTAATACAAAAGCCGTTCTTTTATTATTTCCAGTCATCTTTTTATTTAGTCCTTTTGTCATTTTCGTTCAATGCCGATTCTAGGGACATGACATGCGCACACAGTTTGGGCCTAGTCTATAAAGTTAATCATAAAACCCTGGGAAGGTGATCAAAGCATTTAAAGGAAATAAGAACGGTTTGAGATTATTTGAAGCCCGAGTCATGTGGAACTGGGGCAAGTAAAACATAAAGAAAACCGTTAAATGCAAGATTCGCCAAATTGGCATGAGGGTCGTGCATGAGAGTGAGAGTGTCGCCCAGCAGTGCTTTAGAAATGACAAATGAAAAAGCAAGTGTTTAACATAATTGTCAAGTCCAGCACCATCGGAAGAGACTATAAATCTATGTTCAATTGTTTTGTTTGCACTTGGCATGTTTTAAAGACTGGAATGACGAAGGCATTTTATTCTGCTACCTAAACACTTTATCCTTCGTTACCCCTTTTGAGCCTTATTTTATTTTCTTTCATACCCCTCGTTCGGAATCAATAGCAACGACTAGGAAATACGAGCCTAGAAGGTAAAAAAAAATCAAAAAAAAAACGAAAAAGAAAAAAAAATGATGATAACAATAAAAAAAAGTCAAATGAAATGAAAGGAATTGGGAACTACGTTTGACCTGATTCCTCAAAGAGGATACGTAGGCGCCTCACGGCTCGGTCATAGGGAGCACATTGTGCATAGTGTGCATAGTGTGCATGGTGTGCATGGTGTAATAAAAAGAGAAAAAAAATAATTAATTATAAATAAATAATCCCCAAGCAAGAAACTGGGGCAAGAGTTATGCTCGTTGTAAGCAAAATTGGTTCCGAAGGTTGTAATTTTGAACCCCAAATTGATTTGTTTTTGAGCCTTTAATACCCTTTCTTTCTAAGCCTATCCAAAAAACCCACATTACGGTCCAAAGAAAGACCTTCTGATCAGTCTGCAAAAGATGCCAAGTCAGACAAATGAGAATCTTACCAGCGAACATAACATTCTGTTCCACAGCAGAAAGGACTCTAATCTCCAGCAGAGAGAGTCATACCGGCAACACTCCAAATCCCCAGCTAGAAAGTGATATAAATGAGAGAGTCTTATCGGTGAAAATCTTCACGGACACCATAAGGCGATGAAAGCTGAGAGAAAAACCCAAAATGAGAGAGGCTTGATAGTGAAAACCCTTCGGGCACTACAAGTCGAATAAGATTGGGAATCAGATGGGGAATAGTCAAGGGAAGACCTTGAAAGACGATTGATGACGAAGGATAGGCCACATATGCATGTCATGACCATTAGAGTCAGTGTTTTCATTTGATAGGTTTTTATTTATAGTTTCTTTTGTTAAAGAGTCATTTTTTCCTTTGTCTTTTATTCTGTTCCCTTTTATCTTTTCCTTTCATAGCAATTTCCCCAGTAGAGTCTGTTTGGTCAAGACCAGTGGGAAATGACTTCAAAGTAGACCATCAGCTTTCCAAGATAAGATCTGACTAGTACATCCAAGTGATATAGTCAGGAAGGAACAAGCGCGAGGCCAGTGTCAAGAAAGATATCCCCAGCAAAAGGATTGACGAGTGTCAAGAGGGATATCCTTGCCGAAATCAAAGGTTACTAAACCTCAAGACCAGAGCCCGTGGACAAAACAAGAAAAACAATAAGCATGATTTGGGAAATTCATGCGAGACTAAAAGGTTGGGAAAATGCAAGTTTCCGAGCCATGCCACGAAAGAAGAGGGATATCCCCAGCAGAAAAGGATTATCCCCAGCAAAGAATATCATCCCCAACAAGTTGTGGAACGCAGAGCAAGAAAGGGAAAAGGGAAAACCATCCCAGTGGGAGTATCACAACCAACCACCGTGTTTTAAACTAACAAATTTTGTTTAAATTGAAACAGGTAAAGGAAGTGGCATTGATGACAGAAATGCAGGCCATAAGGGAGACTGTCAAACTGGGGCAGAAAATTTTCCTTTCATTTGGAAAATTTTCTGGAAGTCAGATACCCATTCAGGGTAAAATGAATATAGCACCAGTCTCAAGGGAAGTGGTCTTTGAACCAGTTTTACCCCCAGCATAACAAGTTTTAATAAAAGAGGTTGTTCCCCAGCAGACAGAACAAAGGGATGACATTTGTGCTCAGAAAAGCAAAAACCATTATCATCCTCAGCAGCTTCCAGAAGAATGAAGCATCGATTTGAAGGGATAAAATTCCCCAGCAGCATTATCCTCAACAACGTTATCCCAAGAAGATAACACTTTTATCCCTAGCAGTGTTGAGCGAAAATAAATTCTGAAAAAAAAATTGAATTTGAAAGAGGGGAAGAAAGGAGACTCCCGCAGTGGTATTATCCCCAGCAAGCAAGAACAAAGCAGGCGTTTTAAAAAGTTGTTGAAATCTTGCCAACCTAAAGAAAGGAATGGCGATGTATGGTTTGAAGTCAGGAGCCCGCCTGAAGAGAGGAATGACGATTATTTTCAAAGTTGTTGTCAGGAGCCCGCCTGAAGAGAGGAAAGGCATTTTTAAAAGTTGTTGAAATCTTGCCAACCTAAAGAAAGGAATGGCGATGTATGGTTTGAAGTCAGGAGCCCGCCTGAAGAGAGGAATGGCGATTATTTTCAAAGTTGTTGTCAGGAGCCCGCCTGAAGAGAGGAAAGGCGTTTTTAAAAGTTGTTGAAATCTTGCCAACCTAAAGAAAGGAATGGCGATGTATGGTTTGAAGTCAGGAGCCCGCCTGAAGAGAGGAATGGCGATTATTTTCAAAGTTGTTGTCAGGAGCCCGCCTGAAGAGAGGAAAGGCGTTTTAAAAAGTTGTTGAAATCTTGCCAACCTAAAGAAAGGAATGGCGATGTATGGTTTGAAGTCAGGAGCCCGCCTGAAGAGAGGAATGGCGATTATTTTCAAAGTTGTTGTCAGGAGCCCGCCTGAAGAGAGGAAAGGCATTTTTAAAAGTTGTTGAAATCTTGCCAACCTAAAGAAAGGAATGGCGATGTATTGTTTGAAGTCAGGAGCCCGCCTGAAGAGAGGAATGGCGATTATTTTCAAAGTTGTTGTCAGGAGCCCGCCTGAAGAGAGGAAAGGCATTTTTAAAAGTTGTTGAAATCTTGCCAACCTAAAGAAAGGAATGGCGATGTATTGTTTGAAGTCAGGAGCCCGCCTGAAGAGAGGAATGGCGATTATTTTCAAAGTTGTTGTCAGGAGCCCGCCTGAAGAGAGGAAAGGCATTTTAAAAAAGTTGTTGAAATCTTGCCAACCTAAAGAAAGGAATGGCGATGTATTGTTTGAAGTCAGGAGCCCGCCTGAAGAGAGGAATGACGATTATTTTCAAAGTTGTTGTCAGGAGCCCGCCTGAAGAGAGGAAAGGCATTTTTAAAAAAAAGTTGTTGAAATCTTGCCAACCTAAAGAAAGGAATGGCGATGTATGGTTTGAAGTCAGGAGCCCGCCTGAAGAGAGGAATGGCGATTATTTTCAAAGTTGTTGTCAGGAGCCCGCCTGAAGAGAGGAAAGGCATTTTTAAAAAAAATTGTTGAAATCTTGCCAACCTAAAGAAAGGAATGGCGATGTATTGGTGGAAGTCAGGAGCCCGCCTGAAGAGAGGAATGGCGAATTATTTTCAAAGTTGTTGTTGAAGTCAGGAGCCCGCCTGAAGAGAGGAATGGCATTCATTTTTGTTGTTAAAGTTGGGAGCCCGCCCATAGAACAGAGGCATACATTTCAGTCTTTAATTTTCAAGCATTGAACTTGGGAGCCCGCCCAGATAACAGAGGCATACATTTCAAGTCTTTAATTTTCAAGTATTGAAGTTGGGAGCCCGCCCAGATAACAGAGGCATACATTTCAAGATCAAGTCAGAGAACAATAAAACAGAGGGTTACAATAGGAATCCCCAGCAGGAAACAATAAAATTCCCCGGCACCGGGAAGCAGAAGGTTGCAACAAGAGGTCACAGCACAAACTCAAGTGCATGTGTCAAAAGAAGAAAAGTACCGGAAGAAATGCAAGCAGACAAGGAAGCAAGGCAACAAAAACAAATTGTACTCTAGCCTAGCTTCTTGTTTTCTTTTAAGCACGTTGTAACAAGGAGATCGGTAAGCAGTAGTAATAGCATGCAACAACAGTAACAGTGCAGTCCAACGGTAGTCCCAGCTACCAAAGTTTCCCGAACTACATTGACCTGATTCCTGTTTAGCCCAGGATATGTAGGAAACCTTTGAAGCAAAGGTTCGGTCAAATCTTTTTCAAAAAATGCTTCAACGGAGTACTCGAATGGGCAAAAATCGCTCGCTTTATCTTTGCACGAAAACCCTTCGTGTCTTCGGGCAAAGAGGGGCAGCTGTAAGCACGTGATTTTTGCCCTATATGAGAATTACTCCCAAAAAATTCAAAAAAAATAAAGTAATTTTTCTTGGTGTGCAATTTTGCAATTTTGTGATATTTTGAATAATTATTTGTATTTGTCTGTGCGTGTTTATTTGATAAATTAATAAAAAATACAAAAATATGTCGCATTTTGCATGTAGGATTTAATTCTACAGTTGTTAGTAATTAAATTTGTTTTACAAAAATTAAAAATTACAAAAATAGGCATCGTTTGCATTTTTAGCATTTAATGTCCAAATATACAATTTTATGCTTAATTAATACTTAATTGTGCGTTAATTGTTATTGGGAGTTAATTTGCGCTTTTATAACTTAATTTAGTTCTTAATAATAGTTTAAGTATTTTTATAATTTAGTTTTAGAAAAAATAAAAGAAGAAAAGAGAGCGAAAATATAAAGAAAGTCGGAATTAGGCCTCTTCTTCAATTTCAAGCCACAGGCCCAAAAAATGGCCCAATCTTCCCTACGACCCAGTCCATTTCGAACTGGGTCGACCCAGTCCATAACCCAAAAGACCCAATACCCCTATCTTGCATTTCAAAGACACAAAACAAAACAAAAAAAAAAACCAAAAACCCTAAAAATGACCTAAGTCATCCGCCCCCCCTATCATTCTTCTCCTCCTATCTTCTTCTTCTTCCTCAAGCTCCAAAACACCCCATCCATGGCTACCCCCCCCCCCCACACAGCCGGCCAAGCTTCCAAGTAAACCCCACTCCACGTTCGTCACCTCCGAACAACCCCTCACTGCCGGACATAACCCCAAACGACCACAGTCCTTTAACACCAAAGCTCAACCACGATTTGTAACGTCGTCCGCTGCTTCACCTTCTTCAGTCGCTGCCCAGCAGCTTGCTACATCCAAACAGATCCCATGGCTACTGTCTCGTCTTCTCCGGCGTCGAGCTTGAAGCTCGACACCCATGATAGTTACTGTCTTAGCTTCGACCTCCATCGCACATGGCTGCTGCTGTCCGTTCCTTGGTGTTGCTTCAGTCCCTTCTCTGAAACCATAGCGTCTTCCTCCTGCTTCGCTACGTCCAAACCCGCCTTGTTTTGCTGCGTTGTTGCCACGACGAGCAGTTTATTTTGTTTCAGCTATGCTGCTGCCACCATATCGTTTGGTCGAGTTTCAGCCGAGGTCGTCAAGCTTCGTCTTGAGTTCGTCGTTGAGTTTGTCGTCGAATCCGGACAGATTCATTCCCATTCGAGGTTCGTCGAAACAATCCGTACATATTTCATTTCGATCCGGTTAGTAGTTTTTGAGTTTTATGTTGTCCGTATTTTGTTTTGATATTTTCGAATCTAAAATCAACAAATGTTTGTTTTGTTTATCGTTTGAATTAATTTTTAGTTCATGTTCATGTGTTGTTTGTTAAATTAATTTTCAGATTTTAAAATGGAAGTTTAGTTAGTTGTTTTCATGTTTATTTCATGTTTGTTTTATTGTTTAAGTAAGTATTTGTTAGTTTGATGTTTGTTAGATTCAAATTGAAATTTAATCAACTATTTCTTCAATTTGTTTCATGTGTTTATGTATTGTTAGAAATTGTTAATGTTGTTAAGTTCAAGTTTAAGTTCATAATTGTTTCTTCGTCGATCTTGTTATTTGTTTAAAGAATTTAGTTGTATTAAAGGAATATATTGTTTTAATCGTTTAATCCGTCATGTTTGTTGTCTTAAAATAGATTCATTCATGTTCATACTTTGTTTGGATGATCTTGAATCCGAATTTTGTATAGTTTGATTTCTTGTTTACCATTTATGATTATTGCTTGAATTGTTCTCATAATCTTGTTTAAAGTTTAATATAAGAATTGTTTGTTGTAATGTTGTTAGAGTTGATTTTAAGTTCAATATGATTGAATTTAGAAATCTTCATACTTTGTTTGTTGTTGTTGTTGAATCCGAAAATAGGATTGTTTGTTGCTAAAATATTGTTCAATCAAATTTTAGTTGTTCTTTGTTGTTCAATTCGTGTTCATGTGATTTGTTGTTGAAATGTTGTTAAAATCGTGTTCATGTGATATTGTTGTTATGATGTTCATCCATGTTCATATTGTTGTTTGAACATTGTTAGAAATTGATCATATTGTCTATATTTTGGTTATGTTTGATTAAATGATGTGTTATAGCTGATGGGTAATTTGGTAAATTTGTAGTACGTTCAGGGGTAGTTTGGTAATTTCAGTAAGGTCGGAGGGGGTAGTTTAGGAATTGTACATTTTGTAATTGTTTATTTGAAGCATGGGGGACAAAATGAAATGGGGTGGGTTGTGATATGATTATTTAATATAAAGGGGGGACAAGATTTAAATTAAAGGGGAATCTTGCATTATTTTAAATAAAGCATGGGGGACAAAATATAATGGGGTGGTGTGATATGTTTATTTAATGTAATGGGGATGAGTGGAAAGATAATGGGTTGGGTAGAGAAAAAGTATTGATTTAATTGATTAAAAGATTTATGGGATGAGATTATATATATGTGAAGTCTTGAACACAATACAATACAGAGAGACAAAGAAGAGAGAACAAGAACAGAAATAGAAGAGATACGGGAGAAAAATACACAGATACAGATAGAGAGAAAAAAAAGGCTGAACATTTAAGAGAAAGAAAAATTCCGAAAAATATTTAAGCTTTCAAAATAAAAATAAAAAACTAAAAAATCTTCAGCTTTTTATTTTCTTTGTTTGAAATTAGTATTAATGGTTGTTGTTTCATTCAAAGCTTAAAGCTTTTGTTTTTGGGATTACTACTCCACCGGTCTGTTACTGGGTTGTTACTGTTGCTGGGCAGTTGTTGCTGTTACACTGTTATTACTGTTGCTGATTTTCATCTTCATTTTCTTTTGCTTCCAATATCAGGTACATATCTTTTAAACTCATGTTGTGAAGAGCTTCAACATGACAAGTAAATGAAGTTTGGAATTATAAGGATGTCTTCTACTCATTTAAATTTTATTAGTTTAAGTTTAAGTTTTGTTTTAGTTGGTTAATATAGTATTAAATCAATTGGTAGATTAGTTCTCTTTCTTAATAACAAATGGCTTAGTTATTTTAGGAACGCGATCAACTCATTTCTTTTAATATATGAAATAATGTCAATGATTTTTTACAAAATATAGAGTTAGTGTTTGCAAATATTCGCATAGGCAGAATATAAGAATTGGTTTATTTATCTCAAACCCAATCTTCGTAAGCAAAATTAACCAAACAATTATAACCTCGGACTAAAAACAAGTGGTGTAAAAGAAGGATGAGATTTATAGATTGTAACATTTTAAGTCAAAAAATGTGTAAATAGCGTTTGCTCCAAATATAACAATGAAAATTCTTCAAAAAATATTACTTCATTTATTAAATCAATTGTTTTCCTAAGTTTTATACGCAATTCGCTTTTTGGGTAGATAAATATTGTATTTACCATAAAAATGGTAGTATTAATCACACGTTGTTTATTTTTATTTTATTTTTATTTTACTCTTTAAACTCATGGTTTTTGAGGAATATAATTCACACGTAAAAATATAATTTGCGGTCAACACTTAATGAATTGTGAATTCTTTTCAAGGAATTTAGAGGCATCTCAAATAGTGATTTCTCATGACTCTTACATTTAAAAATAGATGGATGCAATAAACATTTGTAGAGAATTTATATTACTGTCAAGAATATTTGCATAATTAAGGATGCGTTCGCGTGACTTGATTATACTTCTAAAGGCGATTCGGATTATGCGTTCGCGCAACTTCGAGCAAATTTTTAATAAAAAGGGGTTCTTCGGAGATCATCAATATTAATTTCATATAACCCGAGATGTGCAGTTCACTATTTAATCATACAAGAGCGACAGACGTTCTTAATTTTATTTAAGCACAATTTCGAACTTAAGTCTATTTTTATAATAATAAAAAAAAATTAAAAAAAAATAATTATATTATCAATATCATTGTGTACATGTGCGCGTGACACAACTCCGCATATTTTAAAAATATAATTTATAACACGAATATACGTACGCGTGATTCGATTCAAAGAAGGGTCTTTAAATCTAAATAGAAGCGGTAACAATAAAATCATGCAATAAAAATGTATTTAACAAATCAAAATAATCAAGCCAAATATAACAAATGAGCGACCGTGCTAGAACCACGGAACTCGGGAATGCCTAACACCTTCTCCCGGGTTAACAGAATTCCTTATCCGGATTTCTGGTGCGCAGACTGTTAAATAGAGTCATTCTTTTCCTCGATTTGGGATTAAAATTGGTGACTTGGGACACCCTAAATCTCCTAAGTGGCGACTCTGAAATAAATAAACAAATCCCGTTTCGACTGTCCTTTAATTGGAGAAAACTCCCCACGCACCCTCGCGGGGGCGGAAAAAGGAGGTGCGACACCACTAATTCAACAATTAACCATGAAATTGGCACAAATATCAAATACCCATAGTCAATCTAGCTCTAAAATACAAGACCCATCAGTTACCCACACTAGGGTTGAGCCACAACCCTAGCTTATGGGTTTAACTACTCATAATTGAAAAAGAAAAATAAGAAATAGATGAAGAACAACTCATATTAATTAATTGCTAAGCTAAATAACAAGATTCAATGATGAAAAGTAGATAAAATTGCCCAAAATAGCTAAAAATCTCGAACCTGCGAGTGTAGCTGCTTAATTACAATATTTGATACCCTAAAAATGGGAAAAGAAGCTATTTATACTAAGCTGAAAATTTTGGATAAAAATGCCCCTGCGGGGTTAGTGCGGACCGCACAAAATGGTGTGCGCCGCACTAGGGCTCTGAATCTGAAGATCCGACTCTCTTAACTCAGGCACTACGGACCGCAGAGAATGGATTGCGGTCGCGAAGGCTTCTAGTGCGGTCCGCACAAATGGAATGCGGACCGCATTAACTTGCATCCTTGAAACTAGCACTTCTCTGATCTTGGGTTCTGCGGACCACACAAAATTGAGTGTGATTGCATTGCCTTCAGTGCGGACCGCAGAAATCCTAGTGCGGCCGCATTGCCTTTGTGCCTTGAAACTCATGATCTCTGAACCTCGCAGCCTCTTCGGCTTAATTATTTATGATAGTATGACATGAAAAGATGCATTATGTTGGTACTCGGTTGAGTAAGGTACCGGGTGCTCGTTGTAGCCCATCAGTTTGGGTCATGACAAAAGTGGTATCAGAGCAGTTCTGTCATAGGGAGTCTACAAGCCGTGTCTAGTAGAGTTTTATTTTTGGGTGTGTCGTGCACCACACTTATAAGCAAGAGGCTATAGGGTATTTAGGATTGTCACTCTTTCTTCTTACTCTAGATCGTGTGATAGAGCTCATTTATAAGAATTGAAATTCCAAAATTCTATTTCATTCGTAATAAGACAATATCTATATTTGGAAAGAAGGTTGGAAATAGAGATAGTTGTGGAAGAGTTGAGTCAGAGGAATTGGATATTTGTTTGATGCCTACGATAAGTAAATGTGAGGTCTTTAGCAGATCATGAGTGTACTGAAAGGTGTAAGCTTCCTGATAAGAAGCCTTAATGCAAGAATGCCTATCCATCTTTATGGTGAAAGACAATGAGAAATTAAGAAGATAAATACAAGTTTCAACAAGCAAAGGAAGCAAGATGAAGAAGGGTATGAGGCGCCCAGTTAATGAAGGTTAATAGTGTTTATAATTCAGACAGAGGAATATAAGCTTTTTGAGTTATATTTAACAACAACAGAGGTATGTATAATTGGTCACACCCATTTCAATTATGCCCTGTGGGGGCTAACATGTATAGTTAAGAGAAGGACGAGATATCAAGATCTGACTGGGGTTAGGGTAACCCAAATATTAAATGGATTGCTTGTGTTAGTTGACATTGCCGAAGGATATTGCAAATGTGTTAATAGATCTCATTATGAGACACCCAGATGGTGTACTCTAGAATATTACAATTAGATATAAATACTAGCATGACCAAAAAAATAATAATTTAGATGATAGGCACTGAAAGCCTGGAAGGGATAAATATTACCTTAGTGTGACTCTAGTCCCTAGTAGAGCGAGGACGTTGAGCAACCCGAAGAGCCAATGAATAAAGCAAGGAGAGCTGAAAGCGAAAGAATGTCGTGTTGAAGTTTTCACAAGAAAAAGGGATATGCAAAAATATTAGCAGAGTATTGAGAAGAGAAATAAGGAAGCATTATGAATAAGGTATGATACATGGATGACAATGGTCGAGTGTTATAGAACCTATAGTCAAATGAAGAAAGAGATGAAATGTGATGGGCCTTAAGACAACAAAAGAGTATAGGCCATATAGTCATATCCTCATTTCGAGAAATAAGTTCGCGACTGTAACGTGATTAACAGAAGGAAAAGTTATACCCTAGAGTAATAGAAATCAGTATGGACTGGTGTATAAGATAAACTAAACATGAATAAGGAACTGAGTGATTTGATAATAGCCAGCATCATGAGAATTTCAGATTGCATTAGAATGGATAACAGAAGAAGATCCATGATGAATTCAGAGAATGGTCATTCAGGGAGACGCTTCTCTAAAGCAAGAAAAGTGAGCAAAGGTAAGCTTAAGAGACTGTATGTGCCAGTTACACAAAGTGTCACCAACGCGAGCGAGGGATTTTGTTATCCTTGGTACAGAAGGATTACCGCAAGGTGAGTAAAGGGCATTGATAATGTGAAAGGACGCCAAAGATGAAGAGGAAAAACATCTATAGGCAGGTCGTGAGAGCACCAAGTCTTAGTACTCCCCTAAAGGAGGGAATATGGAATAGTAAAGGAATAATGCGATAAAAAATAAGAAAGGGATGAGGTTGCACTTATCCAAATATTACAGATATGTTATGATTCCAGAACGTTATGTAAGCACGAAGTCAAAAAAAGGGAAGTAAGGGTTCTTGCACGGGATGTTAATGATAGATAAGGAGCTAGTACGTAAGGTAAGTTTAGACAAGGAAATAACCCAAGGAAGATTACGCAGAATATGAATATGAGAGTGGGCCAACGAGTAATTAGTAGTTGATTAAGAAAGATCCTAGTCATGACTAGACAAGAAGTTACAGATAAATCAATAGATTATGCAAGATGAATGTAGTAAAACCCAACATGGATAATCAGTCTCACAGTAGTGTCATTATAATACTTGAGATATATTCAAGTAGGAGACTGGATAGTTAAAGGTACTGTATGAGTGTTACGGGGATAAAAGAAAGTGCCACTAGGAAGGCAATCAAAATACCAGTTCAGAAGCAACCCTGCAAGCACAAGGGCACAGAGGTAAGCAACTACAGATAATTATAGGCAAGGAAGGACATCAAAAGATCCGTAATAAGCCCACAACTTTATGAGGATCAAGGGTTCTCCCTAAGTACTACAACGAAAGACTAGCTGAGGAAATAAGGAAAAAGGATTCAAGTTAAGCACAATGACCTAAAGAGGAAATGGCCGTGTAATAACAGTCTCAAAACAACATTATAAGCACTCCAAAGGAAAGTGGCACATACCATGACTAATGAATGGGAAGTAAAATTAAAAGTAATATTCGAGATCATATGAGTTGTACGAAAACTCTGGCATGTGTGGCACTAAGATAAGCTAAGTATGGACGCAACAAAGGGACAGAAAGATTAGGAAATGTAATAGCTTACGTTGAAAGAAAGCTAAAATGGAATGAAAAAAATTAGTCGATCAATGATCCAGAGTTGGTTACGTTATGAACTCACTTAAGGGTTCGGAGTTTTATACATGAAGCATATACAGCTTAGAAGATTCTGGTATACATTAAAAGAAAGAATTGAGCCCAGGTCATAAATGAAGGATTAAATTATTAAAGAGTTGTATCATGCATATTTCTCAAGCCCATGAAAGGCTAAACAGGATAACTAATACCATGACCACATAACAGAAGATAGCTTAAGCATACATAAAGGTTGATCAGAGGGAAGAGAAAACTAAAGAGTGACATCAACTAAGTAGTCAGAAGTCTGATTATTGGACCCAAAAAATTAGAAACATCGTGATCGAGAACATTGTAGGATCTCCTTTAAAAATCAGAGGTACGAAAGAGATAGTACAACAACCATAGTCTATAACAGCTCTACGATAAAACCAGTAATAAGAAGTCGTTATGAAGCTCCCACCGGATTATAGTATTATAATAGAGCTTCAAGTTGTGGTGTGAATCATACCTATGTGGAATGGAGGTTATGAAAGAGATAGAAGATATGATACGAGATTTTAAGTAAGTAAGGTAAATATGAACAACGTACGAGATACTCAAATGTAGAAAGTTATGAATAGTCCATACTTCGGATAGAAGGCTATAAGCATGGGGATCCAATAATCGGGGAATGATAGCGACATCATCAGTGGCATGTCTTCCAGCCTATGGTTTCTAAGTACTGAGAGATCTAGTTAAGAGAGTAGAGAAGAGTCAGAGACGATGTGATATCTCGCTTGACGTTCCAAAATAACATAAGGAAATCTATGGTGCAAGCAGGTTGAAGGAAAGTTGCGAGTAGTATAAATGAATATGTATAGGTCGCAAGCTAAAGTATGGTAGAGCGACAAAGTTTTAAGAAAACATGAGTAAGGATGAGGAAAGACAAGTGAAAAAGTGATGAGAATGGATAAGTCCTCGGGATTAAGTCCATGAAAATAAGAGAGATAATGGTTTCTCTAAGTTATTGAAAGTTTAGTATAGCTTGAATGAACTCAAAGGAATCTAAGATTAATAGCATTTAGAAAGATTGAAATGCTGATCTGGTAATAAAATTAGGGTATAATTGTGATAGATAAAGGATGACGTTTGGGCCTTCATCTGAATAATTATTTGAAAAAAAAAGAAGAGAAGGAGAAAAGATTTCGCTGGCGGCACGAAATTAGGATACCCCCATAAGGTGAATCACATTGAGACACTATGAAATATGATTATGCAAATCACTTCAAATATTCCTCAATGCAACGTAAGCCCTAGCGGCAATGTATTACATAAGAAGTTTCAAGTCTTCAAGTAGAGGATTGTAGATCAACACTGAGGTGAATCAACAATGGGAAGATACAAGTTACAAAGTATGACATGAGATTAGGCCATGATTCTTAAGACGAACGGTAATGAAGGAGCATTAAAGGACTGAAATTCATACCTAAAGGATAGGCAACAAAAATAACTGGGAGCTTGGTAAGCATACATCAGTAACAATAAATTGAAGTAAAAATTATGGTATAGTATAACCCATGTAAATGCAGTAAAGTCATACGAATGGATAACCAGATCTATGAAATAAGATATGGCCATATTTGCAAGTTCTACAAAGTATCGACCAAAGAACTTCAGTACACCTATAGATGCCTAGAGAGGCATCCTATTAAGCCTTGTACTCCCTCCATTTCAATTTATGTGAACCTATTTGACTGGGCATAGAGTTTAAGAAAAATTAAAGACTTTTGGAATTTGTGGTCCTAAACAAGTTAAAAGGGGGCCCAGAGTATTTGTGTGGTTATAAAAGCTTCTCATTAAAGGTAGAATTGTAAGTTTAAGCTAAATTATTTCCAAATTTAAAAAAGGGTCATTCTTTTTGGAACGGACCAAAAAGAAAATAGGTTCACATAAACTGGAACAGAGGGAGTATATGTTTACAAAGTAAGGCCTAGAGATTGACTAAAAGCTAAAAGGAAAAAGGAAAGATGAATCGCATAAGCACACTTACAAAGTCAGGGTCATACAGGCTGCATGACAGGAGGTAGCAGCAGCTGCGAGATTAGAAAGATTTCGATCACAAGTCATGATTATGGCTGTCCAACGGGACGGGACGTCCCGTCCCGCTTCAAGTTAAATGGGATGGTCCAATGTTAAATGGGACACGAGATTGGACGGTATGGCCATTTCATCCGGTTTGTCCCGTCCCATTTCGTCCCGTTTCGTCCCGTCCCGTCCCGCGTCCCGTCCTATACCGCCAATTTTTATTTTTAAAAAACTAGCCGTTGGGCAACGACTTAAATTGCAAAAATAGCAATTGCCAATGGTCCAAACAACCTCTACCCCCCCCCCCAAACTTTTAATATAACCCCTAAGTTTATTAAAGTATACTTTGGCCCTATTTTCTACTATAAATACCCCCCATTCTTCTTCATTTTTTTCCACAAAAAATCAATCTTCTCTCTCAAATCTCTTACGCTCTAATATTCTATCTATATTCTATATTGTTCTCTCAATTTTATTACTATCAAATATCAACTATCAACTATCAAGTATCAAGTGATAACTTTCAAGTATTTGGGCAAATTTTTTGGAGGAACTTTCAAGCTTCAAATTAATTCGTCAAGTATTTGGAGCAATATTTTGGGCAATTTCTTCAAGTTTCAATATTTAATCACGGTGCACTAGTTCCATCTCCTAATTTTAATATATAATTTTTGCGTATCATTTTAGTGCATAATTTTTGTGTTTACTTTACGTGTTATATTTTCGTATTTCATTTGTGTGTTTAATATTTGTATTAGCTTTTTTAATTTAATTTCGTATTTAAATTATGGCACCTAAAAATGTATTTGGTATTTTCCCAACCCCCCACATTTTATGATGTTCATGTCGGAGGACAATTAGATCATAAAACTTTACAAAGACAATTTGGCAATGATATTTTTTTGAGGATGAAGAAAATGAGGAAGAAGAATTAGATGAAACACCCACTAGTCCCGCAACACAAGCTCCAACTCAGAGTCAATCTCAGTCTGGAGCTTTACCTCCTGTACCCCCTGTAAGGGGTAAGTCTAAGGCTGAACGTCCTAAAATATCACTTGTATGGAAATTTTTTAAACATGATAAAGTCAATCATCGTGTTATATGTGAAAAATATAAGCAAGTATTTGCACACACAACAAGTGGTGGGACGGGGGGTTTAAGTAGACACTTAATAAGGGATCACAAATCTTTATGGATACAACCTAACATAGAAACTGGAAAAATTATAGATCCTACCATCAGTACTGACACTCCTAGTGGATCTGGTTCTAATCAAATTCAAAAACAACTTGACCCTTCTTCTGGTCATGTTTTACGCAAATATAAAAAAGATAGAGATCGTGAAAACTTAGCAAAAATGGTGGTTATCTGTGGCTTACCTTTTACTTTCCCTTCTCACCCTATTTTTGTGCATTATATACAAGAAACTTATAACCCTGCTTTTCAAGGTTTTCCTAAGACCACGGTTAGAACTGATGTTTTTAAATTTCAAACCGAATATCTTCAGTATATTCGTTGTGTATTTTTTCACTTAGATTGTAAAGTGTCTATCACATCTGATATAGGTCGTAGTCCTAATGGTTGTGATTATTTAACTGTTACATGTCATTGGGTTGATCATCACTGGAACTTGCAAAAACGTATTATTGGTTATAAATTTGTTGATTCAAAACAAACTGGAGCATATATAGCAACTACTGTTCTACAAATACTTGATTTTTATGGACTCATTAATAAAGTATTACTATCACCTTAGATAGTGCTTCTTCTAACACAACCGCAACAAATAGCTTAAAATCTAGACTTTGTCCAATTAATCCAACAATTTTTCATGTTATATGTGCATGCCATATTTTTAACTTGGTTGTAAAATATGGTCTTAATTTATTTTCTGATGCTTGTAGTAAAATACAACATGCTTGTGGCTATATTTTTCGTGCTCATAAACAAAGTAAAATTCGTGAATTTGCTCAGCAATGTGCTAGTGCTAACCTTCCATTTAGAAAAGTTCCAAAAGATGTTTGTACTAGGTGAAATTCCAAAAGATGTTTGTACTAGGTGAAATTCTACTAGGTGTATATTTGTGGAATTTCTGTTGTATTTGGTAAGTATAAAACAAATCCAACTTATGCACCGGCCATTAAAGAAATAATTTTAAAATTAAAAAAGTATTTTTTACCTATTCCCGAAGTTTATTTAATTTCTATTCTACTTAACCCATCTTTAAAACTAAGAGGTGCAAAGGGACTTGTTCATAAAATTTATGAGAATTTAGAAATTCAAGAAAATGAATAACCATCTCTCGAAAACTGCCAAGCTATCATATATTCTTATGCTAGATCATGTTTGATAAATATAAATCTATGGATACAACTGGTTGTGAAACTACTCCTTCTACTTCTAAGTCTAGAGCAGAAGTTTTATGGGAAGATATGGATGATATAACAGGTTTTGATTCCTCTATTGATGATGAACTTGATTCTTATCTTAATCAAGGATTGAAAAATATTAAAGATGAAGAAGGCAAAGAACAACTTTTGTCATGGTGGAGGGAGCGTGGCAAGACTTTTCCAACACTTTCAATTATGGCCCGAGATATCCTGGCTATTCAAGCATCATCAGTAGCATCGAAGAGTGCTTTTAGCGCGGCAAGATTTCAAATTGGAGATCATAGGCATTCATTAGCGGAGGACAGTCTAGAGATTTCCGTATTATTCAGAGATTGGATTAATGCAGAAAGAATAAATTTTGGTTTTGAAAAATTAACCACTAGGGAAGAAGAAGAATACAATGAGATACTAACCATTGGGAGCGATGATGGCATGGAGCTCATAGAACATCAATCAACATTGCCAATTCCAGCAGAATGTCCGAGAGATATTATTGATAAGTTACAAATAAGCTATATAGGAGCTTACAAATATTAGTATGATAATTTGTAATTGGCTACTAAGAGGCCTAGTTCAAACAGAACCCTTCCTAGAAGGTGGCTGCGTAGATTAGGTGCTCTTCAAAAGAATTATATTTGTATTTGAGATTTGAAAGTTCTATTAATAAAATAAAAGGCTCTAAGCGTTGAATTTTATTTATGAATTGTCTTAGTTACTTAATAGTTAATACTTTGAAATTATATTAAATATATTATAACTCTATTATAAATTTACAATTACTAGAATATTTAATTACAAGTCTTTTGTTTTAATATTTTATAATTCTTTACTTAGCTTTCTAATTTTTATTTTAACATAGTAACATTTAAGTTTATTAAATAAGTCAAAAATCTAGTCGTTGCAAACTTTAAAAACATAGTAATTTTTAAAAAAACCTAGACATTTTTTTATATAAAAAAAATACACTTAAGGCCGACGAACCCATCCCGTCTTTGTTAGCGAGACTGGATGGGACGAACATTTCGTCCCGTTTGTCCCGTCCTGTTTGTTAGCGGGACTGGATGGGACGAACGTTTCATCCCGTTTGTCCCGTCCCGTTTCGTCCTGTCCCGCCACTATCCCGCTTAAATGTCGTCCCGTCCCGTCCCATCTCGTTAATTTGGTCCCATACCATCCCGTCCTGTTGGACAGCCATAGTCATGATATGAGCAAAAAAGACTAAAGGAGGGAATACCCGACTTTGGATTTATTCATAGAACAACTGCTTAAATGACAAGGAGAGTATTAATGTATTCACAAGAGCTATAAGTTATGAAAATGATAAGAGCATCAGTCAACATTCGAGGACGAATATTCCAAAGGGGGAATGATGTTACACCCTGCAATATTACGATGATGTTACGTCCTGCGGTATTATATTACGATGACGTTACGCTATGTAGTATTACATTACGATGATGTTACGCTTTGCAGTATTAAGTTACGACAATGTTGCACCCTACAATATTACATTATGGTGATGTTATTCTTCGCAGTATTAAGTTACGGCGATGTTGCACCCTGTAGTATTGTACGTTGAATTTGTCCTAAGGTAATTGACATCAGTCCAAGTAAAAGATTATTTGGAGATTATAAGGATTATGTTATTTAACAAGTGATGAGTAAATTCTAGAAGGTGAAAGGGGAAGCAAGTCAAGAAAATGAATTTTCGTCAAGTTTGGCATTTTGGGGTAAAATACAGCCCGAGCTAAAATACCCGGTATTTATGGACTAGTGTCATAAAAGGTACTACATGACCATGCTAGTAAGGTGTACAAGGTATGTTAAAAGAGAGTGGTATTTTAAATAAGTTGAGATAATTCTTAATTATGCGAGTAATTGATTAATTAACGGGTACCGGGACATTACCTAATTAATCCAAATATTTAGATAAGTATTAAATCAAAACGTGGCAGCAAAAGAATCATGTTTTTGTGACTCATAAGTCACTATGATTATGTGGCATGTCTTAAATAGCATGAGTCATACTCATGAAATAAGGAAAAGACACATATTTACTTTTAAAGAACATGATTCACATCCCTTTTAATAAAGAAAGTTACATATACTTTACTAAGAACGATAAATCCAAAACTCATTCCTACATGTATGTAATATTAATTCCAACGTCTGTTTGTGTGTTACAAACGTAAATCACATATTAAAGAAAAGATCTTCAATAATTCAAAGAAACGTGAGGTCTTGCAAATATAAGGGAGTACGGTGCAATTTTTCTCAAGAATATCATAAGGATTTTTTCCTACTTCGGTTCGCCGTTACGTGTTGTTGCAATCAACGTGTGTTAAAGGGATTGTCAAGAGAACTGGTTCAGGTATGTTAAGGCCATCCCTTCTTTCTTTTGGCATGATCCATACGATACAAATGAAACGAGCAAAATATGCAACTTTCATAAATGACTCTATTCATAAAAATACTATGGGTGTCTATATTCTTGATTCCCCATGTATCATATTATTCTATCATCTGTTCATGGGTCTCAGAAAAATACGAAAGTTGAAAAGAGTTTACTTTATGATACTACTCAAAGGCAAAATGGTCTTATGACATTCCGAAAGATTTTATTAACGTACTTTTCATGCATTGCATTCATGTACATTGACCCATGACCAGATGACATTATATACGCGTATATATATGTATGTATATATATGTATATATATATATGTAGGATATGAGAAAGGTTATGGCATTATATACGTATTACCACCTGATCATCTGGTATATGTTGATGATTTTTGCCCACAGTGGCCAAGATGATATGATGGGATGCCCTCAAAGGTTGATGATATTATGAAACATGTACCTATGCACGACATGACATTCATACGTATATACATGATACTATAATTATTTCATGATTTACAAAGTTATTCAGACTTACAGGTGGAGTCATTTACTCTATATTTCCTCCATGTTTGTTATGTACTTATTTATGTGCCTTACATACTCAGTACATTATTCGTACTAACTTCCCTTTTGCCTAGGGACATTGCGTTTCATGCTCGCAGGTCCCAATAGACAGGTCGAGAGCCCTCCAAGTAGGTTATCAGCTCAGCGGAAGATGTTGGTACGCTCCATTTGCTTCGGAGTTGCTTGTTTGGTTAGTATGAGTTAGATGTGTATTGTTTGGTATGGCGTGACTCGGTCCCGACCTTTATGAAAATTATGTATTCTTAGAGGCTTGCAGACAGATGTCATGTACGTAAAAGATTTTATGGCCTCGTCGGCCTATGTTCAGTATTCAAGTGGTTATTTTGGTCTTAGATGCCCATATATCTTACGTATAAGTTGGCATTACTGTTCAGTGTTCAAGAGGTTATTTTGGTCTTAGAGCCCTATTTCACGGCAACCTCTTCGACTCGGTTATTTATGATAGTATGACATGAAAAGATACGTTATGTTAGTACTCGGTTAAGTAAGGTACCGGGTGTCCGTCGCGGCCCCTCGATTTGGATCGTGACATAATCACAAAAGATAAATCTAAACTCAATTTTTCGACATTTTAGACTAGCTATTCTTTGCAAAATTTTCCCACACAAAAGAAATTATGGTATTACGTACTTATTAAAATTATTTTTAGAATGTGGTTCATTTATAAGATATACACCACATAGTTCATCCTTTTCTTTAATCAATTTGCTTCATATGTATAATAAGCGCTTAAAAATGAAAAAAGAATAAACTCATGTCAATTTTTTTGTGAGATTAAATTAGCTAGCTAGAGAGGTGCTTAATACAATTGAAGCTAAAAATATAAAATGCTATATCTTTCTTTCATATTATATACATCTATCAATTTTTGGGAGATTAGTCTGCTTGATGTTAAGATAAAGATTAGATCAATTTACTAGAGTAATAATAAGCTTTCCCTTTTGGCTTTACGTTTCGCACTTTATGTTGGACGTTATAAGATTATTGCTTAAATGTTTAGGTT
Organism: Nicotiana sylvestris; assembly: GCF_000393655.2. Taxonomy (NCBI): domain Eukaryota; kingdom Viridiplantae; phylum Streptophyta; class Magnoliopsida; order Solanales; family Solanaceae; genus Nicotiana; species Nicotiana sylvestris. The sequence continues at coordinate 47,672,653 of NC_091058.1, forward strand.
TGATTTTGTATAAGAGTTAAAGTATGATTTAGCAATGTGAATGCTCTGATTTATAAGCAAGGAAATTATCCAGAATTGATTTCATATATTTTTCTGTTCCTTTTTTAGAATAACGCACAAATAAAAATTCATTGTAGTGAAAAGGTGGGTCGTCTATGTAAACTTTATACATGTTAATTTTTGGTTGAAAAGGCATTAACTCGGAGGGAAAAGCATGGAGTATTATTAAATACTCAGTTGTAGACGGAGTGAGTAATAATATACGAACATTTCACAAGTTGTCAACACAGAAGTTATTAAATAATAGAAATTTCAACTATAGTGCAATATTGTCCCGAGTTCAAATGTGTTAACCTTAGTCGCGCTTTCCCCCATCACTTTTAACTTTGTCAAAAAGAAGAAATTCTATATACATGTATACATACAATACCATTTAATTATAGTTTTTACGAAAAAGGGCCAAAAATACCCCTATTGTATGTTAAATGGTTTATAAAAGCTCTCAGTCCATCTATCCGTCTGAAAATATATAGGACGCTATTTCTATTTTCAAATTTACCCCCACGACCATGTGTGCATCTCATTAACTGATGTGGCGTTATTTCATTTGTTCACGTGGATCAGTGGGGGCTAACATTATATTTGGGTATTTTTTTACCCATTAAACCGATCCGACCCATTCCTTTTACCTATGGGTCAATCTTTTAACCCTAAACCCACCGATAAAACATTCATTTTTACCAGTTCTCTCATTTCTTCTATCTAAACTATCAATAGCGATTTTAGAGCTTTTTTAGGGTTCATTGTTTGGTCCGATTTGGTGCGCTCAAAACAGGAAGACCTTTGACTTCCAGCGATATCTTGCATTATTATTCGATTAAAGTAAGTATTTATAGCTTAAAGTTATTAAATTATAGGGTTGGGGAATATTTGGGAACTGACAGGTTTATGTCTGCTGCATGTGATGTTTTATGTTACTTTTGTTTTTGGTGGTCCTTATCATATTGGTCCTACATATTAAAGCTAGGGTTTTTGTCGATTTGTATTTTTAATTGATGGTGGGGTTTCATATCTTTATATTTTTAATGTCGCTTTGTATTATACTGCTGATGTGGTCTTATTTTGCCCTTTTTTATTATTGTTGCATGTGATTTTATTCGAAGGATGTTGGATAAAGTGAACCTATATTTTAATTATGGGGGTGAGTGAGTATTGGAACCTACATTGTCTTATACTAAGAGAGATGTGCACGTGTTGAGTGTTTATGAAGTAGACCATCTCTCTTATATTGATTTGTGTAAAGAATACGCTAAAGTGATCGGATATATTGAGGTACAACAGTTGATGTTTCTTGACCCTTCTAGGAGGTATTTTTGTTAGATGGGGATGAAGGGATTAGGAAGATTCAAGCCCTAATTAATGATGGTTTCGCTGATGTACAATTATTTGGTGTTGACCTGTTGGATGATACTGTAAATATTCCTGTATTTACCTAGTTTACAATAGCAATAGATAGTGTACCTATTGCTGTAGCTTCTGACTGTGATAGTAGTGAAGATGATACAAATATTGGAAGTGTTGATAATGATTATGATAGTGATTCAAAATAATCCTAAGTTTAAGATTAAAGAGATGAACGTTGATTTAGTTTGAATTTGAGTGACTCAAAGTTAAAAGGGGTAAAGAGAATGGTTTTAGAGAAATTGGAGGGCAGTTATTTGGATGAATACAACAAATTGGAGGCATATGCTCAAGAGTTGAGAGAAACAAACCCTAGTACTGATGTGGTGATACAGATATCCAAGGATGCAATGGAGGAAGGTAAGAGAAGATTTTTGAGGACGTATGTCTGTTTCCAGGCCCTCAAGAGTGGATTCAAAGCAGGTTTGAGACCTTTTATAGGTCTAGATGGAACATTTTTAAAAGGCAAATGCAAAGGGATGTTGTTAGTTGTTGTTGCTCAAGATTCTTGCAAGCATGTGTATCCACTAGCTTGGGCTGTAGTGGATAAGGAAACAAAGAGAACCTGGCAATGGTTCATGGAGAACTTGAAGGCTTCTTTGGACTTGAAAGATGGTGAAGGGTACACATTCAAATCAGATATACGGAAGGTATGTTACCATATGCTCAAATTTTTTACATTCAGCAGATTTTTACATTTAGCATATTCTTTGTTAATGTAGTATTTTTTCATGTGTAGGGTCTATTAGATGCTGTGAGGAATGTATGTCCACAATCATATCACAGATATTGTGCAAGACATATTGAAGAAAATTGGAACAAAAAATAGAATATTGATGAGATGAAAAAGTTAATGTGGTGGTGTTCTTGGAGCACATATGAGGGGGAATTTAAGGACATGTTGAAACAGTTACGTGAAGTGTCTGAGGATGTTGTCAGGGACTTGCTGAATTATCCTCCAGTAACCTGGTGTAGAACTTACTTTGACACCCAATGTAAGAACCCAATGGTGGACAATAACTTTACAGAGTCCTTCAACTCTTGGATTCTGGAAGCTAGACATAAGCCAATTGTGAAGATGCTTGAGGATATAAGAGTGAAGGTGAAGTTAACTACTTTGACTAACTACTTGTTTACTGATTAACTACTGATTTACTATGTTACTGATTAACTATTGAAGGTGATGAATCAACTAAAAGATAGAGCAGAAGAAGTTAACAGTTGGAGAGGTGAATATAGCCCATATGCAATGGATCTATACAATGATTATAGAGAGATGACTTCAAAGTGCAAGGAAAATTTTAATGGAGAAAGGGATTTTTAAATAAGTGAAGGTGAAGACAGGCACACAGTGATTTTGGAGCAACAAAGGTGTACATACAGACTTTGGGACTTGTTTGGAATCCCTTATGCTCATGCTATCAGGGCATTCTTATATAAAAAATAAGACCCACCACTTGGAAATCACTGGTGGTATTCCAAACAAGCATGACAGTTGGTGTATCAGCACAAACTGCAGCCTGTTAAAGGTGAAAGATTCTGGAAAGTTGAGCCACACCAAGACATAGATCCACCACCATTAGCAAATATGGTTGGTATACCTAAAGTGAAAATGTCAAGAGAGAAGGATGAAGCTAGGAAAAGGCAAGGACAATGGTCAATATCTAGGAAGGGTCTTCATATGACTTGTAGTTTTTGTGGCAAGCCAAACCATAATAAAAGAAGTTGTCCATTAGCCAACAAGGTATACTTTCAATCTACTGTTTATACTTACAATCTATTTTTTTAATCACAAGATAACATGTATATTTGATTATAATTATAGTCAAAGAAAGTGCAAGACCACACTCAAACAAATGAAGACCAAGAAGCAGATTTTTTATGGTTCCTACTCCAAGTTTTAAAGCACAATACCAACAATCCAGTCAGAACACTCATATGCCAACTCAGCAATCCAATCATGACACTCAACAGCCAAGTCAGCAATCCAATCAGAATACTTAGCAGCTGTCGCGCCCCTTTTTTCTCGCGAAATCGGGTTTATGACATTTGGGAAGACAACTCGTTCCCTTTTGGGAATTGGGTTTGAATTGAAGAGTCTCCACCTAATGATTAAAGTGCATTAGAACACTAAGAAGGGTTTGATTTAGAAAACCAGAGATTTGGGTAAGGGCTTGAAATTATCCCGAGGGGAAGGTGTTAGACACCCCTCATGATCCACTAGTGTGGTTCCCGACCAAGCTATAGTTGTGACTTTAAGTACAAATAATATGTAGGCAAGTAAGGCTTTCAAATAAGAGGGAATTTTCACGTAATGGTTACAAATAAACAAAAGTAAGAAAAAGGAACTAAAAGAGTTGATTATCTTAAAAGAAAAAGTAAAAAAAAAAGATTTAAAAGAAACAAAGAAAACAAAGGGAAAGGGGGTCCTAGGTTTATTAATAATATGGATCACCCCACACAACATTCGGTAATCACTCCTTAGTGAGGGGATACACGTGATGTTATCGCATGGCCATTATATCCATATCTACCATTTCTACCCCGTTAAGGTATTAAAGCGCAGATCGGTCTCATTTACTTATTTCATGCTATTACCTGCCCCAATCCTATTAGCCCTGGAGGTACTTGGGACTACTATTCCTAAAAGGGAGGAGAAGTTGGGCTTATTTGTGGTTTCAAAGGTAAAAATACTAAGGCGACAAACAAATATATATATATATATATATATATAGGAAGCACGTAAGCAAATAAGGCTCAAACAGACCTCCTTAAATCAAAGAAAAGCATATAGTTTAGCATGTCGTACACGTACTGATTAGAGTCTGATTAAACTTAAAAGTTGGGGCAGACTGATTTATTGCATATTTCAGATAAGAAACCCAAATCAGGCCTGCCTGCTGGTTGTAGTTAATAAAATCTGATTCAATTTATAAACTGTCATATGGCTTGCCTAAGTGTTAGATGAAAACCTATAGGCATAATAATATATTAATTTTAGAAAAGATGAAGTATACTGATTTTAGAAAAAGTTGTCAGTTATTCAGGAAAGACGAGTTTTGACAAAAGATCATAAATTCTGCAGACATTAGACATTGTTGTTACTGGTTTTAGACTTATAAGCGAGTGAAACATTTCAGACTTGGTTGATAGTTCCTATATGCATGCTTTCTATGCGTTGCTGATTTTTTAAAAAAAAACCTTTTTGGACATAATAAGAATGCAGAAACCCTATAGGCATGACATCTAATTGTAGTTGATTTTCAGAACCTATAGACAAGTCTACAACATATCCAAAAGTCACGATATCTACATAAAAGTACAGGGTCCCTATAGTCATGGTATCTAAATGAGAATGATGAAGTTCCTATAGACGTGGTAACTAAATGAGAATGCATAAAATCTTATAAACATGGCGACTAAATGAGAATGCAGAAATCTTATAGGCATGGTAGCTATATGAAAAAATGCAGAAATCTTATAGGCATGGTAGCTCTATGAAAAATGTAGAAATCTTATTGGTATGGTAGCTATATGAAAAATGCAGGAATCTTATAGGCAAGTTATCTACCCTTTTTTACATGCATGGTTACCCTTCCCTTTTCACTAACCGTCCCCAAAAGTTATTACAAGTTATTACAGTACAAATAAAATAAAGAAAAATACATCAGAAATTGAAAATTACAACTAAGGAGAGCCTGATTCAGACTTCATGTATGAAGTATGAAGTAAATCAACTCCAAAGATCATGTTTCAAAGCCTTTCTCCCACTTGGGTGTGTCAGAGTTCCCTAAGAGTTTTATAAGAACTCCGGGCTTTGCTTACACCCAAATGTATCACCATATTAAGCTAAAGTGTAGTGCAGAATGGCCAGCCCTCAGGTGTCCAAGTTCATAAGGAATTCAAGGTCCCAAGGCAAGGCTCACAAGAGGGACCAGAACTTAGGAACTAAGAGAGAGTGTAAATGCAGAATTCTGAAAGGGGGAAAGGGAAACAACACACATAGGGATATAGGGAATGGGGAGTTGCAAGAGGTAAAAAGCAGGCTAGTGGTCATAACCCAACAATGGGAGATGCTGGCACACCCATAAGCCTACTAGAACACATTGTTTAGAGGTCAAGTTCAATCCATAGACAATAACTTGTATATTGCCATATTTTAAACTGTAACTCAAAGCACATAACGGGAAATAGGGAATAGGGATTCATAGCAGGAACAAGCAAAAGGGAATCAACATGCTAGTTTAAGTATTTAACTCTGCAAAAGTAGTAAAGTAGACATAGATGCAGAAAGCTGTAAGTAAACACATTGTGGGGATGCTAAAATTTGAAATTAGGACATACCAGTTTCAAAGAAACAAGTAGAAAAAAATGCAGTAGTCTGGTAAAAACCTCAGTGAAGACAAGAAGAGAGAGTTCTATTATGTGAGTAAGAGTTCAGAAGAGATTGTGAATTGTGTCGTCTGAAGTGTAGAAAGGTCATGCCTTTTTATAGTGTAAAAACCAAGTAGAAATAAGGTAAGAAATAATTGAAGAGCTGATTGTCAATCAATTACACAAGACTCCCTTTAATTAAGGGGTTCAAATTCAAATGGGTATAAACCATTTAAGGAAAGAAATTAATCAAACACTTTGTGCAAAGTAGGCTATTAGGGATGAATACATAAAAGTTATTTAAGGATAAGGTTTTTGAAATAGACGGTTTGTATAAATAAGGTAAGGAAATCAATTGACAGCCAGTAAATCAACAGTGAGGGATTTTGTATGAATGAACCGAGTAAAAAATATAGGAAAGGTTTTTAACTTAAGGGAAATCAGCAAACAATGGAAAGGGAATCAATCAGACCATATTCAGAGGGAAGTATGAACTAGTCACAAATTTAAAAACCACTTTAAAGGGAAGTCTATCATATATAAAGAGCATACGAACATGTTAAGCATGAAAGAAAAGATTGCCATGTCACTGTAACATTAGTAGAAAAATCCAGAGTAGAAGGGTTTAGTAAAAAGGTCAGAATCATATGAAAACAAGGAAACAGTTTGAAAGAGTTGGGGTTTTTGACATAAGACCCCTAGTTCAGGCAAATCGTAAAATCAAACTTGGAGGAACCCCCAAATTCTAGGGTTTCCACCTTGAATCAAGTACAGAGATGAGAATGCAAGTAGTCGAAACAGGCTCAGAGGCTTCAGAACTGAAACCTCTTGCATGCTTATTTCATTAACAGAAACTCATGAGAAAACATGATAGCAAACTAACATGCAAACACAGTAGAAGGATTCAAAGAACATAATGGAAAATACTGATAAAAACAGTAGAAGAAGCATGCTTAAGAGGTTTTCTAGAAGAAGCTTAAACAGGGCTCAGTAGAAGAAAAAATAGTAAACACTCTTAAGAATACAGTAGAAAAATATAGTAGATAGAACATAATAGAATATGGTAGAAGAAAATACTAGAACATAGTAGAAGAGCATACGAGAACATAGTATCGAAAACACAGTAGAAAAACATACAAGAACGGGGTATAGAAAACATAGTAGAAGAACATACGTGGTAGAAGGAAAACATAACAACACAGTAGAGGCAAATACACACAAAAGAAAAAGGAGAGAAAGTCAGAGAAATATTTAAACATTTTTAGAAAACCCTAGATCGGAAACGAAGCGGTTTTGAAAGTAATTTTTGAAAGAAAAGTTAGGGAAATTGTTTGAAAACTCAAGCAAAACACAGAAACACAACGAATATAAATAAATCGGAGAAAACCTCGAAGGGTTAGGGTTTTAGAAGAACCCTAGAAGTAAGATAGGCTTTGAAAGGTCACCGATCTGAGTTGGAGAGGTCGGAATCAGGCTCAAACCACCATGGTAGGCCGAAGCAAGGCCAGAGATGACCGTGGAACCTCGAGTCGGCAGAGGTCTGGGTGCAAACCTTCGAGGTCAGGCCTCGAATATTCAGGTATCAGGTGCGTGGGAGCAAGATAAGGTGGGTATGAGACTCCCACAGCCTGAGAAGCCATGGGTTCCAGTAGGTTTCAAGGTAGAATTGGTGGTAAGAGGTGGCTAGGGTTTGGGAATGATCGAGAGAGTTTGAGAGTTCAGAAGGGTTAAGGGGTGTTGGTAGATTAAAAAAGGAAAGGAGGGTTTGTGGCCGTTGATCATTTTGATAAACGGCCTGGATTTAATGTGGGGTCGGATGAGTTAACTTAATTGGATCAGGGGCGGGTAGTTTAGGAATTAGACCGGTCCATTTGAAATTGAAATTGGGGTCAATTGGGGGGGGGGGTTGATTTAGGCTAAAATCGAAATAGTTAGGGTTAGTATTTAAATAGCCACTTTTTCCCTTTTTATTTTATAAGAATAATAAAGTTATTTCTGAAAACAAATTAAAGGTACTAAATTAATTAATAATACAAAAATATTAAATTAAAAATACTGGGATCAATTTTGTAATTATAAATGCAATTAAATCTTAAAATAGGCTAAAATTGCAATTATGTGCAATTTAATTTTAAAATTACTCAATAAATTTGTAAAAAATGTGCAAAAATTATCTTAGCTATATTTTGGTATAAATATGAGAATTAAATAAAGGAGTTACCAAAAATAATAATTTGGGAAATAATTATTGGTTTTTTTCTGATAAAATAAGGCGATAAATTGATTTAAAAATCTTTTCTAAAAATTGGAAAAATAATAAAATACTTGGGCATGCTTATATATGCACATGTATGATATTTTCAAAGTATTTTGCATATGAAAAATATATAGGGAAAAATTATATATCAACAGCTGCCCCTCTTTACCCGGAAAAGATGAAAGAGTTATCGGGTAAAGATATGATAGCCAATTTTGACCGAACGGAATGGTTTGAGGAATTTGACCGAACCCTTGCTCCTGAGCTACCTACATATCCCTGGTCTTATAGGAATTAGGCCATATGTAGTCCAGGATCCGTCGGAGGAATATGCCGATGGAGATTTTCCAAGAACAGAAGCAATATTTAGGTTGGGCTGGATGGTTAAGGCCTAATGGGGCTGCGGGAACTGGAGCGGGATCGCTCCTACTGAGACGGGCATTGCTCTCCTGTTTACCTGCAAATAAACAATGTATTGTGCGGAAATTTAAACATGATGCAAATTCCCATCAGACCATGAATGTTGTCTTTGGACGGTTAGGATGACGTCTTCTGACCATGATGTCCTGGTCCATGAAGCGTATAATAGGGATTCGCAGGCCATGAAATGTTGCTCTCGGGCTATAAGAATGATGCCTCCGAACTATGACGCCTTTGAATAATGATATGCAAAAGATAAAAGGGGTCCTCAGGCCATGGCATGGCGTTCTCGGGCTATAAAAATGGTGCCTCGGAACAATGACGCCTTTGGATGATTTGGCGATCTTTCAGCCTATGAGATGCAGTAGGTGGCGATCTTTCAGCCAATGTAAAATGTAAATAAGGTGGCGATTTTTCAACCAATGCAAAATATAAATGAAGTGACGATCTTTCAGCCATGCAAGATGTAAATGAAGTGGCGATCTTTCAGCCAATGCAAAATGTAAATAAAGTGGCAATCTTTCAGACGATACAAGATGTAAATGAAGTGGCGATCTTTCAGCCATGCAAGATGTAAATAAAGTGGCGATCTTTCAGCCAATGCAAAATGTAAATAAAGTATCGATCTTTCAACCGATGCAAGATGTAAATGAAGTGGCGATCTTTCAGCCATGCAAGATGTAAATGAAGTGGCGATCTTTCAGTCATGCAAGATGGAGGTAGAGCTTAACCTCGGAAGGCAGAATGGTAGACTTATGCAATGCAGAAAATGCAGATAGAGGTAGAGCTTAACCTCGGAAGGTAGAATGGTAGCCTTATGCAATGTGGATAATGCAGATGGAGGTAGAGCTTAACCTCAGAAGGTAGAATGGTAGCCTTATGCAATACAGAGAATGCCGATGGAGACAAAGCTTAGTCTCGGAAGGCAGAATGGTAGCATTATGCAATGCGGAGAATGCAGATGGAGGTAGAGCTTAACCTCAGAAGGCAGAATGGTAGCCTTATGCAGGAAGTAAAAATGGCAAATGGCAATAGAGTTTTCTTAGCTGATAACGGATTGCGGTATCGTGATTGCTGGGGATATTGTGCCTGCTGGGGACACTGTTGTGCGTATAGTAGTTGTGAGCAAGTGCAACGGTTTGGAGAGTTGTGTTCCTAAACTTTGTGAGTGAGCGTATAGTATATTTGATGATTTTGCAACTCAAGTGCCTGCATCCAAAGAAAAATCGTGAGTTTGTAAAGGGGGAAAGGTTAGTTCGTATCCCTGCTGGCTTTGCTTGACCTGCTCGGTTTTGATCCGGCGATACCGTATATATCACTGGGGTAGCGTTGCTAAACAAAGCAATTTTAGTAATAAACGTGCATGATTTAGTAAAAGCATAACATAAGTACATAATTAAGAATAGCTCTCTTTAGATGAACCGACGACTGCGACGTGGTTCAAGACATTGCAACTTCTCTTGCTCCGGAATTTTGAGGGTCCTCCTCAAAATTCTGCCCCAGTTTACTAGGTTGTTGCTTCTGATGGCTGTTAATGATAAATGGCTAGAATCGACTTCAGAATTTTGAGGGTCCTCCTCAAAATTCTGCCCCAGTTTCCAATAGCGAGGGAAATGGAAATTTTATTGGATTGTGACTGAAGCCATAGGGTTGCCTACGTATCCCCTCTTAAAAGGGAATCAGGTCAGGCGTTGTTCAAATTACATCATAAAAGAAAGCATAAAGGTTACACATAGTATCGCTTGACAACATCTGAATTGATCGACTTTGGCCAGACTTCTCCATCCATTTCTACAAATATAAGGGCTCCTCCTGTTAGAACCCGGTGAACCATGTACGGACCCTGCCAGTTGGGAGAGAATTTTCCTTTGACTTCATCTTGATGTGGAAAGATTTTCTTTAACACCAGTTGCCCCGGTGTGAACTGTCTCGGCTTGACTCTTTTGTTGAAGGCTCTGGACATTCTGTTCTGATAAAGTTGACCATGACAAACTGCATTCATTCTTTTTCCATTTATAAGAGCCAGCTGCTCGTAAAAACTCTTCATCCACTCTGCATCGTCGAGTTCTGCTTTCTGTATGATCCTCAAGGAAGGGACTTCCACTTTAGTGAGAATGACCGCTTCTGTACCATATACTAGCATGTAGGGGGTTACCCATATTGATGTGCGAACTGTGGTGCGGTATCCTAATAAAGCAAATGATAGTTTCTCGTGCCACTGCTTATGCTTATCTATCATTTTTCTTAGTATCGATATTCTTGTTGGCGGCCTCTACGTCTCCGTTCATCTAAGGTCTGTCGGCTATAGAATTCTTGTGTTTGATCTTGAAGGTTTCACACATGGATTTCATCAAATCATTGTTGAGGTTGGAGCGATTATCAGTAATGATTGACTCTGGAATTCCGAACCGACACATGATACGGTCGCGGACGAAATCTGTCATGACTTTCTTAGTCACGACCCTGTAAGATGTTGCTTCAACCCATTTGGTGAAATAATCAATTGCTACTAGGATAAACCTGTGCTCGTTTGATGCGGAGGGTTTGATTGGTCCGATAACATCCATTCCCCAGGCAGCGAATGGCCACAACGAGCTTGTTGCATTAAGCTCATTTGGAGGCACCTTTATTATGTCTGCATGTATCTGGCAGTGGTGGCACTTTTAGACATACTGGATGCAGTCTGTTTCCATAGTCATCCAAAAGTAACCAGCTCAGAGTGTTTTCTTTGCTAAAACAAATCCGTTCATATGTGGACCGCAAGTCCCTGCATGAATTTCCTCTAATAGCCTGGATGCTTCCTTTGCGTCGACACACCTTAATAATCCCAAATCAGGAGTCCTCCTATACATGATTCCTCCTGTACAAGATTCCTCCCTGTGAAAGAAATTGTAGGATAACCTCCGAAGCGTGCGCTTCTGAATAGCGTTTGCGAGCTCTGGGTATTCTCCTTTTGCCAAGTATTCCTTGATATCATGAAACCAAGGCTTTCCATTTGCTTCTTCTTCGACATGAGCACAGTAAGCGGGCTGATCATAGATCTTTACCGGAATGGGATCAATGAAATTCTTGTATGGATGTTGTATCATGGATGATAGGGTAGCCAGTGCATCGACGAATTCATTCTGGACCCTGGGAACATGCTGGAATTCTGTCTTTGTGAACCTCTTTCTCAACTCCTGCACATGATGCAGATAAGGGAGTATCTTGGAGTTCTTGGTCTCCCATTCTTCTCAGACCTGATGTATAAACAAGTCTGAATCCCCAATTACTAGCAACTCTTGGATGTTCATGTCAATGGCCATCTTGAGCCCTAAGATGCATGCTTCATACTCGGCCATATTGTTGGTGCAGGGGAACCTGAGTTTGGCAGACACTGGATAATGCTGACTGGTTTCTGATACTAGGACCACTCCTACGCCAACTCCTTTGAAATTTGTTGCTCCATCGAAAAACATTCTCCAACTGTCATAGGATTTTGCAATGTCCTCTCCTATGAATGATACATCTTCATCAGGAAAATATGTTTTCAGGGGTTCGTATTCTCCGTCCACGGGATTTTCAGCAAGGTGATCTGCTAGTGTCTCTTATTTGATTGCTTTCTGAGTCACGTAGACAATGTCAAATTCACTCAACAGGATTTCCCACTTGGCCAGCTTGCTAGTGGGCATGGGATTCTGAAAGATGTACTTCAAGGGATCCATTCTTGATATGAGATATGTAGTATAGGCACATAAGTAGTGCCTCAACTTCTGAGCTACCCAAGTCAAAGCACAACATGTGCACTCTAACAGAGAATACCGAGCCTCGTACGGGGTGAACTTCTTACTGAGGTAATAGATGGCCTGCTCATTCCTCCTTGTTTCATCATGCTTCCCCAGAACACAAATGAACGCTCCATCCAATACTGCAAGGTAGAGTAATAGTGGTCTACCCAGCTCAGGCGGAACTAAGACTGGTGGTGTTGATAGGTATTCCTTGATTCTGTCGAAATCTTTTTGGCAATCATCAGTCCATGTGGTAGCGGCGTCCTTCTTCAACATCTTAAAGATCGGCTCACAGATGACTATAGATTGTGCTATGAACTGGCTGATGTAGTTAAGTCTTCCCAAGAAGCTCATTACGTCCTTCTTGTTCTTTGGTAGTGACAGTTCTTGAATAGCTTTGACCTTAGATGGATCCAATTCTATCCCTCAGTGACTCACAATGAACCCAAGTAGATTTCCGGCAGGAACCCCAAATGCACATTTTGCGGGATTCAGTTTCAGGTTGTATCTTCTCAGTCTATTGAAGAGCTTCCTCAAATCTTCCATATGGTTAGTGGCTTTCTTGGACTTTATGATGACATCATCTACATACACCTCAATCTCCTTGTGTATCATATCATGGAAGATAGTAGTCATGACCCTCATGTAGGTGGCCCCTACATTCTTTAACTCGAATGGCATCATCTTGTAGCAGTACATCCCCCACGGTGTAATGAAAGCCGTTTTCTCAACATCTTCTTCATCCATCCAGATCTAATGATATCCAACGAAGCAATCTACAAGTGATTGCAACTCATGTTTGGCGTAATTGTCGATTAGGATGTGTATGTTTGGTAAGGGCAAGTCGTCTTTTGGACTGGTCTGATTGAGATCCCGGTAGTCGACATAGACTCTGACCTTCCTATCCTTCTTTAGCACTGGAACAATATTGGCTAACCATGTCGGATATTCTACGACCCTGAGAACCTTAGCTTTGACCTGCTTAGTGACTTCTTCCTTGATTTTCAGACTCATATCGGGTTTAAACTTTCTGAGCTTCTGTTTTACCGGTGGACATGTTGGATCAGTTGGTAGTTTGTGGGCTATAATAGATGTGCTCAAACCAGTCATGTCATCATATGACCAGGCGAATATGTCCTCATATTCCCTTAGAAATTTTGTGTACTCTTCCTTTTCAAACGGTGAAAAATGAACGCTGATCCGAGTTTCTTTGATATTTTTTGCATCTCCCAGATTAACAATCTTGGTCTCGACCAGGTTGGATTTAGGTCTGTTCTCAAAATTCTCGACTTCTTTAACAATATCTTTAGGTATATCCTCTTCCTCTAAATCTATGTACGTTTGTTGCGTTGTCTCGTTTCATGTCACAACCATTGGTTCATCAAGATAGGTAATAGTAATGATGTATAAGTAAGTAATGAGAGAAAATAATAAGAGTAAGATTTGTAAGGAAACCGAAATGCTTTGATAAATTTCATAACTGTTTTGAACATTGGAAGATCTTATTGCGAAAATTCAAAAATGCGAAAGGAAAATCAACTAGTAAAAATAAAAGATAGTGCATGATGCTTTGTTCAGCCTTTCTACCCTGAGGCTTTTTGGGCTCTGGTGGTTCTGATGGTCCAATTGTTGAGGCATGCTCCTCGGCTTATGGCCTGTATGGAAGGGCCTTCCTCCCCCTCCTCCTCGAAAATGACACAAACAATCCATGTCATTATCTTTTAAGAAAAAATTCATTACTACTGCCAGTGCTTCCTCTTCTTCCGACCCATAGATAACATCGGACGGCTGGAAAGGCTGCTCCAAATGTGGTATTGGCTGTTCTAGCGGGTAGTATAGACCGCACCATGGTGGCGACCAGTTGTTGAATTCCTCCCAAGTATACTCATATCCCAGACCAAAAGTGGTGTCATGTTTCTTCAGTTTGATAGGCTTGGCTATTCCTTGGAGGTTCTTGCCAAGTCCCTTGCCAGGTTCATATCCGCACCAATTTAGTATGCTTTCAATTTTGTTGCCCCACCACTTGTCTTTGTCGACGACATTGACTCGCTCGATGTGGTGATAGGTTTGCCCACCTATCCTTCTCTTTCCCCCAATCGCTGGGATGGTTTGGCGACTGTATATGGGATTGCTACCGTCGCCGTGAATGATCACCTCTTGGTGGTTCCACTCAAATTTCACCACTTGATGCAATGTCAATGCTATGGCCCCATCAGCATGAACCCATAGTCGTCCCAATAGCAAGTTGTAACTTGAAAATCAACGTCGAACCAAGTAGTCCCCATTTGCAAATACAGGCTGATTTCCCCAATGGTGGATCATTGGGAATCGTCGAAAGCTTTGACGTTAATGGCCCCGTCCTTGATATCATGTAGCAACTTCCCCAATGTTCAGAGTGTTACCAATAGATAAATATTGAGGTTGGACCCTCTATCAACCAGGACCCTAGAGATAAAATAATCTTCATACTGCACGGTGATGTGCAATGCTTTGTTGTGACTCAACCCTTCTGGTGGCAGCTCATCTTCATGAAAAGTGATCTTGTGACTTTCCAATACCTGCCCTACCATGTTTATCATTTCTCCTCTGGGATGTTGTTTGGTACATATGCCTCACTCAGCACCTTCAACAAGGCATTCTTATGTACGTCGAAACTTTGCAGCAAAGCTAAGATAGAAATCTGTGCCGGTGTTTTGTTCAGATGATTAATGACTAAGTATTCCTTGGCTTGTATCTTTCTCCAGAGATCATCGGGCCCAGTTTCAGTGATTGTCGGCCGACCAGAGGCCTGCTTACTCAACTCAGCTAAATGCTCCAGAGTATAAACCCTGTCGGTTCTTGTCATACCCTGTGCCGCAACTGTTTTCCCGAATTTAGCTTTCCCTTTACTTCTCACCTCGGCTGTGTAATCCAAGGTATGGAATTTGTATGGAATGTTGTACGACCGGCATTGTTATTAGGATGGGCACCTTTACTCCAAACGGAGCATGTATTTTAGAGGGTAAAACTTCAACTTCAAACGGTGCGAGTGTGTTTGCTGGAGACCCAAATTCGACTTCAATTGGTGTTGGTATCTTTGTAGGGGGTGGTGCTTCAAATTCAAGTGGTACAAATATGTTTACCTTGGCATCCCCAGAAGGCTGGTCTGGACTACGATCGGATTGAGGGTGACTATCGGCTTCTTTGGTTTGTCACATTTTGTGATTAAACTGATCGATCCATTGGGATCCCAATCATCCTCTTTTTCAATCATATGAACACCTCTACCTTTATGGTCCGGCAGAGGGTTGTTGTGGACATTCGGAATAGGCTCCTTTGCTACAATGATCTTGTTATCGATCAGAGTCTGGATATTATCTTTCAGAGAGCGGCATTCATCAATGGTATGTCCCTTCATGCTGGAATGGTATGCACAGGATTTATTTGGATTGACCCACTGAGAAGGGTTTTTAGGGGTTATACCAGGGATAGGGGTGACATATCCAGCAGCTTTGAGCCTTTCGTACATCTGGTCAATCGGTTCAACAATGGCGGTATACTGTTTGGGGGGTCTGCGGTCGAAATTTGGTCGAGGTCTAGGAAAGTTTTGACGTGTGGGAGGTGATTGATAGTGGGATAGCTGAGCATTGTAGGTTAGGTAGACATGTGCAGGTTGGGAATATCTGGGTGAAGTAGGTTAATATATAGGAGGTGGGGGTGATTGGTAAGTAGGTGATGGAGTTTGGTAAGAGGGTGAGAGTGCTTGGTAATTCGGGGTAGGCTGATATATGAGTGTAGATATCAGATAGGTTTGGTATTTGATAGGGGATTTGGCTCTTTGTACAACCATTACGGCACCTACGTCCCTTTTCTTGGACGCACCACCAGACTATAAAGACTTATTGGTAGCTTGGAAAGCTTCAAAGTTTGTAACCAAACCACTGTCGATGCCTTCCTCGATCCTTTCCCCTAGCTTGATGATGTCAGAAAATTTTTGGCTCTCAATTAACATCAGCCTTTCATAGTACTGCGGGTCTTGAGCCCGAACGAAAAACTTGTTCATTTGTTCTTCTTCTAAAATAGGTCTGACCTTAGCAGCTTCTGATCTACAGTGAGTGGCATACTCGCGGAATGTTTTCGTGGGCTTCTTCTTTAAGTTCTGGATGTAGAAAACATCCGGTGCATTTTTAGTGTTGAACCTGAACTTGTCCATAAAGTCGGACATCATACTCACCCAGTTCGACCATTTTTTTGGGTCTTGGATAATGTACCAATACAGAGCATCTCCCTTCAGACTCCTCATGAAAAGCTTCATGTGAATCTTTTCGTCTTTCCCTACTCCGATCAGCTTGTCGCAGTATGTTCTCAAGTGGACTCTCGGATCTCCTATACCATCAAACATCTAGAACTTAGGAGGTTTGTACCCCTCGGGCAGTTTGACATCCGGTTGTATGCAAAGATCTTCGTAGTTCAACCTTCAATCCTCTTACTTCCTTCGACACCCTGAATTTGACTAGTCAATCTCTTGAGTTCCGCATCCAGTTTCCTGATGGGTGAGTCTTTATCATCAGACTTGTGTTTGAGATAGGTTATATGGAGGGTGGCATGGTTTCCATATAGATGGGGGTGTTATGGTGGAAATGATCATTTGTGGAATTCATAGGTTTTGGGATGAGTAGTGGAGTGTGGCAAGTATTGTAGCGGTGGTGAGGAGCGGGATGGTTTTGTGGTTTTGGGATGTTTTGTGGAGGTGTGGGGTTCTGAGCGTTTGGAAAATTGATATCTGGAGTGGTAATGGAAAATGACAAGTTTGCCAGATTCCGAACCTGATCAAGTTCCTCCTGAAATTTCACCAGTTTCTACTCGAGTTGGGACGCACTTTCTTTGGAGACCTGAGCACCATGAGTGACCTCTACCCGTTCAGTTGAGTTTACCTTTCTGGTGTTGTTCAAATCTTCCATCTTTCCTTTGTTCCTGCTTCTGATAGGACTAGAAGGAGGAGTGGGTGGAGGGCCCTTTGATCTTGTGGAATATGATGACGATGCCAGAGTGCACGAACTAACCTTTGGGTAGGGGAGTAAATAAACAAAAAGGTAACAAGTCAGTGAGGATTATAAGAAAGTGTTGCGATATTTAAACACATAGTGCAAGAATGTAAATTGCGCCTTAATTTGGGAGCCTCGTTGTGCCCGAGGTAGGCCTAGAGACAAATTGATTTGGAGAACTTAGAATGCTAAATGCCTCATTTTATTGATAAAAGTAGACGAATCCCAAAACGATACTAAATAATAAAGAATAAAATGTCACTAGTGGTCGTTGGCCTTATTACATTTCATAAAGTAAAAGAAAACTCCTATCTATTTGTTCATAGGAGGACCTTCCCCAGACTCGGCTTCTTTGGCTCCATCGAACAGCTTCACCAGCTTACGAAGTCCCAACAGTAGGTAGGCTTTGGCCAGGTGTCCACCCTCGTTTCCTTCAGCATTCTGGCAGTCCTCAATCCTCTTGAGAAACTTCCTTTCCAGCTCCACTAAACCTCGTTCCAGGTATCCTAGTCGCTTGTTGGCACTGACAACCATGTCTTTCCACTCTTCAATCAGTTTTTGGTGGGCTTCTTGAATCTCGTAGTGCTCGCTTTCACATTCCCGAATCCTCTTGCATAGTTAGTTGTATTTGACCTGTGCTTCAGCCATTTCATTGATGATTCTGTGACCTTGAACAAACCCGAGTTGGCCCAAACCATTGTGATTATCCTCCAACCAGCCTGAATAGTATGGGGTGCAACCAGCATAGTATCTGTCTGGTTCGATAGTATCTATTCCCATGATGATCTTGCAATGCCACATATGCTGAGCTTGGCACTTATAAGGACTGTCATCAGCTTGGAAGTCATCCCGGAGGTGACTCATCTTGTCGACCCTTGGTATAACCTGCTTCCTACCAGCCTGTCTCATAACTCGGAGAGGGACATAAGGGTAGGTTCCTCTCAAACCGATCAGTATCAGAAATAGTGCGTCCCTGGATCGGGCGATGAAATCTTCAGTAGGGAACCACTCAAACATCCATTGTATTTGATCCTCAGTTAGATTTTCAAACAGCTCCACCCACCCCTTGGCATCTTCTGGCTGAGCAAACATGTTGGGCATGTAGTTCATTCGCCTTGGTTGATGGAAGGCTATATGATCGTCCCAATCTCTACGCTAAATCTCTTGCCGATATTCATTCCTTTGAAGATGCTCCATGAGCCAGAGCTGGAGTAGCAAGTTGCAGCCCTCGAAGTGTGGGGATCCTTGTTGACACTTTTCCAAGGCTTGGTATATCTCTGCGATGATCATGGGCACTATGCTAAATGGTTGTCCACCAATTCCCTCCATCAAAGTTTTGGTAATCATGGCTAGCCTGGTGTGGATCCTTGTTTTCTTCATTGGAAACACTATCATCCCCAAGAAGCAGAACATGAAGACAAAGACCCTTTGGTGAATATGCCCCAATGATGTAAGGGCGAACTCATCCGGATATGTACGGTAGGATTTGCTGTGATCGTACCTCTTGTACAAATATCAAAAGGAATGTAGGATTCCTTCAAACATGTCAAGTATGGATTCTTCTTTAGGCCCATCATTTTGATAAAACCTCTTCCCTTGCGATTTTCCGGCATTATCAAACCCGGGGTCTCTTATGGTATACCAGCCAATCCTCTTATTTCCTCTAGTATGGGGTGTCATCTCAATCTCTCCGAAGTGAAACATAGACCTATCACAATCCCAGAATAGTGTAGCAGTTTCTATGATTTTGTTGTTGGGTTGGACCTCCAGTAGAGAGGGTAGATTTCCTAGGTATTTCCGGACAAGAATCTAATCACTGGAATAAAGATCCTCCCACCAGCTTAGCAACCTAGGGTGGATGTTTATGACCATGCCAAATCTGGGTACTTCATGCCTCATGTTTCTGCAAGACAAAAAGGTTAGGCCCTTACCCCCACCAGACTCAACTATTAAAAACCAATAATTGGCATAAAAGCATTTAGTTCTCCAAATAAATTTACAAAACGTGATAGTGTCCGTTTGGGTTTTTGGGAAACCCAATGGACTTTGGATAAGGCTATCTTAAAGAGTCATTATGCGGACAACATAACTGACTCGGCTAGGTTTGACCATGATGCATGCACAATTAAATAGAGTAAGGTTTCTATGGAGGTTTTAGACTGGTACCCTTGAGCGGACAACTCAAGAGGGAAAGGCACGAAACTGTCGACTACACCGTTGATCGACTGGTTTTACCGCAAATATGTCTTTGCCGAGTTTAAAGGATGATAATATCGGAAGAGCGCAACCACTCATTATAAGTGTTGCTATGGTATTTTGTTTGGCACGAGTGGAATATGATGTTGAATATGCAGTTGCAATAATTAAACAAGTTGTCACGTATTTGCACGTTCATAAAGTAATAATTACAACAATTCCTCAGAATTTAAAACAGTAATAAAGAAAAGCAGTAAAGGAAGGCAGTAAAAGAAACAAAGGAAAGAAACAAAGAGCCATGTTAGTTTCATAGCTGAAGAGGGAAATAAATATTTAAAGGCATTAAATAAAGACAAGTAAAGAAGCGTAAAGTCACAAATAGCATGAAATGGTAAAAGCCTAAAATATATTCCCAGCAAAGTCGCCACGCTGTCGCGCCCCCTTTTTCTCGCAAAATTGGGTTTATGACATTTGGGAGGACAACTCGTTCCCTTTTGGGAATTGGGTTTGAATTGAAGAGTCGCCACCTAATGATTAAAGTACAATAGGACACTAAGAAGGGTTTGATTTAGAAAACTAGAAATTTGGGTAAGGGCTTGAAATTATCCCAAGGGGAAGGTGTTAGTCACCCCTCAGGATCCACTAGTCTAGTTCCCGGCCAGGCTATGGTTGTGACTTTAAGTACAAATAACATGTAGGCAAGTAAGGCTTTCAAATAAGAGGGGTTTTCATGAAATGGTTACAAATAAACAAAAGTAAGAAAAGGGAACTAAAAGAGTTGATTTTCTTAAAAGAAATGGTAAAAAAAAAGATTTAAAAGAAACAAAGAAAACAAAGGGAAGGGGGTCCTAGGTTTATTAATAATATAGATCACCCCACACAACATCCGGTAATCACTCCTCAGTTAGGGGCTACACATGATGTTATCGCGTGGTCATCATATCCATATCTACCATTCCCACCCCGTTAGGGTATTAAAGCGCAGATCGGTCTCATTTACTTATTGCATGCTATTACCCGCCCCAATCCTATAAGCCTCGGAGGTGCTTAAGACAACTATTCCTAAAAGGGAGGAGAAGTTGGGCTTATTTGTGGTTTTAAAGGTAAAAATACTAAGGCGACAAGCAAAAATATATATATAGCAAGTATGGGAAGCACATAAGCAAATAAGGCTCAAACAGACCTCCTTAAATCAAAGAAAAACATATAGTTTAGCATGTCTTACACGTATTGATTAGGGTCTGATTAAACTTAAAAGTTGGGGCAGACTGATTTATTGCATATTTCAGATAAGAAGCCCGAATTAGGCCTGCCTGCTGGTTGTAGTTAATAAAATTTGATTCAGTTTATAAACTGTCCTATGACTTGCCTAAGTGTTAGATGAAAACCTATAGGCATGATATCTACTAATTTTAGAAAAGATGAAGTATACTGATTTTAGAAAAGGTTGTCAGTTATTCAGGAAAGACGAGTTTTGACAAAAGATCATAAATTCTGCAGACATTAGACATTGTTGTTACTGGTTTTAGACTTATAAGCGAGTGAAACATTTCAGACTTGGTTGATAATTCATATAGCCATGCTTTCTATGCGTTGTTGATTATAAACAAAACCTTTTGGACATAATAAGAATGCAGAAACCCTATAGGCATGACATCTAATTGTAGTTGATTTTCAGAACCTATAGACATGTTCTCTACATGCATATACAGAAGTCACGATATCTACATGAAAGTGTAGGGTCCTTATAGTCATGGTATCTAAATGAGAATGCTGAAGTTCATATAGACTTGGTAACTAAATGAGAATGCAGAAAATCTTATAGACATGGCGACTAAATGAGAATGCAGAAATCTTATAGGCATGGTAGCTATATGAAAAAAATGTAGAAATCTTATATGCATGGTATCTATATGAAAAATGCAGAAATCTTATAGGCATGGTAGCTATATGAAAAAATGTAGAAATCTTATAGGCATGGTAGCTATATAAAAATGCAGGAATCTTATAGGCAAGTTATCTACCCTTTTTTATATGCATGGTTACCCTTCCCTTTTCATTTACCATCCCCAAAAGTTATTACAAGTTATTACAGTCCAAATAAAATAAAGAAAAATACATCAGAAATTGAAAATTACAACCAAGGAGAGCCTGATTCAGACTTCCTGTCTGAAGTATAAAGTAAACCAACTCCAAAGATCATGTTTCAAAGCCTTTCTCCCACTTGGGTGCGTCGGAGTTCCCTAAGAGTTTCATAAGAACTCTGGGCAGTGCTTACACCCAAATATATCACCATATTAAGCCAAAGTGCAGTGTGGAAGGGCCAGCCCTCAAGTGTCCAAGTTCAGAGGGAACTCAAGGTCCCAAGGCAAGGCTCACAAGAGGGGGACAAAACTTAGGAACTAAGAGAGAGTGTAAGTGCAGAATTCTGAAAGGGGGAAAGGGAAAAGGAAACAACACGCATAGAGATATAGGGAATGGGGAGTTGCAAGAGGTAAAAAGCAGGCTAGTGGGCATAACCCAACAATGGGAGATGCTGGCACAACCATAAGCCTACTGGAACACATTGTTTAGAGGTCAAGTTCAATCCATAGACAATAACTTGTATATTACCATGTTTTAAACTGTAACTCAAAGCACATAAAGGGAAATAAGGAATAATGATTCATAGCAGAAACAAGCAAAAGGGAATCAACATGCTAGTTTAAGTATTTAACTCTGCAAAAGTAGTAAAGTAGACATAGATGCAGAAAGCTGTAAGTAAACACATTGTGGGGATGCTGAAATTTGAAATTAGGACATATCAGTTTCAAAGAAACAAGTAGAGAAAAATGCAGTAGTCTGGTAAAAACCTCAGTGCAGATAAGAAGAGAGAGTTCTATTATGTGAGTAAGAGTTCAGAAGAGATTGTGAATTGTGTCATCTGAAGTGTAGAAAGGTCGTGCCTTTTTATAGTGTAAAAACCAAGTAGAAATAAGGTAAGAAATAATTGAAGAGCTGATTGTCAATCAATTACACAACACTCCCTTTAGTTAAGGGATTCAGATTCAAACGGGTATAAACCAATTAAGGAAAGAAATTAATCAAACACAATGTGTAAATAGGAAATTAGGGGTGAATACATAAAAGTTATTTAAGGATAGGGTTTTTGAAATACACGATTTGTATAAATAAGGTAAGGAAATCAATTGGCATCCAGTAAATCAACAGTCAGGGATTTTGTATGAATGAACCGAGTCAAAAAGATAGGAAAGTTTTTAACTTAAGGGAAATCAGCAAACAATGGAAAGGGAATCAATCAGACCATATTCAGAGGGAAGTATGAACTAGTCACAAATTTAAAAACCACTTTAAAGGGAAGTCTATCATATATAAGGAGCATACATACATGTTAAGCATGAAAGAAAACATTGTCATGTCACTGTAACATTAGTAGAAAAATCCAGAGTAGAAGGGTTTAGTAAAAATGTCAGAATCATATGAAAAAAAGGAATTGGTCTAAAAGAGTTAGGGGTTTTGAAATAAGACCCCTAGTTCAGGCAAATCGTAAAATCAAACTTGGCGGAACCCCCAAATTCTAGGGTTTCCACCTTGAATCAAGTACAGAGATGAGAAGGCAAGTAGTCGAAATAGGCTCATAGGCTTCAGAACTGAAACCTCTTGCATGCTTCTTTCATCAACAGGAACTCATGAGAAAACATGATAGCAAAGTAACATGCAAACACAGTAGAAGGATTCAAAGAACATAATGGAAAATACTAATAAGAACAATAGAAGAAGCATGCTTAAGAGGTTTTCTAGAAGAAGCTTACATAGGCTCAGTAGAAGAAAAAATAGTAAAAACACTTAAGAATACAGTAGCAAAATATAGTAGACAGAACATAATAGAACATGGTAGAAGAAAATACTAGAACATAGTAGAAGAGCATACGAGAACATAGTATAGAAAACACAGTAGAAGAACATACAAGAATGGGGTCTAGAAAACACGGTAGAAGAACATACGTGGTTGAAGAAAAACATAAGAACATAGTAGAGGCAAATACACACAAAAGAAAAAGGAGAGAAAGTGAGAGAAATACTTAAACATTTTCAGAAAACCTTAGATCGGAAACGAAGCGGTTTTGAAAGTAATTTTTGAAAAAAAAGTTAGGGAAATCATTTGATAACTCAAGGAGAGCACAGATACACAACGGATCTAAAGAAATCAGAGAAAACCTTGAAGGATTAGGGTTTCAAAAGAACCCTAGAAGTGAGATAGGCTTTGACACGTCACCGATCTGAGTTGGAGAGGTCAGAATCAGGTTCAAACCACCATGGTGGGCCGGAGCAAGGCCGGAGATGACTGTGGAACCTCGAGTCGGCAGAGGTCTGGGTGCAAACCTTCAAGATCAGGCCTCGAATCTTCAGGTATCAGGTGCGTGGGAGCAAGAGGAGGTCGGTATGAGACTCCCACAGCCTGAGAAGCCATGGATTCCGGTGGGTTTCAAGGTAAAAGTGGTGGTAAGAGGCGGTTAGGGTTTGGGAATGTTTGAGAGAGTTTGAGAGTTCAGAGGTGGTTGGTTAGGTGAACTGATTTAGGGTTAAGGGGTGTTGGTAGATTAAAAGAGGAAAGGAGGGTTTGTGGTCGTTGATCATTTTGATCAACGGTCTGGATTTAATGGGAGGTCGGACGGGTTAACTTAATTGGATCAGGGGCGGGTAGTTTAGAAATTAGGCCGGTCCATTTGAAATTGAAATTGGGGTCAATGGGGGGGGTTGATTTAGGCTAAAATCGAAATAGTTAGGGCTAGTATTTAAATAGCCACTTTTTCCCTTTTTATTTTATAAGAATAGTAAATGATTTCTGATAACAAATTAAAGGTACTAAATTAATTAATAATACACAAATATTAAATTAAAAATACTGGGATCAATTTTGTAATTATAAACGCAATTAATTCTTAAAATAAGCTAAAATTGCAATTATGTGCAATTTAATTTTAAAAATACTCAATAAATTTTTAAAAAATGTGCAAAAATTACATTAGCTATATTTTGGTATAAATATGAGAATTCAATAAAGGAGTTACCAAAAATAATAATTTGGAAAATAATTATTGGTTTTTTCTGATAAAATAAGGCGATAAAATGATTTAAAAATCTTTTTAAAAATTAAAAAAATAATAAAACACTTGGACATGCTTATATATGCATACGTATGCTATTTTGAAAGTATTTTGCATATGAAAAATATATAGGGAAAAATTGGATATCAACAGCAGCCAACTCAACCATCCAGTCATGACACTCAACAGCCAAGTCAGCAATCCAATCTCTACACTCAGATGCCAACTCAACACTCCAGTCATGACACTCAGTAGCCAAGCCAGCAATCCAATCTATACACTCAGATGCCAACTCAACACTCTAGTCTTGACACTCAGTGGCGAAGTCAGCAATCCTGTCATGACACCCAAGCAACTAAGATGCCAAGTCAAAATATTCAGACTAGAAGAAGGCTTATTCAAGCAGACTTTGGTGCAGAAGCTGACCCAATTTTGAGGCCTAAGGTTGTGTCTGATATTAAGACTAGACTTCAGCGTAGGAGTCAACAAAATTCTGGGACTAGGAAGATATCATTCACAGGTGATCACACTGGTAGCTCACAACCAACAAAACTGTCATACTCCCCAAAGAGAACTACCTAGAAGGGGAAGGAAGCAATGACAACAGCTCAACTGTTGGGTGTGAAAGAGAAAAAGATTGGCAAACTTAAAAGCTAGAAGAGGCAAGGGGAGGGGCAAGGGGGAGTAATGTAGCAAGAAATGATGAATGTAATATACATTAAAATCCTTTTTTTGCATGATTGTTAGAGTACATGATGTTTGTTTATGTTCTAGGTTTTTAGACAAGTAAATGTTGTGACAGTGGTACAGGTTTTTGGATTACACATTTACTTGTCTAATAGCAATGTTTTGTTGGGCTTAAATCTTGAAACAATATATATTTGCTACTCGATTAATGGCAATGTTCTTCTTGTCTATCTTGTCTATCCATAAGAGATATTTTTATTTGTTATTGTGATTGTCTGTGCATGTGTACCTTTACAAATGCAGAATTAAAATATTGCATGAGAGTGAAGAGAATGGTAACAAACTTCATTTTATACCAACAGAGAACCATTACAAATGCAGACTTACAAAATCAGAACCTAATACATAAACATCTGCAAACTTCATATTTCAATTTTGTAGTTTAACTTCAAACTTCACCAAAACCTAATACATAAACTTCAAACTTCTGCAATATAACATAACTACAACACAACATAACTACACTACATCCTCTTGAAAGCTAGTACTAACACAAAGACAATCTAAGAAAACACAATAAACAACTTCATATTTTGTAGTTGAGCCTCCATCCTATCAACCTTCTCTAATTTTGCTGAATTAATTCCCTCGACCTCTTCCATTATTTTCTCCATTTTCAGTCTTCAGCAGAAACAACATCTTCCAAGTTAGTCACCATCTTCTTCAGATAATTTCTTTCAACTTCCACTGACTTCAGTGAAGTATTCAAGTTATGGATTAGCATCATCACATATGGTGGCATCTCTGCATCCCACCATTCCCACAAACCACATGAAGAGGCCTCGTCAAAACGAGGGCATTTGTAGAATCGACGACCACCGTTCATTTGAGTCTTAGCCACAAAATGATTTACAGTTAAACCACAACCACAACGACGCGACGAACCAGGAGAGACAGAATTTTTAGACATTTGAATTTTTTCTTATTCAATAAAGGTGGAACTTTTACATCCAACCACAAGATTCGAAGAAAAAAGACAAGATTTAATTAGTTGCAAAAGAGAAATTTTGGAGAAGAAGAAAGGGGAATAGGGGAATCTGATGACCTAGGTTCTAAATTGGGGAAGAAGACGAGTAAAAAATGTGGGTTTAGGGTTAACAGACTGACCCATAGGTAAAAGGAATGGGTCGGATCGGTTGAATGGGTAAAAAAATAACCAAATATAATGTTAGCCTCACTGACCCACGTGGACAAATGAAATAACGCCACATCAGTTAATGAGATGCACACATGGAATTCCGTTAGTCGCGGGGGTAAATTTGAAAATAGAAATAACGTCATATATATTTTCAGACAGATAGATGGACGGGGACTTTTATAAACCATTTACCATACGATAGGGGTCCTTTAAGCCCTTTTCCGTAGTTTTTATTTTAATTAAAAAATATCAATGGTACTTAGAATTATAATTCAAATAGAACTCTCTTTAACTTGGAGTCTCTCTCTCTTCCGCTATACTATTATTTAGTAACTTATTCACTATAGAATTCGAGATTCTTTTTACTCAAGCCACAGAACTAAAAATAATGAGCCTTGATATGTATATCAATTATTATGTATCTTAACGTCACTGTAATGACCAGATTACCCTTTTAGTTAGAGATTCTCTAGGTCCACAATAGGTCTAAAAAAGACAATTTCTTTGGAAGTAAAGCCTCTTTCATAAAGCGGATAGAAATATTCATCCAATTCCAAACAAGATTCTGCAACCTTTTTGCTATAAATATCCATTTATTCTGTATATATATCACTTCACTATTCATACCATACACTATTATTATATTTTCGTTAAATATGAAGAATTTTTACATATTCTCTTTTCTTCTCCTTCTCCTTCTCCTTCCCATCTTGGCTTCATGTCATGAAAAACAGGTACAAGCATGTAGTACAATTCTCGTATCTCGTTGATTTTTTAGTCGCAATTCTACTTCTGTTTATTCTTTCTTTTAATTATGGGGTTTTGTTTTACAGGTTTATATAGTGTATTTTGGAGGACATAATGGGGAGAGAGCATTGCATGAGATTGAAGAAAACCATCACTCATATCTCATGTCAGTGAAGGAAAGTGAAGAAGAAGCCAGATCTTCCCTTATTTACAGTTACAAACATAGCATCAATGGCTTTGCTGCACTTCTCACCCCACATGAAGCCTCCAAGTTATCTGGTATAATATGCTTTAACCACGAAAAAATTCGTTCTTTTAAAGGAGCTTAAGTTATATAGTGAAATTTAATCGGTTATAGCAGGTTATCACTCTATTTTCTATGTCAGAATAACTTTTTGTTGTTAGTCTGATAGTGTAAAAATTCCGTAATTACCGTGTATAAGAAAAACAAGGGGCTTACCTTATGTTTTATTTGAACACAGAATTGGAAGAAGTGGTATCGGTATATAAAAGCGAGCCAAGGAAATACAGATTGCAAACAACAAGGTCATGGGAATTTTCTGGAGTGGAAGAGTCAGTGCAACCAAATTCCTTGAACAAGGATGACTTGCTATTGAAAGCCAGATATGGCAAAGATGTCATTATTGGCGTTCTTGACAGCGGTACATACATATATATTTGCTTACCATTATTTCCAATGTGGCATTATTTTCTGTATTTCCGCATAGGACAACATAACCTAGCATGTGATTATCGTTTCTCTAATTAGTGATACAGACAATCTTATTAGTAAGACTAGTGCCTTGTATAATAGTAGAAAGGGATAACACGTGAAGAGTCAACCTATTATATATAATATAACTATTGTATTCGAAAAATATTATAAGGAAAATTTGAGAAGTCTCGTACCAAAGGGCGTCAAAAGTTAAAATAAAAATTCTACATCTTTAAGGATTATGGTTATATAGGATGAACGTGTAACTGTTTCTATCCTCCGGCTTATCTGTTCAGGCTCCAAACTCAACGTTTAATTATGGGATTATCAACTGTAACTAGTGTTAATTGACTAGTTTGATACTAAAACAAATTTGTAATATGATAATATGTGATGAATGTTGTTGGATGATTTACCAGGGCTATGGCCAGAATCTAAGAGCTTTAGTGATGAAGGGTTGGGACCGATTCCAAAGTCATGGAAAGGAATCTGCCAATCTGGAGATGCTTTCAACTCTTCAAACTGTAATAAGTGAGTGTATTTCCTCTTCCATATGTTTTCTATCTTTCCTTTAACTTTTTCTTTCTTTCTTTCTTTCTTTCTTTTCCTTATCCCTTTTTATTATCTCGATGATGTGATGTCTACCTGTTTTACAATGATTTAATGTGGATTAATTTAGCCATTCTTGGGTTAGAAAATGTTCAGCTGCTCTACAGCCCTAGACCACATTCTTTTTGTTTTGGGAATTCCTGCTAAAATAAGCTGATTTACTACCTTAGACGTTTGGTTTAATCGAATATACCAACTTTTACGTATTTCTTTATTTTTCTTATTTTTAATAAACTTTATCAAATTTTATAAGGTTGAAATGACTTTGAACGAAAAATATGATCAGTGAAGATTCATTTAGTCGAAATCAAACTTATTTGGAACTTGCATAATAGTTGTTGTTGCTAAGTATTAAATTTCGTAAGTAGGCTTAATGAATATGTCATCAAGTTTTGTGTGCACTTATCATATGATGCCTTGATTATCCAATTATGGATTTCAGGATTTGCTTGGAAATGAAGTGTTTGGCACTTATCTCTTGTCTCTTATACATTGACCTAACTTCGTAAGATTAATTATATTGTATTTAAATGGCTTGTAATGGAAAAGGCCAAAGGTCAATTTCAAGGCCGATTTTTGGAAGTTTTCCTTTGTCTTCTATATCAGTTGACCCTAAACCATTCTCATAATTTAGCTTAAAATCAATTAAAAGGGATTAAAAGAAAGCAGATACATGTTTAGTTTGTTAATCGTGTACCTCTCTAAAGAGTGGAAGAGATAGTTTTGATGAGAGGACAGGACCCATTGGGCGTCCATGCCTGTCCTTTGGTGGCCTTAGGATATCAGTCTAATAATTTCAAAATTGTCCATTTCAATCAAACCAAGAGAGGTTATGCTGACAAGTTGCTAATTGTTTTTTGGATTCTTGCTTTGCCATCTTGTGAACTTTGTATCCTTCCAATGTCTTGTTTTGCAGTAATTTGTTTTTTTGTATGTGCTGTTGTCATTATAGTTATTGTGAAGTCTATAATGAAATTTTGTGAGGCACTTACTTCCAGTTTTGCACGTATATATTCTCAGTGGTAGCCAGTAATATTATTCATTTTGACTATCTGATGACTTCTATGCAGCAGCTTTTTGACCTTTAGAAAGTTGATGATGAAATTCTACTATTTTAGAATGATAGTATTTGTGAGGTTGGGAGGAGTGGGCCTGATTTCTTGTCCTAATGTATTATTACTAGTATCTTTTTTTCTTATTAACAAGAACAAAGCCTTTTCTTCCCTTCTTTTCAAAGGGTAGGGGATGGGAGGATTAGCCTAATCTGTCATATTTTATTTCTCGTATATAACCATGCTACCATATATGTGGTAAAAAAATGTAAGATTTTGTATACCTTTTACTCTATCTACTAGACACTGTAATCCCAGTCTACCTCCTTCAGCAATTGTGATCTGTCCCGTTCATCCTACCTATTTCAGGCCATTGTAACCTGTCTTTGCCTAGCAAAATAATTCTAGTTCTCTCTTGGTAGGAAATTGGCTTCAACTTGAATAAAAAAATTTAAAAATGTTTACATATAAAAAGAGTATTCGCATTCTGAACCCACGAACTCTAAATTCTGAAGTTGTGTCTCCTAATTATGTAATATCTGAACTATGAAAACTTTAATATTTATTCTCCTATGCTACTTTGGGACTTCTATTGCAGGAAAATAATTGGAGCTAGGTACTATATCAAAGGTTACGAGCAATATTATGGCCCTCTAAACCGAACTCTGGATTATCTATCTCCACGAGACAAGGATGGACATGGAACTCATACATCCTCAACAGCAGGAGGCAGAAAGGTTCCAAACGTCTCTGCCATTGGTGGCTTTGCATCTGGCACCGCCTCGGGTGGCGCACCACTCGCACGGCTAGCAATGTACAAAGTCTGCTGGGCTATTCCGAAGGAGGGGAAAGAAGATGGAAACACTTGCTTTGATGAAGACATGTTAGCAGCAATGGATGATGCTATTGCAGATGGTGTTGATGTTATTAGTATTTCTATTGGAACAAAAGAACCTCAGCCCTTTGATCAAGATAGCATTGCAATTGGAGCACTTCATGCGGTGAAGAAAAACATTGTTGTATCTTGTAGTGCTGGAAATTCAGGACCTGCACCTTCTACATTGTCTAATACAGCTCCTTGGATTATCACTGTTGGTGCTAGCAGTGTTGACAGGGCATTCTTGGCACCTGTTATCCTAGGAAATGGCAAGAAATTTATGGTAAGTATCACGATAACCTATTCATTTTCTGTACACTATTTCATCTAAAATGTTGTAACACTAGGATCATAACGTTTTCCTTTATCTATTTAATTACATTCTTATTGGAATGAAACTGAATCCGTTTTTCGTTTTGTATGTTTTGCTTAATATCAGGGACAAACAGTTACACCTTACAAGCTCGAGAAGAAGATGTACCCTCTAGTTTATGCAGGACAAGTAATCAACTCTAACGTAACCAAAGATGTAGCAGGGTACTCTCCTTCCCTCGAAGTTTCAATATTTTTGATTAAAAATCATAATTTTCTTTTGGATGATTATGTTTAACACTATCTGAAACTTTTTCAAACAAAAAAATTCAGGCAATGTTTACCAGGTTCCCTTTTGCCGAAGAAGGCCAAGGGGAAGATAGTAATATGCTTGAGAGGGAACGGGACTAGAGTAGGAAAAGGCGGAGAGGTGAAAAGGGCAGGAGGAATTGGTTACATACTGGGAAATAATAAAGCAAATGGAGCTGAATTAGTAGCTGATCCTCACTTTCTTCCAGCCACTGCAGTGGATTATAAAAGTGCAGTTCAGATTCTCAATTACATCAATTCTACAAAGTCCCCAGTGGCATATATTGTCCCAGCTAAAACAGTATTGCATTCTAAACCAGCACCTTACATGGCCTCCTTCACTAGTAGAGGTCCAAGTGCAGTTGCGCCCCATATCCTCAAGGTCAGAATTTACATAACAAACTTAAGACATTTACCTGACTTATGATTTATGCTTCCTCATCTAAATTAAATTCTGATATTCGCTACTTCCACAGCCTGATATCACGGCACCAGGGCTAAATATATTGGCAGCATGGAGTGGCGGATCTTCCCCCACGAAGCTAGATATCGATGATCGTGTGGTTGAGTATAACATAATCTCAGGTACTTCCATGTCTTGCCCACATGTCGGTGGTGCCGCTGCACTTTTGAAGGCTATACATCCCACTTGGAGCAGTGCTGCAATAAGATCTGCTCTTATAACCTCAGGTACCTCTCAACTCCTTTTGAACTTAACTTATATATGCTAACAGTATTTTAACCTGTTATAACATATAACAGATATACTACTAGTTATTTTGCACGTGACCTGATAGTATAAACATTATTTACGTTGTCTCTATATAGAAGTTAAACTCTTTTTCGTCTATAATTTTGTAACCTACACTAATCAATCGAGTATATATTTCAGCTGGATTACGAAATAATGTTGGTGAGCAAATAACGGATGCATCAGGGAAGCCAGCAGATCCATTCCAATTCGGAGGAGGGCATTTCAGGCCATCAAAGGCAGCAGATCCTGGACTTGTATACGACGCTTCCTACCAAGACTATCTTCTCTTCCTTTGTGCTTCTGGTATTAAGGATCTTGACAAATCCTTCAAGTGTCCCAAGAAATCACATTTGCCTAACAGCCTAAATTACCCATCTCTAGCTATTCCTAATCTCAATGGTACTGTTACTGTTAGCAGAAGATTAACAAATGTTGGTGGGCCAAAGAGTGTGTACTTTGCCAGTGCTAAACCTCCACTGGGATTCTCTGTTGAGATTTCTCCTCCCGTCTTGTCTTTTAAGCGCGTTGGCTCGAAGAGGACGTTCACTATTACAGTGAAAGCTCGCAGTGATATGAGTGACAGTATTCCGAAAGATCAATATGTGTTTGGATGGTATTCCTGGAATGATGGAATCCATAATGTTAGGAGTCCAATTGCAGTAAAATTGGCATAAACCCTCAAACCCCAGAGCAGTATAGATATAGTGATCTGTTTTTTTTTTTTTTCGGTTTTCCCTCGGTGCACATAACTTTTACTTTTGAAGCAAAGAATTCTCTATAACGCAATGCATTTCTCATTTTGAGGTTGTTGTACTCATCCCTCCAGTAGTATAATTTTTTTTTTTTTTGTTGGTAATAACTGAATTATTACCCATTAAACAACCAAAATTTAAAACACCTAAAGGGCACCCAGTCCCAGGCTTACAACCACCTTCTAGGGAGGGTGCTGTAGTAGTCTAGGCCGCAGAAACAGAAACAATCTAATTACATAATCTGGAAATCAAATGCCGACATCTATTGCACTCTTCCTATAGCCTCTACTCTAATTCTAATTTCCTTCTGTATCTCTGCAATAACAGCTTTGATAGTATTTTAAGAATGTACATATTAGAGGAGTAGGTATCACAGGTAAAATTTTATTTTGTGTCTCATACAACTCACACTAGTTTTATTTTATTTTGTATCTCATACACTCATACAACTCACACTAGTTGTATGAATCAACTTTTTTGTTAACACAATTTGGGTGTTGTATGAATCAACTTTTTTGTTAACACAATTTTGTGGACCCAGAAGTGTAAGATTGGGGTCCACAAATTTGTGAGATAAAAAGGAGCCTCATACAAATAGTGTAAGTTATATGAGACACAAAATAAAACTTCTCGGTATCACACCTATCTCCTTTCGTTTTTCTCCGACGGATCAATCATCTCTGTTTACTCTTCTTCATGTTTTGGTATGTTCAAATGTTCATTATTGGCAAATCATCTTGTATTTGCCCTTATCCTTGATGATAATCTAGATTAAAATGGGTGGACTTCTCCAAATTCTTCCCCAAAAATGAATGCCAATTCACCTATTAACTTTTGGACGTGGTTTAAAACTATTCTTAACTTTTAAAATTCAGTCTTCAAGGTGTGCGTAAATTGACCCAACACTATAATTCTAAAAAAAATGATCCTAGTTGAACACTAGAGTTATAAAAAAAATGATCCTAGTTGAACACTAGAGTTATAAAAAAAAAGGTATCCTAGTTTGGAGCTAATCAGGTCAAGAGAAAATAAAAAAAAATCCCTGTTTGGAGCTAATCAGGGTCAAGAGCAAAAACGAAAGGGTAAAATTAATCGAAATGTAACGGTAGACAAAGTTGCTAAATTTTAAATGCTACATGGGCAAATTCGGCCCTTCTCCCAATATGATGCGAAAAAACTTAAAGAACTGTGTATATACAGACATAATAAATAGTTGAAAGGAAGGTCTATCTACATGAAAAGGATGACATAATACTTCAAACAATTAATAGTTGAAAGGAAGGTCTCTGTACATGAAATTTAGATACAACTATGTTAAAACATAGACGAAACAACACCTCCATAACCAAGCATCCTATCAAGAAACCCAAAACAATACAACGGCCCATCCACTATAAGGTGTAGTTTGCTAGCCTTGCTTTCGCAAAAGACACAATCTCACTAGGGATATATCAATACAAGTATGGCAAGGTCGATTTTCTCTGACATGAATATGTTCCAATATATGTACAATATCAACCAACTACATACCAGTCTTCCCCACCAATGCAAGGCATAGAAACAAAACAAACGCTGCAGAGAAAAGACTGCAGGCATCTGATCAAGACTTTAACCAATACCACTTGATAAGTGTTCTCTTAATAGCTTTATTCATTTCGTGTCTCTTCTCACTCTTGCTCTTTCACCGTTGAAATGGACATATTTCCATTTGCTTTGATACCTTTGGACAACCAATTTATGCTTATCTTCTTGGCCCAACATTTGGAAGGCTCTTGCAACTCTTCTGACTGTATCTTCATCGGGTTTTACCCCTAACTCCTCCATGTCTGCGAACACCTGAAATTTCAAGGAGCCTTCAAAAAACAGCATCAAACTTTCAAGAGTAGAGGAAATACTATGAAAAGAGAGAATAGTACATGGCATCAGGCTGCTCTGAAGGTAAGGAACTAAACAACCAGTTATACTTGCACTAATTAGGAAGCATGCAAACGAGTTTCATTTACCTCAACTATCTTCTCTGGCACATGATGATGATCATACAATGAAATCATCCTGGAAAAGAGCCGTTTTGAGACAGACCGTGTGCTTGTATGCAAAATCATATTCCATAATGTTTCTGCTTCATCTACCCTTTTGTCCATATCAAATGCCAGTAGAAGTGTATCATAGGTTGCCATTGTTGCTCCTTGACCTTTGCTCAACATCCACTTAGCAACCTACGCATAGAGTGATAGAGATCAAGCATTATTTGTTGAAAGATATGGCCATTCCGAAAGACTTGAGTACCCAGTCAAACTAGTCACCACGATATGTCTAACAATTAAGACTAGCATAAACTCAACCACAAGGACTTCTCATTTCTACCAAGCGGAGTTAGTATGTCCTGACAATCGAGAGGAGTTAAAGTAAATCTCGGCATCAAGTTCAATTCTACTTACATGAAGCTGGTAGTCAATACATTCGAGTAATACTTGTAGACTTGGTAATGTACCACAACTACATCAAGGTGGATCGCAAAAAGAGTTGATGCTGATTGTGTAGTGACAAGAGATAAATAACATTTCCACACAACTGAGAAAATTAAGAGTGCAACAGCATCAGAGTTCTTAGTCTTGAAACTTCAAGAGGAAATGGTAAAAGGAAAGAAACTGAAACAGAACCCTTTTGTTCTTAGTCAATTCAATAAGTGGTTGAATGTGATACTTATGAAGCTAAGCAAAGGCTTCAAATGTCATAGCTTGTTGAAAAGTGATATTTATCACTGCAAAGCTTCATAATTTATCAAGACAAGATGCTATCCAACATAGGCCATTTCCCATGCTAAAAATAATAAATAAAGTTCTCATGCATCGTACTTGAATTACTCGTTTCCACATCCGCTGTTGCCTTAAGATTCTTAGAGCCTTAGCAGCTGCAATCAACGGAAACTCTGTCTCCCATGCAATCCATTTATCTAATGCACGATAAACAGACTCTTTCTCATTTGGAAGTCCAGAAATCTATCCATTTACAGATCAAAAAGAAAACAGAAGGCAACGTTAAAAATAGGCCTACTTCAGGTATAAGAGAAAATATACCTTTCAGCATGGTACTATAATTTGACAAAACTTACAAGCCGAACAAGATTGAGTGCTTTTTGCCCAGATCCAGCGGATTCCCTTTTCTTCCATAAGTGATGTTCTACTTTTCCAGCCTTCTGAACTTTCCTGCATCCACGCCCATAATAATTAAAGAAGAAAAAAATTAGAGAAGATTAAAAAAAACATTTAACATGAAATTCAGCTTGAGATAATACTCTATAGAATATACCCAACTACTTCAAGAAAAGGAGTAATCCACTATCAAATATAACTCATATGATTCAGTTTTCAAACAAATGTGTTAATGGGGTAGTGTTAAATTGTTACTTACTTCTGATCAGCAACATGAGAGATAGTGAGAGATAGCTCTTCCTGCTTCTGGGAGTGTTTAATGGCAGAGGTTATATTTAACTGCAATCATAGTAGAACCAAACCTTAGCCACTTAATAAAAATCTGCACCAAAAAGGCAAAGCGAAAAAAATAAAAAAAGTTTCTCATTCCAACCTTTTTCGATAAGCGGGTTGAGTTAATTCCCTTTAGCAAAAGGTTGCAGTTGACGAACTCAATTTGTAGAGAAGCTCCCATTCTAACACAGCAGTCCTAAAGATCAAATCTTGCCAAATATCTACAACAGCGACCCTAATAACTAAGAAGGGTTCTTAAGAGGCAAAGTAGAAAATTAGGAACAAAAAAAACAATAATTTTTTACCTGACTTATCTGTAGGACAAAAAAATAAAAATAAAATGTATTACCTGTTTCTGCAAGAGTGATGGATAATAACTGAGAACTGAAAAAACAATTAAGTTTCTTTCCAGCTTCCTTCAGTGATTAGTTTCATCGTAAAAGGGATTAGAGAAAAATGAGAAACATACACTTCTATTTCGTTGTAGAAACTGAAAGGAAGTGAGTTCGTCGGAGAAAGAAAAATGGGTGGAATTGGCGGGTCGGAATGAATTGGGTTTGAGATCCGAATTTGAAATGTTGGGAAGTGCACAGTTAGCCGGTAATAAGACATGTATTTACTTTTAAGCCACTGTTTAAAATGTCTTTAATCTTTAGCCACGGCTTTAATAAACTTTTACCCGTCCGGACGAAAATACCCTTCTGCTCATAAAGTTCAAGACCAAGTGTCCTTAACTTATGAGCTTGTTACTGTAAGTTCGGGACTAGTTGTCCTTAATTTATGAGCTTGTAAGTCTAAGTTTAGGACTACCTGTCCTTAACTTTTGAACTTGTAACTCTAAGTTCAGGACTACATGTTCTTAACTTTTGAACTTGGAACTCGAAGTTAAGGACTACATGTTCTTAATTTTTGTGCTTGTAACTCTAAGTTAAGGACCAAGTGTCCTTAATTTTTGAACTTTCAACTCTAAGTTCAGGACCAAGTGTCCTTAACTTATGAGCTTGTTACTGTAAGTTCAGGAGTAGTTGTCCTTACTTTATGAGCTTGTAAGTCTAAGTTAAGGACTACCTGCCCTTAGTTTTTGAGCTTGTAACTCTAAGTTTAGGACTACCTGTCCTTAACTTTTGAACTTGTAACTCTAAGTTCAGGACTACATGTCCTTAACTTTTGAACTTGGAACTCGAAGTTAAGGACTTTAAACTTGTCTTCATTAGAAATTCATCCTCCGCTTTCAAAGTTTGGGTTGACAATGTTTTGGACAAAGTAGTTGCCTTGGTTGCCTCTTTGAAGACGAGGTTCAATTGCGCCGGAGGGAAAGTTTGTAAATCTAGTCGAGAAGTTATTGGAACAAAAGAAAACTACATTTCACAGGGTTGATGAAACTGATCTTAGTTTGAACATCAGTTATATGGATTCTAACCAAACCTCTCCAAGGAATGGAAAGAAGTTCGCCTTTTGGTCACCTGAAATAGGTTTAGAGACGATACAAAAACCACTTGAACAGTTTGTTATGTGGGTTGTGGATAGCTATTTATCTTGCAAGGCAGTTGTTCGTCATCCATCATAGCGCGTTCTTCAGTGTATCTACTGTTAAATCTTACGATTTCAGGAGAAAAGAGATACGGAGAGACTGGCAAGGAAGAGAACATGGACAGAAAAGAGATAGAAGAAAGGGTAACATCGTCTTTTCATTAATATACTAGTGGCTACTTTTTAAAAATACTGGATAAAAAGTAAATACCACTTTAAAAAGTGGCTACCCCACGCAATTTTTACACTGTTGGAAGATATTTGGGCTGCCATTGCTCCAAGGAGTTGGGCTTATAAAACTGGAAATGCAGTAGCCGGTTGGATTTACTATTTATTTTTGAGAAATTTTCAGAAACCACTATTGTTTAGTGGTTATTAACTTGTTATTATAGCTACCATTTACTTAATTACTTCCTATAGTTATCTTTTCAGTTGTTATGGAATGTATTCAATATATTCAAGCTATTGTATTCATGAATACGGTGGCAAAACTCGGCGAAAAAACAGGGCATGCCACCTATCATCCGCTGTATTCATATGTATTCGTAAGATGTGCCACACCTCCTTTATCTACCCCGAAAGGGAGTATAAGGGTGTTTTACCAATTAAAGTGACAATAATCGAAACGGGATTATTTATATCAAATTCAGAGTCTCCACCTGAGATAATTTATGGTGTCCCAAGTCACCAGTTTAAAATCCTGAGTCGAGGAAGTTTGACTCTTATTTATGGTCCGCGAAACATAGAAATCCGAGTAAGGAATTTTATTAACCCGGGAGAAGGTGTTAGGCATTCCTGGGTTCCGTGATTTTAGCACGGTCGCTGAACTATTATTATTGGCCTAATTATTTGATTAATTACATATTTTAAACTTATTGTGCATTTTTTACCCTTTGACCGCTTTTAATTATTTATGGAATTATTCTGGAACAAATTACGATTGTCATACACTTGTTTGTTTGGTACACATTGCGAATCGTGTCACGGGAACCGTACCCACGATCTGCAACATGTTTAATTATTAACATTATTAGTTGTTATGGCTAGGTCACATAAATGTACCCTCGGATTTGGAAATTACGTATCACAACTACGTCACGGGAACCATACCCGTAGCTATGATAATTTTATTATAGTGCGCCTAAAGCAAACTACGAATGTTCATAAGTTGTGTAATCCCTAATTCGATGATCGTGTGTGAAAAGGTCTGTGATTATGGAGCACTTTCGCTAAAAGTGATTTCATGCTCGTGTCCTTTTAACTTCCTATTTCAGGCATTCGACCAAGCCCAATCCTAAAACATGTAAA
Source organism: Nicotiana sylvestris (assembly GCF_000393655.2). NCBI lineage: Eukaryota > Viridiplantae > Streptophyta > Magnoliopsida > Solanales > Solanaceae > Nicotiana > Nicotiana sylvestris. The sequence goes on from NC_091058.1 coordinate 47,711,595, forward strand.
CCATTTAATTACTAATAGCTCGGCCTTCCACCATTACCCACGGCCCCAATATCCATAATTTAAACAATCTCACATCTAACAACACTAATTAGCAAAGGAAATCATCTGACAGAAGACATCAAGCATTCATAAAAGATAAGAACTAAAGGAAACTAGAATATTAATAAATACAATGTAAGGAAATGTGAATCAAAACCACTAGGAAGAGTCATTTAAAGATCACTACCCCACCCTGACTCTCACAACTCAACTCCCTATTCTAACATGTAATTGTGCACCAACCAAACCAATAATTATCAAACTATTCCAACGGAGATGATTTATGTATTCAAACACGATACAACAATCAAGTGAAACTAGTCACATAGGAGCATCAAGCAGAATAACAGAAAGCACGATGATTTCACGAAACTTCACCCATTTTTTACCCAAAGCTTGCCAAACTTGTCTGCTAAAAAAATCCATTACCCCACACGATTAAAGATTCCCTCATAAACTCAACTAAGATTAAGAATATTACCAGGGAACGTTAAGTGAGGATAATGATCTTTAGAATATAATACCATTTCAGCGCTAAAATCATGGGGTGACAATAACCAGCAGCCAAAAATCAGAAAGAGAAATCCATTAAACCCCAAACTACATCTGATTAGCCTATCTTAAAATGGCTCCCTTTATGGCTTTGATTCATAATACATATAAGAGTAGAAGGAAGAAGTGAACCTGCTCGCAATCAAATACAACTAAATCCGGCAGCGAAAATCCACGACAAACAGCAGCCAAGCAACAGGAATTATCAATCACGAACGGACCTCGATCGGCGACGAACTCAGAATGACAAACGACGACCCTAAAATCTTGTTTCGTTTTCTGATTTTATCAATGGACCGACCATCAGAGGCGAACTCGAGCTCAATCGGAATTTGTATGTTCAGGTGTTGTTTTGGACTGACTTTCGGAAGAAGGGGTGGAGAAGTTATGTTGTTCTGGGAGTCGCGGCTGTGTTCTGGTTGTTGTGGTGGTCGTGAGTGAGTTGAAGAAGCAGCAGCGGCTGCTTGTTGGTTGTCGCTGGTCGTTGCTTGGGAAGGAGAAGGGTGTTTTGGGTGTGTAGCGTTGGAAGTTCAGGGGGTTCGAGGGTTTTTTGTTGTCGTGGGGTGTGGGTGGTCGATTTTCCGGCGATTTTTGAGAAGTTCACAAGGTGGCCCGCCGCTGGGTGCATGGAGGAGATGAGATGTTGAAGATGAAGAGAGCCGACGGGGCCTTTCTTGTAAAATACCACGGTCTAGCCAGAACTAACATTCAAAAATAGTTGAGTCATTTCATTAATTTACTGCAGCAAAGACCGGTCCAGCATAATATACTGGAGTTTGGTGTACCTGTGTATGAACTTCCAGCATATTATGCTGGATCGGTATACTCTGCTGGCTCGAGTATAATATACTAGAGGCTGGAGCACCGGTGCTCCAAACGCTAGTATATTATACTAGAACTCCAGTATATTATACCGGAGTATTTTTCCGGATTTTAAACAGTGTTTCTTTCATATTTATCTTTACATAAAAAGTGGCTAAATTTCGATAACTTTTAGAATTGTGGCTATTTTTGAATGGCCACTTGTAAATCAAGCCATTTTTGAATTTCTCCCGATCTTTTTTAAGTTATCCTTCTAGCTTATTATGTGAGTTTAAGGGTATTGGGCTTAGGGAATGGGTTAGAAGTTTGGGCCTTTATGACTAGATTTGCTTGAAATTAACCTAATTAACTAAAAATCTATCCATCTAACATCAAATCTTACCTATTAAATAGAAAAAAACAAAGATATAAATATTACAAAAAATATTAATTAGCCCTACTTAAGTAAAAATAATTATTATAATAAAACTAACCGTTAAAACAAAATTATTTTGGTATTTTCAAATGTCATATTAAAATAAAAATAAGGTACTATTTTTGTATTTATTATTTATTTTTTAGTTTTACGAAAGGTATATAAACTAAAAGCAACTAAAAAGAAATTATTATTTTTTTGCAATTTTTATTTTTGTGATAAAATAAAGTAGAAGAGTCAAAACTAATTGAAATAGCGATATTAGGCCTAAACTAAATATTTAAGCTAACAATATGTAAAATCTTGGGGAGGGTCAAAAATTACATGTCTACAAGATGTATTCATGAATACAGCGTAAAAATAGACCTCTCTAGTTGTTTAAAAACGGAAAGTGAATTAATTAATGGGATAGACTCCTAATATAACTCAACAAACTCAATTATAATATGCAAAATTATTAATCCAGTTAAGGAAAAGATTTCCCAGACGAAAAATACCCAAAAAACAAAGCAATATTCAGAGATTTAGTTCATCCTTTTTTTCGTGGTATATACTTACAACCTCTTCACCAACTTGGTGTATCCAACTGTATGAATATGTATTCTGGCTAGTTATATAATGTATTCATGGTAGAATTTTAAAAAATACAGTATGTATAATGTTGTATTCATTATATATACTTTCCTTCATGCTATGTTTCTCTAACAAAATCTTAATACATCTAAAAGTCACTATCTACAATCTATATACATTTCATTAGTTGTATTCATTGATTTTCTATTTTTATTGAGAGTATTTTATTGTATTTTATTGTATTGTTATTTTAAATACAAATGGATACAGTTAGGTTGAAAATGCAGATGAATACAGTTAGAATTAATAATGTATTTAAAAATGTTGTTTTATGAACTCAAATACATATAAATGCATCCAAATACAACAGTAAAAAATGAATTGATTTTGGAACCCAGTACTTAGGCATTTTCGATCTACTAAAGTTCATAATATCTTCCGCCAACTGTTATTGGTCTGTTTTCTTCAAATCAGGCTTTACTGTCACGAATGCACATGGCGACTCGCCCTACTGCTCATCGGGCCTTGCCGCTACAGATACCTCTAGTATTGCTGGATGTAGATATAGGATATTCTCGACCTCGACACTACTTATGTTTTCACCACCAGAAATGATGATGTCCGTTGATATGTCTTTGATTTCTATATATCTGTCGGGATGCTTAACTACTAGATCACCAGAGTGACACCAGCCTCCAGCAAAAGCATCGTCATTAGCTTTAACAATCAAAAACATTATCTAGGGTTTAATAAGGAGGTAGTTTTATATAAAGAATGAGAGAAAAATATTAGAGAGAGTGATTAATGGCTTAATGGTAGGAAGTAACCATAAATATATATTTTGCTATAAAAATTAAAAGGTAGCTATAGAAAATAATATATTAAAAGGGCTTTTATTTATAATAGATAGGGTGTAAAGCTTTTCTATAGGAGGTAAAATTTCCTTTATTTTTCCTAGACGGTATATAATTGACACTGTATAACAATGTTTAAGTATAATTGGCATTTTATTGGCCTTAAATTTAGTTTGGCACTAGTAGCCCAAAAAAATTGGCATTAAATAACCTAATCCCAACAGACACGATTATATAACCCCTCAAATATAAGGGGGATTTTTAAGATTTTGTCCACCCTTCACGCTTGCACGATGCATCCCTTCAGACGCGTAACTACCCAGTCGATTAAAATAAAAACAAATGCAGAAACTATATAACCTTCACAAATCAAAAAGGGTGCAAAGTTTTTTTAACAATCATGGTAGTTGACTATCAAATTTCAGAATTCATATTCAATAATTAGTGTTTTCTTCAAAAACAAATTTCTTAATTTTTGTAGTTCAAAGAAATCGGTTGAAGAAGGTTTTCAATCTCTATATAGAAGAACAGATTCAATGAATACTTTGCCAATTTTGATACAATACGGGGGACACTAGGATAGCAACAACTGATTTATGGATAATTCAATTGAAGGCGTGGTAACTGGTACAGATATTAAATTTGGTTATATTGTTTCTACGCTTTCAAAACAATTGATGGTTGACACCACAATTAATTTGCTTGAAATCAAGTACGAATGTGATGATGATTCACCACCAATGATGATACAGAATAATATGGGATTGCGTGTATATATCGAGTTGAAGAAGAAAAATTATGCGTTTAATGAATATCCACTGTGTTTAACAGTGAAAGAGATAGATATGCACGCTTTTAATTGAACGAGAAAAATTCATCCGTCTTCCTACAAATTGCTAGTACATATGATATACATAATAGTGATACACTGCAGTTGATTGGGTTTGATAACGTAGATGATTCTAAAGTTGTAGATTTTGATAAAACTCCAATAATAGATGATCCTCTAACTAGTACTGTTGTGGAAGGCCAACTTTACAAGGACAAGGAGACACTAATGATGGTGTTGAAAAACTATGTTATTCAAAAACGAAATTTAGTTTAAGGTTGATCGATCAAGTCCATCAAGGTATGATTGTATATCTAACTTTAATAATTGTATACAATCGTGAATTTTTTACATTAATGATGGTCGATAGTTTATTTAAATTTATTTACTATTGTGTAAATTTGGATGTTGTTAGATAGTGCCTGGTATGTGTCAATGACCGTTGTACGTGGTTTTTCAAGTCTTCATCTCTAAACAAGTCAAAAATATTTAGGATTAGAAAATTCAGTAAGGATCACACATGTTCAGCGAGGGATAGATTGTTTACACAATGTGTAACTACTGCTCCTGTTATTAGAAGAATTATTTGTGATAAATATGTTGATCCTAAGATAATATACACTACAAAGGACATAATGAAAGACATGAAAAAATATTATGGTATTGACTTAAGCTACTGGAAGGCAAATAGATCAAAGCAAAAGGCACTTTAGTTTTTGAGAGGAGACCCAAGTGAGTCGTATGCAAAGTTGCCGAGCTACTTATATATGTTGATGCATTCTAACCCCTGGTCAGTTGTGAGTTTGAGAAAATCAAATGAAGGACACTTCATGTATGCTTTTGCCCCATTATATGCATCAATTAAGGGATGAGAATTTTACAAATCTGTTGTTGTGGTTGATGGAAGATTCCTTAAAGCAACATATAGAGGAACGTTACTCACAGCTTGCTCGCAAAATGCTGGAGGTTTATTTTAGAAAAGCTCTATTATATTTCATTATCACATTCATGTATATCCATGTATCACTTTGTACATCAAAGTTTACTTGTATGTATAAATGTTCATATTATGTGTATATCCATTTATACTTATATTTAGTGTATATTTGTGCATATTGATTACACAACCCTAGGTATTTAATCTCTCCTCCCCCATCCAACGCATGTATGTTATTGTAAAATATTACATATTGATGTGCGTATACTGGACACTTAATAAATAGTATATATTTATAATAAACACTTTGTTGAATAAATATAATTAATATATTGTGAACATGCAAGATTTTACCTCTTGCATATATAATTGTTGATTCGGAGAACGATGCCTCATGGGGGTGATTTTTCGAAAGGTTCAAAGAAGCATTCAGTGACAGAGATGGCTTGTGCATTGTATCGGACAGGAATGAAAGCATAGCGAAGGCAGCTTCAATATTGTATCTACAAGTTTCTCATTGTGTTTATATATGGCATCTATGGAATAACATAAAAGACAGATATAAGAGGAGCCAAGAAGAGCTAAGAGAGATATTTTTTGCTATGGCAAGAGTATATACTGTTCAAGAGTTTAATCACCATATGATAGAGATGGAACAAATATATGGAAGAGTGAAGGATTACTTATTTGATATTGGGTATCACATGTAGTGTAGAGCACATGCAAAAGTCAATAGAACAATGAAAATGACTTCCAATATTGTAGAGTCATTAAATTCAGCAACTAAGGAAGCGAGGGAACTTCCTGTACAACAATTACTAGAAGAAATTCGAATTTTGATCAAGAGGTGGAACTACACAAATAGAAATATTGCACAAGCGACATTTACAAAGCTTACCATAAAATACAATGTTATATTGGATGAAAATCTTGAGGCATCACATCATATGATGGTATGTTTATATTATATAACATGTTCTTTATTTCATATTCATGTTTGTTTACAGAAACACTCAATAGGGTTAATCTTTTGTATTAGTTACATAAAGTCTTGACTAATATTGCTTTTCTACAAAATATAGGTGAGACTATCAACTGAAAACTTACACTCAGTTATTGACAATTGGAGGTTGTTCATCGTTTGCCTTAGGAAAGTACATATAGTTGTAGAAGGTTTCAGTTAGATCAAATCCCATGTCTGCATGCGTGGGCGGTTTTGAGGTCAAAAAACTTGGAGGGTGAAGATTACTGCTCTATGTACTACTACAATGAATACATGTTGAAAGCATACGACATTCCAATTTATCCTCTTCTAGATGAATGTACATAAACAATACCTGCAGAGGTATTAGAACAAGTTGTGTTGCCGCCAGTTGGGAATAATGTGTCTGGAAGACCTAAGAAGTGAGATACAAGAAGGTTTCAAAATCAAAGGCTAAGAGGCCAAAGAGTTCATGCGGACATGAAGGCCACAATAGGAGAACATGTAGAAATATACCTAATCACCACTGGGTGGTCTTGTTCCCAATAAATTATAAGAATTATTAGTTTAAATAAAAGGCAGACCTTAAGTATAAATGATTGATGTATATATTATCACACCTTCTTTTTACCACCCCGAAGGGGGTATAAAAGAGTTTTTTCAATTTAAGTGACAATCGAAATGAGATTATTTTATTTAGAAATCAGAGTCTCCATTTGGGATAATTTATGGTGTCCCAAGTCACCGGTTTAAAAACTCGAATCAAGGAAGTTTGACTCTGTTTTACAGTCCGCGAAACACAGAAATCTGGGTAAGGAATTCTGTTAACCCAGGAGAAGGTGTTAGGCATTTCCGGGTTCCGTGGTTTTAGCACGGTCGCTCAACTATTAATATTGGCCTATTTATTTGATTTTAAAATATCCTTGAAACCTATGGGCATTTTTATTCCCCTTTTTAAAACCGCTTTTAATAATTCAATTGCTATACAACTAATTATTTGATTACACGTTGTGAATTATGTCACGAAAATTGTACCCATGATCCACAACATGTTTATTTTATTAACAAGATTAAATTGTGGCTGAGTCACATAAATGTACCTGTCACGACCCCAAATACCCGATCGTGATGACGCCTATCACATTACTAGGCAAGCCAACCCAAACCATTAATCACAGCAAATTTCTTTTATAAAACCATTTTCTAACACGACTTTAAATCTTAATTTTCATAAGAAATGTATAAAACAGCTTGCAGAAATCAACAAAAACATTAAACCAACACAGCCCAAACATCTGGTGTCACGAGTCTAGAGCCTCTAAATATACAAATCTGACTGTCTAATACATAACAAGTCTAAAATGCAAGAAAACAAAGATAAGAGGAAGAAAGCTGGGTTGCGGATGCCATGCAGCTACCTTGCAATCTCCGACAAACTCTGACAATGCTGAGGACCCTCACTGTAATGACCCGGATTTCCCACCCTCGAGAGCCGTGATGGTGCCTACTGATGAAAGCTAGGCAAGCCAAATTATTCTAATTACTTAACCTTTTCCATTTTTAAACCATTATCAGTGATGGGTAGATATCATACAAATAGCGAATATAATTAAGCGGAAGACAAAATCTGACAATTTATCTTAATACAAAACTACGGAAGTCTAAATACAACTCTACCCAGAATTTGATGTCACAGCTTCACAGACGGTCTAAGAATATTACATACAAAGTCTGAAAGATAAAATATACATTGTTTCTGAAATGAGTAAAGGAAACAGGATAAAGGAAAAGATAGGAGGTGACGCCAAGGCCCGCGGACGTCTGCAGGACTACCTCATGTCGCCTGTGTGGACTGAAGACAGCACCCTCACTGCGATCCAAGCACTCCGGTATCAGCATCTGCATACAGTGCAGAGTGTAGTATCAGCACAACCGACCCCATATGCTGATAAGTGCCTAGCCTAACCTCGGCGAAGTAGTGACGAGGCTAGGACCAGACTACCAAATAAACATGTGCAATATATCGTACAAAAATAATAGGAAGCAGATAACAATGATGGCAACAATGATCAACCAGTGATATAAATAACAGGCAACAAGAACACCATAAATGTTTCTCAACAAATATAGATATAAGTGCAATCAATTTATCAAGTCCTTCAAATATAAATCTTTCGCCTATAAATCCTTCAAGTAATAATCTCTAAGATAATATGTTTTTCAATGAATATATTTCGAATATATTTCCTTTAAATAAATATCTTTCAAATAAGCATCTTTCGAATATAATTCTTTCGAGTAAAGGTCACCTTGTGACGCCTCATTCACTTAACATAAAGTAGAGTACAGCTTCCAACCCAATTAGGAAATCAACAAGAAAAGATGAAGTTATTTTTAGAAATCATTTGATAAAGAAGATACCCTTTTCAATTAAAGTACAATATCGAATGAAGCATTATCTTTAATACGAGAAATCAATAAATCAAAACATAGTAGAAATTCCTTTTTAGGTAAAGTACAACCTCAAACAGTTTAAGGAAAATTTAGTTGAGAAATCAATTGAGTTAAAAAATGTAACAATTATTGAAATTTGGAGTATTGAACATATAAAAAAAGGGTAAAAACAGAATATCAAGAGAATTATAAAGGAATCAAAATCCAACCACTAACAAGAATAAGGAAAACAAAGGCAGATTTCACTTTCTTTTCACATCTTGTTGCAGGCGTGCAACCCGATCCCATTTCCTATATCTCGTGGCGGGCGTGCCACCCGCTCCCATTTCATGTATCTCGTGGTAGGCGTACCACCCGCTCCCATTTCATTATATCTTGTGGTAGGCGTACCACCCGCTCCCATTTCATTATATCTTGTGGTAGGCGTACCACCGCTCCCATTTTATTATATCTTGTGGTAGGCGTACCACTCGCTCCCATTTCATTATATTTTGTGGTAGGCGTATCACCCGCTCCCATTTCATTATATCTTGTGGTAGGCATACCACCCGCTCCCAGTTACAAGCAAACAATAATCACAAGGAATCCTGGTAAGGGAACAAGAGCAATATAACAACTTCCCGGCAAGGGAACAATGATATTTCAACAACATCCCAGCAAGGGAACAATACTATTAAAACAAACATCCCGGTAAGGGAACAATGGTGATAATAACATATGAAGCGCAATAAACCACAACGGAGTCATAACAATTATAATACAAGACTCACAGGCATGCTTGACACCAACGTATAGATACTCGTCACCATGCCTATACGTCGTACTCCACAATTAACATGTAGCAAATAAGACACAACTCCTAATCCCTCAAGCTAAGGTTAGACCAAACACTTACCTCGCTTTGCAACCAATTCAAAATTTCAACAAGTCTTTGCCTCACGAATTCGTGCCCGAAATTCTCAAATCTAGTCATAAACAATTCGAGACAGTCAATAAAAATTATACGAATTAATTCCATATGAAATTCTACATTTTCCATTAAAAATCTGAAATTGCACTAAAAATTTGCCCGTGAGACCCACATCGCGGAACCTGACAAAAATCATGAAATATAAAACCTCATCCAACCACGAGTCTAACCATACCAATTTTACCAAAATCCAACATCAACTCGTCCCTCAAATCTTCAAATTAAACCAAGAGGGTTTCAAAAATTTTCCAACTAAAATCACCAATTAAATGCCAAAACTAGTAATAGATTCGGGTAATCTAACCAAAATTAAGTTAAGAACACTTACCCCGTTATTTTCTCTGAAAATCTCCCGAAAATCGCCTCTCCCCGAGCTCCAATTTGATAAAAATGGAAGTCCCATTTTCAGAAAACATTCTGTCCAGAAAATGTTGTCCAAAGAGAAAATTCAGCAGCCTTTTATATCCGTTAACCTTCCGAAATCCACCCGAGGCCCTCGGGACTTCAACAAAATACACCGACAAGTCCTAAAACGTGATACAGACTTAGTCAAAACCTCAAATCGCATCAAATAATGCTAAAACCGTGAATCACACCCCAATTCAAGCCTAATAAAACTAAGAACGTCCAACTTCTATATTCGATGCAAAAACCTATCAAATCAAGTCCGATTGACTTCAAATTTTGCACACCAATCATAAATGACATAACGAAGCTATGAAAATTTTCAGAACTGGATTCCGACCCCGATATCAAAAAGTCAACTCTCCGGTCAAACTAGGGACCTCCAAATTCGATTTTGGGCATATAACCAAGTCCCAAATCACGATACGGAACTACCGGAATGGTCAAAACTTTTATCCGGGTTCGTTTGTCCAAAATATTGACCGAAGTCAACTCAGTTGAGTTTTAAAGCTCTAGTTCACAATTTAATCTATTTTTCACATAAGAACCTTCCGGAAAATTATATGGACTGTGCACGCAAGTCGAGGATTTATTGATAGCACTTTTTAAGGTCTTAAAATACCGAAATAATTATTTAAATTAAAGATGACATTGTGGGTCATCGCACTTACTCTGCCGCTCGGGCACCTGGATCTGCACACAAGGTGCGGGGAGTAACGTGAGTACGCCAACTCAGTAAGTAACTAAAGTAAATAAGTTCTGAAAGTAGTGACGAGCAGTTTAAAAACATATAGAAGAGTGAACGACAGATTATCAAGTTAAACTCAACAGTTTTAAAACCAGTTTCTTCATAAAGCTTCAGTTTCATTTGAAATACCTTGAATTCATTTACTTAGCAGTTTTCAACAGAGGCTTATTTTAAAAGAAGAGTGAATTCAGCAAAAATATAGTAAATGGGCCCCTCGAGCAAGGTATCACTCATAAATATAGCCTCTCGGGCAAGCCTCTCAGTCACTCGTGAATCGGCTCTCGTCACTCCGTACTCACACTCAGCACTCAGGCTCAAATACACCTCATAATAGTAATAATCATAATAATCGATGCAGCGTGCAACCCGATCCATAGTTTATAGTCGACTACACTCACTGGGGGTATACAGACTCCGGAGGGGCTCCTACAGCACAAACGCCATATCGGTGCGGCGCGCAGCCTGATCCAATATATATATATCGTTGCGGCGTGCAACCCGATCCATCTAAGTATTACTGCGGCGTGCAGCCCGATCCATAATATTTACATATAATATTACTGCGCGCGTGCAACCCGATCCATAATATTTATGGTCCTCACCATTAGGTCCTCAACCTCTCTCAGTCATTAACCTCACAGTCACTCGGGTATAACGGTAGAAATTAGAGACCTTAGTCCGAACAGTTCTCATATTAAGAAGTAGAGTGATAAAACCAGTTTAAAACAATAAACAGGTAAAATATGTCTGAGGATATGCTTTTAATCAAATAGAATGAGGAAAAATAGTAAAAATACCCCTAAGGGTCTCAATAGGTCGGCACAAGGCCTCAAACATGGCGTACAACCCATAATACAGTATAAATATCTAAAACATGAGATATCATAAGGTTTCAAATCAAGTACGCAGCTTAATAGTCGCTATGAGATGGACCAAGTCACAATCCCTACCGGTGCACGCCCACACCCTCGTCACCTAGCTTGTGCGTCACCTCATTTATCAAAACAATTCGAAATACCGGGGTTTTATACCCTCGGTTCCAGATTTACAATGGTTACTTACCTCAAACCGGGTGAATTACTACTCTGCGATGCCTTTGCCTCTCGCCTTGGCCTCAACTCGTGCCAAATCTACCCAAAAATCAGAATCATAACATTAGAATATGCTAAAGGATCGAAGCCCAAGCGAAAATAATCAAATTATACCAAAAATCCCATAATGGCCAAACCCGACCCCCTGGCCCATGTCTCAAAACTCGATAAAAATCACATCAACGGAAATGCTTATCCTCCCATGAATTCATACATACCAAGAATACCAAAATCCGACCACAAATGGCTCCTCAAATCCCTAGATTAAAGTCTCAAGTTTCTAAGCCCTAACTCCCCAATTTAGGCTTCAAATTCCCCAAATTTCAAGTTTAATTAGGTATAAATTACAATAGGATCGAGTATTAAGTCCAAAATTCTTACCTACAACAAGTTCTCTTTGATTCCCTCTTTATTCCCTCTCAAAAAGCTCCAAACCCGAGTAAAATATGGTGAGATTAGGCCAAAACTCGCGAAAATGGCTTTTTAAACATTCCGCCCAGCGATCAGAAGTCCTTCTTCGTGAACGCGGTCAAAACCTCTCGTTCGTAAAGAACAAAAATTCCATTGACCAAAATTCTCCTTCGCGAACGCGACCACATCATCGCGAACGCGATGCCTTAGCCTCACCAACCATCGCGAACGCGGTCAGGCATCTCGCGAACGTGATGCATCCCATTCCGACCCTTCGCGAACGTGGGACCCCCCACGCAAACGCGAAGGCCAAATCTCCATACTCCCTTCCTAACCCTTCGCGAATGCGAAGAACAAAATGTCTGCAACAACTGAAACCAAAATCTGCATCTTCCTATAACTTAAAATGGTCCGTTCAACCATCCGAAACTCACTCGAGGCCCTCGGGTCCTCAACCAAATATGCCAACATATCCCATAACCTCATTCAAACTTGTTCCAACCTTCAGAACGCCCAAAACAACATCAAAACACCAAAATCACATCGGATTCAAGCCTAAGAATTCCAAACACTTCTAAAATGCTTTCGATCAAAATGTCTATCAAACCACGTCCGAATAACCTAAAATTTTGCACACACATCCCAAATGACACAACAGACCTAATGAAACTCCCATATTCCATTCCGACCCCTATATCAAAATCTCACATACCAATCGGAAAATGCCAAAATTCCAATTTCGCCAATTCCAGCCTAAATCTACTCCGGACCTCCAAAACACATTTTGATCACGCTCTTAAGTCCCAAATCACCTATCGAAGCTATTCGAACCATCAGAACTCATATTCGAGCCCTTTAACACATAAGTCAACATCCGGTTGACTTTTCTAACTTAAGCTTACTCAAAAGAGACTAAGTATCTCAAACCTTACTAAAACCTCTCCGAACCCGAACCAATCAACCCGATAACATATAATACAGCTGAACAAGGCAATAAGAAGCAAAAATGGGGAAAATGGAGCGGTAATTCATGAAACGACCGGTCGGGTCATTACATCCCCTCCCCCTCTTAAACGAACATTCGTCCTTGAACGAGTCAAGAAACATACCTGAAGCCTCAAATAGGTGAGGATATCTACTGTGCATCTCGCGCTCGGTCTCCCAGGTAGCCATCTCCACGGGCCGACCTCTCCACTGCACTTTCACGGAAGCTATATCCTTTGACCTCAACTTTCGAACCTGATGCTCCAAAATTGCCACTGGCTCTACATCATAAGTCAAATCATCATCTAACTGAACCGATATGAAATCCAGAACATGAGACAGATCTCCAATATACTTCTAGAGCATAGAAACATAAAATACCGGATGCACACTTGACAAGCTGGGTGGCAAAGCAAGCTCATAAGCCACCTCCCCAATCCTGCGAAGCACCTCAAAGGGCCTAATGAACCGAGGACTCAATTTCCCTTTCTTCCCAAATCTCATAACATCCTTTATGGGTGAAACCTTCAACAAAACCTTCTCGCCAACCATGTAGGACACATCCCGAACCTTCCTGTCAGCATAACTCTTCTGCCTCGACTGCGCTGTATGAAGCCTCTCCTAAATCACCTTCACCTTGTCTAAAGCATCCTGCACCAAGTCTGTACCCAATAGCCTAGCCTCACCCGGCTCAAACTAACCAACTGGAGATCTACACCACCTCCCATACAAAGCCTCATACAGAGCCATCTGAATACTCGAATGGTAACTGTTGTTATAAGAAAACTCTGCGAGCGGTAGAAACTGATCCCATGACCCTCCAAAATTAATGGCACAAGCATGCAACATGTCCTCTAATATCTAAATAGTGCGCTCGGACTTCCCGTCCGTCTGAGGGTAAAAATCTGTGCTCAACTCCACCTGAGTACCCAACTTTCGCTGCACAGACCTCTAAAACTGTTAAGTAAACTGAGTGCCCCTATCTGAAATGATGGAAATTGGGATACCATGCAAACGAACAATTTCTTGGATATAGATCTCTGCCAACCATTCGGAAGAATAGGTAGTACACATAGAAATAAAGTGTGCGTACATGGTCAGTCGATCCACAATCATCCAAATAGCATTGAACTTCTTCAAAGTTCGTGGGAGCCCAACTACAAAGTCTATGGTGATCTGCTCCCACTTCCACTCTGGAATATCCATCCGCTGAAGCAAGCCATCCGGTTTCTAATGCTCATATTTCACCTGCTGACAATTGAGACACCGAGCCACAAATCCCACAATGTCTTTCTTCATTCTCCTCCACCAATAATGCTATCTCAGATCCTGATACATCTTCGCGGCACCTGGATGAATGGAATACCGCGAACTATGGCCTCCTCCAGAATCAACTCCTAAAGCCCATCCATATTGGGCACACATATCCGGCCCTGCATCCTCAATACCCCATCATCACCAATAGTCACATATATGGAATCATCATGCTGAACTCTGTCCTTGAGGACAAGCAAATGAGGATCATTATGTTGGCGCTCTCTGATGCGATCATATAAGGAAGACCGAGAAATCACACAAGCCAATACCCGACTGGACTTCAAAATATCTAACCTCATGGACCGATTGGCCAAGGCCTGAACATCCACTGTAAGAGGTCTCTCCCAGACTGGAATATATGCCAAACTCCCCATACTCACCGCCTTCTGGCTCAAAGCATCGGCTACCATATTGGTCTTTTCCGGATGGTACAAAATAGTAATATCATAATCCTTTAGCAACTCCAACCATCTACGCTACCTCAAATTGAGATCCTTCTGTTTGAATAAGTGCTGGAGGCTACGATGATCAGTAAACACCTCACAAGACACACCATACAAATAATGCCTCTAAATCATCAACGCGTGAACAATGGCAGCCAACTCCAAATCATGAACAGGGTAGTTCTTTTCATGGGGCTTTAATTGACGAGAAGCATAATCAATAACTCTACCCTCCTGCATCAACACACACCCAATACCAACTTTCGAAGCATCACAATACACGGTATATGAACCTGAAGCTGATGGTAACACTAACACTGGAGTTGTAGTCAAGGAGATCTTGAGCTTCTGAAAGCTCTCCTCACTCTCGTCCGACCACTTAAATAAAGCACCATTCTGAGTCAACTTGGTCAAGGACGATGCGATAGATGAAAATCCCAGAACAAACCGATAATAATAGCCTGCTAAACCAAGAAAGCTATGAATCTCTGTAGCTGAGGACGGCCTGGGCCAACTCTGGACCACCTCTATCTTCTTTGGATCAACCTGAATACCCTCGTTGGACACCACGTGCCCCAAGAATGCCACTGAACTAAGCCAGAACTCACACTTGGAGAGCTTTGCGTAAAGCTTCTCCTCCCTCAATCTCTACAACCCAACTCTCAAATGCTCCGCGTGCTTCTCCTGACTACGCGAATACACCAGAATATCATCAATGAAAACTATGATAAATGAGTCGAGATACGGCCGGAACACGCTGTTCATCAAGTGTATGAATGATGTTGGAGCATTGGTCATCCCAAAAGACATTACCAAGAACTCATAATGACCATATCGGGACCTGAAAGCCGTCTTAAGAATATCCAAATCCCTGATCTTTAGCTGGTGGTAACCTGAACGGAGATCAATCTTGGAGAATACTCTCGTTCCCTGAAGCTGGTCAAAAAAATCATCAATGCGAGGCAAAGGATACTTGTTCTTAATTGTAACTTTGTTCAACTGTCTATAATCAATGCACATCCTCATAGTGTCATCCTTCTTCTTCACAAATAGAACTGGCGCACCCCAAGGCGACACACTAGGCCGAATGAACCCCTTGTCAAGGAGTTCCTGAAGCTGCTCCTTTAACTCCTTCAACTCCTCTGGTGCCATGCCATACGATGGAATAGAGATGGGTTGAGTGCCCGGCACCAAATCTATACCAAAATCAATATCCCTGTCCGGTGGCATACCCATCAGGTCTTGAGGAAACACATCAGGAAAATCCCTCACAACTGGAACAAAATTAATACTGAGAGTCTTTGTACCAATATCCCTCACAAAGGCTAAATATGAGAGACAACCCTTCGCAACCATACGTTGGGCCTTCAGAAACGAAATAACCCTACTAGGGACGAAATTAGTAGAACCCCGCCACTCAATTCGTGGCACTCCCGGCATAGCCAACATCACTGTCTTAGTGTGATAGTCCAATATAGCATGACATGGAGATAGCCAATCCATGCCCAATATGATATCGAAACCACCATACATAATAACAAAAGATCCACTCGGGTCTCTAGACCCCCATCATACAGGACCGGTACACACGGTCTACAACAACAGTATTGCCTACCGGAGTAGATACACGAACAGGTGAAACAAGAGACTCACGGGGCGTATCCAAATAAATAGCAAAGTATGATGACACATAAGAAAAGATGGAACCATGATCAAATAACATAGAGGCATCTCTGCGGTAAACTGAGACAATACCTATAATCACAATATCTGAAGCAGCAACATCTGATCTACCTGAGAGGACATAGAAATGAGCCTGACCACCACCTGATCGACCTCACCCTCTAGGGTGACCCCTAGCTGACTGGCCCTAGCCCCTAGCTGCCTGAGCGGGTGGTGAAGTGACTGGAGCTGAAGTCGAGGGCTGACCCCTCTGCTGAGATTGACCCTCAAGAAGACGAGGACACTGCATCCTCATATGCCCAAACTCCCCACACTCATAACAACTCCCTAGTGCTGGAGATGGGTACTGAAGGGAACCCTTGGCACCGGAATGACCAGTAGAAGGATCTGGCATGGAAGAACCCTAAACTTATGGAGCACGGGATGAACTCTGGGCTGGAAGCGCACTGAGTGATGAATGGCCCTGATGAGAACTGTGAGAACCATGACTCGATAATGCCCCATGATAACCTAGGCGAGCTGACTGAGCCTGCCTAAATGGACGGCCTCTGCTGTGCTGAAACTGACCCCTCAAAGGACCACTACCAAAGCTACCAGATCCCCGAGGCCTCTTGTCCTACCTCTCCTCTCGCTCTTGGCGACAAACCGACTCAATCTCACGGCGAACCTCCTCAAAAGTAGCACCTAACACTCGTTCCCTAGTCATGAGAATCCGAAGGTAATATGTGAGGCCATCAACGAACCTCCTGATCCTCTCACGATCTGTGGGAACCAGCCAGACCGCATGACGAGCTAACTCAAAGAACCGCATATCATATTGTGTTACAATCATCTCTCCCTGACGCAACTGCTCGAATTGCCTACGCAGCTCCTCTCGACGAGACTGTGGCACATACTTCTCCAAAAAGAGAACAAAGAACTGCTGCCAGGTAAGGGGCGTTGCACCAACATGCCTACGCCTCTCATAAGCCTCCCACCAAGTGAAGGCAACTCCAGAAAACTGAAAGGTAGTGAAAGCGACCCTATTGGTCTCCAGAATACCCGTTGTACAAAGCATTCTCTGACACTTATCCAATAAACCCTGAGCATCCTCGCCCTCAGTACCGCTAAAAGTCGGAGGCTGAAGTCTACCAAATCTCTCTAATCGATGCTGCTCGTCGTCAGGCATAACTGGTACCACATACTCCTGAGTTGGTGCAACCGGCTGGGCTGGAGGTGCCCCCGGTGTCTGAAATCCCTGCACAACCTGCTTAGGTGTGCTAGCAATGAAAGTCTGGGTGCCTCCCCCGGCCTGAGAAGTAGCTGCAGCCGTAGTAACTGAGACCGCCTGAGCCAAACCAGTACACACTGATTAAATCTGAGCTAAAGCCTCCTGAAGGCCTGGAATCATAATAGGCACAACTAGTGCCTAAGCTGGTGCTGCTGGAGTGTCCGTAATTGGGACTTGATCCTGAACTGGGGCAGCTAGTAGATCTGCAAGTACTGCCCTAGCTGTTGTGCGGGCGACACCCCTGCCCTACCACGGCCTCAACCACATCCTCGGCCTCTAGTGGACCCAGCTGGTGGTACTGGTGGTCATCCATCCTGACCGGTAGCACGTGTCCTCACCATATGTTAGAGAATGGAATAACATAAGTTTAGTACTCGGATCAACAGATTCGCACGATAAGAATTTCAAGAATATAAAGTTTTTCCTAAAGGTTATGCAGCCTCTCGAGGATAAATACAGACGTCTCTGTACCGATCTGCGAGACTCTACTAAACCGGCTCATGACTCGCGAGACCTATGTAACCTAGGCTCTGATACCAATTTGTCACGACCACAAATACCCGATCATGATGACGCCTATCACATTATTAGGCAATCCGACCCAAACCATTAATCACAACAAATTTCTTTTATAAAACCATTTTCTAACACTGGTTTAAATCTCAATTTTCATAAAAAAATGTATAAAACAGCTAAAAATATGCGGAAATCAATAAAAACATTAAACCAACACAGACCAAACATCCGGTGTCACGAGTCTAGAGCCTCTAAATATACAAATTTGACTGTCTAATATATAACAAGTCTAAAATGCGGGAAAACAAGGATAAGAGGAAGAAAGCAGGGTTGCGGACGCCATGCAGCTACCTTGTAATCTCCGACAAACTCTGACAATGCTGAGGACCCTCACTCTGCCGCTCGGGCACCTGGATCTGCACACAAGGTGCAGGGAGTAACGTGAGTACGCCAACTCAGTAAGTAACTAAAGTTAATAAGGTCTGAAAGCAGTGACGAGCAGTTTAAAAACATATAGAAGAATGAACGACAAATTATCAAGTTAAACTCAATAGTTTTAAAACTAGTTTCTTCATAAAACTTCAGTTTCATTTGAAATACCTTGAATTCATTTACTTAGCAGTTTTCAACAGAGGCTTATTTTAAAAGAAGAGTGAAATCAGCAAAAAAATCATAAATGCCCTTGGGCATGGTATCACTCATAAATATAGCCTCTCAGGCAAGCCTCTCAGTCACTCGTGACTCAGCTCTCGTCACTCAGCACTCAGGCTCAAATACACCTCATAATAGTAATAATCATTATAACCATTGCGGCGTGCAGCCCGATCTATAGTTTTTAGTCGACTACGCTCACTGGGGGGTACAGACTCCAAAGGGGCTCCTACAGCCCAAGCATCATATCGTTGTGGCGCGCAGCCCGATCCTATATATATATATCACTACGGCGTGCAACCCGATCCATATAAATATTACTGCGGCATGCAGCCCGATCCATAATATTTATAGTCCTCACCATTAGGTCATCAACCTCTCTCAGTCATTAACCTCACAGCCACTCAGGCGTAACCGTAGAAATTAGGGAACTCAGTCCTAACAGTTCTCACATTAAGAATTAGAGTGATAAAATCATTTTAAAACAATAAACAGGTAAAATATGACTGAGGATATGCTTTTAATCAAATGGAGTGAGAAAAAATAGTAAAATGCCCCTAAGGGTCTCAACAGGTCGGTACAAGGCCCATAACATGGCATACAACTCATAATACAGTATAAATGTCTAAAATATGAGATATTATAAGGTTTCAAATAAAGTACGCAGCTTAATAGTCTCTACGGGATGGACCAAGTCACAATCCCTACCCATGCACACCTACACGCTCGTCACCTAGCATGTGCGTCACCTTATTTATTAAAACAATTCGAAATACGGGGGTTTTGTACCCTCAGTTCCAGATTTACAATGGCTACTTACCTTAAACGGGGTGACTTACTACTCCGCGATGCCTTTGCCTCTCACATTGGCCTAACTCGTGCCGAATCTACCCAAAAATCATAATCATAACATTAGAATATGCTAAAGTATCGAAGCCCAAGCAAAAATAATTAAATTATACCAAAAATCCCCGAATTGGCCAAACCCGACCCCCGGGCCCACTTCTCGAAACTCGATAAAAATCACATCAACGGAAATCTTTATCCTCCCACGAGTTATGGCTATCCAACGGGATGGGATGGGACGAGACCAAATTAACGGGACGACATTTAAGTGGGACTGTGGCGGGACGGGACGAAATGGGACGGGACAAACGGGGTGAAACATTGATCTCATCCCGTCCCGCTAACAAACGGGATGGGACGGGACAGGACGGGACGGGACAGGTTCGTGGGCCTTAAGTGTATTTTTTTTTAAAAACGTCTAGTTTTTTGAAAATTACTATGTTTTTAAAGTTTGCAACGGCTAGATTTTTGACTTATTTAATAAACTTAAATGTTACTATGTTAAAATGAAAATTAGAAAACTAAGTAAAGAATTATAAATTATTAAAACAAAAGACTTGTAATGAAATATTTTAGTAATTATAAATTTATAATAGAGTTATAATTTATTTACTATAATTTCAAAGTATTAACCATTAAGTAACTAAGACAATTCATAAATAAAATTCAACGCTTAGAGCCTTTTATTTTATTAATAGAACTTTCAAATCTCAAATACAAATATAATTCTTTTGAAGAGCACCTAATCGACGCAGCCACTTTCTAGGAAGGGTTCTGTTTGAACTAGGCCTCTTAGTAGCCAATTACAAATTATCATACTAATATTTGTAAGCTCCTATATAGCTTCTTTGTAACTTATCAATAATATCTCTCGGACATTCTGTTGGAATTGGCAATGTTGATTGATGTTCCATGAGTTCCATGCCGTCATCGCTCCCAGTTAGTATCTCATTGTATTCTTCTTCTTCCCTAGTGGTTAATTTTTTAAAACCAAGATTTCTTCTTTCTGAATTAATCCAATCTCTGAATAATACGAAAATCTCTAGACTGTCCTCCGCTAATGAATGTCTATGATCTCCAATCTTAAATCTTGTTGCGCTAAAAGCACTCTCCGATGCTACTGATGATGCTTGAATAGCTAGGATATCTCGGGCCATAATTGAAAGTGTTAGAAAAGCCTTGCCACGCTCCCTCCACCATGACAAAAGTTGTTCATTGCCTTCTTCGTCTTTAATATTTTCCAATCTTTGATTAAGATAAGAATCAAATTCATCATCAATAGAGGAATCAAAACCTATTATATCATCCATATCTTCCCATAAAACTTTTGCTCTAGACATAGAAGCAGAAGGAGCAGTTTCACAACCAGTTGTATCCATAGATTTATATTTATCAAACATTGATCTAACATAAGAATATATGCTAGCTTGGAAGTTTTCGAGAGATGGTTGTTCATTTTCTTGAATTTCTCAATTCTCATAAATTTTACGAACAAGTCTCTTTGCACCTCTTAGTTTTAAAGATGGGTTAAGTAGAGTAGAAATTAAATAAACTTCGGGAATAGGGAAAAAATTTGCCCAAATACTTGAAAGTTATCACTTGATACTTGATAGTTGATACTTGATAGTAACAAAATATAGAGAATAATATAGAATATAGATAGAATATTAGAATGTAAGAGATTTGAGAGAGAAGATTGATTTTTTGTGGGAAAAATGAAGAAGAATTGGGGTATTTATAGTAGAAAATAGGGCCAAAGTGTAATTTAATAAACTTAGGAGTTATATTAAAAGTTTGGGAGGGAGAGGGTAGGGGTGTTTCGGGGGGGGGCTGTTTGGACCACTGGCAACGACTATTTTTGCAATTTAAGCCGTTGCCCAACGGCTAGTTTTTTTTAAAAAAATCTGACGGGATGCGGGACGGGACGAAACGGGACGGGACAAACGGGACGAAATGGTCGTCCCGTCCCATCCCGTGTCTCGTTTAACATTTGCCCATTCCATTTAACTTGAAGCAGGACGGGATGCGGGACGAGACGGGATGGCCCGTCCCGTTCGACATCCATACCACGAGTTCATACATACCAAGAATACCAAAATCCGACCACAAATGGCCCCTCAAATCCCTAGATTAAAATCTCAAGTTTCCAAGCCCTAACCCCCCAATTTAGGCTTCAAATTCCCCAAATTTCATGTTTAATTAGGTAGAAATCACAATAGGATCGAGTATTAAGTCCAAAATTCTTACCTCTAACAAGTTCTCTTTGATTCCCTCTTCAATCTCTCTAAAAAAGCTCCAAAACCGAGTCAAAAATGGTGAACTTAGGCCAAAACTCGCGAAAATGGCCTTTTAAACATTCTATCAAGCGATTAGAAGTCCTTCTTTATGAACGTGGTCAAAGCCTCGCGTTCGCGAAGCACAAAAATTCCATTGACCAAAATTCTCCTACGCGAACACGACCACATCATCGCGAACGCGATGCCTCAGCCTCACCAACCATCGCGAACGCGGTCAGGCATCTCGCGAACATGATGCATCCTATTCTGACCCTTCGCGAACACGGGACCTCCCTCACGAACGCGAAGTACAAATCTCCAGCCTCCCTTCCTGACCCTTCATGAACGCGAGGGTCCACTCCCGAACGCGAAGAACAAATTGTCTGCAACAGCTGAAACCAAAATCTGCAAATTCTGTTAACTTAAAATGGTCTGTTCAACCATCTAAAACTCACCCGAGGCCCTCGGGTCCTCAACCAAACATGCCAACATATCCCATAACCTCATTAAAACTTTTTCCAACCTTCGGAACGCCCAAAACAACATCAAAACACCAAAAATCACATCAGATTCAAGCCTAAGAATTCCAAAAACTTCTAAATTCCGCTTTCGATCAAAAAGTCTATCAAACCACGTCCGAATGACCTGAAATTTTGCACACACATCCCAAATGACACAACGAACCTACTGCAACTCCCGAAATTCCATTCCGGCCCCAATATCAAAATCTCACCTACCAACCGAAAAACGTTAAAATTCTAATTTCGCCAATTCAAGCCTAAATCTACTCCGGACCTCCAAACCACATACCGATCACGCTTCTAAGTCCCAATTCACCTCCCAAAGTTATCCGAACCATCGAAACTCACATCCGAGCCTTTTAACATATAAGTCAACATCCGGTTGACTTTTTTAACTTAAGCTTACTCAAAAGAGACTAAGTATCTCAAACCTTACCAAAACCTCTCTAAACTAGAACCAATCAACCCGATAACATATAATACAATTGAACAAGGCAATAAGAAGAAGAAATGGGGAAAACAGAGTGGTAATTCATGAAATGACCGACCGGGTCGTTACAGTACCACCATTTTTTTTAAAATTAAGTATCACAACTACGTCATGGGAACCGTACCCGTAGCTATGCTAATTTATTAGTTAACGCACCTAAAGCGAACTACGAGAATTCAAGGCATTTTCTACACTAGTTAAGATATTACGGTGAGGTTCATAGACTATGTGATTGGATGACACGCCTCAGTTTTATTAAAGGAAAAGTATTCAACTAAAGCGAACTAAGGATGTTCATATTTAAAACTAATTTGAAATTAAGTATCACAACTATGTCACGGGAACCGTACCTTTAGTTGTGGTAATTTAATTACGTGCCTAAAGCAAACTACGAATGTTTATAAATTATTCAACTTTTAAACTCAAACCAACTAGTATCTTGTTCAAATCATTGGAGTCTCTGATTTTCAAATGATTACTAGAAAATGAACTTATACGGTATTATCCAATTATCTGCACCCATCAACCAACTTCATATTCAAACATAAGAATGAAACTAACATAATCTTCTAAAAAAATAACAAAAGCTTCATAAATGATCATATAAGCACAAAAGAAACAAACCATATCGGGATTTTCTCAATGAACCAGAGACAAAGAATGAAACATGGACAAAATGAGGGCATGCCAAGATACATATTAAACTTGATTATAAACAGAGGACACTCAAAAGTGAATGACTCAGTTAACATTATGCTAAAGAGGATTAATGCAGTAGTATTACCATTTCATATATTTACTTAAAGAAACTCCAAATCTTCCCCTTAAACCAAACAAAGGCAAAGAAGGAACATGCTTCAACTTGATGAATTTTAAAAGCAACCTAACATGTTAATACTACAATTTTCATATGATCACCTAATCCATTAAACTTTGTTGACAGAATCTCAAAGATTAGAGCCTTAACAGGTCATTAGCATTAAAATGACGAGGATAGCTTCAGACATCCAAATCACTTTAGGCTAGAATAGGGAGTTTGATTAAATAGGTTCCATATTTATATATAAAGATCCCAAGCAATCAGACGCATTTGTTTGAACTCAATTTAAGTAGACAAAGCCCAACTTTAAGAAACAGAAAACTCTAACCTACTGCCTCGAACCCCAAATTTAGGATCCATACATAGAACACCATTGTTCAAAATATTTTCACAAAATGAAGACCAAAACATATGACCAACAGAGATTCAAGCGCAATCATATGAAGTTGAAAGAAACTGCCTCCAAACACTCCCGAAAGATCACAAATAAAGGCATTGATAACTCAAAACTCTAATAATTCAACTGAGGTCCAACTTAAGATATACAGAAAATTCATCCAAAGGTCATACTAACAAGCCATTTAAATCCATTTGATATCACTATTTGAAAATAATAACACATTTGATTCAATGGCAACACAACCTAAAGGGATCAGATCTTAAACGGAAATAACAGTACGTAACTCCGGCATCTTAAACCTAACGAATGAGGCTGAGACCAAACAGAAAATATCACGAAAGAAATTTCCGAGATTCAACTCACTCTTAATCTCAACAGAGCAAGACGTACCCAAAGGACTTAAAATAGAGCACATTCATCATTTCAAAAACTGACAGATTCTAGGCATTTAGTTTGTTTTAATCCAGAAATTTCATCATCATTTTAATAATACATCAGACGAGAGGAAAAGATAAGATAGGAACCTGAAAGGTGCAAGGTCCTTCCTAATAACAAAGAATCGTCAACAATGCTTCGAATCCCAAACTCCGAACGAGAAAAACAGCTAGATCACATAGGAACCATGAGCTCGATTTCGAACGGCACCCAGAACTTCAAACGACCACTATTTTTGAAACCAAAAATCCCAAACTTGCTATCCGAAAAGACAGTAATCAAAGAAAGAGTTGAAACATTTTTTTTTCGAATGTGAAATCGGAAATCAAAACTAGAATAAACTTTATGTTTCTTTCTTCTATTAACCAACTGGAATCAAAGAAGGAAAGAAAATCGGAATCAAAATTCAAAACCCTAATTTCTTTTCCAAAAATCTCTCCCCCAAAATCTTCCTCCAAAAAAACCAAAATATTCCTCTTCAAAATTTGTTCTAAGATATTTTTTTACACGAATAAAATCCTCCCTGCTCCAAGAGATCCTTACCTTATATATAAACCTCTAATCTTCTTGAAGCTTCTGCCAAAAATCCCAAAATCTAATTCGTTTGTAAACGATTTTAGGGACAAAGGGAAGGCGTGGATTAATTTCTATCCATCCACATATCCCATTCATCCAACAAATAGTTTCAGAGTGCAAAAATAAAGTGCAAATTTGGAGGGAATATTCTCGTTTTGTCAGAAATCCGTTAGGATTAGAATGACGTGGAGAGATAGTGCTCGTGTGTGAGTGAACTCGCCTGAAACTCAGGCGAGTTAGGGCTGGCTCAGATGAGAGAGAAAATGAGCAGTAGTAGCGCCACTTTTTAGTCTTCTTAGGTTTAGGGTTTGTTTTGAGGGGAGATATTACAAGAAGTTTATATATTAAGGGGGAAACGGGCGGATCAAAGGCGGGTTTGGGCTGGGGCGAGGGCGAGGGCGGATCAGGTATCTTATTTGGGCTGGGGGAGGGGGAATTAGGTCAATTTAAGTTCCCAACCCAATTGAACTAACCCTTATAATTTCGTTTTTCTTTTTTTTTTCTTTTTCTTTTCTTTAATTAATGAAAATCCTAAAACTAAATTCCTAAATTATCTAAATTTTAAAATTATACTAATTATGTAATAAAAAAAAATTATAAATATTACTTGATCCTAAATAAAAAGAAAAATCACTAATTCTAAAAATTAAAAGGTAAAATGTAAACATGAGCCTTTTTTTTAAATAAAAAAATTAATTAACTAATTAATCCTAAAAATATAAAAACAAAGATATAAATGCAATGCATGGCATTTTTTTGTATTTTTCATGATTTTAATAAAAGTAAACATGCATAAAAAATGCAAACAATTAACACAAATTCCTACAAAATCCTATAAAAGTTGCAAACAATTGGGAGAAATTTATTTCTTTAATTTGTAGGAGTATTTCACATAGGGAAAAAATCACGTACTCACGTATATCAAGTTTATTAAATAATTGAAATATTATTCAGTTCAAGTGCAAATCAAGTTATTTAAATTTTTAAATTAGAGGTTGAATTTTCGCATGTATATCAAAATATATTATATAATTTTGCTGGTCGAGATCAATACACTAAGATGTGTAGGGCCTGTATATCATCATGCATATTATTTCATAGACATGTATACATTTTTTTAGCACATGATTTTGAACTATTTAATCATTTTATATAAAGTTGCTTTACTATATTGTCATATTGAAGACTGAATTTTATTGACATGGAAAGATATAATATTACTCGAGGATATACAAGTTAGGATATCATGTATATCAAAATGTATCATATAATTTTGTTGGTCGAGATCAATATATTAAGTTGTGTAGGACATGTATATCATCATGTATATTATTTCATTGACATGTATACATTTTCTAGCACATGATTTTGAACTATTTAATCATACTATATGAGGTTTCTTTGTCATATTGAACATTGAATTTTATTGACACAGAAAGATATAACATTACTTAAGGATATACAAGTTAGGATATTCATCTATGTTCTTGTTATACATACAATTATACGATATAGACATATAATTAGTCGTATAGCTATTAGATATACATAAAAATATACATATCAAGATATACATATTAGTTCAATTAAATGTATATATATAGTTGTACAATTAAGTATTGATATACATGAGGATACGATTAAGTATTGATATACATGTAGCCTTACTTAATTTATTTAATATTTGTCTGTTGTCTTACTTAATTTATACACTATCGAGTGTTGACTAACATGTTAGAAAGACATGAGCATGGGCAACAAAATTTAGACATACACATCTAAATTTTAAAAAATAGAATAAACAGTAAACAAAATTAAAACAAATTGCATACATATCGAAATACCCATGCTATATGTCACACCTCCTTTTTCCGCACCCGAGGGGGGGCAGGGGAGTTTTTTCCAATTAAAGGACAATCGAGACGGGATTAGTTTAATTATTTCAGAGTCGCCACTTGGGAGATTTAGGGTGTCCCAAGTCACCAAATTTAATCCCGAATCGAGGAAAAGAATGACTCTATATTACAGTCTGCGTACCAGAAATCCGGATAAGGAATTCTGTTAACCCGGGAGAAGGTGTTAGGCATTCCCGAGTTCCGTGGTTCTAGCACGGTCGCTCAACTGTTATATTCGGCTTATTTATCTGATTTTAAATACAATTATGAACCATGTGCAAATTTTATCTTTTACCGCTTTATTATCATTATTTTTTTAGGAATGTGAACATCGCTTAAAACATATCTTTGGACTGTGTCACATGAAATGCACCCACAATCCGAAACATATTTTATTTGATGTTTTAGGATTTGGATTTGGGTCGCATGAAATGCACACCCGAGTTTAAGAAAGTAAATTATTAAACACGCGCCTAAAGAGACTATCACGTTATTATTTTGCGGAGGCCGTGAAATTCGCTAAACGACCCTCCTGAGTTCTAAGTAATTTTAAACAAGTATTTACTAAGGGCCCCGCAATTTGTGTTTTTATTCGGCGAAGCTCATCTCATTCTTATTTTTTAAAAGGAATTTGCAACGTCATGGACATGCATCTCGGGCCACGTCACAATCAATGTGCCCGTGACTAGAGACATATTTCGACTTCGTTGAGATTTGGATTTGGGTCACATAAATGTGCACCCGAGTTCAGGGAGATAACATTATTAAAGGCGCGCCTAAAGCAACTAGCGCATTATTATTTTGGGTAGGGCCGTGAAATTTGCTAAACGGCCCGTCCCGGAATCTAAGTATTTAGTATATACATTCAGAGGGCCCCGCAGCTTGTGCATTTTTCGAGGCTCGTCTCATTTTTATTAAAGGCAAGCCTAAAAACAATTGTGATTTTCTACCCATGACGTCATCTGAGGTTAAATGAAAACAACGATTCTAATAAGTAATAATATCCATGGTAAAATGAAAAAAAAGCGATTCAACCAAGAAGACTCACAAACCGTTCATACGTTCTCACATTTACTTTAAGCATGCAATAACTATCCATAAAATAAACATTTTTTAACAAAACAACAAAAAATTGCATTCGACATTCATCAGTATCAAATACTCTCATTCGCATTGAATCATAACATGCGAAACGAACAAATGAAACAAAGGACGAAGAACACCAACCTTCGAACCTCTACAATTCTAGAACGGCAAACAGTGCCTCCTACGGAACTCGAACCGGACTTTACTCGACGAGGAACAATGATGAAACCTCGGACGAACACCTCGACGTACCGGACCTCGACGAACCAAAGTCGACCTCGATGGACTACACGACGATAGTGAACGAACAACGATAACTGGGCTGATTGGCCGTCGACTGGTGGTGTTTGACGACGGGCAGCGGGGTTAAGCTTGTTGCTATGGCTGGCTATGGTGTTCGCCGTTGTCCGGGGGTGAGTGATAATATGGGACGATGAGACTGGGGAACTGTTGGGTCGACAGGGAGGGATGACGAGCTGGGTAGCAGGTAGCGACAGTAGGGTCGAGGGCTGTGGAGGTGCTATGGTGACGATGGTTATGGTGTTGGTTTTGGGCAGTCGGGAAGGTGACGCAACAACAGCAGCGACAGCTGCTGCTCGACGGGGCTGGTGGTTGACGATGAGGGGTCAGCTGTTGGTGGACTGCTTGGTCGACAAGGCTGGATGACGGGACTGGTGCGTGGTGGTTTCCGGCGTTGGTTTGGACAATGACGACGCAAGAGCTCGCTGGCCGGGGGATAGGGTGGTGCGACTGTGGTTTTGGGGTTGTTGGTTATGGCGTTTGGACGGTGGGGTTGCGGGCAGCAATGGTGGTGGTGTTCGGACAGTAGTCGATGGCCGAGGCTGGATGGGTCGTTTGGTGAGTTGAAGAAGAAGACGATGGTGTCTTCCTCTTCAGGTGGTTTGGCTTTTTGGCGACGGGGATGCGACGGGCCTGTTTGGTTACGACAGTGGGTCGACGGAGGGAAGGGATCGTTTGTGGTGGTGTTGAGGCGGAGAGGGAGCTGGGGGAAGGTGACGGGGTCTCTTTTTTTTCCGCAGGGTTTTTCTTCTTCTTCTTTTATAAAGAAGAAGATGATGAACAGTACTCATTTTTTCAAAATTCAAAAGTCCCCCCCCCCCTTTTGGCCTTTTTTGTCCGTGTATTTGATACACAATGCCCATAAAATGAGCCCCACGCATGGTGGGGTTCAAGGTTTGTGTCCCCCACGCGTGGTGGGGTTCCCCATGTGTCATGGACACGGTTTATTATGGGCTAGGTCCGAAAATTAGGCCTAAAACCGGGTAGTTTGAACCCGAATATTATTCTTTTGCCCGGACCCGAGAAATAGGAACACGTTGCTTAACTAATCCTATGTAAGCAAAATAACTACCAAAAATAAGACTAGTATTTAAACAAAACTATATCTTTTTTTTAAATATTTTTCAAGATTTAAAATAGCTACAAAATATTAATAAAACTATTTTTTTTGTAATTTTTGTTTTTAAATATTAAGATAAAATATGAGGTAATATTTTTGTATTTTTCAAAGTTAAAAATGACTATAAAACCTTAATAGAACTATATATTTTTGTAATTTTCGAAATTATATAAAGTACAAAAATAAAGTGCAATTTTTGTATTTTTCAAGTTTATGAGAGATACATAAACTAAAATTTATATATATTTTTTTTAGAAATTTTCTTTTTGCAACGAAAATAAAGTAAAAATAGTTAAAATAGCTATACTAGACCCAATTTCACATATTCACGCTAAAAATGTGAAAATTCTCGGGGAGGGTCAAAAATCACGTGCTTACAGCTGCCCCTCTTTGACTGGAAACACGAAGAGTTTTCCGACAAAGAACGACTAGCCGTGTTTTTGACCCGACCATTACTTGGACGGACTACACTTAAGGAAAGGGAGGGAATGTGACCGAGCCCTGGTATCTGAGCTGCCTACATATCCTTGGTTTTACAGGAATCAGGCCACGTGTAGTTCGAATATGAGAGAGATAGTGAAGTGTACCGAGGTGAAGAGCCGATCGAGGTGCCGTTCCGTTGAGGTTCCGGTCCGCGGTCCTGTCATTACAACAAAAATGAAAACTGAAAAAGGCTAACTAAGCCTATCAGTTACTAGTTACAAGGATTCCTATCTCTTAAGTGTTCTGAAACTTGATCTTGAGTTTTGAATGGTGCTTCATACAGACTTTGGATTTGAACCTTGATACTTGATAGTTGTAGGCGCTAGTTCTTGAGCAGATCACATCTGTTGTCCACTTCCGTGCTTTGGATTCATTCATTTTTCTTCTTTTTTTTTGTTTTTTTGTTTTTGTGACTAGCTTTTGTTGACCCTCTCAGACTGTTGACTCGCATTCTTGGGGCAAGCTTCTTGTTGCTTCTATCTTGGATTGAGTGTTGGGGATTTTGTTGTAGCCTTCTGCCTTCCAATGGGTTACGGCTTGACTTTGAACGATCCCGCTGTTCTACAGGCGGATCCCTAACTTCTTCAATCTTTGACATATAACAATCTTCTGCTCTATAGGCAGGCTCCTGACAACCAAAACAAACAACACAAATGAAATTTCCTAACCCAGTTTGCACTAGGGAGGTTTGTGAGTCGTTAGCAAAATCGTAGCCCACTGATACTACTGATGCAGTGCTGAGAGTGAACTAAACACTAGATTAGGATGTATTCCCTTGTTATACAGGTGGGCGCCTAACTTCAATGCTTGAAATGTAAGGACTGAAATGTATTCCTCTGTTCTATGGGCGGGCTCCCAATTTCAACACTTGAAATGAAAAAGACTGAAATGTATTCCTCTCGTTATACAGGTGGGCGCCTGGCAAGAAATATAAAGACTGAATGTATTCCTCTGTTATTATGGGCGGGATCCCAATTTCAACACCTGAAAAGTAAAGACTGAAATGTATGCCTCTGTTATTATGGGCGGGCTCCCAATTTCAACACTTGATAGTAAAAACTGAATGTATGCCTCTGTTATTATGGGCGGGCTCCCAATTTCAATACTTGAAAAAAACTGAATGTATGCCTCTGTTATTATGGGCGGGCTCCCAATTTCAATATCTTAGGAGAAAGATTCATCAGACTAAGATTTTGATCCTAGGAGAAGGTTCGTCAGACTAGGTCTCTATCTTAGGAGAAAAATTCGTCAGACTAAGATTTTGATCCTAGGAGAAGGTTCATCAGACTAGGTCATTTTTTGTTTTTTGGTTATCTTAGGAGAAAGATTCATCAGACTAAGATTTTGATCCTAGGAGAAGGTTCGTCAGACTAGGTCTCTATCTTAGGAGAAAAATTCGTCAGACTAAGATTTTGATCCTAGGAGAAGGTTCATCAGACTAGGTCATTTTTTGTTTTTTGGTTATCTTAGGAGAAAGATTCATCAGACTAAGATTTTGATCCTAGGAGAAGGTTCGTCAGACTAGGTCTCTATCTTAGGAGAAAAATTCGTCAGACTAAGATTTTGATCCTAGGAGAAGGTTCATCAGACTAGGTCTCTATCTTAGGAGAAAAATTCGTCAGACTAAGATTTTGATCCTAGGAGAAGGTTCATCAGACTAGGTCATTTTTGTTTTTTGGTTATCTTAGGAGAAAGATTCATCAGACTAAGATTTTGATCCTAGGAGAAGGTTCGTCAGACTAGGTCTCTATCTTAGGAGAAAAATTCGTCAGACTAAGATTTTGATCCTAGGAGAAGGTTCATCAGACTAGGTCTCTATCTTAGGAGAAAAATTCGTCAGACTAAGAGATTTTGATCCTAGGAGAAGGTTCATCAGACTAGGTCATTTTTGTTTTTTGGTTATCTTAGGAGAAAGATTCATCAGACTAAGATTTTGATCCTAGGAGAAGGTTCGTCAGACTAGGTCTCTATCTTAGGAGAAAAATTCGTCAGACTAAGATTTTGATCCTAGGAGAAGGTTCATCAGACTAGGTCATTTTTTGTTTTTTGGTTATCTTAGGAGAAAGATTCATCAGACTAAGATTTTGATCCTAGGAGAAGGTTCGTCAGACTAGGTCTCTATCTTAGGAGAAAAATTCATCGGACTAAGATTTTGATCCTAGGAGAAGGTTCGTCAGACTAGGTCTCTATCTTAGGAGAAAAATTCGTCAGACTAAGATTTTGATCCTAGGAGAAGGTTCATCAAACTAGGTCATTTTTGTTTTTTGGTATCTTAGGAGAAAGATTCATCAGACTAAGATTTTTTTTGTTTTTGTTTTTTTGTTTTTTTGTTTTTTTTTATCTTTAACAACCACTTAGGAGGAAATGCATCTCCTACGGGTGAAACTGAAACTAAAACTTAGGAGGAAATGCGTCTCCTAGGGGGTAAAACTTAAATTAGGAGGAAATGTGTCTCCTATGGGTAAAACATAAACTTAGGAGGAAATGCGTCTCCTATGGGTAAAACTAACTTAGGAGGAAATGCATCTCCTATGGGTAAGACTCAAACAAACTTAGGAGGAAATGCGTCTCCTATGGGTAAAAACTAAACTTAGGAGGAAATGCATCTCCTATGGGTAAAACTAAAACAACCTTAGGAGGAAATGCATCTCCTATGGGGTGAAACTAAAACAATCTTAGGAGGAAATGCATCTCCTATGGGTGAAACTAAATGAATCTTAGGAGGAAATGCATCTCCTATGGGTAAAACTAAAACTTAGGAGGAAATGCATCTCCTATTGGTGCAACTAAAACGAACTTAGGAGGAAATGCATCTCCTATGGGTAGAACTCTAATGATTTCAAACTAGGAAGTGCGTCTCCTATTAATGAAACCTTCGCTTTTTTTTTTTTGAATTATTTACTTACCTGTGTTGTCCTCCCTCGAAACTGTTGGGGATTATTTAGATGGGGATGACTTTTTACCCCCTTTTTTTTGTTTTTTCATTATTATCTTTTTATTCTTCTTTTTTGATTTTATTCTTTTTTTTCGCATAGCTTCTTCCTTCGAAGACTACCTCCCTTGAGAGTCGTTTTGCCTTTCCCTGAAAGGAACCGCTGAGGATACCGACTTTCCAACCTTGTGTTGGACCCCTCGCAACTTCTAGGGATAACACTTTTGAGGAATTATTTACTTACCTGCTAGGGATAACACTGTTAGGTAAAATGTTATCAGCTGGGGGTACCTGACTTCCAGAAAATTTTCTAAATGGAAGGAAAATTTTCTGCCCCAGTTTGATAATATCCCTTGTGGCATGCAGTTCTGGCATCAATGCCATTTCCTTTACCTGTTTCAAATCAAACAAAATTGTTAGTTTAAAACATGGTGGTTGGTTGTGATACTCCCAACGGGATGGCTTTTCCTTTTTTCCTTCCTTGCTTTGCGTTGCACAACTTGTTGGGGACGATTTTATTTGCTGGGTACAATCCCTTTCTGATGGGGATATCCCTCTTCTTTTGTGGCATAGCTCGGAAACTGGCATTTCCCCGACCTTTTAGTCTAGTATGGATTTCGCCAAATCATGCTCACTGCTTTCCTTGCTTTGTTCATGGGCCTTGGCCTTGAGGTTTATAACTTTTGATAAAGGCAACGGTATCCCTCTTGACGCTTGTCAATCCTTCTGTCAATTCCCTTTTGCTGGGGATATCTTTTTGACACTGGCCTCGCGTTTGTTCCCTGCTGACTATACCACTTGGATGTACTAGTCAGATCTCATTTTGGAAAGCTGATGGCCTATTTGAAGTCATTTCATACTTGTTCTGACCAGACAGACTCTATTGGGGATTTTTCTATGAAAGGAAAAAGATAAAAGGGAACAGAATAAAAAGACAAAGGAAAAAAACATGACTCTTTAACAAAAGAAACTATAAATAAAAAACCCTATCAAATGCAGATACCGACTCTAATGGCCATGACATGCGTATGTGGCCTATCCTCTACCGTCAATCATCTTTCAAGATCTTCAATTGGCGATTCCCCATCTGATTCTCAATCTTATTCGACTTGTAGTGCCCGAAGGGTTTTCACTATCAAGTCTCTCTCATTTTTGGGTTTTCTCTCAGCTTTCATCGCCTTATGGTGCCTGTGAAGGTTTTCACCAATAAGACTCTCTCGTTTTATATCTCTCTCCAGCTGGGGATTTGGAGTGTTGCTGGTATGACTCTTTCTGTTGGAGATTAGAGTCCTTTCTGCTGTGGAACAGAATGTTATGTTCGCCGGTAAGACTCTTCATTTGTCTGACTTGGCATTTTTTGAAAACTGATCAGAAGGTCTTTCTTTGGACTGTAACGTGGGTTTTGGATAAGGCTAGAAAAAAGGTATTAAAGGCTCAAAAATGCATTAATTTTGGGTTATTAATTACAACCTTCGGAATTAGATTTATTTACAACAAACGCAACTTTTGCCCCAGTTTCTTGCTTGGGGATATTTTAATTGATTTTTTTTCATTTTTCAAAACTATGACCGAGCCGTGAAGCGCCTACGTATCCTCTTTGAGGAATCAGGTCAAACGTAGTTCCCAATTCCTCTTTTCATTCCGACTTTCTTTTTTTTTTGTTATCACTTTTCTTTTCTTTCTTCTTTTCCTTTCTCATTGCTCCTTTCTTTTTGTCGTTTTTTTTCTCTTTCTCTCTTTTTCTTTTATTCTTCTTTTTCCATTTTGTTGTTTTCTTTTCTTTCTTTTCTCTTACCTGCCATGCTTGCGTATTTTATTCGTTGCTACTAATTCCGAACGAGGGGTATGAAAGAAAATAAATAAGGCTCAAAGGGCTAACGAAGGATAAAGTGTTTGGGTAGCAGAACAAAATGCCTTCGTCATTCCAGTCTTCAACACATGCCAAGTTCAAACAACAGAATTAAACAATAGATTTATAGTCTCTTCCGATGGTGCCGGACTTGACAATTATATTCAACATTTGTTTGTTCATTTGTCACTTCTAAAACACCGTTGGGCGACACTCTTATTCTCATTATTATGAACGACCCTCATGCCAATTTAGGCGAATCTTTCTTTAACGGTTTTCTTTGTGTTTACCTTGCCCCAGTTCCACATGACTCGGGCTTCAAATAATCCCAAACCGTTTTTATTTCCTTTGAATGCTTTGATCACCTTCCCAGGGTTTTATGATTAACTTTTAAGATTAGGCCCAAACTGGGTGCATGTCATGTCCCTAGAATCGGCATTGAACGAAATGATAAAAGGACTAAACAAAAAGACGACTGGAAATAATAAAAGACCGGACTTTGTATTTAGACTACCGGTGAAATGGTTTAAATAACAAAACAAACAAAACAATCCCGAACAAAATCCTAAAAACAAACTGGATAAGACAACATCCGACTTATAACCCTAATAATCCGAACAACAGAAATGACAACAAAATAAGCCACCAATTGCTTCTTTCTTGTTAACCAAGGAATGGAGCTTCCTCCCATTTTATCAAACTTGGCACCGTAGCCACTGAGCTTTGCATTAGTATTGCAATGACCATTGCCAACTTCAATATCATTGCCCTTAGTCAACAAGTTCCCAATAGGACTCGAATGCTTCCGTCATCAGGCCTGATTCCCGCAGAGTGTGCATCAGGAGGTGCAAGTAAAGGATTATGGGTGTCATTGTCCGGCTTACCATAAACCAACCACCTTAACTTATTTGCAAAACAAACGGGTTAGAATGGACTCAGTCGATCCTCATTATTGACAACATCTTTTTTTTCTTTCTTTTTTTCATTCTTTTTTTTTCCATTCTCTTTTTTTCATTCTTTTTTCTTTTCATTTTTTCATTTTTCATTTCGTTTTCATTCTCCCCTTTCTCTTTTTTTTCATTTCTTTTTTTCATTTTTTTTTCCTTTTTTTCATTTCTTTTTTTTTTGCTGTGGTCGAATCTTATGGAGATTGCCTACGTATCATGACCCCGCATGAATCAGACCTTGCGTAGTTCGGACCAATAAAAATAAACAATAATGAACATTTTTTCTTTTCACTTTCATATTAAACAAACTGGGTTTCAAAGGTTTAAAGATGACCTACAAACTTGAAAATCAAACAAACCACCTATTTTAATCAAAAGGTTTACAAACTTCAAAACAAATGGCCAACTTCCTTCTTCCATTTGCTAATTTTAACCAAATGGTTGTTTTTTGCAAACGTGGCCCTTTCCAACTCTCACATGAATTTTGAGGCCGAGGAGGATTATTTCGACACTTTACAAACTTGTCCATTCTTTTACGAAAATAACCCTTCGACAACTGAAAGATTATCTCTAAGGCTATTTCGGCAAGAACGGTTTAAGACGCGGCCGAAGCTGGCTCGGCTTATTATGACAAAATTCAAACGGTATTCACCTGACCGCTGACTCTTTGTTTTTTTTTTCAAATTATAATGAAACCTTAGTGTTGCAAACACGGTCCTTCAGCGCCTCGGGGACGAAGATTTTTAAGGCTGTATGGGTCCATATCTCAAAATGACCCAAAGGTGGCTGTTTACGCAAAGTCAGCCTTCCGGCGTTCCTTTCGGGAACATTCGGCTATTTATGACAAACAGCATCTCCTGACTTAGTTATGACTCTTTTATTGTCTTTCAAAAATAGGAAACTCAACATTGCAAACACGGCCTGTCAACGTCTCGGGGACGAAGATTTTTAGGCTGTGGGGGTCAAATGGACCAAGTCTTAAAATGACCCAAAAGTGGCTGTTTATGCAAAGTCAGCCTTCCGGCGTCCCTTTCGAGAACATTCGGCTATGTCTTGATAAAACAGCATCACCCGACTTCTTTATGAAACTTGACATATATATTTTTCTATTTTTTGTAAAAGGGGAAATTGGACATCACCCGACTTATTTATGAATAAAAACTTGACATGTTTTTTTATTATTATTATTATTATTATTATTATTATTATTTGTTTTTGGCTTTTTAGCAAAAGGGAGGGGGGGGTTGGACCCGATGAGGGTTTCCTACGTATCTCACATCCGGTGAGAATCAAACCCGCGTAGTTCGGGCAAATAAACTGTTTTTGAGAGGACCCTTTTCCATTTTCTATATTTTTGTTATTATTATTTTCACAACAATCAAATAGACTATTATTCTATTATTTTCATTTATAACAAACAAACGAATTAACGAAAAACATAAAACATTCCTTCTTTTTTGAGAAGGTGGGGTTGGACCCGATGAGGGTTGCCTACGTATCTCACATCCGGTGAGAATCAAACCCGCGTAGTTCGGTCCAATAATGAATAAGAAAATTAACTAACACATTTTTTTTAATTGAGATTTGTGAAAGAACTACTTCCAAATAAGAAAGGAAGTATTATTATTATTTTGATTGATTTCCTTTTTAAAACAAAGACTTCTAAGACATTTTTTGAATTTTCGTTTTTTTCTAAAGAAAAGAAGAAAATATTTTTCGGAATTTTACCTTTAATAAAAGAAATGCTTCTCAAAAATCTATTTTGAATTTTGAAATTTCTTTTCAATTTTGAACAAGAATCAAAATATTTTCGGATCTGTTTTTTTTTATATTATATTATTTTTGAAAACAATTAGAAAGACTTCCTAAAGAAGTCAATAATGGAGAAAATATTTTTGGATTATTTTAATTTTGTCATTTTCATAAACAAATAAATAACACTTATTAAAAACAAGACTTTTTTTTTTTCGTTTTTATGGCAAGACAAACAATTTTCTTTTCTATTAATGCTTTTTTTTTTATAAAACAAACTAATAAGACATATATTTTTTATTTTATATTCTCAAAATTTCGGCAGAGTTTCGACACTACTTGGACATTTGTTTTTTTTTCTTCTAAAATAAGTAGTTATATCTCTACACTGCCATTTCCTCATCTTTTCACGATTTTCTAATTTGTGGAAAATGATGACAACATACAAAATCTTTTGAATTTTCATGCCTTGTTTTTATATGTATTTTTATTTTTTTATATTTATTGTTATTTTCAAAATGTGGCATGGGAAACATAATGATTTCCAAGACTTCTTGGATTCCGCAAATGCTCCCCATGCGCTTTTCCCAACATATGAAGCGTGGGGGACATATGGGAATTCCAAGACTTCTTGGATTCCACAAATGTTCCCCATGTGCTTTCCCAAAAAGCAAGCGTGGGGGACATAGGGAATTCCAAGGCTTCTTGGATTCCACAAATGTTCCCCATGCTTTGATTAAAATAACATCATGCTGGAAATGACCAAATGACCCATTCGCCCTTGACTGAATATAACATGTAGCACATAGGATGCCATAAGATGGTCTATTATTTTCAGGTTGCTTGTCCTAGACGGACCCAACCCCTGTGTTGAGTCCCCTAAGTCAAATGCACATGATGCAAATAAACGTTCCTACTAGGGATCCGGCATGTGGCTTTGTTATACTAAGTTCATAACCTGGGTATTTGTTCTAGACCTGGCTTACCCAAACGGACAGTTTGAGCCGAAGCGGGGGCAACGTACCGGGAGCACGAAAGTCTGCCCGGCCTAGTTACTTGTCCCAACTCCGTCTTATTTGGTATGACTTTAACAGAAAGGTGGGTCACGCGCACGTGTACACCATAAATTCAGAAGACTCAGAAAGAAGGGTTTCGTAGCAGTTTTATATACACAATTCAGATAATATTAAAGCGGTAAAAGCATCATTTAGCACATTAAGCATATATCATGTAAAAATCAGATAATAAATAAAGCCAAATAACAACAATTATTCTAAGCTCGAATTCTTAACCCTGAACCAGTGGTTCTGGGTTAAAAGTCCCCAGCAGAGTCGCCAGAGCTGTCACACCTTCAGAGTCGCCACTTGGGAGATTTAGGGTGTCCCAAGTCACCAATTTTAATCCCGAATCGAGGAAAAGAATGA
Source organism: Nicotiana sylvestris (assembly GCF_000393655.2). NCBI lineage: Eukaryota > Viridiplantae > Streptophyta > Magnoliopsida > Solanales > Solanaceae > Nicotiana > Nicotiana sylvestris. The sequence goes on from NC_091058.1 coordinate 47,750,693, forward strand.
CTCTATATTACAGTCTGCGTACCAGAAATCCGGATAAGGAATTCTGTTAACCCGGGAGAAGGTGTTAGGCATTCCCGAGTTCCGTGGTTCTAGCACGGTCGCTCAACTGTTATATTCGGCTTATTTATCTGATTTTAAATACAATTATGAACCATGTGCAAATTTTATCTTTTACCGCTTTATTATCATTATTTTTTTAGGAATGTGAACATCGCTTAAAACATATCTTTGGACTGTGTCACATGAAATGCACCCACAATCCGAAACATATTTTATTTGATGTTTTAGGATTTGGATTTGGGTCGCATGAAATGCACACCCGAGTTTAAGAAAGTAAATTATTAAACACGCGCCTAAAGAGACTATCGCGTTATTATTTTGCGGAGGCCGTGAAATTCGCTAAACGACCCTCCTGAGTTCTAAGTAATTTTAAACAAGTATTTACTGAGGGCCCCGCAATTTGTGTTTTTATTCGGCGAAGCTCATCTCATTCTTATTTTTTAAAAGGAATTTGCAACGTCATGGACATGCATCTCGGGCCACGTCACAATCAATGTGCCCGTGACTAGAGACATATTTCGACTTCGTTGAGATTTGGATTTGGGTCACATAAATGTGCACCCGAGTTCAGGGAGATAACATTATTAAAGGCGCGCCTAAATCAACTAGCGCATTATTATTTTGGGTAGGGCCGTGAAATTTGCTAAACGGCCCGTCCCGGAATCTAAGTATTTAGTATATACATTCAGAGGGCCCCGCAGCTTGTGCATTTTTCGAGGCTCGTCTCATTTTTATTAAAGGCAAGCCTAAAAACAATTGTGATTTTCTACCCATGACGTCATCTGAGGTTAAATGAAAACAACGATTCTAATAAGTAATAATATCCATGGTAAAATGAAAAAAAAAACGATTCAACCAAGAAGACTCACAAACCGTTCATACGTTCTCACATTTACTTTAAGCATGCAATAACTATCCATAAAATAAACATTTTTTAACAAAACAACAAAAAATTGCATTCGACATTCATCAGTATCAAATACTCTCATTCGCATTGAATCATAACACGCGAAACGAACAAATGAAACAAAGGACGAAGAACACCAACCTTCGAACCTCTACAATTCTAGAACGGCAAACAGTGCCTCCTACGGAACTCGAACCGGACTTCACTCGACGAGGAACAATGATGAAACCTCGGACGAACACCTCGACGTACCGGACCTCGACGAACCAAAGTCGACCTCGATGGACTACACGACGATAGTGAACGAACAACGATAACTGGGCTGATTGGCCGTCGACTGGTGGTGTTTGACGACGGGCAGCGGGGTTAAGCTTGTTGCTATGGCTGGCTATGGTGTTCGCCGCTGTCCGGGGGTGAGTGATAATATGGGACGATGAGACTGGGGAACTGTTGGGTCGACAGGGAGCTGGGTAGCAGGTAGCGACAGTAGGGTCGAGGGCTGTGGAGGTGCTATGGTGACGATGGTTATGGTGTTGGTTTTGGGCAGTCGGGAAGGTGACGCAACAGCAGCAGCGACAGCTACTGCTCGACGGGGCTGGTGGTTGACGACGAGGGGTCAGCTGTTGGTGGACTGCTTGGTCGACAAGGCTGGATGACGGGACTGGTGTGTGGTGGTTTCCGGCGTTGGTTTGGACAATGACGACGCAAGAGCTCGCTGACCGGCGGATAGGGTGGTGCGACTGTGGTTTTGGGGTTGTTGGTTGTGGCGTTTGGACGGTGGGGTTGCGGGCAGCAATGGTGGTGGTGTTCGGACAGTAGTCGATGGCCGGGGCTGGATGGGTCGTTTGGTGAGTTGAAGAAGAAGACGATGGTGTCTTCCTCTTCAGGTGGTTTGGCTTTTTGGCGACGGGGATGCGACGGGCCTGTTTGGTTACGACAGTGGGTCGACGGAGGGAAGGGATCGTTTGTGGTGGTGTTGAGGCGGAGAGGGAGCTGGGGGAAGGTGACGGGGTCTCTTTTTTTTCCGTAGGGTTTTTCTTCTTCTTCTTTTATAAAGAAGAAGATGATGAACAATACTCATTTTTTCAAAATTCAAAAGTCCCCCCCCCCTTTTGGCCTTTTTTGTCCGTGTATTTGATACACAATGCCCATAAAATGAGCCCCACGCGTGGTGGGGTTCAAGGTTTGTGTCCCCCACACGTGGTGGGGTTCCCCATGTGTCTTGGACACGGTTTATTATGGGCTAGGTTCGAAAATTAGGCCTAAAACCGGGTAGTTTGAACCCGAATATTATTCTTTTGCCCGGACCCGAGAAATAGGAACACGTTGCTTAACTAATCCTATGTAAGCAAAATAACTACAAAAAATAAGACTAGTATTTAAACAAAACTATATCTTTTTTTTTAAAATATTTTTCAAGATTTAAAATAGCTACAAAATATTAATAAAACTATTTTTTTGTAATTTTCGTTTTTAAATATTAAGATAAAATATGAGGTAATATTTTTGTATTTTTCAAAGTTAAAAATGACTATAAAACCTTAATAGAACTATATTTTTTTGTAATTTTCGAAATTATATAAAGTACAAAAATAAAGTGCAATTTTTGTATTTTTCAAGTTTATGAGAGATACATAAACTAAAATTTATATATATATTTTTTTGAAATTTTCTTTTTGCAACGAAAATAAAGTAAAAATAGTTAAAATGGCTATACTAGTCCTAAATTAGATATTTAAGCTTAAAAACGTAAAAATTCCCGGGGAGGGTCAAAAATCACGTGCTTACACTATATATTAGTAATTTCTTAATTTGACAAAAAAAAGCAAAAGATACTTTTAACCTGCAAAAGATAAATAATATATTAAAAATATTGTACCACAGTAAGCCACAAATAAAATACAAATATGTTTATAGATCCGAAAATAATAGATAACTAAACTAAAGAATAAGACTAATTGTTTTTCAATATTACAAGAGCATTTTTTTCTGAAACTTCTTTTAGAAAATTCTGGCTCACTTTCATCTTCATTCTCTTGTTTGGTTCTGTCATAAACCCATAACAATGTACCAAGTCGTTTGCAATGTTACTCTGCATCGAAGTCAACTGGAATTGGTCTTTGATGGATATGATACTCAGTAAAAGATGCCACATATATATCATAATCACTAAAAAAAGGTGAAGAGAAGTTAGAAGGATTCCACACCCTTTAATAATATATTATTATTTTATGAAATAAAATAAATTAAAAATTAACATATGCATGTTCTTGTTGTGGTAAATTATCAACCATGTGAATAGCTAACGGATCAATAAGTGGATTGTCTCTGTAATAATAATATATTATTAATACTCTTGTCAGTACATGAGTAATACATCAACATACAAGATATACATATAGTTAAAAAATTGTGTTTGATAGACATGTAGATATACACAATATCCACATAGTAGAGTGTTTTAATATACAAAGCATTATACAATTAATTTCATGATGTATATGTGATTATAAATGACAATACTTGGTGACGACCGAACCAGTCGTCTCATGAGTTACCGCTCTGTTTTCTCCATTTCTGCTTCTTATTGCTTTGTGTATCAGTTCTATATGTGATCGGGTTGGTTAGCTCGGGTTCGGAAAGGATTTGGTAAGGTTTGAGACACTTAGTCTCTTTTGAGGAAGCTTAAGTTGGAAAAGTCAACCGGATGTTGACTTATGAGTTAGAGGGCTCGGATGCGAGTTCTGATGGTTCGGATAGCTTCGGGAGGTGATTTGGGACTAATAAGCGTGATCAGAATTTGTTTCGGAGGTCCGGAGTAGATTTAGGCTTGAATTGGCGAAATTGGATTTTTGGCGTTTTCCGGTTAGTAGGTGAGATTTTGATATATGGGTCGGAATGGAAGTCCAGGAGTTGCAGTAATTCCGTTGGATTATTTGGGATGTGTATGCAAAATTTCAGGTCATTTGAATGTGGTTTGATATACTTTTTGATCAAAAGAGAAATTCGGAAGATTTTTGGAAACTTAAGCTTGAATCCGATGCGTTTTGGTTGATTCGATGTTGTTTGAGGTATTTTGAAGATTGGTATAAGTTTTAATAAGGTTATGGGATATGTTTGTATTTTTGGTTGAGGTCCCGGGGGCCTCGGGGTAATTTCGGATGGTTGACGGAAGGAATGGAAGTTTGAATGGCAGTTGAAGTTGGAATTCTACTGTCATAACCGCATCTGCAGTTGGGAGGCCGCAGGTGTGACCCCGCAGATGCGGAAAAGAAGTTGCAGAAGCGGAAAGGAGCTAGGAAGGTTATGACCACAGAAGCAGTTGGTGAACCGCACCTGCGACGGCGCAGGTGCGGCTAGTGCATCGCAGATGCGGAATTTTGTGGCTTAAGTGAAAACTTCAGAGGCGGTTCAAGGACCACAAATGTGGTACCGCAAAAGCGTTAATTTGGCCCCAGATGCGAAATCCCTGGTCTAGAAGGTATAAATTATTTCCTTCGTGATTTTTGAGCTATTCCACCATTGCTAAGTCGGTTTTTGGAGTTTTTGGGCGATTTGAAGAAGGGTTTCAAGGGGACTTCATTGAGATAAAGATTTTGAACCTAAAACTCGTTCCTATGGTATTATTTCACGAATTAGAGATATAATTAATGGATTTTAAGGGTTAAAATTGGGGAAACTAGGGCTTGGTATTGGAGACCTAGACTTGAGGATTTGAGGGGCCAATTGTGGTCGGGTTTTGGAAATTTCGGAATTGATGTTGTAAATTGATTATTTTCACTTGGGCTTCATTACCTTAGCATATTTTGATGTCGTGATTCTGATTTTTGATAGATTCAACGCGAGTGGAGGCCGATTCGAGGGGCAAAGACATCGTGGGCTAGAGTTTGGACCGGATTGAGGTGAGTAATGATTGTAAATATTATCCTGAGGGTATGAAACCCTGGATTGCACATCATTGTGCTATATTGAGGTGATGCACACGCTAGATGGCGAGCGTGGGGTCGTGCACTGTTGGGGATTGTGACTTAGTCCATCCCGAATAATTGTTTTACCACGTATTTGACTAAAAACTATTTGCTATCATCATGTTTTGGGCTGAATGCTATATTTGGGCCTCGTGCCAACTATTTGAACCCTTAGGGGGATTTTTTTATTGATATTTCCTCACTATTTTGACTTTATACTTGAACTCAGTCATGCTATATTCTACTATTTTCATAACTCAGTCATGTTTACTCTGCTTTAACATTTTAAATGATATTTCAAATGTTATTTTGGGCTGAGCATCATGTTTTACTGTTGTCCGAGTGACTTTTGGGATTTTGACTGAGTAAGGTTGAGGGCCTATGTTGTGAGGAAACACTTGATTATGATTATGAGGCCGAGGGCCTGAGATTTGTACGCCATGAGGTGACTTGTTGATATGAGGCCGAGGGCCTAGTGATGAAGCCACGAGATGGCTAGATATTGCGCTTGGGCCGTAAGGAGCCCCTGCAGGAACGTGCATACCCCCAGTGAGCGCGGGTACCCATTGTAATGTGAGATATAGCCCGAGGGGCTGGTGTTGTTCTATGATATTGCCCGAGGGGCGAATTTTGTTGACATTGTGCCCGAGGGGCGATCCTTTATGTGTTTATCTTTCTTAGTTGCCTGTCAATTACCTGTTTAAATTGTCAAAAAGTCACTTCATGAAGTTTAAACTAAACTAAAATGACTTCACATATCTTCACTAATCCACTATTTTTACTGGCTTTTACTACTTCATTATAGCCTGTAATATGGCTTACGTGATTTCATATTTCTCAGTCTTTATTTATGATTATTACTCACTGAGTTGGAGTACTTACTTTACTCCCTGCACCCCGTGTGCAGATTCAGGCGCTGCTGATCCTACTTGCGAGGGTTGAGCGCTCCCGACAGATTTCGAAGTTCACGAGGTAGCTGCTCGACGTCCGCAGCCCAGTGCTTCTCCCCCTTTTATCTCATTTCCTTTCCCTTATTAGTGATTCTGTAGTAGCTTTGTAGACTCTTCAGAATTGTATTAAATTGATAGATGCTCATGACTAGTGACACCCCGATGTCGGGCTGTGTTGAGCTTATTTTCCGCAATTGTACTGTCTCACCTTATCTATTTGGGATATTTAGTATGTGTAAGACTTAATTGTATTATCTTAACTACTTAAAATGAATTGGGAATGTGTCAGCTGGCCTTGTCTTCACGAGAGGGGCCATCACGACCAGGTCCAGGTTTAGGATCGTGACAAGTTGGTATCAGAGCCTAGGTTACATAAGTCTCATGAGTCATGAGCAGGTTTAGTAGAGACTCGCGGATCGGTACAGAGACATCTGTATTTATCCTCGAGAGGCTACATAACCTTTAGGAAAACATCATATTCTTAAAATTCTTGTCGTGCGAATTTGTTGATCCGAGTACTAAACTTTTGTTATTCTATTCTCTTACTAGATGGTGAGGACGCGCTACCGGTCAGGATGGACGACCACCAGTACCACAAGCTATGGCCACTAGAGGTCGGGGACGCGGTCATGGTAGGGGCAGAGGTGTGGCCCGCACAACAGCTAGGGCAGCACCTACAGACCCACCAACCACCCCAGTTCAGGATCAGGTTCCAGTTGTGGATGCTCCAGCAGCACCAACTGTGCCCATTGTGATTTTGGGTCTTCAAGAGGCCTTGGCTCAGATTCTATCATTTTGCACTAGCCTAGCTTAGGCGGTCTCAGTTACTACAGCCGCAACTACTTCTCAGGTCGGGGAGGCACTCAGACTCCCTCCGCTCGTACACCTGAGCAGGTCATGTAGGAACTTCAGACACCGAGGGAGCATCTAGCCCAGTCGGTTGCAGCTGCTCAAGACTATGTAGTTCCTTTCATGCCGGAGGACAAGCAACGTAGGTTGGAGAGGTTTGGTAGACTTCAGTCTCCAACCTTGAATGGTGCAGAGGGCGAGGATACCCAAGGTTTCTTGGATAAGTGTTAGAGGATGCTTCGTACAACGGGTATTCTGGAGAGCAGCATGGTCGCTTTCACTACTCATAAGTTTTCTGGAGCTGCCTTCACTTAGCGGGAGGCTTTTGAGAGGCGTAGGCCTGTTGGTGCAGCACCCCTTACCTGGCAGCAGTTCTCCGTTCTCTTTCTAGAGAAGTATGTGCCGCAATCTCGCAGAGAGGAGCTGCACATGTAGTTTGAGTGGTTGTGTCAGGGAGAGATGACTGTGAAGCAGTATGAGATGAGGTTCTCTGAGTTAGCTCGCCATGCAATTTGTTTGGTTCCGACAGATAGATAGAGGATTAGGAGGTTTGTTGATGCATCTATTTCTACCGAGGCGATCGGCCCGATCCACAAATATCAATTAATATCAAGAAAACACATGAAGGCGCATTCATTTCCAAATAAATTCATACAAGTGTCCAACAAGTGTATACATTCGCTTATATTCCTTTCCAAGTCTCTAGCATACCCTAAGTGATCATATTAGCAAGAAAATATAGAGACATTCACAATATAGCATGGTGCGGGTCCTAGACTACCCGGACAATTAGCATAATAGTAGCTACACATGGACTCTCGTCACCTATTGCGTACGTAGCCCCCACATTTAGTAGCAATTATTCAATTATTACACCTATGGGAACAATTCCCTCTTACAAGGTTATAAAGGAGACTCACCTTACTCCAAAGTGCACTTTCAATATCAAGAACGAGCCCGAACTCTCAATTTGGAGCCGAACGATCCAAATTAGTTAAATGAGGTAGGAACTAGTCAATATAACCTCACAAGATCATATTCTAGCTATTTAAGCAATTTTCCAACCCTTGACACAAGTTTCCTAAAATCTCAAGGTGGAAGTCGTCTCCCAAAATCTCCCAAAATCGCCAAAATAAGTGCAGTAATTCCTTAAGTTAAAGTTAAAACTAGAAATAAATAGTAATGTGCCAAAAATAATCATACATCCCCAAAATAGAAGTCTAAGGTGTGTGCCAAGACCTGGTGCCACAAGTAGTGGGCAACTAGCAGAATGTACAAAAGAATAAAACTATCCTCTATCCCAAATAGAATAGACAGCAAAAGTAAAAAAAGAATCCATCAAGTTGCTGAACGACACAGGAAGAGGCAACTCACCGTGGAAGTCTCGGACTATGAATCAGGGGCACGCACCAGACTGGTAGCCAGATATACCTGCCTCAGATCCTGTACAATTAAGCACAAAAATGTAGTATGAGTACATAAACAATATGTACCCCGTAATTATTCCGTCTAATCTCGAAGAAGTAGAGACGAGAGGTCGACTTGATACTTACTAAGGTCAAATAATATAATAAAGTGTCACGCTAATCATGTGGGTCACAATTACTCAACAGTTTATGGCAAGAGGTAATAAGTCGTGATCTTAACCATTTTATAGTTAGCCATTTATATTTCAAATATTTATTTAGCAGAACAAGTCATGGATAAGATTTCACATAGATATCATATGCAAATTATGCCAAGGTCGACGGCCAGATCCAACAGAAAATAAATTGTGCACTGCCAGAGGTTCGAATGACGCGAATCATAGATGCATCTATTTCTACCGAGGTGATTGGCCCGATCCACAAATATCAATTAATATCAAGAAAACACATGAAGGCGCATTCATTTCCAAACAAATTCATACAAGTGTCCAACAAGTGTATACATTCGCTTATATTCCTTTCCAAGTCTCTAGCATATCCTAAGTGATCACATTAGCAAGAAAATATAGAGACATTCACAATATAGCATGGTATGGGTCCTAGACTACCCGGACAATTAGCATAATAGTAGCTACGCACGGACTCTCGTCACCTTGTGCGTACGTAGCCCCCACATTTAGTAGCAATTATTCAATCATTACACCTATGGTGATAATTCCCTCTTACAAGGTTATAAAGGAGACTCACCTTACTCCAAAGTGCACTTCCAATACCAAGAACGAGCCCGAACTCTCAATTTGGAGCCGAACGATCCAAACTAGTTAAATGAGGTAGGAACTAGTCAATATAAGTTCACAAGATCATATTCTAGCTATTTAAGCAATTTCCCAACCCTTGACACAAGTTTTCTAAAATATGACCCCGGGCCCACGTGCCTGGATTCCGAAATTTTTCAAAGGAAGTTGTTCTCTATAGCCTAATGATCAATAATATATGATTTCTAATTCGTTTCATAACAAATTTCGTGGTTAAATCTAACTTTTTGTTAAAACTCTAGATTTTGCTCTAACCCCTTGATTTTACCTAAATCCTAGTATTTAATCTACCTAAGACACAAGTATTAAACTAAGAATAGGTGGGTTAAACTTACCTCAAGATGCTAGGTGGAAGTCTTCTCTCAAAAGCTCCCAAAATCTCCAATGGAGGAGTGAAAAATGGCAAAAATGACTTAGAGCCCGTATTAATGAAGCTCAATACTTCAGCGATTTCCGCATCTGCGGTCAGGGGACCGCATCTGCGATCCCGCTTCTGCGAGAAATTGGGTGCATCTGCAGAACCGGTCAAACGGGCTGTTACCGCTTCTGCGGAGCTGCTTCTACAGCTTGGGAGCCGCTTCTGCGGTTCTGGGCTTGGCCGACCTTGGCCGCATCTGCGATAGGCAGACCGCTTCTGCGGTTTCGCACCTTTGGTCGACCAACCGCAGGTGTGGTTATGACAGAAGCAGATGCTTCAACACTTCTTAACATTTCCAACTTCACTCGAGCCTCGTCCGATTGACGCTCGGGGCTCCCGGGCGCCGCCCGAACATACCAACAAGTCTGAAATCATGAAACGAACCTACTCAAACCTTCAGAACGCCCGAAACAACGCTAAATCTAAGAATCACCCCCTAAAACCAATTGAATCAAACTTATGAACTTCAAGTTCTTAATTTTCCTCTAACAAGCCGAAATGCCCTTAAACTACTTGGATTGACACCAAATTTTGCGGGCAAGTCTCAAATGTTATATTGGACCTGTACCGGGCTCCGGAACCAACATACGAGCCCAATACCCATGTGATCAATCATTATTTAGTTTGTATAACAAAGGCACCCAAATACCCTCAAGTGTTGTATGTTAGCCTTATGCTTATGAATCATAGGGACGTTTATCATTCAGAACTATTGATAGCAGTCTGTTGATGACCCCAATACGTTAAAGGAATTCTCCCTTGAAATCTCAAGGCTCTTGCTACCTCCAGTATGTGTCTATGCTTTCTCTCAGCTATTCCATTCTGTTGAGGAGTATAGACACAAGTTCTTTAATGCATAATTCCATGACTCTGGAAAAGAGCACTGCACTCATTGTTCAAAAATTCTCTTCCATTGTCAGATCCGAATGCTTTGATTGTTCTATTAAACTGGTTCTATACCAATTTGATGAAATTTTTCAGCACAACTATTACATCACTTTTTAGTTTCAACGAGTATAACCAAGTCAGTCTAGAATGGTCATCCATTATATGCCCCTCATACATCAATATATAATAAGTTGAAAACTTCATCAGTTCTGCTAGTACTGTGTGGAAAGGGCAGCTTGGTGTGTCCAGCTAAAGGAGATACAATACATTGTTCCACCTAACTTTTACAACTACTCTGAGAAAAATGATTTTTTTTTTCAATTTTTCCATGTTTGGTTGGCTTAAATGTTTTGGAAAATATTTTCCTCATGGACTCATTTTTCTCCAATTGGAGGAAATATTTTCCCTATCAAGAGAAGGGAAATCTTTTTCCAGAACTCCTTCTCAATCTTTTCCACCCTATTCTCCATCCCCGCCAACCCCCACCAACCCAACCCACCCCAACCCCCACCCATAACCGCCCCACCTCCACCCTAAATAAAAACATATTAATAGTACTTTCTTTTCATATTGGAGCTAGATAGATATTTTTTTTCATTTCAACGAATGAGTTTTTTTTCATGATAAAAAAAGTATTTTTTTTTCATTTTAACAAAAAAATACTTTCTTTTCATGATTTTTTTCATTTCAACCAAAAAGTATTTTCTTTTCATGATGTTAAAAAAGTATTTTTTTTCATTTCAATAAAATATTTTCTTTTCATGATGTAGAAAAAATATTTTCTTTTGTTTCAATAAAATGAGTACTTTATTTTCATGTTATAGAAAAAATACTTTCTTTTTCAACCAAAAAAAAGTGTATTTTCTTTTTAGTTATGGAGCACAAATTACAACATTATTTTTGCGTAAAAAATAAAGCAGTACATTAGTTTCTTTGGGTTTGTGTGAATTTTTAGAGACTTGGGGGAAGGGGGGAGGGGTGAGGAGAGTAGCATAAAAAAATATTTTCCTAAAAAATATACTCTCTAGCCAAACACTAGAAAATATTTTCCGGAAAGAATTTTTCACTCACCAACCAAACAAGGGAAAATAAGTAATAAAACCACTCATTTTCCATAAAAATATTTTCTAGAAAAATATTTTTCATGAAAAACATTTTCCTTCGTACCAAATACACCCTTAGTGTCGTTACTGAAGCATGACCTAGCCTAGTATGCCAGAGTTTAATATCATGTTTCTCCTTGTTTGCAATCAAGCTAGTTATCTGAGTAGTACTGTATTTAGCATAGACTTGAGCAAGCAGATAGAGTCCCCCTCTCTCCTTACAAATCCCCCTCACCTTCCCACTGCAAAGATCTTGGAACACACAAAATTCAGAAAAGAACGGAGCTGAGAATCTCAGTTCCTTTGTGAGTTTTGATACTGATAGCAGTTATATTTAAAATCTGGGATGTATAGCACATTGCTCATTACTTCCTTATCTATCAATTTACAGGATCTTGTGTGAGTTACATGTGTAAATGAACCATTAGGCAGGCTAACTCTTTTATCTTTTGGATCACCTATTTTAATTGTGTTATCCAATAAGTTCAAATAAGTAGTCATGTGACATGTTGATCAAGTATCTATGATCCATTCCTTGTTGCTAGATTCTACCAAAAAAGCAGTGATAGCTTCATTACCTGAACTGTCAGTTATATTTTCCTTGCTAAGCAGTTTCAAAATCTGCTCGCATTGTTCTGGTGTGAAGTAAGGTCTTCTGATCCCTTCAGAGTTCATCAGTCCCTCTGTTGTATTGGCATAGCTTCTACCCTGTGCATCTTGTTTCTTGTTATCATTCACAACATTGTTAGCTGTATTTCCTCCATATTTCTTCTTAGTTTTGAAATCAGTGGGATATCCAATTGCCCCTGCGGAGAATTTAGTTACACCCTTTTCAACTCTCTTTATTCTTTTTTAAAGCCATTTTCATCCTTTTCTTCCGTGCTTTTGCAAATTTGTTCTACTGAAAGCGGAGAACTTGTGCTTTTTCTTTCTTTTGTTTCCTTTTAAGCATACAAGTTTTGATTGAGTTTTATTTTCCTTATTCGTGGTGTAAATTAAATGATTTTCATTCTTCAGCGTATTTTTGGGATTCTTAAGCATGCCAGTTGCAGTAGGCTTAAAGAGGTTTGAGGTGTGAAGTAGAAGGTATTTGGTCTTTTTGTAACAATTCCTTCACGAAAGGAGCTGCCTTGCTCAGTCTTTCTTTGGAAAATGAAATATTTTGAATAGTGGACAATATTACAACAACATTCAAAGCAATCCCTTCAATTCCTTTGGAAAATAGAGTATGCATGATGCTCATAAATGCAAAGCAATTCACACCTTTTTCTTGAAAATCCAAAGGAAGTTCCTGCAGCTTAATTAAACCAAACAATATTAATAAGTTCCCTGGAAAATAGAGCATGCCTCAACATAAAAAGAGAAGTTCTAGAACTTTATCCAAAATTTACAAAATAGTAATATAAACTTATTTGGAAATAAACAAACAATCAAGGAGGACAGAATGGAATTAAAAGCTACTGCATTTAGCAAAAGGTGTTTTCTTTTAAAAGAACTTGAAACTTGCAATATGTAAAATAGAATTTCTTAAAAATAAGCTTTATCTGCTTCTTCATCATTGTACGGACAGAAAAGGGAAATAAAATTAAAGAAACCCACATAAGCAACTAAGATTATCAGATAAAAAAGTGGTGGTACCAAAGGATCCCAGGGCTTGTGAAGCAGTGTCCAGCCTAGGCTTTCATGCATCTTGTTCAATCTAGCACATAGAACAGTACTAATCTTAAGCTGTTTTTGTTCAATTTATTGGATTTTTCATGTAATTATCTATTTTTAACCGCTAATGAAGAAAGCTTTTGCTTTTCAGTTTTCTTTGAGAGTGGCTCTTGTTGATACATGCAATCAGTACCAATACACCCTTTTAAAGTTCACAAAAGAAGTTTCAATTTTATAAGAAAATAGATTAAAATAGCTTCAAATTCAGTCACTTCTATGTTCTTGAAACTATTCCTTATTGTAAACATGTATTTTTTTACCCTCCCCGAGACTTTACACATTTTAGCGTTTAAATAATTAGTTTAGTTCTAATATCGCTATTTTAATTAGTTTTGATTCTTTTACTTTATTTTATCATAAAAAAATGAAAATTACAAAAATATTTTTCTTTTATTTAGCTAATTAATATTTTATCTAGTTACTTTTAATTTATCTATCTTACATAAAATTTAAAAATACAAAAATAGTTCCACTATGTTTTTAGGAATATTATTTTAATTTTACAACAATTTTTCTATTTTTATCTTTTAGTATGATATTTGATAAATACCAAAAATAGACTTGTTTTAACGGTTAGTTTTATTTTAATAGTTATTTTACATTAGTAGGATTAATTAGTAAATGGGGTAGTATTTTTAGTCTTGTCAAGGAGAAAGAATAAAATTTGGCCTCAAACAACCCATTTTTTAGGCCTAATTTTCGGACCTTTAGCCCATAAATTCAAACCCAATATCCCTATGACCTAAGAAACCTAATTATTAAAGGCCTAATACATACGGAGACGCTTAAAGTTGGGACGATTTTTCATTTAGACACCTAAACTCAAAGATGTTCCTATTAAGCACTTATACTACCCGAAACTTATTCCAATTGAGCACTTCTTGCTGAGTTGGCACATAAAGTGAGTTTCACCCAATATAGGCGAGTGAATACTCAAAAAACAGATTTTTTTTTATTTCCTTCTTCTTCTCCCTCCCGTAACAAAGCTTATCCCCTTACAATGAGTCTCAACTTGCTTTCCAATAAATTTATTGTTCCAAATCAAACATCAAACTCCTTGAAGACAAGGAAATTGAAGAAAATAACGCTTGATTCGAAGCGGGTTGTGTTGATTTTTAAAACTTTATTGGGTCAATTAGCATCTTTTAGATCTGTTGCACTTAGTTTTGGACTTAATTAGAAATATTCTAGATTTTCGCTTTTGAGTTCTTGCCAAATGGAGAAGACATGGATAAAATTTTTGGTGATAGTGGAGTGAGGATGAAGAAAGGGTGGTTAGTGGTGGCGGGTAGTCCCCATCTCCTCACAGTCAGAATCCGGCGGCCTCATCCTCTCCAAAAAAACAACGACCCCCATCTTCTTCTTCAACCCTAAGAAACCAGCTGCACCCCATCTACTCATCTCCAGCCGCCACCGAAACAAACGAGGCACTACCACACTGCCGCTGGGCTTCTGCATTTTTTCAAAAGGAGGACCTAAATCACTCTAGTTTGGATTCGATTGTTATAGATTGAGTTATATTGTAAAGAAATTGTAGAATTCAAGTATAAAAAATACCATTGTCATACACCTTTCCTGCAATTTGTTTGTAATTTCTAGTTACCCAACTTTAAAAAGTAGAATTTCAGCCTTTGTCCTCCATTAAAAGGAAAACGAAGAAGCACTAATTTATCTCTTTGTTGATGGATTTGAGGATATGCTGTATTTTTGGTGATTCAAAAGATTGAAGGGTGAAGAACACACATGAACATATAGTGAAGCTGCTGAGTTAAGTAGTGTTTTTAGGTTTTTTCCTTTTTTATTACTCAAAATAATATATGTCTTTTTTTTATTTGTCATTCGCCACGTTAGCAGCGAATGCATTGCACAAACTTTATAAGTGCTCAATAGGAACACCCTTAAGTTTAAGGGGTCGTTTGGTAGGAGATATTAGAAAAAATAATGCAAGCATTAGCTATATGCATTACTAATACCTTGTTTGGTACCTTTTTTCAACTTGTGTATAACTAATACTTGTATTATTAGTTATACATCATACTTGGCATTATCCTATGCATAAGTAATGCATAGAAAACCATGGCATTAGTACCAAGGCTTTAATGCATGCATTAGCATGATTAAAGATAATATTGTCCTTAAAATCCCTTAAAGTTAGAGAATATGGAGAGCATTTTTGTAAACAACTATTTTTTTAAAAAAATTATGCAATGCATTATAATTTTAATACACCACACCAAACAATAGATAAAAAATAATATTTGCATAACTAATGCTTGCATTACTAATACATGCATTATTAATACACATTATTCCGCACTATGCTTATACACCCTACCAAACGACCCCTTAAGTGTTTAAATGAGAAATCAACAACAACAACAACAACAACAACAACGACCCAGTATAATCCCACAAGTGGGGTCTGGGGAGGGTAATATGTACGCAGACCTTACCTCTACCCCGAAGGGTAGAGAGACTGTTTCCAGGAGACCCTCGGCTCAAAAAAGCAATAGGAGATGACATATTAGTACCATAAAAATGCGTAATAAAAATAACAACAATATATAAGAGATATGAAATATGAAATACAGAATACGAAATACGAAATATGAAATAGATGGCTGGTATAGTACAACTAGAAGGTAAAGCCCTGCTTCAATAGACGACCAATGACATTCCTAGTCAAACTCCTAACTGGATAGTCTCACTCTATTGTGCTGTAGAAATATTCACACTCTCCCCTAACCTACAACCTTAATGCTCGACCTCCATACTTCCCTATCAAGGGCCATGTCCTCAGCAATCCTAAGTCGCGCCATGTCCTGTCTGATAACCTCTCCCCAATACTTCTTAGGTCTTCCTCTACCTCTCCGCGTGCCCACTACATCCAGTCGCTCACACCTCCTCACCTGTGCATCAGTGCTCCTCCTCTGAATGTGCCCGAACCATCTGAGTCTTACTTCCCGCATCTTGTCCTCCATGGGGGCCACACCCACCTTCTCTCGAATATCTTCATTCCTAATCTTATCCATCCTTGTATGCCCGCACATCCACCTCAACATCCTCATCTCTGCTACTTTCATCTTCTGGATGTGTGAGTTCTTTACCGGCCAACATTCAGTTCCATACAACATGGCAGGCCTAACCACTGCTCTATAAAACTTACCTTTTAGTAACGGTGGCACTTTCTTGTCACACAAGACTCCCGACGCTAACCTCCACTTCATCCACCCCACCCCTATACGGTGTGTGACATCCTCGTCAATTTCCCCGATCCCCTGAATAACCGATCCAAGGTACTTGAAACTACCTCTCTTGGGAATGACTTGAGAGTCAAGCCTCACTTCAACTCCCGCTTCCATCGGCTCAACTCCAAATTTGCACTCGAGGTATTCCGTCTTCGTCCTACTCAACTTGAAACCTTTAGACTCAAGAGCATGTCTCCAAATCTCTAGCCTCTCGTTGACGCCGCCTCTTGTCTCGTCAATTAGAATAATGTCATCAGCAAATAGCATGCACCATGGAACCTCCCCTTGAATATGATGAGTCAGTGCATCCATCACCAGGGCAAATAGGAATGGGCTGAGCGCAGACCCTTGGTGCAACCCCGTAATAACTGGAAAGTGTTCAGAGTCGCCTCCTACTGTCCTAACCCGAGTCTTAGCTCCATCATACATGTCTTTAATCACCCTAATATAGTTACTCGGGACCCCTTTATCCTCTAAGCAGCTCCATAAGACCTTCCTAGGAACCTTATCGTACGCTTTCTCCAGATCAATAAACACCATGTGGAGATCCTTCTTCTTATCTCTGTACTGTTCCACCATCCTCCTAATAAGGTGGATAGCTTCTGTGGTAGATCGTCCCGGCATGAACCCGAACTGGTTGTCTGAAATAGACACCGTCCTTCGCACTCTCATTTCTACCACTCTCTCCCAAACTTTCATGGTATGACTTAGTAATTTGATGCCCCTATAGTTGTTACAGCTCTGGACATCACCTTTGTTCTTATACAACGGGACCATTGTACTCCACCTCCACTCTTCAGGCATTCTATTAGTCTTGAATATAACACTAAACAATGCAGTAAGTCATTCCAAGCCTGCTCTACCCACACACCTCCACAGTTCAACCGGAATTTCGTCTGGCCCGGTAGCTCTGCCCCTTCTCATCTTACGCATTGCCTCCATGACTTCATCGATCTCAATGTCCCTACAATTACTTAATTCATGGTGACTGTCGGCATTCCTCAATTCCCCAAGTATAATATCCTGATCCCCTTCTTCACTTAGAAGTTTATGAAAGTAGGTCTGCCACCTCCTCTTAATCTGGTCATCTCCCATCAAAACTTTGCCGTCATCATCTTTTATGCACCTCACTTGGTCCAGATCCCGAGTTGTCCTCTCTCTCGCCTTAGCGAGTCGGAATAACTTCTTCTCCCCACCTTTGTTCCTTAGTTCCTCATACAGACGAGCAAAAGTTGTCGTCTTAGCCTCCGTCACTGCCATCTTCGCCTCCTTCCTAGCTACCTTATACCTTTGACTGTTCTCTCTCTTCTCCTCTTCGTCAGTGCTCCCTACTAACCTTAGGTAAGCCGTCTTCTTTGCTTCCACTTTACCTTGGACAACCGCATTCCACCACCAATCTCCTTTGTGTCCACCATAGTGGCCCGTAGATATCCCTAACACCTCTCTCGCCGCCTTTCTTATACAGTCCGCCGTCGTCGACCACATTGTGTTTGCGTCCCCACTACTTCTCCAAGCTCCCATTACCGATAACCTTCCTTCCAACTCTTTAGCTTTATCCTTAGTTAAGGTGCCCCACCTAATCCTGGGGCGTCCTTGTACTGACCTCTTCTTCCTCCTTATCCTAATACAAATGTCCATCACCAAAAGCCTATGCTGCGTAGAGAGGGTCTCACCTGGGATAACCTTGCAGTCCTCGCACAACCTTCTGTCGCATCTCCTGAGAAGGAGATAGTTAATCTGAGTCTTCGCCACCGAACTTTGGTAAGTAACCAAATGTTCATCCCGCTTCGTAAAACTCGAGTTTGCAATGACTAGATCGAAAGCCTTGGCAAAAGGGGACTTAGGACACAAGGGCAGCCAGCTTCCAAAAAATTGAAAAAGAAGATCTGACTCCGATAAAAAATAAACAGAGAAGAACAGTAGCGTTCTCCCCAAAAAAATGGCTGACTGACCATACCCACGAGATTCATTCTCTCGTTCACTTAGAGAGCAGCAGACCCGCCCCTCTCGTTTTGGTTGAATTTTGGAGAACAGAAAATTTCCAGGAACAAGCAGCTTTCTTCTTCAAAAAAGAGCAGCAAAACCAGCACCAAACTACACGAAAACAGTCCCAAAAATCAGATCCAAGACACTCCCAAAATCCACCCCAACACCCACGAACGCAGCTGCCGAGCTTCAGCAAAAAATGGGTTCCCTCAGCTGAAGCTAAAAGGGATTCGAGAGTCGAGTGCGAGGTTGCCGTCGGTGGATTCCGATCGTGGTAGCTAGTGTTGGGTCCGTTTGTTGAGTTGCAGAAACTTTAAGTTGGGGTTTAGTCAATAAAGGTCCAATTCTTTACTTGATACTCCTCTAAATTTCATGTTTGATTTTGGTGGTATGATTCTGACGATGCCTCCGATGAGTGATATTTAGTTTAATTGATAGTATTTGATTATTGTGACTCAATGTTTTGCCTTGTTGAATATTCTGGAATCTTGTTGTTTAATTTAATTTGAGTCGGATGCCACTAAGTTAAAGAGCTAATAGATTCAGGTTTCGGACGTTGCACTATTCTTTTTATAACACCTCCATCTCCAGTTAAATCTATTGCATCACCCATGTTATCTAACTTTTCAGTAACAGTTCAATTTCCCCGGAGAAATATAAGGAAATTTGACGGCAAGAGGACAGCTACTCCGGCATCATCTGAAATTGGAGAGCATAATCAATTCGAATTTAGATTGAATGTTATTGATTGATTTATATATCTTGCTCTGTTTAGCATAATTGATCCTTCACTTGTTGATTGTTGAAAGAAAAGGATGGAAAGTTTAGGTGAAAATATAGCAATTTCAAGCCTTTTGTTAATTTGTTTAAAGATTCATGCATTATTTTACTAATGAATTCGTAGTTTTCCAAATTGTTGCTACTCACTTGTATGTGGAAAATCTTTATTAGCTAGTAGGAATACTTTAATTAAAACTACAAGTTTTAATATACGTGCGTATCACGTCAATCCATAAAGATTATGTAAATATTATTAAATATTATTAAATATTATTTTGAGATATAAAATAAATAAATATATAAATAAGGGTAAGTTTTTTACAATGTTGAAGTTAATCAATTTAGCAAGCTTAATAAAAGAATAATTTTCGGCCCACCTACCTCAGACGTCTTATTTACGTTTTACCTCCAATTCACCAAGTTAAGTGATTATCTTATGTCTTGTGTGATTAATTAGCGGAATTTATTATAAAGAAAGTAATAATAAGATTATAATAATAATTTATTCATCTTTTATATTTTGTTAGAATTAACGTTGAAAAAATCTTTATATTTTGTTAGAATTAAGAAGAATATTGAGAAAATTGTACATTATTTTAGTTATATAAATATAGATGACCAAATTAAGAATATCTTACCTTGTTTCCAGTGAGTTATATATTTATGTTTCTTATTTGTTCCATTACTTTTCTCTATTATTTTCACAAAACTAAACTTTTAGAATTATTCATAGTAGTATAAATTGTTATGGTCAGTTAAGAGTTACAGATAGTCAAACTATGGTCAGTTAAGAGTTATATGTTTACCGTCAGAAAATATTAAAGTTATGAGTTATATGTTTAATTCTTTAATGATAGACTGCAGTAGGTTGTATATATAGTTTTTCATTTTTTTTATCTTTTTCTCCCATATTGTTTAAAATATTATCTTTTACAATTATTCATAGCACGATATAATTTTTTACCGTCAGAAAATATTAAACTTATAGGTAATCAAAATATGGATTACACTTTAAATATTTAACGATAAAAGTATGTTTTTTTGAGAAAATAACTATATAATTTTACATATATACAATAATTTAAATATTTAAATATTAGAAAAGAAGTGTACATCCAATTGGAACTTTGAAATGGTTATCAAAGTCATATATGTATGTTCGTAATTTTTTTTTTGTCAAATTAAAATTTATATTTAACCAATGGAAATATTTACATCCGCTAGCCCATGAGCCTCTAGAGCTAGATCCTTTACGGTCTTTCTATTCTCATAACTACAGTTATGTACTTTTCCTAATCTCTTCGTGATTTATACATTGTTTCCGCTAGGATATCTATTTAACTGTTCTAACATTGACTTCCATTTGCTCATGTTCTGGCCTTTGATATGCAGCTGCAAGGCTATTTCTCGAACCTTTTCTGCATATGTAATACACTGGTTCTGAAATCTTCTTTTGTTCCTCTCCATCCATGTGTAATAAACTGTTGCTGCAAATAGAAATGTGAGAACTTGAGCTCGTGGTCTGCTGTTGTTTGTCCTCTTGATCAACCATTTTAATTCATGTTCCCAGCTTCCAACATTGTGTTTTTCTTTCAACCAGCCTACTAATGCAGCCCATATTGATCTAGCATAAGCACATTCAAAGAAAAGGTGATCCAGCGTCTCTTCTTTCTGGCTAGTGCATAACACACATTCCTTCGGCACATCAATCTTCCATTTTGCCAGTCTATCCACTGTTGCTAACCTTTGGTTGAGAGCTAGCCACAGAATAAATAGATGCCTTGGTATAGTAACATCTCCCAGCACAAGATTCTTCCATGTAACTTTCTGAAATTGAGACCTTGCTGCTATATACATTGTCTTGATGCTAAACTTCCCTTGCTTGGTCTACATAAATAAAAGAATAAGTGAATATTTTAATTTATATAAGGTAAAGATTTAATTAATTTTAATATCCTACGTATTAGGATTTCTTATATAGCACTTCAAAGTTTTAGTTGATTTAAAACTCCTAAATATTAGAAGAAAATTTAAATGATGATTTTGTCGAGTGTAAACTCCATTTTAAAGGGTAAAAAAAAGCGGACAACATTTCGCTAAGGTTAGGGTACGAGCTTTTGATAAGTACATAAGTTTAAAAAATCACATAGATATTACTCCTGTTGGTCCACTTTAATTGATTTTTTTATCGTTTGATATTAAAAAATTCACCTTTGAACATTAATTAACAATAAATTGACCATATTAATCTTAAGACCATATTAATCTTAATTTGTTCAAATACAACAAATACTACAAAGGCAATTTTCAAAAAAAAATTAATTCCTTCTTGATACCTGAAAAAATTATATATTATAGACTACTAAAAAGGCCAAAAAATTAATTAAATTGGACCAGAGGGAGTATCAAATAATGTGTTTGAGTTATAAAAGTTAAAAAAAATTATAAGTTTCTAAAAATAATGAATGTTGACCCTATCCAGCTATAGCTCAATAAAGGAAGTAATCATATCCCATTAAATTCTGCAAATGCCTTATTGTGATTTTGAGGACTTTATGAGAATCTTTAAGAAAATTGTACTGAAAATAAATAATATAAATATATTTTTCAAACTATTATTTAATGATTTGATGAATAATATATATCAAGAAATTTAATCTTTAATCTTTAGAGTTTTGGAAATGAGAAGTTTAGCTTATAGCTCTTAAATATTAATTTGATACATGACAATACAAAATCTAAAATTGACTAACGTTTTGTTAACAATTTACAACAAATAATTAATATATAAAAAAATGGACCGGTCATTTGCTGGAATAAATGCAAACAAAGAAAAAGTTAATTTAATTATGACAACTCAAATAGAATACAACTTATCTTTTACTATTTCATATTTATTACTTCAAATTTGCATTTTATCAATCTGACCCTCATACTATATTATATTGATTTTTTTATTTCTTTCACTGTCAGTGCTCTTTCTATAAAAATAAATTTATGTACCCTAATAAAGAGTTTGTAAACTTGAAAATGTATTTTTATTTTATGATAAATTTGAAAAAGAATTTAATAGGATTCTTTAGCTAGTTAGTTATATAATTTAGATACTTAATTATTTATTCTCAATATAAATGAAAATAATTCATAGTATAAGTATATACTATGAATTCTATGTTCCAAAGGATTAAAAAACTAATATGATCATATTTTACTTTTGAACCTTTATATTGAAGAATAATTAGTGTTGTTGACTCTGGTCAACTACTTTTATGAACTCTCTTTTTCCTTACCTCTTTTATATCTTTTATATTTTTAAAGTTTGTTATTTATTTTAATTATTGAATTTTATATTTAAATACTATATAAAAATATTTTTTGGGTTAAAAAGTAGCAAAAATTTGATATGCAAGTGTATTATGGTCCATATATATATAGGCACACACATGCAAAGAATTACAGTAATGTTATATTATCCAAATAAATAAATAAGGTATATTAGATAATTAAAATATTAAATAATTTTAAAGTCCTATATTAAGACTTCTTACATAGTTAATTAATGAATGATTTGATAAATAATATTACAATGAATTTCAAAAAGGGATAACTCTCTAAAGTATTAACCATTATATTACGTCTAAAATTAATAGATTACAATTATGTTACATCTTCTCTAAATAAATAAATAATTTATATTAGATAATTAAAATACTAATTTATTTAAAATTTCTTACATGATTCAAAGGATAACAAATTTTTAGTTGATTTTGAAAATGGGATAAATTTTTAAAGTGTTAGTCACTGTTCTACGCATAAACTTTGTACCACTATCCATCATAATAGTGTGCTTGGTAATATATTTGTTGTTATACATACTTTTACAACTTCTACAAAATCTAAATATGGAAAAATAATATTATTCATTTAAAGTTCTAAATATTAGGATTTCTTACCTAGTTCAAAAAAGGAAAAATTTAATAACTAAAATTTTATTTGATTTAGAAGTCCTAAATATAGGAAAACAACTAAATTACAATTTTATCCAATATGAAATTAGTTTTTAAAGGGTAAAAAAAGCGAACAATATTTCGTTAAGGGGTTTCGTGCTTTTAATATAGTATATATATGAATAGATTGATCAAAATTCTTAATATTAGCCATCTTAAGTATGAAATATTTGACTGTAGCGTAGAAGGAATTACAATGGTGTTTGGATTTTTTTTTTTGTCAAACGGGAGAAATTCTCTTTTAAGTTTCAACCCAAAATCTCAAAAGGCATAATTTTTTATTACTAAACGAAAATTAAATTGGATGTAAAGAAGGTAGCCTCAAAATTTTTAGAATCTTCTGACTAAGAAAGAAAACCTGCAGATTAGTCACAGAAATCCATATTGAACTACATTAGGCTTTAAATGTGTAACATCTTTTAATCCAAAATTAGCATATTCTTTTACTCCTAAAAAAGTTGAATTGGATGGTCAATAAGAAAATAAAAAGACATTAATGAAAAATAATTCTTCCAAAACCCATATAAAACATTTAAAACAAAAGCCAAAACAAACTAAAACAAGAAAAAACTTCAAAGATAACAACAATATTCTATAGAACGATCGGAAAAAGTATAAAGAACTCACCTACTAAGGAGCAATCACATATCGTTGGCAAATACTACAAATTAGCAAGTCTTTTTATACTATCAAGTCAAATAATATGGAAGGAATAAAAAATATATTACATAATTCAAATAAGAAAAGAATTTATGTAAAGAAAATCATAGTTGATTTTGAATTCCTAAAATATTTAGATTTTCTACATAGTTTAAATAAGGAAAGAATTAATAATTAATAATTTAATTGATTTTAAACTAATAATTAAATTACTAGTTTATCCATTGTGGAATCTATTTTTAATGGGTAAAAAAGGCGAACGACATTTCGCTAAAGGCCTTCGTACTTTTAATATAATATAGATAATTTATCAATCTGGCGAAGGTTAGTAATGACCAATCGGGTCAAATTTTGTAAATATAGTATAATAAGAACTTTGAGCTGTTAACATTTTCCCGTGATTAATTTTTTTTTCCTTTTTCACAATTTCACTTCCATAATTCTCATGCCTCACAATAATCTCAAAATTAGTTCAGAAAAACCAATCGTGAATATCGTAGCTTGCTTTAGGCGCGATTAATAATAAATTATCGAGACTATGAGTACAATTCTCGTGGCATGATCGTGATACGTAACCCCAAAATTCGAGTGCACGTTGGCGTGACTCGACCATCAGACATTTAAAATAAATAAATTATTGCGACTATGGGTACGGTTCCCGTGAAATAGTCATGAAACGTAAATCCCATTCAGATACCCGACCACAACTTTAAATTTTTAGTAATAAAATAAATATGTTGCAGATCGCGGGTACGATTCCCGTGACGCGGTTTGCAATGTGTACCAAAATGACAAGTGTACAACAATCGTGACTTGTTTCAGAAATAATTTCATAAATAATTAAAAACGGGTTAAAAAGTTAAAATGCACAATAGGTTCAAAACATGTAATAATTCAGATAATTAGGTCAATTATTAATAGTTGATCGACCGTGCTAAAACCACGGAATCTGGGAATGTCTAACACTTTCTTTCGGGTTAACAGAATTCCTTACCCGAATTTTTGTGTTTCGCAGACCGTAAAACAGAGTCAAAACTTCCTCGATTCGAGATTTTAAACCGGTGACTCGGGACACCATAAATTATCCCAAGTGACGACTCTGAATTTGAATAAATAATCCCGTTTCAATTTATGTCACTTTAATTGGAAAAACTCCCCTATATCCCTGCGGGTAGAAAAAGGAGGTGTGACACTTATTACACAAATACAAATTTTATACACTATCTTTTGTACATTTTGTATCTAATTTATACATAGTAAAAATAAATTTCATACAACTAATTATATATTATACAACTTATTTACAACTTTCATACATTATTTTTACCCAGTTATATACAACTACAATATTATACCACTTAAACACAATTTTTATACAAATTTTATACAATACATTTTTTGTATATTTTGTATCCGATTTATACATAGTAAAAATAATTTTCATACAACTAATTATATATTCTACAACTTATCTACAATTTTCATACATTATTTCTACCTAGTTATATACAGCTACAGTATCGTAAAACTTAAATATAATTTTTATACAAAATATTGTTCAACTTTTATACAATATTTAAATAATATATATATATATATATATATATATATATATATATATATATTATTCCACAATTTTACTACAATCTCTGTAGTATAATGTATGTCATGTTTTTTTTTCTTCTTCTTTTTTTTCTTCTTCTTTTTCGAGTTTCAATCTGAAATTCAGCCAAAATCAAGTCTAATCTTCACTAAAACACCCTCAAAATTGAGATATAAACTCCAAACCATATTTTCAATTGTTTGCAACACCACCCAATCCAAATAAATAATGGTTTTTGAAAACCCAAATTCGAATTTAAAGCTTCAAAGCTTTTTAATGGCTGTCAATGGTGGAATTGTTGTTCTCTTTTCCTTTGCTTTACATTACTGGAACTAGGGATTGAGAGATAGAGAGAGACGTAGAGAGAATTCCTAATTGTTTGCAACAATACCCAATTCAAACAAATAATATTTTTTGAAAACCCAAATTCTAATTCAAAGCTTTAAAGCTTTTTAATGGATGTCAATGGTGGAATTGATGCTCCCTTTTCCTTTGCTCTACATTACTGGAATTAGGGAGAGAGATAGGGAGAGGGAGAGAGGGAGAGGGAGAGAGGGAGAGAGAGGGAGGGAGAGAGAGGGAGAGAAATAATTGATTCCTAATATAAAGGGATACTCATTTAATTTCTAAAGTGTATATAATTGGTAAATTTGTATATAGGAGGTAATTAAATTGAAACTTGAGTAGGGAAGGTAATAAGGTTTCCAATAGTGTATAGGTATGTAAAAATCCCCTGTAGTTTCCCTTGGTTCCCTATAGTTGTTTTCTTTGAAAAATATTTAAACGCGCTAAGGGATTTATGTACATCTAAAGAGTTGGTTGAATTAAATAAATTCAGATATTGATAGGACTTAATTAGAAAGGAAACTAGGTGGTTATTGCTCATGCCAGCACGGGCCCAATATTACTTGGTTTTGTGTGAAAGGGCTGATAATAAAAATTGATGCATGTAAGTTAGTATCTAATTAGATAAGCAACACTACAACACTACATGCACACTAATTGCTGGATATTATTTATATACATTTTGAATCAAAATATACATTCTTTATCTCTATGGTAGCATCATATTAGCATATGCTTAAAGTTCAAAATGTATATTCTTTTTCAGATTCTTGCAGGCAACAGAAAATACTTTTCGGCTGAAGCTCAATGCCTTCTTCTTAATTTTTTTTAACCAAAAATTACCTGAAATAAAGAAGCAAGACAATAGACATTCGTCAAAGTGAAGGTGTCAAGCGGTCAAGGTAGAAGAAAAGAGGACACGTTCAGATGGTAGCAGCCTTCATGAATCTCAACAGATTCAATTTGGAAAAAGCAAAAAGACAAAGTAATTTAAGAGAGCAAAGCATTATGGAGCATGCAAAATATATTATCAGAATCTTTTCTGAGTATTTAACCCAATTAATTCTATAAGATCAATAATGTCACCAAATCTAACAATGTTTGGACAACGGAAGATATAGCTCATCTATGTGCAGGCAAATTCAAACAGACAAATTCAAATAGACACAAGTACCAGAGACGGGGTGAAAGGAACCTGCTATTTATATTTGTTCAGCCTTACCTATCTATCAAAATCATAATTCTGGCCTTTAGATACTGATTTTGTGAACCATTAATTGTTTTTATCAAGCCAAAAGCTCTCAATCTCAAAATGGCTTGAACAAGGTAAGAGTAAAAGAGCTTTCTTGAAGGAAATAACAAAGAGTAAAAAGCTTAAGCTTTTGCACTACTCTTACCTCCTTGTTAGAGCTAACAAATACTCACAATCTTGAAGCAGAAAGGATAAAATTTGACCAACAATCATATAGTAAAACATGATAGTACCTTTTACCAAGAGGAGAAGAGTAATAAATATTAACTATGTTGCTCTTAACCTTACAAGAGAAAAAATTATCATAAGAAAATACAAAAAGACACAGAGAAAAGGTGAATAGGGCTAATAATAAAGTGAAGGAGGTGGAGGAATAAAATGCTTTCAAATTTAAGTGTTTAGAGATCAATTGATATTTGTGCCTTTATTAGGTTAGTATTTTTCACTTTTCTAAATTGTTGCTTTAAGTTAGCATTTTTGTGGATGATAAAAAACTTTTTGTCAAGTACTCGCACTTCATGTAGCGAGAATACCTTGATGCTACTATAAAAACACAGTCAAGAAGAGCTTTTCAATGCAAATCCAATAGCTCTTTACAAGCTGATTGATTATGTTGTTATTGTACAGAGATTAGTGACGGGAAAATGGCAGACCCACAAAAGAGCTGCATAGCATACCCCTTTCAACCCCTAGTTGCGATAGTTGTTTTCAAGGGATATCATAGTTTAATTTTGGTACTAAGTATCTTTAGTAAGACTGCTCGAAACTAAAGCCGGAGAATATAGAGCATATACAGAAGGAAACAAAAATGAATGGACCTGGATCTTAGAAGTTAAAAGTACTGAAGAGTTTGATGTGTAACCACATGGACTAACCTAATAGTACAACAACAAAAAAGGACTGCAACAACATCTAGAAAAAGAGCAACAAAAGTAGTTCCAATCGCATCCAGAGAAACTTTAAAGATATTTGTAGTAACATCCAAGAAGCAGCAGCATAAGTGGCTTCAACTGCATCCAGAAACATCAGCAGAAAGTGGATCCAGTGGCAACCCAAAATAGTAGCAAAAGACCTTTCACTGGCGAGTGGCGACCAAACCAATAAATAACATTCAATCGAAGTATCTTTTTTAGATTGACTTACCTTGTTGCAAGCTTGCTCTTTGATTATTCAAAAGTGGAAGACTGAACCTTGTTCGTTGTAAATCTTCTCAGATATATTATAGGCATGTGATCGTTGTAAGACTGTATATCAATGGTATATCCAAGGACAAACATTGTATATTCAGCACAAGGTGCGTGACACCTGCAATACCAGTTATGGTTTATCGTTGTGTAAGACTATACATTAAAAGGTGTATCCAGGCACAATAAATAAAAGTTGTTTCTCTTACTTCGAATTCTGATTCCCCATCTCTAAGAAAAGGAAAATATGCGGAGATACGGAAATACTTATATCCTAATAAACCTTATGACTTAGACTCAGAAAAACACTTATATCCTAATGAATCTTATGACTTCGACTCAGCATGAACTTTTTCAGATAATATTCCCAGACAAATTTTTTGATGGGAAAGTGCAGTGACTATTATTTTGACTCCAAAATTTGATGCGTTTAATGTGTGCAACACATTCATATGCCAGTCATTCCCATCAAAAGACAAAAATGCAGCAAAGTTTTGAGAATATTACACAAGAATATGGATCAAAAAATTCATTTTGTGCAATTATGTTGCTAATGTTCCTGGCATATAACAACTTAGGACAAAAATCCATGGTTACAAAAGTGAATATTCAGTAAGACTATTCTACTAATCCAGCTTATAGATAATTAAAATTTTCATAGATGTAACATTTTAAGTAAAGAAAGTCTATATCAATGCACATAAGTCTCCAACTTCTCTAGCAAAAATATATTCGTTATCGCTCCTAATAAAATGTTCTATACAAACTTTGCTTTGTGGTAATTACTCTCTTGTTGATCCTATCGGGTAAATGACATTATTCATAAGTATATTTTTAACACATTTACTTCATAATAGGGTAAACTAATTAGGTACTATATTTTAGGGATTTTTTCATAAAGCACCATCTTTTAAGTCTAATTAGCCATTTATAGATACCCTTTGCTATATTACGTATTATAGATACCTTTTATATTTTTATACAATGTATTTTATGTATTTAAGCTATTGTATTCATTAATACAATAAAAAAAATAGGCGTAAAAACTGGAATTCCAGCTAAGTTTGACATGTATTTAGTTGTATTCAAGCGACATTAACGTTAAATACAGAAGGTTAAACTGGTTAAAAACGGAAGGAAATCAAATCACATGATATTCTCCTAATTTAACTCCATGAATTAAGAAAATCAAATCACATGATATTCTCCTAATTTAACTCCACGAACTAAGGAAATCAAATCACATGATATTCTCCTAATTTAACTCAACGAACTAAAACGATCCCTCATTAATCTGTATTTGAAAGATACATAATAAAGATTATAGCTGAATAAAGAGAAATACATATGAATAATATAGTTGAGTAGAACTGTATACAGTTGAATACAACAAAATACAACTTAATTCATCTGAATAAAACACTTGAATACAACAAAATACAACTGAATACAGCTGAATAAAACTCTTGAATGCAACAAAATACAACTAACTTCTGCTGAATAAAATAGTTAAATACAACTGATTAAAACTGAATACAAGAGAATACGCATAACTTTTTAATACATCTAAAATATATAAATTAATGCTACTGAATACATGTGAATACAGCTGAAATATAAATAGACGATTTGGGCGATCTAGAGAGAGAAGCAGCCTGATGGCTTCGCCGGCCGGCGGCCAGCCATTAATTCCGGCTGGTCAGCCCCTTAACACATCTGCCCAACCTCCTACAACAACTACAAACAATCCCCAGCCCTCAAATCCCACAAACGAAGCCATGAATTACGCAAAAGCTGTGAACCCTACTTCAACGACCACTGCCAAGCAGAATCGAGCCACTACAGTTGAACCAATTGCTCTTCGTCTATCAAAATCAACGAATTAAACTTACCCTAGGCGATTGTAATGGAATGACAATGGAGGAGAGCTAGAGAATTTGGGTGGGAGGAGAGGTATGAATCGTGGGTTGAGGGAGAAAGAGTAAAGTGTATGCAAAAAGAGAGAGAATGTGGTTAGTCAATTTTACTGTGATTATGTGAGAGAAAAGACTAAAAAGGAGAGAGAAAAATATTATTTAGCATATATGGTTGTAAGCACGTGATTTTTGCTTCACGAACAATCACTCCAAAAGAAAAATATATGTGTGTGACAAATGACCGCGCTGTACAAATCTTCGACTTTACATAATACGTGCTGTTGGTCATTTGTGGTTCTGTCCATGTTTTTTTAATTTAATGTTATCGATCAAAATACAAAATATGTGTCATTAAAAGAAAATTCACAAAAAATATATATGCATTTCTAGGTTGTAATTTAACCATTTAAAAGTTTTTTTTATATGTGTGTGAATAATGGTGTTAAGTATTGATTAATGGGTATTTCAAATTCATTTTTTGTTTAGTTGTATTTTAAAATTAGAAAACAAAATAAAAGAGTGCAAATTATTTAAGAAATCGGATTGGGCCTATTTATTTCAAAATTTTTGAGGCCCAGAAGCAGCCCAAGTCAGCCAGCCCAAGACCCATCCGCAGGTCATCAAAACGACGTAGTTCAATACCAAGACTACGTCGTTTCAAGGACTGCTCATCTCAGCCGTTCCAACCAATCCAATCCAACGGCCCAGGATCCCCGTCATTAACTCGTTTTCAAACCCGACCCAAGAACCAGTTCGAACCGACCCCCCAACCAAGGCCAAACGGTGTCGTTCCGCATTAGGTGAATGATCCTGGCCATCAATTTCGATTCATCCAACGGCCAGGATCTAATTACCCGTTACATATATAAACCTAACCCTTTACCCAGCCCCCTATATGAACACCCCCCTTCCGTCGTCCCCAAGCTCGAACCCAGACCTCCCATTAGGAACCCTAGCCGCCCCATCTCCCCTCGCCATTAAAGCCGGCGGCATGGACGTCGGTGACCACCTCCTGAACACCCTAGGACCACCTCACCACCCCAAACCCGAATCTGTTACCCCTAGCCTCGAATCACCTTCCTTCATCTCGAATCTTCATTTGAAGATTTGAGTCGAACTCTGACCTACACCAAACCTCACCATATTCGTACCAGACACTCCCCTGACCTCCCTCGTGACCAAACCGAGCTTGGTTTGGTCCGAATCTACCCACAACTCCTAGAATCTCAAATCTGAAGAGCCAAACCTTAGAACACCAGAACCTGGGGAATCTGACTTGTTTCATAGAGGGTTTGGGGTCTAATAGACTTCATTCAAGGTGTTTTCGGTTGAGAACACCCCGATTAAAGTCTGTTCGGCTTCAAAAGGCCAAATCTGATTCGGACCTGGGTCAACTTTTCTTAAAAAGTTTTCAGTAAGTTTTTCTTTTCTTTTTATGTTTCATTTGCATGCTGATTAAGTTTATTAGCATGTTTCTGTTGTGTTTATTTGGTTTTTCTGGTATTTTTCTTAAATTCCTTCCACCTCTGACAAAGACATTTTACTTGATTGTTTGTTCTTCTCTGTATGTGAATACATCTGGTGATATACATGCTCGTCAATTAGATTTGTTCGTCCAATAGTTAATTCATATAGGTTCCCAGTAATTGAACAAAAGTTGTCTGAAGCCATTCAGGACCCTGTACGTATTGTTTATATGAACGACTGATTATTACGTGTTACGATTAATATAGTCGAGTCGATGTATGTCGTCAATTAGTTTCAGCCATTAATGGTAACAACTTGATTCATGCTGTTTGTTTCTGCTGTGATCGTATTTGAATTCCATTAGGAACTGAATTGTGTTGCCTATTGATTTTGTTCAATTTGAATCAAAAACACATTTAGGGGGTAAGTTATAATGGCAGTTCAGACTTTGGTCTTAAATGGATGGCATGTTTGCTTGGTTTAGATTGTGGGTAGCATGTGTATGGTCAGCTGTTAAGGAATTAAAATAATTGGACAGCATGTGCTGTCAGATTATATTCCTGCTGCCCATACTTTGGATAAATAAATAAGAGATTAGGACACTTTAACAACAAAATAGAGAGGGGCTGTCAGGGATCTCATGGGAGGTCTGGTTATTTAAAATAGCTGAGTGGAAAAACAGCAGGGAGGGGGGAATTCTGAGTTGTCAAACAGACTGTAAAGTGCTGAGTTTAGGCTATAAAAGAGGCAGACCTTCCATTAGAAGGGGAGATTTTTAGAGCCTGGAGAGAAGGTTTTCTTAAAAAAGCTTGAAAGAAAGAAACATAAATTCTCAGAATATTGTAACCAAACACTGTCTGAAACCTACATAAGAATTCAAGCTGGTAAAAGCTGTCTTGGCCAATTGTTGTTGTTTATTTGCCAAGTTATTTGTGATCATTGCATTGCTGTTGCTATTGTCGTGAATATTCTGGTTTTCTCGGTTGTTTTCTACTCTGTTTTCTGGGATTTTCTGCGTGGTGCTTTATCACTTGAAGGCTTCATAATTGAGGCTGGTTATTGTTGTTGGTTGTTGTTGTTGTTGTGTTTGCTGCTTGGTTGCCCGTTGCTGACATCTTTCTTCTTCTCCTGCTTTTGTTCCTCTATACCAGGTACACGACTAATACTGTCTATGTAACTTGAAAGTTTGAGCATGAATACAAAAGAGAAGATTTGAAGACGTTTAGGTCCACATGTAGTTGTTATATCGAGTGTCATGTAGAGTGTATTGGTTTACATTCTTATTAGGTACTGGAGTTGGTCATTTCATATAGTGAATGTAAATGTAGGATAATTTAATATTATATGGTGTGTAATTTGACAGATAAGAGGATTGGCAGTATAATAGGCTATAACCTGGAAGTGAGTTGTGTTTTTGTGATTGGCATGTCCTTAAATGTATGTCAAAACATAAAACTATCCATGTTAGTTAATTTCGTTTCCTTTTGATAAACTGTCTCATTATAATTGTCGAACCACACCCTTATAACAAATAGCACAAGTCTGCGTTCCTCAACCTCACGGGGGCGAGCCTAGGTCGAAATAGACCGGGCAGGCTCGCATCGGATAAACAGTAGCCCAGGTCTGGCCCATCCCGCATGAGCTGGATTTGGGCCCATAATGTTCGATTAGCTGTCCGTGCGCATAGCCACGTTTTTCTTGTTCTGAAAAAGCATTTTGAATCCTGCTATAAATAACCTGCAAGCATGTAATTAACTAGGGCTATCTCTGTTTTCAATTAGTAGAGACAAACGCGACAAGAAACGTAGTTGCTATAGGATATCCTTTTAAAATAAGGACGAGATGAGCCTCGACAAATAAAAACGCACAAGCTGCGGGGCCCTCATTAAATGTATATATCGAAGCATTCAGCTTCCAAGGCGGGTCGTTTAGCAAATCTCACGACCCCCCCGGAATAATAACGCGATAGTCTCTTTTAGGCGCGCCTTTAATAATCTATCCTCTTAAACTCGGGTGTGAATTTCATGCGACCCAAATCCAAATCCCAAAACATCAAATAAAATATGTTCCGGATTGTGGGTGCATTTCATGTGACGCAGTCCAAAGACGTGTTTTAAGCGATGTTCACATTCTTTTAAAAATAATAATAATAAAGTGGTAAAAAGTTAAAATTGGCACATCGGTTCATAATTGTATTAAAATCAGATAAATAAGCCGAATATGACAGTTGAGCGACCGTGCTAGAACCACGGAACTCGGGAATGCCTAACACCTTCTCCCGGGTTAACAGAATTCCTTATCCGGATTTCTGGTACGCAGACTGTAATATAGAGTCATTCTTTTCCTCGATTCGGGATTAAAATTGGTGACTTGGGACACCTTAAATCTCCCAAGTGGCGACTCTGAAATAAATAAACCAATCCCGTTTCGATTGTCCTTTAATTGTGAGAGAAAAGACTAAAAAGGAGAGAGAAAAATATTATTTAGCATATATGGTGCCTTAAATGTAGGATGTAACTATAATTAGATATTTGGCTATAAAGTATAAAAGGTATCTATAGGATGTAATATTTTAAAATGGTATTTATTTAAAATAAATAGGGTACTAAGGTTTTCTATAGGGTGTAAACATTCCTATATTTTTTCCTCTAGTAGCTGCTGTAAGTATGTTGGCTTTGCACCTAATCGTTCATACATTAAATATCAACAATTAATATACTATTCCGATGGTAATAAATACATATCTGTATTTATAATTGTATGCTATCAAGAATTATATATTGTCAAAGCATATAACTTACACTCATACAAATTATACTTTTGACAAAGAAGATAACGTATTTTTAACAGGCAATCCTTATTCTTTAGATTAATTTTTTACTTTTCATTACCGATTATCTGTAAATTGTCTTTTAATTGTGATTGGTAGAGTGACAGTCAATATAGAATTAGAAACTTTGACGAAGTACTTTTGGGTCTTACTTGTTATAGTAGACACACAAAATGCCAATTTGAATTATAGCCATTATATTAACCATATGCTAGCTTTTAATTAGTGTTTGCAGGGGAAGTGCGTGCATCTATCTGAGCGAATTGATTTTTTACCGCAAATTGAGTTCTCAAGTGACCTATCAAGGTCGCTATTTTTCGTCTCCATAGGCAGTAATGGCTACACCAACAACTACCTTAAGCCTTCATTTTATGACTCTAGCAAATGTTACTCTCCTAGATCTTTTGCTAAACTTCTCACTGATACACTTCTTCAACAGTTTCAGGCAAGCCCTTCTACATCTGGAAATTGCCACCAAATCTAAGTACAGAATCCATCCTCTATTCTCTGAAGATTATGGAACTACATCGAATTTTAAAATTAGAATTTGGATATTTAAACTATACTGACCTGTTGTTTTAGATGAAATTGGCTAACACAGTCGACCAAAAGATTCCAACCATAATCAATAGAGATACATGCATTCCACAATCAGAAACCCAAATAAGTCCGATGCATACTAAGTATAGAGGAAAACAAACATTTGAGACAGAAAGAAAGGAAAGAGAGAAAGTTTACCTTTGTTTCCGGTGAAGAGCTTTTAATAGTCTCTCCTTCCTGACTTGCACTCTTCTCCCTCATGCCTTACTATCTAACCCCAAGTTTCATATCAGATTTAAAGAGCATCAAGAACAAAATGGATTGGAGTATATTTTTGAGAAACTGAAGAGACGGGAAACAAACAAAGGAATAATATATGGCTGAGTAAGAAATGAAGATGTGTTGGCTGCAAAAATAAAAGCTGCCGCAGGGAACAATATCAACTAAGTAATTGAAATGACTAAATTACCCTCAGGTTTGAATTAAATTCCACGAAGCACACACGTCGAAACCTAGCTCTTTAACAGAGATACATGCATTCCACAATCAGAAACCCAAATAAGCCTACTACATAGTCCTGACTAAATATAGAGGAAAGCAAACACTCGAAACGGAAAGAAAGGAAAGAGAGAAAGTTTACCTTTGTTTCTGGTGAATAGCTTTAAATAGTCTCTCCTTCCTGACGTGCACTCTTCTCCCTTGTGCTTTACTATCTAACCCCAAGTTTCATATCAGATTTAAAGAGCATCAAGAACAAAATGAATTGGAGTATATCTTTGAAAAACTGAAGAGACGGGAAACAAACAAAGGAATAATATACGACTGAGTAAGAAATGAAGATGTTTTGGCTGCAAAAACAAAAGCCACCGCAGAAAACAATATCAACTAAGTAATTGAAATGACTAAATTACCCTCAAGTTTGAATTGAATTCCACGAAGCACACACGTCAAAACCTAGCTCTTCTAATCTATTTATATTGGACGATACTGTAAATTAAGTTAATTTCCTATTATTTAGAACTTCAAAATCAACTAAAATTTTGATTATTAAATTTTTCTTATTTTAACTTTGAATAAACTCCTAACATTTAGGTTACATAAATTTTTTTTCTTATTTTATTTGTGTAAATTAATATAGCTTCTTACTAACACGTACATTACATATTTACTAATGAAAATATATCTATTCTAAGCCTTTAAAGTAATTTACAAATGACATACCTATATTTGAAAATAATAATAGCTTATAGTAATAATAAATATTACTATAAGCTTATAGTAATTTACAAATCAAAGTAATTTACAAATGACATACCTATATTTGAAAATAATAATAGCTTATAGTAATAATAAATATGCTTTAAGTTTTTTACATGTTGTAATATATACTTATATCAAATCAAAGCTCAATTACAATATTGGATAAGTGAAACATATATATGATACTCTAATTTATAAATTGAAATTAATAGCAATAAATTATATTGTAATTTATAAGAAATTTAAGTTAGTTTTAAGTAAATTTTCCTACATATTTCCTTAAAATCTTTCCTTATTTAAACAATGTAGGAAGTGAAAAGGTCGATTTAAATATTGTGAATCTTTATTTTTAATGAAACTTCAATACGAAATGTTGATCTATTGTTTTATCCTTCAAACATATATTTTACCTTGGACAAGATTATCATTTAATTATTTTTTATCTATACAATATTAAAAGCACGAAGGCCCTTAGTGAAATGTTGTTCGCTTTTTTTACCCTTCAAGAATAGATTTATATTGGACGATACTGTATATTAAGTTAATTTCCTATTATTTAGCACTTCAAAATCAACT
Organism: Nicotiana sylvestris; assembly: GCF_000393655.2. Taxonomy (NCBI): domain Eukaryota; kingdom Viridiplantae; phylum Streptophyta; class Magnoliopsida; order Solanales; family Solanaceae; genus Nicotiana; species Nicotiana sylvestris. Next base: position 47,787,448 of record NC_091058.1, read on the forward strand.
AAAATTTTGATTATTAAATTTTCCTTATTTGAAGTTTGAATAAACTCCTAACATTTAGGTTACATAATTTTTTTTTCTTATTTTATTTGTGTAAATTAACATAGCTTTTGACTAACACGTTACATCACATATTTACTAATCAAAATATATCTATTCTAAATCTTTAAAGTAATTTACAAATGACATACCTATATTTGAAAATAATAATAGCTTATAGTAATAATAAATATGCTTTAAGTTTTTTACATGTTGTAATATATACTTATATCAAATCAAAGCTCAATTACAATATTGGATAAGTGAAACATATATATGATACTCTAATTTATAAATTGAAATTAATAGCAATAAATTATATTGTAATTTATAAGAAATTTAAGTTAGTTTTAAGTAAATTTTCCTACATATTTCCTTAAAATCTTTCCTTATTTAAACAATGTAGGAAGTAAAAAGGTCGATTTAAATTTTGTGAATCTTTATTTTTAATGAAACTTCAATACGAAATGTTGATCTATTGTTTTATCCTTCAAACATATATTTTACCTTGGACAAGATTATCATTTACTTATTTTTTTAATATCTTAGGACTTTGAAATTAACTAAAATTATTATTAAATCTTTCTTCATTTAAAATATGTAGGAAATACTAATAACTACTCTTTCTAACCAAATTTATTGGCATTGTTTATCGGGCGAAGTGCACCAATAGTCACTTTTAAGCCCGTTATTTAAATTATATCCACAATTTATAATGTATTAAAAGATTAGCCAATTCACCCAAACTTCACGACTAAGTGTCCTGAATTTTTGAGCTGCTAATTTGAAATTCAGGACTAAGTGTCCTGAATTTTTGAACTACTAATTCAAAATTCAGGACATAAGATTCGAATTTCTGGACACAATTTTTGAACTTTAGGACACGATGTCCTGAAGTTTGAACTTTGAGGTTTAAACTCTTGGATGATGTGTCCTGAAGTTTGAGCACAATTGATTAATATTTAAATACATTGTAAACCGTAAATATATTTTAAACATCATGCTTAAAAATGACTTCCTTGTATCATTTTTACTTGTTTAACTGAGCACGAAATTTAAGAAAAAAGATTTTTTTTAAAAATTTGTGGCCTAAACAAGCCACATATGTTTAAGCAACTATAAATCATCTTTTAAGAGTAAATTGAAAAAATTAACATTAAATTATATTTAAATAAAGAACTATGAATTCAATTTATGGGACAGATTAGAAAAGGAAGTAGTACACATAAGTTGAGACAGAATGAGTAGAAATTTAACATCTAATATTTTATCTTATATAAATCATTCATTAAATGAATTAGGTAATATAACTATAATTCTTTACGAAAATGTAGTAAGCCAAAAAAAAAAAAGTTCTTTTATAGAAGAATCATTAGAAATATATGGGTTCAACATTCTCTTAATTGCCTTCTGACACAACTAAAGAGTACAATATTTTTTAATAGCAATTAAGCAACTAAGATTAGTATAAATAAAAGGAAGAAAGAATAAAAAGGTGATGGTTCAACCAATGACTAACCCACATAGAAGTGGTGGCTTGGACTGGTAGCGTAACTGGTAAGCAAGGCACGACAACTGCTCTGTGAAGGGTAAGGGTCCAAATTTGTGGCACCCTTCACCGTCATAGGCTGTGAACCATGACTGTTCTCAGCACCTTATTGCCCCCGCTTGTATAACAAACTCGCGCTACTAAGCTCGGTGATCACGCCCAATTATGTCTTACAAAAAGGACCTTGCGGACGTTGCAAATATAACTTGAGTATTCTGCCTAGGGTCGAATCCACAGAGAGTTAATCTTTAATAACTAAAATTGCAAGTAAATAAACAGTTGTAAACTAAGGATGCTAAGGTTGTAAACAATAATGAGAAAACGCTAAGGTAATGACTTCCCCTATTGATGGAATCCCTTCTGTTTATGCTTCATACAAATTGACCAACACCTCTCTATCAATCATGAACGCTCATCTTACCGTAAATCTCTCCCGAGTAATCACAGTAATATACTCAATGCACTCTCCCGAGATACACTGCTGGCTCTAATTAACACGGTTCACTTTAGATTGCACTCAAGGTTTCGTTATCCCTAATCCCGCCTTTAAACCCGCAGTTATAGATCCCTCTTATACTTTGGGAGTGGTGTTGTTCAACAATAACCTAAATATGCACTCTCTCCCGAGTTATACACACTAAATAGACACAACTAATTGAGGATCCTGTCAATTAACTACAACATGCACAAAGTTGAACAAATAAAGATTGAGACTAGCAATTTGTATTCACATAAACAAGAAGTTCATCCCCCAATAGGTTCCATCAAAACCTTAGACAAAGGATTTAGCTACTCATAACTATGGGTAAACAAACTAAAACAATATTCATCATAAAACTTGCAAGAAAAAACAAAGAAAAGAAGAAAGATGTTTTGGGTGATCCCTCCCAATTGTTTTTCCTTGCCAAAATACTCTCCAAATCAATACATGCCTCTCTTGGGAGAAGTCTAATGTTTAAAATAGGGTTTTGGGCTAAATATCCCGTGTTTTGCACTTTAGTCCCTGAAGTTCTCCGTCTCAGCCGCGGTTCTGCCGCGGTCGCGGTCAAACCGCGGCCAAACATGCTCTCTGATTCTCACTTTGTCTGCAACCATCTTCTACCGCGGTTCTGCCGCGGTCGCGGTGGAACCGCGATAGTCCTCTTTCAGTTCTGACTTGAGCTGTTTCGCGTGGTTTACTTGACGGAATTTTACGATCGGCCTCTTTGTCTCCATATTTGATCCCAAAAGTACTCCATAGCCTTCTCTGGTCATATATAACCTGCAAAGCATGAAAAACACTAATAAGAATTTTGTTATCACTTTTATCATACAAACTATACAAGAAGGTGGTTATTTAGGGCCTAATTATTGTTAAATTCACCTATTATCAACACCCCACACTTAAACCTTTGCTCGTCCTCGAGCAAGTTAAACCACACTTCTAGGCCTAATCGTTCGATGCATTACCCAATTTTTTTTTAATTTTTTTTATGCCACACCCGCCATTATGAAGGAACAACCTAAGCAGTGCAACAGTCACGCCTCAGATGAAGACTCTAACACCATGACACACTCATGCTCACTCTAGTTACTCTAACAGAGGTGAAAACTCAACTTTTTCTTCCTGAGTCACATGCCCTCACATCATAATTCTGAGAGAAGTTCCACACACATAAAATTCAAGCAACACGGAACCAAAGATAGGAAGAATTCACTTATTCTCAGCAAAGAACATTCACATGCCACACAGACACACCATAAGTTTGCCCATAGTGTAATACTCTACTAATCGAGCTATTCAGTCAAAGATCAAGAAGTCTTTATTTGGTTGTAATGTAGACTAAGGGACGGGTAGGATATATTTGGATATAGTGACTAACCTTCCTAAGCACTTTTACTACACACTTCCTTTTATTTCAATTTTCATGCTCAGCCCACTCGTTCTTCCACATTTTAGTTCATAGGTGACCCCTACTTTTCTTTAGGTGCAACTGTTTTTTTTAGAATTTTACAAATCCATTGCACCATTCAAGTATTTCTTTCCTGATTCCCCTTTTTCCTACTTCCTTACCACCCCACACTTTGACTTTTGTATGTTATTTAGTAATTCAAGTGTTTCTAGGAGGTACAGGTTCAAATAGTCAAACTATTCAAACACAGGGATATAGGTCATTATAGGGTTATCAAAGAACAAGCTTCAGGCTCAAAGGGGTTAACTATGGCAATATATACAGGTGGATTCACAAATATACAGGCTACACAAAGAAATGCCTCAATCATCTCTAAAACCAAACAACTTCTATTTCGCTTTGCAAACACACATGGCAAGTTCTAGGTATCACATGCAAACACAAAATACATGTAATAGCTCACACACACTTGGCATGTAACTCATTACAAATCAGTTTATCAACACACTCATACGAGCGTTCAAGCAAGACAGGATGTGCAAAATTAAGGCATAGATTTACGAGTCTACAACCGAGCCTAGACGTCGCACCCTCATTTTTATTTTTGTTATTCTCAGGTGTGTACATCAATGGTTGCATTCTAGCCTTCACCCATTTTGGTCCTAAAACTACAAACGAAAAATCTACCTAACCCGGTTCAAGAAAAGCCCTTGGAAAAGAACCGTGGTCAAAAGAAAAACCAAGGGAAAATTACTACACTACCTAAAAAAGAAAAAAGAAAATAAAATAAAGAAACTACATGGACTACTTCCCTCAAGAGTATTGTCCAAGTGGTCCGTCCTCAGGAAGAGTCCTCTACATTTTTTTTTTAAATCCGACTTTGACCCTCAAGAGACCCGTCGACAAGTGTCCGTCGTTGGGCCAAGTCAGTTACTTCTAATGTGAGTACAGTCAATTATACACAACAACACCAATCAAATACTACAACATACACCATGTCTATATACACTACAATACATTACCCGAACAAGTCTCCCACCCCACACTTAAAAATTATGGCATGTCCCCATGTCATATCAAAAATAACGAGCAGAAGGGTAATAGACTTCCCTGAGCCTCGATCAGAGTCGGAGACGGTGCTGGGGTCCACATGGCAAGCATTCAATTTAAGTCTTGTTAACTCTTATAAGAAAGGTCTATTTGTGTTTAGCCATCGGTGGGATAGGAAGGACTCCTCTTAGTTCACAATTAGTTTCATTCAAGATATGTATGTGTGTCGTTATAGTCATCTGTACCTTATTGACCACTATATAGAAAAGTCGATTGGTAGTTAGGACTTTGATTTGGTTAATTCGTGGATAGAGATTTTCTCTCTGATTTTTTGTCCTTAAGAGTACAGCAAGTTGATAAGTTATACATTGCCTTAATATATTTGACGACCTGGTGAATGTAGATTAAATATAATCAGCCGCCAATATTTTAGTTTATAAAGTTTTTATAATGCGTTAATTGTGTCCAAGCTTTGAAATTCGCACGCTTCTAAATTTTTTAAATAAATATTAATAAATTAAACTCTGACATAATATTGTACCTATCACTGTGTTAACATATATATTAGTTTTCCAATATTTTGGTAATCAACAATGGGTGATTTTTTCGACGAAAGCTTAACGTCGGCTGAAATCTTCCTTTACATGGAGGATTTTATATCTCGCCCAAGTTCTAATATTAAGTTTTCATGTTCCTTGCAAGTAAATTCTGAACTTGATTATAACAATAAAATTAGCGTTAAGCCATCGGAGCATACTATTAAACACTTCTTTATATATTGTTTGATTACTAAATTTTTGATAAAATACTTTTCAATAATTCCAAAAAAAATTCAAAACAAGCCTTAAATGTCTAGATCTCATGTCCAGTATGCAGGAAAAAAAACATTTGTAAAGAGGAAACTTTATAACCTACTATATATTTTAATTATACAGAAAATTACTTTATGTGACTTTATACGTTTGCCTTGTTGTGAATTGACTAACAATCGTAGAAAAAACATAAAAAACTAAATTGACTAACAATCAATAATTGGAAGTTTTCTCGTAAGAATGTACAAGACGAAACAAAAAAGTTGACCTAGCTTTTCCTCGTTTCTTACTTGACACTGTTTGCCACCACATACTAAAATTGGACCAACAAATTACTCTATCCGTTTCAATTTAGATATTGTAGTTTGACTTGCCACAAAGTTTAAAAAACAAAAAGAAATTTTTTGAAACATTTGGTGCTAAAAGACTAAGGGGCATAAGCTTAGTGGGGTCATGATATTTGTGTGACTATAAAAACTCTCATTAAGGGTAATGTCACGACCCATTTTCTGAACAAGCGGGGACCGGCACTCGATCACTAAACATGACCGAGCGAACCATCTCTGCTTATCAAATCTATTATAACTCCAAACTTTATATGCAACAAGGCAATACTCTAACCAAATACTTTTAATTAGTTTAAATATTTAAATAAATTAACTCCAAAACTTTATTCATAGTAACTACTAAATTACTGCTAAGTTATTATCAAAAAAATCTAAATCTTAACCCAACGACTATGTTTATGAAGCCTCTACTGGTAAACTGACGCATTGCTCAGGACATGAGATTTCCTGGCCAGTTCTCTAAGTAAACAAAAAAATAACTAAATAAAGATAACTCTAAGAAATACTCCACGAACAAAATCGGAGCTCACCAATAGTACTGGAAGAGAAGGAAATCCTAACCCGTAGCCTGCTCGCCTGCAAAATCGGTTCCTGCGTTGTACCGCAGACCAACGTAGGTTCCCAAAAGAGAACATCAGTACCATCCATTGTACTCAGTGAGTCTCAACAATAGGGGATGCAACTTTAATACAATACACATTACGAGCAAAGAATATAAATGCATAGAAAACATAAAGCTTCTAAGAACAATTCTAAAATAATTGCATAATAGCAGTTTATGAATATTCTAAAAGAAATTCTTTTCTTTTTCTAAAAAAAATTACTTCTCTTTATACTTTGGGAGTTCCAACTATCCTGACTTAATTCTGTCTTAGTCACAGTGTGATCGGCACAGGTTCAATCCCAACCTGATCGAATATGCCCAATCTACGAAGTGTCACTCGCTTTATGGTTCTCAACGCTCATGTATCATAGCTTATCATGGCTAAGTAAATTCTCAGCAATGAGACCCTCAGCTCGTGTGCCCCCTACTTTGGCACAAGTAGTTTCAGGAAGTCAACGCCTTGGTCAGGACCCTCGGCCTAGACGATGACCCCTTCTTAGAATAAAGGATACTCCCAAAAATCTTTTCTTTCTAAAACTTCTTCTTGTGATTTTTCAAGTCTAAATCTTTTACAAATAATCATAGCGGTATCCTTAAATGTAAGGCATGACATAAGAATGAAATAAATATTCAAAAGTATTTATAAAGATTCTTGCTCCTTCATGAGTTTTCAACATGAAACTGGCATATAAGAATAACACAAAAATCTGAGAATTTATGCACATATATCAAAATAATCATCTAAACTTTAGCTAGAAAATAATTCTAAGCTAATAGGTTCTTACTCACTCCAATTAAGTATATATCAACTCTTTTATGCAATTCATCAAACACTTTGTATGCGTGCTTTTGTGAGTTAAACCACTTTAGTAAAGCTTTATATCAAATCACCTCAAAAATTGTCGAGCCAATACGTAGGCCCCAGTCCAATTGACACCAGTCAAACAATGGATACTACAATAACCAGTGCATTTTAATTAATTTTAAAATTTCGCACCTAAACACGGAACTTTACTGTTGATATAGAGAAAGAAGGGAATAACTATTCAGTTCTCACCTATTACTACTATAGGGTAATTAACAATAAGGAATTTTATATACCTGAGCTCGAGAATTAGTGATTTGTAAAGAACCCTAGATTTTCCGTTGCCTGCATGATAAGAAGCCTCTGTTTCGTACTGTTCTGTTTTTCGTCTAAGGCAAAAGCCTTCGGCCCTTTTTGATGAATCAGAACGTGGGTTCTATTTCTCTTTAGGCTTGGAGCCTTTTGTTTTCCAATAACCCTTTTATGGGCTTTTAGGCCTCCCTTTTTTTAGCGTAACTAATAATTAATGATATCCACTTTTAATAATTAATAATATTAATATTAATATTTTCCTAATTGTATATCCAATATATATATATATATATATATATATAGTAATAATTTAGTTATATAGTTAGCGTGTCTCGAAACTTTTATAAATTTGAGGAGTGTTACAATCTTCCCTCCTTAAAAAATTCATACTCGAATGTTGCTAGGGCCTTATTCTTAAGCTAACAATCATCCCTTAGGTCCTTGAACCTCTTAAATTTTTCTTAGCACTACTCACTCTTCCAAGGGACTCAAAATTTTGGCTAACTCCCTAAATTTTCAAAAAATTCGGCAGAGTTTCCCTTGTAAATTGGACCATCCAAAAAAAATATCACTGTCACAAATACCACAACTACATCAACAACAACCAAATATACCATAACAACCCATTCATAGGCACCATACGCAACACATAAATTAATTACTCACACTCCGGCAAGGAGGTACAACGATAACTAACAAGAATCTAAAGCACAACAACTTTAGCACAAGTAAATCACTTTAATGAATTAAATATACTATGACATAAACTAAATTACTACATCAACTAAGTATAATCTAGGAAGGACAAAAATACTTGCTAACTTATATTTAATAAATGAAATATAAATGTCAAACCAAACTTAGGTTCACATACATTTTTCCTCAAATAAATGTGGATATTTCTTTCTCATATCTTCCTCGACCTCCCACGTAGCCTCTTTTGAATCATGATTACTCCACAAAACTTTTACCGATGCTAAATCTTTTGTTCTCAACTTTCTTACTTGCCTATCGAGAATTTCTATAGGTACCTCTTCATAAGTCAAGCCTTCTTTAATTTTTTATGGTATCAACAATTATTATATGCGACTCATCATGAATGTACTTTCTATGCACAGACACATGAAAGACAGGATGCACAGAGGATAACTCAACGGGTAGCGCTAACTTATAAGCCACGTTTCCTTTCTTTTCTAGAATTTCATAAGGTCCGATAAATCTAGGGCTAAGTTTATCTTTCTTACCAAACCTCATAACTCCTTTCATATGTGAAACTTTCAAAAATACCTTATCACCAACCATGAACTCTAACTCACGATGCCTCTTGTCAAAATAAGACTTTTGACGACTCTGAGTTGCTTTAAGTCTTTCTCTAATTAGCTAAACTTTCTCCAAGGCCTCACACACAAACTTTGGACCAATCATCGACACTTCTACTGGTTCAAACCAACCCACTAGAGACCTATATCTCCGCCCATACAACGCTTCATAAGGAGCCATACCAATGCTGGCCTGATAGTTGTTATTGTAAGCATATTCTATAAGTGGCAAGTGATCATCCCAATTACCTCCAAAATCTATAACACACACACGCATCATATCTTCGAGAGTTTGAATGGTCCTTTCTGCTTGGCCATCGGTCTGTGGATGGAAAGCGTTGCTTAAATTGACCTTGGTACCTAATTTTTTCTGAAATGCTTGCCAAAAATGCGCCGTGAACTGGGGGCCTCTGTCAGATATGATTGAAACTGGAGTACCATGCAATCAGACTATTTCTTTGATGTACAACTGTGCATACTGCTCTGCGAAATCTGTCGTCTTTACTAGTAGGAAATGTGCGGACTTTGTCAGTCGGTCTACAATTACCCAAATTGAATCATGTTTACGGTACGTGCTAGGTAGACCTACTACGAAATCCATATTAATCATCTCCCACTTCCACTATGGTATCTCTATATCTTGAGCTAGGCCACCAAGCCTCTGATGCTCGGCTTTGATTTGCTGGCAATTTAAACATTTAGCCACATGATCTGCTACTTGTTTCTTCACGCCTTTCCACCAATACAACTCTTTCAAATCTAGATACATTTTGGTAGCACCTAGATGGATAGAGTACCTCGAACTGTGAGTTTCCTCCATTATGGCCTTCCTAAGACCATCTACATCAAGCACACATAACCGATCATTCAACTTCAAAACTCCGTCACTTCCTTGAGTGAAAGCAGTAATTTCTTTGTTTCTGACTCCTTCTTTTAATTTCACTAAGTACGAATCTTCATCCTGCTTAGCCTTAACATGCGCAACAAGGGATGATTGCGCTAAGGCATAAGCAGTTATACCTCCTTCTTCGGTCTCATCCAATCTAATTCCATCATTTGCTAGTTTTTGAATTTCTCGACCCAAAGAATGCCTTTGTACTGCAAGATGGGCCAAGACACCCATTGACTTCCTACTAAGTGCATCTGCTACCATATTAGCTTTGCCCGGGTGATAAAGGATATTGATGTCATAATCTTTCAATAGCTCGAGCCACCTTCTCTGTCTCAAATTTGATTCTTTTTGCTTGAAAATGTACTGAAGGCTTTTGTGATCTGTACACACTTCAGAATGCTTGCCATAAAGGTAGTGTCGCCATATCTTTAATACAAATACCACTACTACAAGTTCCAAGTCGTGTGTGGGATAGTTCTTTTCATGATTCTTTAACTACCTGGAAGCATAAGCAATAACTTTTCCATTTTGCATAAGAACACAACCGAGACCAACTTTGGAGGCACCACAATGCACTGTGAACCCACTCGAACCTGTCGGCAAGGTTAATACAGGTGCAATGGTCAACCTCTTCTTTAAATCTTGAAAACTCTGCTCACAAGCGTCTGACCATTGAAACTTAACTGCTTTCTGAGTCAACTTAGTTAATGGAGCTGCAAGTGAAGAAAACCCCTCTACAAATCTTCTGTAGTAGCCAGCTAACCCCAAGAAACTCCTGATTTCGATTGGCATTGTCGGCCTAGGCCAGTTCTTGACTGCTTTTGTCTTCTGAGGGTCTAATTTTATTCCTTCACTAGATACCACGTGGCCTAAGAATGCCACTGACTGCAACCAGAACTCACATTTTGAAAACTTGGCATAATGCTCATTCTTCTTCAAGGTCTACAAGGCTATTTTGAGGTGTTCTGCATGATCTTCCTTGCTCCTAGAGTATACCAAAATATCGTCTATAAACACAATAATAAAGGTATCTATGAATGGCTTGAAAACTCTGTTCATGAGGTCCATAAATGTAGTTGGAGCTTTTGTCAACCCGAAAGACATCACTAGAAATTCATAGTGCCCGTAGCGAGTTCTAAAGGCTGTTTTAAATATATACTCCTCTTTGATTCTCAACTGATGGTACCCCGACCTCAAGTCTATTTTTGAGAAGTACTTTGCACCTTGAAGTTGATCAAATAAATCATCAATTCTTGGCAGTGGATACTTGTTCTTAATGGTAACTTTATTCAACTACCGATAGTCGATTCACATTCTGAGAGACCCATCTTTCTTCTTGACAAACAGGATCGGGGCACCCCCACGGTGAAACACTCGGACTGATGAAGCCCTTGTTAAGGAGGTCTTTTAACTGTTCTCTCAACTCATTAAGTTCTGCTGGAGCCATTCTATAAGGAGGTATAGATATGGGCTGAGTGCCTGGCATGACATCAATGCCAAAGTCTATGATTCTTTCAGGAGGAAGCCCGGGAAGGTCATCTAGGAAAACTTCTAGAAATTCTCTAACAACTGGCGCAGACTGAAGAGCTGGTGGTTCTGATTCTGGATTAATGATGTGAGCCAAATAGGCGAGACACCCCTTGTAGGTAAGAAATAAACTTACCTACAAGCGATGCTGAGCTACCCTTCCACTCTAAGACTTCTTCATTTGGAAATTGGAACCCGACTATCTTGGCATGACAATCTAACATGGCATAGCAGGAAGATAACCAATCCATACCCATGATCACATCGAAATCCACCATTTCTAATTCTATGAGATTGGCTTTGGTGTTGCGACCTTGGGCTGAAACTATACAACCTCTATAGACTCTTGTGACTTTCATTGACTCGCTAACTAGAGTAGATACTAGGAATGACTCACTAAGTTGTTCAGGTTCTAGTCTGAGGTTAATTGCAAAGTATGGAGTCATATATGAAAACATTGAATCTGGATCCATTATGGCATAAGCATTATGTGAGCAGACTAAAAGTATACCTGTAATAACGTCTGCAGATGCCTCTGCACTCTAACGATCAAGCGTAGCAAACAAACGGGGTTGTCCCCCTCCCTGAGTAACTCGTTACTCAATCTGCACCTCTGCTTGTCCCATGCCTGGCCTGATTATGAGAACCACGAGCCTAGGATGGTGCAACTGGAGTAGCTGAGGAACTAGAAGACGAGTTGATCCACCACTGAAATTACGTCGCAACTTTGGGCAGTTGGCCTTTATATGACCAATGTCTCCACAATGATAGCAACCATGAAACCCGAGCTTGCACTGACCTAAATGTTGCCGCTTACATGTTCCACAAAGACCTTGTTGGTGTGAATGTTGCCCAGCCTGACTTTGGCTATGTGAGGATGATGTCTTACAATTCTGATTCTAGCGAGACTAATTTTCATAACTCTGAGTACGTTTGAAGGAAGACCCACCACCTGACTGATGGCTAGACTGAGCTGGTGCTAATGACTCCTTATTAGAGGAATCATTTCCACCTCCGCTGGATGTACCATTAAACCTGTCCGATGTCCGAGCTTTCTTGTTATGTTTTTTTTCTTCTCTCTTTTGATGTCTATCTTTTTCTAAGTTCTTGGCAAATCCCATATTAGAGGAGAAGTTTGTCATCTGTCGTGATCCGGATTTTCCACCCTCGGGGGTCGTGATGGTGCCTACTCATAGAAGCTAGGCAAGCCATTAAATGCGGAAAATTCAAACTCTTTCATTTTAGCCTTTTTAACCAATTAAATTAGCAGGTAATCATCATTTAAATAATGACGAAAGATGAAATTTAAGCGGAAGACTTAGATAAATATTATACCAAAACAGATACGAATAAAAATCCAACATGTATCTCTACCCAGAAACTGGTGTCACAACATTCACGGACTATCTAGGAATGCTACATACAAGTGTCTGAAAAAGGAAATATAGTCTATCTCGAATACAAAAGAAAACAGAACATCTAAATGGATGGAAGAGACGTCGGGCCTGCGGATGCTTGCAGGGCTACCTCGGTGTCTCGGTGGACTCAAGGTTGGCTCCCCTACCGCTACTGACCAAGCGCTTCTCCTGTATCTGCACATAAGTGCAGAGTGTAGCATCAGCACAACCGACCTCATGTGCTGGTAAGTGTCTGGCCTAACCCGGCGAGGTAGTGACGAGGCTAGGACCAGACTCCAAATAAACCTGTGCAATTATGTGTGTGTATATATATATATAGCGAAAAGATAAACGGAAACAAACGATTAAAATGGGGAGGGGAAACATGCTTCGGGGAATAACAGATAAGGCAGAATCTCAATGAAGTTATAAGGAAACCAAAATTTAACTTCTAACAAGGATAAGGAAAAATAAAGGCAAATTTCACTTTCAGTTTACATCTTGTTGCAGGCGTGCAACCCGATCTCATTTCTCATATCTTGTGTTAGGCGTACCACCCGCTCCCATTTCATTAAATCTCGTGGTAGGCGTACCACTCGCTCCCATTTCATCAAACCTCGTGGTAGGCATACCACCCACTCCCATTTCATCTTATCTTGTGGTAGGCGTACCACCCGCTCCCATTTCATCATATCTTGTGCTAGGCGTACCACCCGCTCCTATTTCATCATATCTTGTGGTAGGCGTACCACCTTTTTCCCATTTCATCATATATTGTGGTAGGTGTACCACCCTCTCCCATGTACAAGCCAACGATAATCACAAGGAATCCCGGCAAGGGAACAATGATATCAACAAACAATATCCCGGCAAAGGAGAAACATCTATAACCAAACTCGTTACAACATCTACCTACCTCAACTATACTTAAGCTTGTTACAACACATAACACAAAGAATCATCAACCTAACCATCCTTAATATCAATTAAGAACACAATGCAAGGGAACCACAACTCAATAATAGCCCAGCAAGGGGCAACATAATGATCTCTTCTCTTTCTCACTTTTACTTCACAATTCACTTCACAACTCGAACCAATATTCTAGAGTTTCAATTATCACTTATACTTTCACAATTTATTATACAACTGGAGCCAACGCTCCTCAATGTTCACAGGTCACAATTCTTTTCATAACTTTACACAACAAATAGAAATCTTCACCAAGGCATGAAAAATACAACGAAGTCATGAAAATAACAATATAAGACCCACGGTCATGCTTGACACCAACGTATAAATACTCGTCAGCATGTCTATACGTCGTACTCAACAAGAAGCAATTAGCAAATAGGACACAACTCCTAATCCCTCAAGCTAAGGTTAGACCAAACACTTACCTCGATGCCTCGAACAAAACTCAAGTTTCAATTATAGCTTTACCCCTTGATTCCTCCGCCAATTCGCTCGTATCTAGCCACAAGTTACTTAATTACATCAATAACACTAAATGAATCAATTTGAATGCATGAAAATGAGTTTTCCAAAGTTTTGCCCAAAAAGTCAAATCGCCCCCGGGCCCACGCAGTCAAAACCCGAGGTTCGAACCAAAACCAAATTACACATTCCCTCACGAGCTCAAATATGTAATTTGTTTTGAAATCGGACCTCAAATCGAGGTCCAAATCCCCAATTTTTGAAAAACCTAGGTTCTACCCAAAACACCTAATTTCCCCCATGAAAATCATTGATTTGAAGTTGAAATCAAGTTAAAAGATGTTAATGATTGAAGAAAACTAGTTAAAAATGACTTACAATTGATTTGGAGAAGAAAAGTTGTTTGAAAAATCGCCTCTTATGTTTATGGGGTTTTGAAAAATGAAAACAACTGAAAATCCCGTCTATTTATACCCCTCTCAGACCCTCTGTGCGGACCGCACAAAATGGACTGCGGCCGCACAGCCCTTCCTGAGGATACTACAGCCTAGTGCCCCTGTGCGGACCGCACAAAGTCGATTGAGGCCGCACAACAGCGCCCCTGTGCGGATCGCATAAAGTCGACTGCGGCCACACAACCCTACACCGCGCACCACACAAGGTCGACCGCGGACCGCACTGGCGGGTTCAGAGGCCTGCAACTTCTGGTTTTAAGCCTAAAACATCCCGGAACCTACCCAAAACTCACCCGAGCCCTCGGAACTCCAAACCAAGTGCATACAAAACCTCAAAAATATCCTACGGACTTATTCGTGTAATCAAATCATCAAGATAACATCATGAACATCAAATTAAATCTCGAGATCAATGAAATTTTCTCAAAATTTCTTTAAACATAAATTTTGCGATTTAAGTCCGAATCACGTCATATGACATCCGTTTTTCACCAAATTTCACAAAAATGTCTTAAATCATATATAAGACTTGTACCGGGCGCCGGAACCAAAATACAGGCCCAATACCACCATGTTCTAAGCAAAATTCATTTCAAATTTCTTTAAACAATTTCAAAAATAATTTTCTTTAAAAAAATCCGTTTCTCGGGCTTAGGACCTCGGAATCCGATTCCGGGCATACGCCCAAGTCCCATATTTTCCTACGGATCCTCTAGGACCGTCAAATCATGGGTCTAGGTCCGTTTACCCAAAACGTTGACCGAAGTCAAATTTATTCATTTACAGTCAAAACTTATCATTTTTCACAGATTTTCACATTTAAGCTTTCTGACTACACGCCCGGACTGCACACGCAAATCGAGGTGGTACTAAGGGAGGTTTTTAAGGACTCCGAATGTAGAATTTCATTGCAACCTAAGTGATGACTTTTTGGGTCATCACATCATCCCTACTGTTGCATCTGATGTCGTATCCTTAATGTGGTAAGCTAAACCGCCAACAAACCTGCGAATCTTTTCTTTTTCTTTCTTAACCATGTGAGGAGCATGCTTAACCAACCTTATGAATTCCATGTAGCACTCATGTATACTTTTATTCCCTTGCTTGAGCTATTCGAACTCTGTAGGCTTAGCGTCCCTATCCTCTTCTGTGATAAAGTTAGCCATGAAGGCCTTTTCAAATTCTTCCCAAATAGGCAGACTATCATCTTCATCTCTTTTCTTTTCCCACATCTCAAACCAAGCGCCAACCACATCTCTAAGCTAGTAAGCAGCCAGCTCCACAGCTTCATCATCAAATGTTTTCATCACTCGAAGGGCTTTCTTGACACCCTCTTGCCACAACATCGGATCTTCATCAACTATAGAACCATGGAACATTGGAGGACTCAACTTAAAAAATGTATTCACTTTTGAGGACTCAAAATTGTTCTGTCTATTTGATTGAGGTGAAATCACATCTCTTCTCTCGTTCTGGTTGGCCATAAAGGCTTTAAACATCTCCATAGCACTGTTGACAGCATTAAACATTTGACCCACCTCGGGAGATATAGTTACCTGAGCCAGAGCTGCTGTTGGGGGCGGCACTGGATCTTGAGGTACTTGATCATCACGTTCCACCCCTTCTTCATGTTCAACCCGGGGTACTTGAACACCCTTTGTGGATTTACCTTTCCTTTTCTGAGTTGGAGACTTTTTAATTCTGCCTTGAGCCACAATGGTAGCAATAGTTTCTTGAGCAGCATTCTGAGTGTCGGTGTCAGAGTTGCGAGTACGATCCATTTCTGTGAGTTTTGGAGAAAAGAAAACATTAGATAATTTCTTAGAGGTAGACTCTACTGCACGATCTAAAGTATAAAAAAAAATAAGACTTTTCCTAAATGCTTGTAGCCTCTTATTTATAAGTATGGTGTACCTCATACATATAAACAAGACTCTACTAACACGGCTTCATAGACCCCTAGGACTCCATAAACCTGAGGCTCTGATACAAAGTTTGTCATGACCCATTTTTTGAACAAGCCGGGACCGGCACTCGATCATTAAACATGACCGAGCGAACCATCTCTGCTTATCAAATCTATTATAACTCCAAACTTTATATGCAATAAGGCAATACTCTAACCAAATACTATTAATTAATTTAAATATTTAAATAAATTAACTCCAAAACTTTATTCATAGTAACTACTAAATTACTGCTAAGTTATTATCAAAAAAATCTGAATCTTAACCCAACGACTATGTTTATGAAGCCTCTACTGGTAAACTGACGCATTGCTCAGGACATGAGATTTCCTGGCCAGTTCTCTAAGTAAACAAAAAAATAACTAAATAAAGATAACTCTAAGAAATACTCCACGAACAAAATCGGAGCTCACCAATAGTACTGGAAGAGAAGGAAATCCTAACCCGTAGCCTGCTCGCCTGCAAAATCGGTTCCTGCGTTGTACCGCAGACCAACGTAGGTTCCCAAAAGAGAACGTCAGTACCATCCATTGTACTCAGTGAGTCTCAACAATAGGGGATGCAACTTTAATACAATACACATTACGAGCAAAGAATATAAATGCATAGAAAACATAAAGCTTCTAAGAACAATTCTAAAATAATTGCATAATAGCAGTTTATGAATATTCTAAAAGAAATTCTTTTCTTTTTCTAAAAAAAATTACTTCTCTTTATACTTTGGGAGTTCCAACTATCCTGACTTAATTCTGTCTTAGTCACAGTGTGATCGGCACAGGTTCAATCCCAACCTGATCGAATATGCCCAATCTACGAAGTGTCACTCGCTTTATGGTTCTCAACGCTCATGTATCATAGCTTATCATGGCTAAGTAAATTCTCAGCAATGAGACCCTCAGCTCGTGTGCCCCCTACTTTGGCACAAGTAGTTTCAGGAAGTCAACGCCTTGGTCAGGACCCTCGGCCTAGACGATGACCCCTTCTTAGAATAAAGGATACTCCCAAAAATCTTTTCTTTCTAAAACTTCTTCTTGTGACTTTTCAAGTCTAAACCTTTTACACATAATCATATCGGTATCCTTAAAGGTAAGGCATGGCATAAGAATGAAATAAACATTCAAAAGTATTTATAAAGATTCTCTCTCCTTCATGAATTTTCAACATGAAACTGGCATATAAGAATAACACAAAATTCTGAGAATTTATGCACATATATCAAATTAATCATCTAAACTTTAGCTAGAAAATAATTCTAAGCAAATATGTTCTTACTCACTCCAATTAAGTATATATCAACTCTTTTATGCAATTCATCAAACACTTTGTATGCGTGCTTTTGTGAGTTAAACCACTTTAGTAAAGGGTTTTATCAACTCACCTCAAAACTTCTCGAGCCAATAGTAGGCCCCAGTCCAATTGACACCAGTCAAAAAATGGATTCTATAACAATCAGTGCATTTTAATTAATTTTAAACGTTCACACTTAAACACGGAACTTTACTGTTGATATAGAGAGAGAAGGGAATAACTATTCAGTTCTCACCTATTACTACTGTAGGGTAATTGACAATAGGGAATTTTATATACCTGAATTCGAGAATTAGTGATTTGTAAAGAACCCTAGATTTTCCGTTGCCTGCGTGATTAGAAGCCTCTATTTCGTACTGTTCTATTTTTCGTCTAAGGCAAAAGCCTTCCACCCTTTTTGATGAATCAGAACGTGGGTTCTGTTTCTCTTAAGGCTTGGAGCCTTTTGTTTTCCAATAGCCCTTTTATGGGCTTTTAGGCCCTTCCCTTCCCCCCGCTCCCCTTTTTTTTTAACTTAACTAATAATTAATGATACTCACTTTTAATAATTAATAATATTAAAATTATTAATATTTTCATAATTGTATATCCAGTTATATATATATATATATATAGGCATATTTCACTATAGGCAAGATAAAAATAATAAAAATAGTAATAATTTATTTCTATAGTATCGAAACTTTTATAAATTTGAGAAGTGTTACAGGTAAAGTTGGTAGAATGAAAAGTTTAAAGTTAAATTGTTTCTAAATATAAAAATGTATCATTTTTTATTGGAACGGACTAATAAAGAAAGTGCGTCATCTAAATTAAAACGGATGGAGTATTACTATTTCATCGAAGGTTACTAGCTAGACGCGTATGAGATTAAAATTCCTTAACTAATTTAAAGCTAGCTTTGACAGGAAATGGTCATAATATTTGGCCATAGACTCTTTCCTATATATCTAGACGTATAGATACTGACTTGTAAGATCAAGATTAATTTACTAATGATCACATGTTGCATTTATTGTACACACACATATATATATATATATATATATATATATATATATATATATGGACTATAAAAACCCTCAAGTAACCCGACAAAGCAAATCAAAACAAGCCATTTAAAATGAAGAATCATAACTTTGTAGTTTTCTTTTTGCTCTTCCTCATGATATTCCTTAATGGTTTTGTTTCATCTACTGAAGAAACCAAGGTTTATGTAGTGTACCTTGGCGAGCACAGTGGAGAGAAGACTTTGAAAGAAATAGAAGATCACCACTGCTCATTTCTTCATTCTGTCAAGGCTACTTCCAAAGAGGAAGCTAAAACATCGCTAGTTCACAGCTACAAGAACGTCATCAATGGCTTCTCTGCTTTGTTAACGCCACAAGAAGCCGATATGATATCAGGTTCGTAAATAAACGTATACATGAACTTATCGTGAGGGCCTGCTTCGTTTTCATGAGTCAAAGACATGAAACTAAATATTTTTTCTTTATGAGATTTGAACTCAGAACCTCTTGACGGCTCTGATACCACAATAGATTGTATGACCACCCCGCCCAAAAGTTTAAGAGCTGAACATACTTTTAGTCACTTAATTATATTAAGTCTCAACACTACCAGACTGCCCTAGAGTAGGTTACTCGCGTTGTTTTTGATCAATATAAGTTGTTGTTTTTTTTAACAGGGATGGAAGGGGTAATATCAGTATTTCACAGTGATCCTCATGAAATAAAGCCTCATACTACAAGATCTTGGGACTTTGTGAGCTTGATGGAAGGAACTTCACTCATAAATTCTGGACAAGATTTGTTGCAAAATGCTAGTTATGGGAAGGATATCATTGTTGGGGTTATGGACAGTGGTAAGAGATTTTCTCTATTTTTTAAATTTTTTTTTTTTCTAATTTGAATATTATAGTACTCATATTTTGACTTAGTACGTATATATGGTAGGAAGATTGGGTCAAGAATATCACTGTCGTCTTAACTTTTCTTCTTCTTCTTCTAGTGTGTGTGTTAATGTATCGATTTCAAATCAAGGCCCTTTTTTCTTTTCCCCTTATTTTCTTCTCTGGGTTGTTGAACTTAGGGGTGTGGCCAGAATCTCCAAGTTTCAATGATGAAGGAATGGAACCAGTTCCAAAGTCATGGAAAGGAATTTGCCAAGAAGGTGTTGCCTTCAACTCCTCCCATTGCAACAGGTTGACTAGTCTTCCCAATCAGTCAAAATATTACATCTTTAATTTAACTTATATATATTGACAGTGCAAACTTTTGTTATGTTTTTTCCAAAAGGAAATTAGTTGGAGCACGATATTATTTAAAAAGTTACGAGGCAAATTTTGGTCCTCTTAACGAGACGAGGGACTTTCGTTCACCAAGAGATGTAAATGGTCATGGTACTCACGCAGCAGCAACAGTAGGTGGTCGAAGAGTTGCCAATGCATCAGCAATTGGTGGATTTGCAAAAGGTACAGCAACAGGAGGTGCTCCAAATGTTCGCCTTGCCATTTATAAAGTATGTTGGCCAGTTCCAGATCAGAGCTTAGCTGAGGGAAATACATGCCTCACAGATGATATTATTGCTGCTTTTGATGATGCTATAGCTGATGGAGTTGATGTACTCAGTGTCTCCCTTGGGTCTCAACCTAGAACAACATATTATACACAAAATGGTATTGCAATTGGATCTTTGCATGCTCTGAAGAGGAATATTGTAGTAGCCTGTAGTGCTGGAAATGATGGTCCAACACCATCTACTGTTGGAAATGTGGCTCCATGGATTATCACAGTTGGTGCTAGTAGTATCGATCGTGTTTTTTCATCTCCAATTATGCTCGGAAATGGAATGATCGTCGAGGTATGGATCGACTCTGATTCATTTGTCAATTATCACGACAGTTTAAGCTCTATGCACTAATGGTATATAAAATGTTTAGCCAATTAGATATCTTATAAGATAATTACACTCTCTTATAATCATTAAATAGTATCTTTACGCTGCCAATGTATATGATATAACCCTTATCAAGATTAACTTCAAGTAGTTAAATCCAATTCTACAAGTAAAATTGCCTCCTTTTTTGGCTTTATAAGTTTATTAACTTTTTGGGGTTTTTTATTTATAAATTACAGGGGCAAACAGTAACTCCAATAAGGAGGAGTAGGTTGCATCCTTTGGTTTATGCAGGAGATGTAGAAATTAGAGGAACTACGGCAAGCAATACAACAGGGTAACTTTCATTTTACTTTTTAATTCTTTTATTTCTTAATCAGTAGCTAATGAAACTAATATCTCACTGCTCTTATGGAATATCCAGACTATGTTTTCCTGGTACACTTTCAAGAAATCTTGTAAGAGGAAAAGTTGTCGTCTGCAGGGGCAGTAGTATGCAGGCATCAATGGAGGTGAAAAGAGCTGGAGGTGTTGCAGCTATTTTAGGAACTCCATTTAATGAGATACAAGTCACCCCTTTTTTGGATTCCACAACAGTTGCTTTTTCATATGGCCTAAATACAATCCGAACATATATACAGACTGAAAAAAATCCAATGGCAACACTTCTCCCAGGGCAAACATTGATTGGTACCAAGTCAGCACCAGTCATGGCTCCTTTCACTTCCAAAGGACCAAATATAGTCGATCCTAACATTCTCAAGGTAATATATATCAGCACCAAAAAATGAGCATTTTAGCAAACAACCTGCCTTATTTTCCAGGCTACTAGTAATTTACTTTTTACGAACAATTTCCACTAAAACTTTTTTACACCGACAGTATATAGAAGGCAAGTAAACTCTTTCTGAAAAATACTTTTACATTAATTGCAGCCGGATATAACTGCTCCTGGATTAAACATACTAGCCGCATGGAGTGAAGCATCCTCTCCGTTGAACTTGCCAGAGGATCGTCGTGTCGTCAAGTATAATATGCAGTCTGGGACATCCATGTCTTGCCCACATGTTTCAGCTGTAATTGCACTCTTAAAATCCATTCATCCAGATTGGAGCAGTGCTGCAATCAGATCAGCTCTAATGACAACATGTAATGCTTTACTCTTCTCGTAAAGAATTGTCCTCGTTATTTTTTTCTAAAGAATTTCTCTCTGACATTTGTTTTCCTCATACTGCAGCAACAATCAATAATTTGGTTGGTAGACCAATAACAAATGCCACTGGTAATGATGCAAACCCCTTTGAGTACGGAGCAGGCCATTTCCGACCATCAAGAGCAGTAGATCCTGGACTCATTTATGATGCAACGTATGAGGATTATCTTCTCTATCTTTGTAGTCAAAACATAAGCCTAGATTCCTCGTTCAATTGTCCTGAGGAAGTACCAGAAGCAAGTAACCTTAACTATCCATCACTTGCAATAGCTAACATCAAAGGATCGAGGACCGTCAGAAGAGTTGTTACAAATGTTGGAAAAGACAATTCTACTTATGTTTTAGCTATGCGATCACCTCCTGGATATGATGTTGACATCATTCCGAAAACTTTACGCTTCAGCAAGTTGGGAGAGAAACTTAGCTTCAATATAACAATTAGAGCACAAAGTGTTGAAAGGAGAAATGAGTTTGCCTTTGGTCGGTACACATGGAGTGACGGAGTCCATGTGGTTCAAAGTCCCATTGCAGCATCATCCGCATAATTAAATCATCCGATTGTGAACAAGTGCCCAACATATTTGTGTTATTAAATAGAGATAATATTAAATGGAAAAAAAAAATTGTTTGGTTTTGTATTATAAATGTAATTGCATTTCATACTCATCCAAAAGATTTGTACCATGTGAAATAAAGAAGTAATTATATATCCTGTTGCTCCATACATCTTGGACTTGTAATTGGTTTAATTATTTAAACAATCCAGCCTTGTCTCCATAGTGTAGCGGAAGGGGGCACACTTAAAAAGTGGCTGCTACCCAAAAAGTTGGGATAATGATAACACAACAACTAAGCCTCAAACAAACACCCAAGTTCGATAATGATAATAAATAGCCCCCCCCCCCCCCCCACACACACAAAAAAAAAAAACTACAGCAACAACGCTGCAGGCAGAGGGGGCAATAACTAATGGCTGCTCCTAGCCCGCAGGCCCTGCACCAGATACATTCTTTTGAAACAAAAATGATGAACGTGAAGAAGTTGAGCTTCTACAGGAGAGGAGAGAGAACTTGAGTGAAGTGAACCTACTGTAATTCCACCAAAAATTGTTTAGTTCTAAAAAATTTCCCTTGGAAAAAGATATCCCTAACCTTGATGCTAATAATAAATCAGGATCACAGGTCCTTGATATTAATAGATTCTCCTCCCTCTTCTTCATGAATGAAATTGATCTAATCGTCATGTCAGCACTTTTTTTATAACAAAAAAGAAGCTTCTTAATTCTAAGCAGCTAACTGTTCACTCGTTTAAAAATGTTCTAGGTGTCATGTAGAGGGAGTTTAAGTCTCTAAATAACATTGATGACTAAATAGACAAGATGTTGAGTCATTAAAGTGAACATGATGGTTTAAGTGACTCTTATACATCTAATTACACCCTATATCTCCTTGTAGACGGAAAAAAATTGAAGCACAAGAGATCACAAACTTCTAATTTACTCTATCATGTGCTAAATAAATAGCCAATGAATCACTCATACAATACAAGAAAAGGGAAAAATTAATACCCGCTCACATGAGGACATGGCTAGAAATGTATCATTGACAACACTACAAAGGGAGGTATATGATTTTGTATCTACGTAGCGATTTATAACAATTTGACCCTGTAGATTATAAAAATATCATCAGAAACTTTCTTTAACAAAGTTCCTTTACAGTTGACAGTAACAGTTGACAACGTACCTTGGGTTGATGGTGAGGATATTTCCTTTAGATTATTCCAACGTTGACGTAGCTGATCTCATCTGTTTCTCTGTTACTAAAACCAGCATAGAAGGGATAGGATTCTTATCAGAAGAGCAGAATGCTGTTACATCCTGCACTTTGAAAGTTTTTTATTTTTATTTTTTTGAGAATAGTAACATACATCCTTTGGAAGGGGAGCCTTGGTGTTGAAGGGGAGCCTTGGCGTAACTGGTAAAATTGCTGTCATGTGACCAGTAGGTCATAGGTTCGAGCCGTGGAAATAGCCACTTGCAGAAATGCAAGGTAAGGCTGCGTACGATCCCTTGTGGTCCGGCCCTTCCCCGGACCTTGCACATAACAGGAGCTTAGTGCACCGGACTACCCTTTTTTAACATACATCCTTCAATTTAAAAGTTAACAGGTTATTTTTCTACATTTGTTGTGATAGCTACATGCATAAGATAAATTGCTCAAAAATAGTAATTATATCTTCTGCCTGATCAATTAGATGCTCCTTGCTCTCAAGAATTTGCTACGTTGTTATTCGCAGAGAGTCCGTGAAAAACTAAAGAAAAACAAAACAAAATGCAAATATGAAAAAGAAAAAAGAAAGAATCATTGTTGCTCTTATGTTACGAGATGTTTCCAAAGATTTATGCTTTCCCTTATTAGCCATTATATCCATCTTCCAGTTTATCTACTTCATAGAACAAATCTTGATGTTTCTGCACAACCATATTTTAAGAGTGTTGAATTGTCCCACATCGCTATCCACCTTATTAGGAGGTTGGTGGAACATTACAGGGATAAGAAGTAAGTTCTACACATGGTGTTTATTGACCTGGAGAAAGCGTATGACAAGGTACTTAGGGAGGTTCTTTGGAGATGCATGGAGGCGAAAGGCGTGTCGGTTGCTTATATTAGGGCGATTAAAGACATATATGAGGGAGCTAAGATCCGGGTTAGGATGGTGGGAGGCGACTCAGAGCATTTTTCAGTTGTTATAGGGCTGCATCAAGGATCTGCGCTTAGCCCATTTTTATTTGCCCCGGTGATGGACGCACTGACGCACCATATTGATGAGACATGAGGCGGCATTAACGAGAGACTGGAGGTTTGGAGACAGACCCTTGAGTCTAAGGGTTTCAAGTTTAGCAGAACTAAGACAGAATACCTAGAGTGCAAGTTCAGCGCCAAGTCGAGGGAAGTGGGCGTGGACATGATGCTTGAATCACAGGTCATCCCCAAGAGAAGCAGTTTCAAGTACCTTTGGTCGGTTATTCAGGGGATGGTAAGATTGACGAAGATGTTGTGCACCGTATAGGGATGGGGTGGATGAAGCGGAGGTTAGCATCTGGAGTCCTGACAAGAAGGTGTCACTGAGGCTCAAAGGTAAGTTCTATAGAGCCGTGGTTAGACCGGCCATGTTGTATGGGGCAGAGTGTTGGTCGGTTAAGAACTCGCATATCCAGAGGATGAAAGTAGCAGAAATGAGGAGGTTGAGGTGGATGTGCGGGCACACTAGGATGAATAAGATTAGGAATTAAGATATTCGGGAGAAGGTGGGCGTGACCCTGATGGATGACAAGATGCAGGAAGCTAGGCACAGATGGTTCGGGCACGTGCGGAGTAGAAGTCCAAACGCTCCAGTAAGGAGATGTGAGCGGTTGGCTTTGACAAGTATAAGAAGAGGTAGAGGGCGGCCCAAGAAGTATTGGGGAGAGGTGATCAGGCAGGACATGGCGAGGCTTCAAATTTCCGAGGACATGGTCCTTGATAGGAAAGTGTGGGGGTCTAGCATTAGGGTTGTAGGACAGGGGGTAGCGGCGCTATTTGCTACTCCGCACCGGGTGAGAGGCTAGTCGGAGAGGGTTGTGTCCTAGAGTGCTAGTGGTTATTGTTGTGTCCACACTTCTCTTTCACTTTTCATAGTACCGAGCCTTTCTTATGTGCTACTGTTATTTTTTTTCATCTATTTTCTGGTACTTTTGATTCTGTTATTATTTTTATGCTTTCTACTGTTGGTACTGATATATTGTCTTTTTCGTCTGCTTGAGCCAAGGGTCTATCGGAAACAACCTCTCTACCCCTTGGGGTAGGGGTAAGGTCTGTGTACATTTTGCCCTCCTCAGACCCCAATTGTGGGATTTTACTGGGTTGTTGTTGCTGTTGAATTGTCCCACATCAGTGAGATTTGAAGTCTTTGGTTTCCTTATATGGTTTTGGGCAATACTCACCTTATAAGCTAGTTTTTGGGGTTGATTTAGGCCCAAGGTCCATTTATCATGTTATAAGATAAATTACTCAAAAATAATAATTATATCTTCTGCACAACTGATCAATTAAATGCTCCTTGCTCTCAAGAATTTGCTACGTTGTTATTCGCAGAGAGCCCGTGAAAAACTAAAGAAGAACAAAACAAAATGCAAATATGAAAAAGAAAAAAGAAGAATCATTGTTGCTCTTATATTACAAGATGTTTCCAAAGATTTATGTTTTCCCTTATTAGCCATTATATCCATCTTGCAGATTATCTATTTCATCGAACAAATCTTGATGTTTCTGCACAACCATATATTAAGGGTGTTGAATTGTCCCACATCAGTGGGATTTGAGGTCTTTGGTCTCCTTATATGATTTTGGGCAATCTTTACCTTATAAGCTAGTTTTTTGGGCTGAGTTAAGTCCAAGGTCCATTTATAATGGTATTGGAGCCAGGCCCATCCCAGTTATTGTTACCAATGTTCGACCCCCATTTATGTTGTCCACGCTCCAGTTTGCAGGTCTGGGGCGTGAGAGGTGGTGTTGAATTGTCTCAAATCGGTGGGATTTGAGGTCTTTGGTCTCCTTATATGATCTTGGGCATCCTCACCTTATAAGCTAGCATTTGGGGTTGAGTTAGGCCCAAGGTCCATTTATCAAAGAGCAGCACACAAAACAACCTAACTTCTCATCCAGCTTAAAGAGCAGTAAGATCAGTTAAATGGCATCCAAATCTGAGTATATCAAGTAACCACTATGTACATTTGAGCATTTGGAAATCTGCCGTGTTAAACAGTGTGTTTTCGTGTATCAAAATTCAAACGCACTAAATACCCATCTATTCTCTCTTAGTTACATTGTATAATCATTATGAACAATAACTCCCTTAAGCTAGCAAAAAACCGAAGATAGAACTCAACATAGAAGTAAGTCCTCTTTATTTCAGTTAACAGAGAGAAGCACTCAATCTAATGTAAATCATCAATACAGTGAAGCAATAGTCTGAAAACCTCCCCAGTCTCATGGCTTTCGTAGACGTGCAAAACTTCTTTTGCATAAAATGCTAAAAAATCTATTAACAAAAAAAAAGAAGCAAATCTTAATCAAGAAACTGACCTATAAGCAAGCGATTTCAAATTCATGAGGAGCTCTTCTAACCACAGCAAAGGGATTAATATTCTACTACTCAACCAGATATGCTGCAAGCACAGAGGCTGGAATTACACTGCAGAAGACAAAAGCTTCCTTCACATGCTAAGTTCATGCGGTAACAAAAACATGAAACAGAAGCCAGTGAGATAATAATGCCTTTTGCATTCCAAATGCAAGCTACTACTAATAAGGTTTGAGGCCTGCCACCTGCAATACTAATGATCATTCCTTGGCTATTGCATAGCTGAATAGGTAATTGTATGCAGAAGGATAGATACAAATTGCTAAAACAACTCAAGAAATAAAAAAGGACATGAGAGCATGACAGTGCGAGAAACGCACCATGCATTGCAAACCATCCAAAACATGCCGCTTTAGGAGGAACGTTGGTCTTAGATTATTTTAGCTGGCCATTGTTCATCTACTATGTCTCCTTGAGCTTGCAACATTTTATAACAGGATATAACTGAGAACTTCTCATCGCTAGTGGCTGTGTATGTACTGAGTCCTCTCTTCTATTATCACCAGTGAACTCAACTTTTGAAGCAGAAGTTAACATCTTCAATCTCCCAATCATCAAAATGTCTTCTAAATTGCAAATTCCATCCATTTCCAGAATAACAATCAGAAATCCAGCATTCCAGTGATGGAGCTTGTGATCTGATAATCCAGATACTTATTACACATGGGTACGCTCAGAATGAAAAGAAATGTTTTTTTGGAAATACATAGATTGACTAGAATGAAAAAGCAAAAAGTAACCTCTGCAACAACACGGGGAGTGACAATGAGACATTGTCTAAAGCTTTCATGTACAGTTTGCAAAAGTGCAGATAAAAATGCTACAAAGTCTCAAATGGCCTTTGCAAGAAGGTCCAAATTCCCCTGTACTTCTTCAGAAAGAATATTGCTAAGTCCATCGTCCGAAGTTTTTAAGCACCTAGCTTTGGTCATTGAGATTTGCTCTTCTTGGTGTAAAGTGGGAATCTAGAGGTTCATAGAAGCTTCCAACTTACATTTCACTTGCTTTAATTCCTCCTGCATAGGATAATAACACAGAGTTGGTTGATAGTTCAAATACTTGCATTGGAATTTCAAAGTGCAACAGAAATTACAATAGCATTTAATATGCTAAAAGTATATAATTGATTGAATTATATCTTCCAAAGCAAACACTCTGAATAACAATAAAATAAACTACCACTACAAAGTTAAAAAAACATTTTTTTTATGAACTACAAAGTCAAAAAATCATTTTGAATTGTTTGTTAAAAATAGATATATAGATTTGCCAAGTTTATTACCTACCTAAGATAGCTCTTGTATGGTTCGTTGTTCCCAAACCATAGCCAAAGAAGCTAGCTAAATATTATTGAAAAGACAAACATGCACTACGTGAAACCAGTAATAACTTTAGCCACTTCATTAGCCTTATCATGCTCCCCTTTTGAACACAATAAAGCAATACGGGAATAGTAAGAATTGAAGTCGAGCAACTGGGTTATTTGAGTGTATTGGTCATGACGGTTGTTTGATGCCTTCTCAAGCATCCAACTCTCATGCAATCTTGAGTCTATATCCATCTCTCTCCCATTATAAGGCTCTTCGAGTTTCCCTAATAAATTCCCAGCACCACACCCCCTTCTAGCAGGGAAAAACATGGATACCACTGCATTCAGAATAGTAACTGCCTCTTGGATGCTTCCCCGCACACACAATAGAGAAAGAAAACTTCTAATAGACTCTGTTTCAATCTGGCTTTCAACTCTGCCAAGAAGATCACTGACAGATTTTGATTGAAGCATCTCCCTCAGAATGCATCGAGATTCTTCCATCCTTCCTTTATCACATAAGCCACTCACGAGGTACATGAAACCCAAGAAATCAGGTAGTGTGCCTTTCATTTTGAACTCGGAATAGAACCCAACAGCTTCCTCCATGCCACCATTCTGGCAATTGCAGTTAAGTACTGCACTCACAGTGAATTCATCTGGTCTGAGGCCTTTAGCTTGTAAATCATGGAGAAGTTTCAAAGTTTCCTCGATTTGACCTAACTTGCTGCATCCATTGATTAATGAATTATACATGCGAGTACTTGGTCTAAGATTCTTTAGGAACATTTCCTCAAACAAATTCCTAGCATCTGCTAAAAGAAATTCTTTTGACAAAGCGTCAATGAGTATACCATACGTGATTTCTGAAGGAACTATATCATTCCTTTCTAATGAATCAAATAGCCGAAAAGCTTCAACCACACACCCT
Source organism: Nicotiana sylvestris (assembly GCF_000393655.2). NCBI lineage: Eukaryota > Viridiplantae > Streptophyta > Magnoliopsida > Solanales > Solanaceae > Nicotiana > Nicotiana sylvestris. Next base: position 47,816,692 of record NC_091058.1, read on the forward strand.
TGACGACACAAGCCATTGATAACAGAGTTATAGGTTGCAATATTGAAAGAAATTCCTTTATTCTTGGCAAAATTACAGAGATCTAATGCCCTGTCAATATGTCCTCCTTTGCAAAGGCCGTCAATAACAATTGAGTAGTCAACCACATCCATGAGAGGTAGCTTATCTCTCACTCCCATAACAAGGTTATATGCATCCAGATATCGGCAACCTTTTGTCAGTGTCCGCAAAACTACAGCAGGAAAGGTCACCTCAAATGTGTCGCCTTTCACTGTAGCAAGAAACCGAAGTGCAGTTTCTACATTTTTAATGCAAAGGAAGTACACTTCGTTGCCCCGTGCTCAAACATCCCATACTTTTTTAGGAATGTTGTCAAAAGAAGTCCAGTCAAAAAGTTTTGGCCACCATAGAGAAGAGATTTCATTAAAAGATGGTAGGATTTCTTGCTTAGAACAAAACCATTACTTTGGGTCACAATTAGCAGATTGACTGCAACCTCTAATAATCCTTTGTTGCACAAGAAAGAAACAGCATCTCCACACATTGAACCAAATTTTTCATGCATAAGTCTTTCCAATCTCTGAAACAAATCTAAAACTCCCTGAGCACCCTTAACTTCAAAGATCTTTTTTATCAATGTCATATAGATCGTTGTACTTAAAGGCAAACCTCAATGAATTAGTTCAACGAATACTTCAATTGCTATGTCCGGCATGCCATTCCTACAGAGCCCTTGATGGTGCAATTGTAACATGCAGCTGAAGGTATAGATGTCTTCCGAAATTCATCAAATATTTCAAGTGCCTCATCTATCATTCCTACTTTCAAGCGACCGTCAATCATGGCACAGTAAGTAACAGAACTGGAAGTAATGCCCATATTTGATATTTCTTCTATATGGCAAGAGCCTCCTCAAACAACCCCATCATAAATAGGGCTTTTATAAGCAAGTTGCACATAGTAACATCCAGAAAAATATCAGCTGCTTCAACTCTCTTTTTTGTTTCTAACATTCCCATGACATTTTCTTCTTGAATATAACCATGTAACAATGTACTATACGTGATAACATCTCCGAGGATTCCCTTAGACACATCATTGGCCTCAATCATCCTCCCAGCTTTGCACAATCCATTGATAATGGTATTATATGTGACAACAATAGGTTTTATGCCCTTCTTCTCCATTTCACCAAGCAGTTCATATGCACGTCCAACGTCACCCTTCCTGCACACACCATCAATCAATACTGCATAGACAAATTAATCTGCTTCAATCTGCAAATTCTCAACCATCTTAAACACTGCAAACGCCTCAAGCACTTTCCTCTTCTTGCAGAATCCTAATACTAGTGCTGTTAGAGTAACCAAATTAGGTTGAAGACCATGTTTTTTCATCCTGTATAGGAACCCAACTGCTTTCTCCACATGTCCCTCCTTTGAGAACCCATTAATAAGTATTGTATAGCCTATTGTATCCAACTCAATTCTCCTAGTACACAACATCTCATTATATCTTTTTAGTGCCTCTTCAATTGCTCTTTCCCTAAAATACCCATATATCCAATTACTGTAAAACACAATATCCAATTCTAATCCATACATTCCCAAATTAGAAACGTCCTCAATTCTACCTAACCTACAATAAGCAGAGGCGGATGCAGTGTGAGAGTTACGGGTTCAATTGAACCCATAACTTTTGACGAGGAGTAGAAATTTATGTGTAAAAATTCATTAAAATTGCAAAAATAATAGATTTGAACCCATAACTTTAAATATATAATGGGTTCAATGTTAAAAATCTTAAAAATTGAACCCATAGAATTTAAATCCTGAATTCGCCTCTGACAATAAGCACTCACAAGTGTTGTGTAAGTAATAACATTGACTTTTAAACAACCTGAATTCACAGCATTGTTAAAGAACTCAACAGCAAGCTCGGGCATACCAACACTAAAGAACCCATGAATCTCAAAACTGCACACAAAAGTATCAAATGGGTATTTAATTTTCTCATGGGTCATTAACTCTAACACTTGAATTGCTTCATTGATCCTTCCCTGAGTGCAGGAAGAGTGAATCAATGAACAAAAAGTATAAGAAGAGAGCAAAATACCATCTTTCCCTACAGTAAAGAAAGCGCCTTTCCGGGGTTTGTTTGAGAGAGGCCCTGAATTAAAGAATCATATAGGCGTTTGTCTTTGTACACCTGGGTAGGACTATTCAATTTCAAGTGCTGAAGTGCCTCTTCGAATCTGTTCTCTTCGGCAAGTGCTTGTATGAAGATTCTAGGGGGCTTGGAGTCAGCGCTGAATTGATTTGATTCGAATAAGTGAATGATGAGTTTGAATTTTTTGGGGCGAGAAAGGAAGAGGAGGAAATGGTTCAAGTGTTGGGCGGTGGGAGTGAAACCACTCTTCACTACAGAAAGAACCGACAAGAGCTGCATCCTATGCTCCCTATACAGTTCAGCTGCGGTCGGCAGCTGAAGAACAGGGGATTTTGCTGGCTGCCGTTGGTGTTTAATACGCTCGGCCGTTTTAAAAGGGATCAAAAAATGCTCCATTTAAAAGCAACTGTTTAATAGTACTAATCTTTTTTTAAAATTTACAAATATTTTAATTTAATCTTTTCTATTTATTAAATAATAGATTTTTATAGTCAAACAATATTTCAAGATTTAAAAGTATTTATTTTTTCTTAAAATTGATTTGGTTAAACAATGTCACATAATCAAACAATTGTTGAAACAGAGCTAAATGGGCTGCTTAAACAATATGTAGCTAGTATTCTTTCTATTTTTGTGTGTTTCGAGATGATTTTCTCAATTGATCAACAAATTGTGACTTGTATATTTTTTCCTTTTTGGTTTCTCACCCAGCATTCACGAGAAGCCCAACTAAATTTAGATTCGTGCCACTCGTACTTCACTCGGACAATCTTGATACAAATTGGTAACAAAACATAATAAGCATTAGGGGTGGGCATATATCGGGTAAAACCGATAACCCGAATCGTTAATTATTTATTGGATTATCGGTATTTGGTTATTGGGTTAACGGTTCGGTAACGGGGTTAAAAAAAATTATTGGATTATCGGTTCGGGCTCGTTTTTGCAATTTTGTTATTGGGTAAAACCGATAACCCAATAAGGATTAACTAATTTACTAGTTTACCCTTAAGTATATACATACTAGGGTTTCATAATTCATAGTTCACTCTTTAATTTCCCTATTCTTTCTCAATTTCTCCGCCTCACGCCCTCATCAATCAGCCTGTCAAAACTCAGGCCGGCGTCAGTTGCATCACGCCCTCACCAGTCAGCCCGTCAAGACTCAGGCCGGCGTCAGTCGCTTTTCTCAGCTTCTTTCTTTCACTCTTCAGTCGCATCTTCACTTCATTTCTCAGATCCATAGATTCTTCAGTCGCATTTTCACTTCACTATTCAGTCGTATTTCTCAGCTGCATTCTTCAGCTTCATCTTGATTCTTCGTGTAAGTTTTTAGTTGTTTCATCTTCATCTTTTTCTTAGTTTGTTTGAAAGCATTCTGGCTCTGGATTTTTCTTAGTTTGTTTGAAAACTGAAGTGAGATTTGTCGTGTGCTTTAATTGTTGAGCTATTACGAAGTTATCTTGTGTCAGTTATTATAAAATTTGTATTTCATAACTAATAAACTTGTATTTGTTATTCATTTAAATCCCTTGTATTTGCAGAAAGTGTCGAAGTGAAAATATGACTGAGATTCTATTTTTTCATCACTGACTGATATTGGGATTTTTGTTTATATTTTTTGGGTTGAAGAATGAAGGATAGAAACTTTGGTTAATGTTTATTTTATTGGATGTTGCAGTAAATTTAAATTCTTGTAAAATAGAACAATTCTGAAAATAGTTTTAGCAAAACAGTTCTTAAAATCTTATAAAATTGGTTTAGCAAAAAAGTTTTATACCGAAATTGTTTTATACATTTTGAAGCTGTTTTAGTTGTTTTATTTTATCGGGTAAACCGATAACCGATAACCAATATCTTATCGGTTTGGTTATCGGGTTATGATATTTGTAAACCGATAACCGATAATATTCATAACTGAACCGACCGATGCCCACCCCTAATAAGCATATCCCCGTAATTTGAATGCAACAACTTATTGTCATACTACTATTAAAATTATTCATTGCCAGATCTTCATTTTTCTCAAACTAATTAAAACAAGAACATGATTCACTTTCTAGATGAAATATGAGTTAATTTCCATGAGGCAGAAGGCGAACAGGAAGGCCATGCTTTGGCACAGGAGAAGCATCGAACACAATCTTCTCATCTGGAATAACCTTTTCAAGTTTAAACCTTTTGACCACATTGTGCATCAACACTAGTACTTCCGTTCGAGCATACTCTTTTCCAGGGCACATTCGAGGTCCTCCCCCGAAGGGTATAAACGTGTAGGGAGCTGGACCACTTCCCTCGAACCTCATTGGATCAAACTTTTCAGGATCAGTGAAGTATTTCGGATTCTTATGTGTTGAGTGCACTGACCAAAATGTCTGTAAAAAAACATGTCATTTTCACAAACACCGTGTATAGATAGAAATGAAGGTAGCTCGTAAGTAACAAAATGAAAATATTTAATTTTGTACCTTCCACCCTTTTGGAATGGTAAAACCTGCATATGTACAATCAGTGATTGTTTCTCTAAAAGCTCCTTGAGCGGGTGGAGTTAGCCTTAGTGATTCACGAACTACATTCCAAGAATATTTCATCTTCTCAATGTCCTCCCATGTTAGCAACTCATCTTCTCCTTTCAACTTTGCAATTGCCATTTGTTCTGTCATCAAACAACCATTTGCCATGTGAATATATATTAGATTCAAATTTAAATTTACCTATTTACGACTCTATATGTTTTATTTTATATAACACTATTTCCTTTTTAATATGCGGCAAAAGTTCTCATTCTTTCTTAGATGTCCATAGTCAAACAGAACCATATAAAATAAAACGGAGAGAGTGTTTTTATTTCACAAAGCATGTCTAGTTTACCTTTGTAAACTTGATCATAGACGTGCGGAAGTTCAGCCAGATATTTCAAGACACTAGTGACTGCACTACTAGTAGTCTCAAAGCTTGCCACTAGCATTCCTATTATATTGTTGGAGATCTCCATTTCACTCATAAACCTTCCATTTTCATCAGTAACAAGCAATATTTTTGACAGCAAGTCTCTGCCTCCTGCTATTGTCTCTTTATTCTCCATTTGTAATTCCTTTCTCCTCTGTGAAATGATCCTCATAAGTTCATCCCTCACCATTTTCCCGCCTTTGATAGCGCGATTATAAGCTGTTCCGGGCAAATCAATAGGCATAGAAAACATTCCATTTGTAACAAGAGTGAAAGGATCAGCCAACCTCTTTATTTCCTCAGGATTTACCAAACTCATGAACAATCGACACGCCAAATCAAATGTGTACTTCTTTGACAATGGGAAAACCTTTACTACTCCATTAGGAATCCAATTTTCATCTAAATGTTCTCGAGCCATTGCATCCATAATTGGAATGTATTGTTTTAGAGCCTCAGGCTTGAGAATATCTTGTAGAAAACCGCGTTGTAAAGTCAATACATCTTTCAGTGAACTCTCAGCAAATTCAGGGAAAAGCAATGCCTTTTTCATGGATTTTGGCCACCAGGATGTGAGAAGCTTGTTCTCATTTGAGAATAAGAACTTATTCCCTTGCGCACCACAAAACACAGCCAATTTTTCTCCCATGATTAATGTTTGGAACACATGAGGTGAGTACTTTTCCGTTCTATTTTTGAGGAATTTCTCAGGACCTAATAAGGCTAACTCGATGTTTTCTCCTAACAATGGCCATCCAGATGTTCCTGGTGGAAGTTTTTTGCTATTCGAATCGCGGTTACGAAGGAAGAAAATGAAAGTGAGAGATAGAGGAAGTAATAGTAGAGCTAATAGGTAAGAAATCATGGCTTTCTTTTCTTCTTCTAAAAAGAAAAAGAAGCGAGTTTTTTGCTATGTATTGGAGAAGTGAGTGGAGAAGTGCAGATATATGTGAAGGGCTTAAGCTAATTGGAGTATTGGACTACACCGAAGACAAATAAGACAACTTGAAGCATCTAGGATTACTTGAATAAAGATTCTCTACTTTGTCTTCTTCTGCCTTAGAAATATATGATATCAATATTTATTTTTTAAAATCATAATGCTGTCCACTTTACTGTTCATTACACCCTCTGGCCCTACAATTTTAGGTAGGGTAGTTAAACAAGAATGGGGATATTTTTAGTTTATAGTTAATACGGGCTGCTAGTCTAGTTAATTATTGGGGAAAAACAGAAATAGCGCTGTTCATTACACCCTCTGGCCCTACAATTTTTTGCAGGTCGTTTTCTTTTATATGTACGTTAAGTGCCTATTTTAATTAGGAGTATTAGCCTAATGTGTATATGTGTGTATTTCATTTTTTTTCTTTTCCTTTGGGCGTGAGGAATGGTGTGGGCACAGCTCGTAGCCTAGTAGATACTTGGTGCCCAGTCTAACACCTGTCTCGTATTATATTGGCTTGTCGTGTTTGGGTTATTTTAACTGTATGGCCATACATTTATTCCATTTAAGTATCAAATATTATCTTAATATTACAAATACTGAACTCTAATATTTCAAATAGTCATGAATAATAAATGTGCTAAGACGAAATGGAGGATAGATTTGTCCCTGTATCGACTAATTCAGGGACAAAATTTACTTTTTTGTTTTTGTTTTAATTGAATATATTCGAACGAGAGCGATCGTTAATTAGGAATCATTTTTGAACAACTCGACTAAGACATGGACACTTTTGAACCAAAAAAGAAACGAACAATAAAATCGTCCCATTTCAAATCATTTAATAAAGGGAAAAATTAGCGGTTTTCCCTACTTTAAATACTTTTCTTTGGACGTCAAGCAAATTAAGATTGTCCAAATGCCTACTTAACAGCTTGTTTGAATGGGCGTCACATATTGTTTCATTTCATAATGTATTATATTGCATTATTGTACACGGTTAAAATCGGGGCTAATGAGTATCCCGATTTCCCGGTGGGTCAAACAAATCAAGGACATAACTACATGGAATCTGAATCAAAGTTGGGAAGGCCCGAACGGGATGCTCGCCACCGGACCCAACAAGACAACACCCCCGAATTCGGTACGAGCTCCAAGACCTCGGAAAGCACTACGAACGATGGCACACGACTAATAGAGGGCAGTGATATCCGATTGGATATCACGGCGCGAATCCTGCCCTATGTCGGTAGCGCATCAACAATTGATGTACAAGGAGGATTTTTACCTTTTTTTAGAATTGTAGCAGGGGTAAAACTCCCCTACTATATAAAGGGTAGGTTTATTATTCAATAAAATAAACACATCGTGACACGCATATTAAGGCAATACAAACTTGTTTCTTTGCTTCTTATTTATTGAAAAGTTTTTATTTTGATCATAATTCTTCATATACATTTGACTTCAAATCGAGGGTCTGGTCGAAGGCAGAACTATTTTTAAGCTTAAATCCGAGCCCGGACTGAGCATTTGGAAATCTGCCGTGATAAACAGTGTGTTTTCGTACATCAAAATTCAAAAGCCTAAATACCCATCTATTCACTCTTACTTAGATTGTATAATTATTACGAACAAAGCTAGCAAAAAAACGAAAGATAGAACTCAGCATAGAAGCCAGTCGTCTTTATTTCAGTTAACAGAGAAAAGCACTCAGTCTAATGCTGTGAAGCAATAGTCTGAAAGCCTCCCCAGCCTCCTCATGGCTTTCACAGACGTGCAAAACTTCTTTTGCTTAAAATGCTAAAATTATCTATTAAGAAAAAAAGAAGCAAATCTGAATCAAGAAACTGACCTATAAGCAAGCGATTTCGAATTCAGGAGGAGCTCTTCTAACCACAGCAAAGTGATTAATATTCTACTACTCAACCAGATATGTTGCAAGCACAGAGGTTGGAATTACACTGCAGAAGACAAAGAAAGAATTACAAAAAAATACACATGACTTCACACCATAACAAAAAATTACCCATGTTTTTAAGTTTTACCCCACCTATCCCACATTGTACATATTTTGAAAGCACTAGCAAATTCAAAATCTGTGTTTTTACAACCATTGCTTCTAGAAGCTATGGAGTTAATTCTTTGTTCTCACAACCATTGCTTTCACTCTCTCTTCTTCTCACATCTTCTACATATGCTTCAAAGAACCGTGTATTTTCTACTTTTCCTCGTGTCACCTACTTGCAATGTAAGAAAATTGAAGAGTAGAAGTCCACCATTGAAGACCATTCAAAGCTTTGCTTTTGAAAATGAATTTTTTTGAATTTGTTAGTTGTTTGGATTGGGTATTGTTCCAATTGATTGAAAATATTGAAAGGAGTTCAAAATTTAAATTTGAAGTGATTTGGAGTAGATTTGAGCAAGATTTGAGTTAAATTTCAAAAAAGACACAAGGAAGAAGACGAAGTCAGTTTTTTTTGTATAATTATGTATAATCTTGTATAATAGTATATATGAGTGTAGAAACACACCTTATACACTATTATACACCTTTATACAAACGTCTGTAGACGAACATCTTCCACGATTTTCAGTTGCAATTCTTGTTCAAAACCAGTCCAAATCTCCATTAAATGACTTCAAATTTTATATACAACCTCCTTATACTATTTCTAACAAGTCTAAATAACACCCACTCCAAATTTCTCACAAAATCAAATTCGGAATTTAAACTCACATATTTAAGCTTGTTAAAAATCTAATTTTTACCACCCAAATGAATTTAGTTTGTTGAATTAATATTTGAGTCACAGTTACTGATTCGAAAATTAATTTAAAAGCTTGAGGAATCTTTTTTAAAAATTAAATAGTAATTTTGAGAACCTATTGGAGTTGGATGTTGAATCTTAGCCTATTATTTATGGGCTAGTTGGTTGTAAATTGAAATATAGGTTATAAAATTGAAAAGTATGGAGCCCAGTTGTTCTAATGTGAAATTTTCCCGAAGACAAAAGCATCTTTCACATGCTAAGTTCATGCGGTAACAAAAACATGAAACAGAAGCCAGTGAAATAATAATGCCTTTTGCATTCTAAATGCAAGCTACTACTAATAAGGTTTGAGGCCTGTCACCTGCAATACTAATGATCATTCCATGGCTATTGCATAGCTGAATAGGTAATTGTATGCAGCAGGATATTTACAAATTGCTAAAACAACTCAAGAAATAAAAAAGGATATGAGAACATGACAGTGTGAGAAACGCACCATGCGTTGCAAACAATCCAAAACATGCCGCTTTAGGAGGAACGTTGGTTTTCCAGATTATTTTAGCTGGCCATTTCATCTACTATGTCTCCTTGAGCTTGAGAGTTGCAACATTTTATAGCAGGATATAACAGAGAACTTCTCATCTCTACTGGCTGTCCATGTACTGAGTCCTCTCTTTCTTCTAATATCACCACTGAACTCAAATTTTGAAGCAGAAGGTTAACATCTTCAATCTCCCAATCATCAAAATGTCTTCTAAATTGCAAATTCCATCCACCTCCAGAATAACAATCAGAAATCCAGCATTCCTTGTTACAGCATTCCAGTGATGGAGCTTGCGAACTGATAATCCAGATACTTATTAGTACACATGGGTACACTCAGAATGAAAAGAAATGTTTTCTGGAAATACATAGATTGACTAGAATGAAGAATCAAAAAGTAACCTCTGCAACAACACGAGGAGTGACAATGAGACATTGCCTAAAGCTTTCATGTATAGTCATGCCACAAAGTCTCAAATGGCCTTGCAAGAAGGTCCAAATTCCCTGTACTTCTTCTTCAGAAAGAATACTGCTAAGTCCATCGTCTGAAGTTTTTAAGGACCTGGCTTTAGTCACTGAGATTTGCTCTTCTTGGTGTAAAGAGGGAATCCAGAGGTTCATAGAAGCTTCCAAGTTACATTTCACTTCCTTTAATTCCTCCTGCATAGGAGATTAACTCAAAGGTAGTTCATCATTCAAATACTTGCATTAGAATTTCAAAATGCAACTTAGGGAAGAACTTATGTAAATAGAGGTAATAGAAATTACAATAGCATTTAATATGCTAAACATATATAATTGATTGAATTATCTCGTCTAAAGCAAACACTCTGAATAACAATAAAATAAACTACCACTACAAACTTAAAAATCACTTTTTATGACCTACAAAGTCAAAAAATTCATTTTGAAATGTTTGTTAGAAATAGATATATGGATTTGCCAAGTTGATTACCTAGAGTCACATAAATTATGCACTTAGAAATCTCGACAAGAGTAAAACATACCTAAGATAGCTCTTGTACGGTTCTTTGTTCGCAAACCATAGCCAAAGAAGCTAGCTAAATATTGTTGAAAAGACAAACAAGCTCTATGAGAAACCAGTAATAACTTTAGCCACTTCATTAGCCTTATCACGCTCCCCTTTTGAACACAATAAAGCAATACAGGAATAGTAAGAATTGAAGTCGAGCAACTGGGTTATTTGAGTGTCTTGGTCATGACGGTTGTTTGATGCCTTCTCATGCATCCATCTCTCGTGTGATCTTGAGTCTATATCCATCTTTCTCCCATCATAAGACTCTTCAAGTTTCCCTAATAAATTCCAAGCACCACACCCCCTTCTAGCAGGGAAAAACATGGATACCACTTCATTCAGAATAGTAACTGCCTCTTGTATGCTTCCTCGCTCACACAATAGAGAAAGAAAACTTCTAATAGACTCTGTCTCGATTTGGATTTCAACTCTGCCAAGAAGATCAATGACAGATTTTGATTGAAGCATCTCTCTCAAAATGCATCGAGATTCTTCCATCCTTCCTTTATCGCATAAGCCCCTCACCAGGTACATGAAACCCAAGAAATCAGGTAGTATGCCTTTCATTTTGAAATCGGAATAGAACCCAAGAGCTTCCTCCATGTCACCCTTCTGACAATAGCAGTTAAGTACTGCACTCACAGTGAATTCATCTGGTCTGAGGCCTTTAGCTTGTAAATCATGGAGAAGCTTCAAAGTTTCCTGGATTTGACCTAACTTGCTGCATTCATTGATTAATGAATTATATATGCGAGTACCCGCTCTAAGATTCTTTAGGAACATTTCTTCAAACAAACTTCTGGCATCTGCTAAAAGACCTTCTTTTGACAAAGCGTCAATGAGTATACCATACGTGATTTCTGAAGGAACTATATCATTCCTTTCTAATGAATCAAATAACCGAAAAGCTTCAAGCACACACCCTTGACGACACAACCCACTGATTACTGAGTTATAGGTTACAATATTGAAAGAAATTCCTATATTGCTGGCAAAATTACAGAGATCTAAGGCCCTGTCAATATGTCCTCCTTTGCAAAGGCCGTCAATAACAATTGAGTAGTCAACCACATCCATGAGAGGTAGCTTATCACTCGCTCCCATAACAAGGTTATACGCATCCAGATATCGGCCGCCTTTTGTCAGTGTCCGCAAAACTACAGCAGGAAAGGTCAACTCAGATGTGTCGCCTTCCACTGTAACAAGAAACCGAAGTGCAGTTTCTACATTTTTAATGCAAAGGAAGTAAACAAGCATCTTCTTTGCCCCGTGCTCAAACATCCCATATGTTTTTAGGAATGTTGTCAAAAGAAGTCCAGTCAAAAAGGTTTGGCCACCATAGAGAAGAGATTTCATTAAAAGATGGTAGGATTTCTTGCTTAGAACAAAACCATTACTTTGGATCACAATTAGCAGATTGACTGCAGCCTCTAGTAATCCTTTGTTGCACAGGAAAGAAACAGCATCTTCACACATTGAACCAAATTTTTCATGCTTAACTCTTTCCAATCTCTGAAACAAATCTAAAACTCCCTGAGCACCCTTAACTTCAAAGATCTTTTTTATCAATGTCATATAGATCCTTGTACTTAAAGGCAAACCTCGATCAATTAGTTCAACGAATACTTCAATTGCTATGTCCGGCATGCCATTCCTACAGAGCCCTTGAATGGTGCAATTGTAACATGCAGCTGAAGGTATAGATGTCTTACGAAATTCATCAAATATTTCAAGTGCTTCCTCTATCATTCCTACTTTCAAGTAACCGTCAATCATGGCACAGTAAGTAACAGAATTGGAAGTAATGCTCATATCTGATATTTTCTTATATATGGCAAGAGCCTCCTCAAACAACCCCATCATAAATAGGGCTTTTATAAGCAAGTTGCACATAGTAACATCCAGAAAAACATCAGCTGCTTCAACTCTCTTTTTTGTTTCTAACATTCCCATGACATTTTCTTCTTGAATATAACCATGTAACAATGTACTATACGTGATAACATCTCCGAGGATTCCCTTAGACACATCATCGGCCTCATTCATCCTCCCAGCTTTGCACAATCCATTGATAATGGTATTATATGTGACAACACTAGGTTTTATGCCTTTCTTCTCCATTTCACCGAGCAGTTCAAATGCACGTCCAACGTCACCCTTCCTGCACATACCATCAATCAATACTGCATATACAAATTCATCTGCTTCAATCTGCAAATCCTCAACCATCTTAAACACTGCAAACGCCTCAAGCACTTTCCCCTTCTTGCAGAATCCTAATACTAGTGCTGTAAGAGTAACCAAATTAGGTTGAAGACCATGTTTTTTCATCCTGTATAGGAACCCAACTGCTTTCTCCACATGTCCCTCCTTTGAGAATCCATCAATAAGTATTGTATAGCCTATTGTATCCAACTCAATTCTCCTAGTACACACCATCTCATTATATCTTTTTAGTGCCTCTTCAATTGCTCCTTCCCTAAAATACCCATATATCCAATTACTGTAAAACACAACATCTAATTCTAATCCATTTATCCCCAAATTAGAAACCTCCTCAATTCTACCTAACCTATAATAAGCACTCACAAGTGTTGTGTAAGTAACAACATTGGGCTTTAAACAACCTGAATTCACAGCATTTTCAAAGAACTCAACAGCAAGCTCGGGCTTTCCAACACACAAGAACCCATGAATCACAAAACTGCACACAAAATTATCAAATGGGTATTTAATTTTCTCATGGGTCATTAACTCTAACACTTGAATTGCTTCATTGATCCTTTCCTGACTGCAGAAAGAGTGAATCAACGAACAAAAAGTGTAAGAAGAGAGCAAAATAATATCTTTCCCCGAGCCATCCTGCAGTAAAGAAAGCGCCTTTTCGGGATTTGTTTTAGAGAGGCCTTGAATTAAAGAATCAATTAGGCGTTTGTCGAGCTGGTTAGTAGTATTCAATTTCAAGTGCTGAAGTGCCTCTTCGAATCTATTCTCTTTGGCAAGTGCTCGTATGAAGATTTTTTGTGTGTTGGAGTCTGTGTTGAATTTGTTTGATTGGACTAAGTGGATGATGAGTTTGAATTTTTTGGATCGAGAAAGGAAGAGGAGGAAGTGGTTCCAGTGTTGGGAGGTGGGAGTGAAACCACTCTTCACTACAGAAACAAGCGACGAGAGCTTCATCGTATGCCGTTAGTTTTTACATATTTTCGTCCATTTGCTGTAAGATCTTAGAGGTGGGTCAAAATATGCTCCTTTAAAAGACACCGTTTAATAGAGTAGTAATAATAATCTTTATTTAAAAAAATTTATAAATATTTTAATTTTATTTTTTCTTTTAATTTAATAATAAATTTTTATACTCAAACATGCTATTTTAAATTCATAATCGTACATTCACACAAATATGACGCACTTTTCAATATTCAAAAGTATTTATTTCTTTTTAAAACTTTGATTTTAGCTAAAAAAAAATGTCACATAAAATGAAGGAGAAGAAGGGGAGACTAAATGGGCGTTTGAACATAAGGATTGTAAAATTCTAAAATAGTGGGAAAAAAAATTTCAAGTGAAAATTGTATTTGAAATTTATTATTATGTTTGGACAAATAGTTTAGAGTTGTGTTTGAATATAAATATAATTTTGGGGTGTTTTTGAAGTTTTGTGAATGATTTGAGTGAAAATTTTGAAAAACAATTTTATGGAGTTTTTCAAATTTTCGAAAAATTACAAAATGCATCTTCAAATAAAAATTAAAATTTTTATGAACAAATGCTGATTTCGAAAAAAAAAGTAATTTTTTTAAAAGGAAAAATTTTTCTTATGTCCAAACGGGCTCTAATATCAATCAATAATTGAGAGAGAGCTAAATGGGCTGCTTAAACAATATGGTAAAAATTGCATGGGGCGTCCTATTTGGTCGCCCCTTTTCAACCTGTAGCCGCTTTTTTTTTTGTTTGTACCCGTAGCCATTTTTTGTTAAAAACCTTTTAAAAAGACTATTTTGCCCTTCTTTATTAAAAAACTATTTTCTCTCCAAGTATATGATAGTCCTCTACTGTCTCTGTCTCTCTCTCTCCCGTTATTTGCGTTTTTTGATTTGTTCTTATTTGAAATCAAACGGTTTTCGCCGTTCTTTTCGATTTTTCAACTGTTTGTTCCCCAATAACATTACGTATAATCACAGGTACATTGCATTAACTTTCTGGGTTTTATTTTTAGTATTAATTTTTACGATTTAATTTCTAGTTTTAGTTTTGATAGTCATGTATTTATGATAAAATAGTTTCCTAGGGTTTAGTTTGATAAGTGCATTAGTTTTACTTTTACGATTATGTTTTTAGGTTTTTTGAACGTGTGTTTGTGTTTTTGATGAAAATTCTATAAATTCTTTAGTGATTTTTGGAGACGTCGAAATTTTTAAAAATTTTGAGAGTTAAATAGATGATACTATTAAAGTGTGAAATTTATAATACTTCAATGATACCTTAGTTTTAGGAGATGAAGTTTTGTTTCGTGTTTTGTATTTTTTGTTATATTTTTTTTATGAACTTCAACATTATTTTAGAGTTGAATTTGTGTTTTGTTTTTTATAAAAACTACAACATATTTTTGCTGAATGTTGTTTTGTGACTGGTGAACTTCAGCCTTCTCAGAGCTGAAGTTTTAATTGATTTTTTTGATAATGTTCTGATGTTATTTTTTGTATCTTCTACTTTTTTTGAACAGGTGGCACCTAAAGATCTTAAAGCAGCTAAAGCACGTAAAGCAACTAATGCACCTAATCAACGTATAATACCCACATGTCCTTACTCCCTACTGCTCCACCTACAAAACCAGGGGATAAATATTATGAGTTTCGAGATTGGTTTAACTATCATGGTTACTGGAAGGGGAACCACGATTTGAAGAGTTTAATTGCAAGTTTCTTGACTCTTGCACAACGGGAAAGCTTAATAATGGTATATTTAGATATATTATGGCTATGGAGAATTTCAAATGCAGCATGAAGTTGGTTCATTGTTTGTGTCTTTCTCGAATATTCACCAATGATCAAGACTCCATTAGTTTCAAGATTTTTGGCCATGATGTTTCCTTCACCCTTGAAGACTTTCACATTATGTGCGGTTTGTGGATCACTGCACATAATGTTGAAGAACCAATTAATCGAGAGAGCGATATTCTGAAGCGTTATTTTAGGAAGTATAAGGGTATGACCTTGAAGGATATTCGAGATTTTATGACCCGAAATGCAATTACAAAGAATGTTGTGAATTTCAGACAGGTATGCGAGAGTGATAAAGATGTTGTGAAGCTTATAGAAATTCTTGTTGTGGAGTCTATTTTGTTTGGAAAAAAGACTGAATCATCTATGATGGAGGAGTATGCAACTATTGTTGAAGATGATAAGGCTTGTGCTAAATATCCTTGGGCTAATGTGTGTTATGAGAATGTCACGACCCGGATTTTCCACCCTCGTGAGTCGTGATGGTGCCTACTCGTGAAAGCTAGGCAAGCCGAATGTTACAGATTTTATTACCATTTTCCCTTAACTTTTAACATTTACACGTTAACATATGATCAATAATGGAATAATAATAATAATCATAATAATAATAATAATAATAAAGAGAAATGCGGAAGACGAAATCTAATAGTTCAACTTAATACAAATACAATTCCATAACAATAATCCATCCAGAACTGGTGTCACAATCTCACGGGCTATCTAAGATTACTATAAATAAGGTCCGAGTCAAAGAAAATATATGTCTGTCTCTAAAATAAGTAGGAACAGAAAGAAAGTAGGATAGAAGGGAATTCCAAGGCCTGAGACCTCGGAATTCGATTCCGGACCTAAGCCCAAGTCCCATATTTTACTACGGACCCTACAGGACCATCCGATCACAGGTCCAGGTCCGTTTACCAAAAATGTTGACCAAAGTCAACTTTAATAAATTTTAAAGGCCAATTTCATTATTTTTCTTAAATTTCAGATAAAAGCTTTCCGGAAACGCGCCCGGACTGTGTACGGAAATCGAGGTGAGACAAAAAGAGGTTTTTTAAGGCCTCGAAACACAGAATTTACTTTCAAAACGAGGTCATCACATTCTCCACCTCTAAAACAATTGTTCGTCCTCGAACGGACATAAGAAAAGTACCTGATTCGGTGAAAAGATGAGGATAACGGCTCCGCATATTGGACTCGAACTCCCAGGTTGTTGCCTCAACAGGCTGGCCTCTCCACTACACACGAACTGAAGGGAAATTCTTCGATCTCAACTGGCGAACCTGCCGGTCTAGAATAGCTACCGGCTTCTCCTCATAGGACAAGTTCTTGTCCCACTGGACAGTACTGAAGTCTAACACGTGGGATGGATCGTCGTGATACTTCTGAAGCATGGACACATGAAACACTGGGTGCACAACTGATAAACTTGGTGGCAACGCAAGTTTGTAAGCCACCTCTCCCACTCGATCAAGAACCTCAAAAGGACCAATGAACCTAGGGCTTAGCTTGCACTTCTTCCCAAATCTCATCACGCCCTTCATGGGCGACACCCGAAGCAACACCCGCTCTCCGACCATGAATGCCACATTACAAACCTTGCGGTCGACGTAACTCTTATGCCTGGACTGAGCTGTACGAAGCTTATCCTGAATGATCTTAACCTTGTCCAAGGCATCCTGTACTAGATCTGTACTTAACAATCGAGTCTCTCCCGGCTCAAACCATCCAACCAGCGACCGACACCGCCCACCATATAAAGCCTCATAGGGAGCTATCTGGATGCTCGACTAGTAACTGTTGTTGTAGGCAAACTCTGCTAATGGAAAGAACTGATCCCACAAACCTCCAAAGTCAATAACACATGCTCGGAGCATATCCTCCAAAATTTGAATAGTACGCTCGGACTGTTCATCCGTTTAAGGATGAAATGTTATGCTCAATTCGACCCGCGTACCTAAATCATGTTGTACTGCCCTCCAAAAATGCGAGGTAAACTGCGTACCCCGGTCAGAAATGATAGACACGGGCGCACCATGAAGACGAACAATCTCCCGAATATAAATCTTTGACAACCGCTCAGAAGAATAGAAAACTGCCACAGGGATGAAATGCGCAGACTTAGTGAACCTATCAACAATAACCCACACTGCATCGAACTTCCTCTGAGTCCGTGGGAGCCCAACAACAAAGTCCATCGTGATACGCTCCCACTTCCACTCAGGAATCTCAATCCTCTAAAACAAATCACCGGGTCTCTGATGCTCGTACTTTACCTGCTGACAATTCAAACACCGAGCCACATACGCAACAATATCCTTCTTTATCCTCCTCCACCAATAATGCTACCGTAAGTCCTGATACATTTTAGCGGTGCCCGGATGAATAGATACCGGGAACTATGGGCCTCCTCTAGAATCAACTCACGAAGTCCATCCACATTAGGCACACAAACTCGACCTTACATCCTCAAAACTCCATCATCTCCGACTGTGGCCTGCTTGGCACTTCCATGCCGCACGGTGTCCCTAAGGACAAGAAAATGAGGATCATCATACTGTTGATCTCGGATACGCTCAAATAATGAAGAACGAGCGATGGTGCAAGCTAGCACACGGTTGGGCTCAAAAACATCCAACCTAACGAACTGATTGGCCAAAGTCTGAACATCCAGAACAAGCAGTCTCTCACTGACCGGAATATACGCAAGACTGCCAATGCTGACTAACTTTCTACTCAAAGCATCGGCCACTACATTGGCCTTCCCCAGATGATATAAGATGGTGATATCATAGTCCTTCAATAGCTCCGACCACCTCAGCTGCCTCAAATTTAGCTCCTTCTGCTTAAACAAGTATTGCAAACTTTTGTGATCCGTGAACACCTCACAAGACACGCCATATAAATAATGCCTCCAAATCTTCAGCGCATGAACAATGGCTGCTAATTCCAAATCATGAACTGGATAATTCTTCTCATGGATCTTCAACTATCGTGAAACATAAGGAATGACCTTGCCATCCTGCATCAACACCGCACCAAGTCCAATACGAGATGCATCACAATATACTATATATGGCCCTGAACCTGTAGGCAATACCAACACCGGCGCAGTAGTCAAAACTGTCTTGAGCTTCTGAAAGCTCGCCTCACACTCGTCCGACCACCTGAACTGGGCACCCTTTTGGGTCAACCTGGTCATCGGGGCTGCAATAGATGAAAACCATTCCACAAACCATCAGTAATAGCCCGCCAAACCCAAGAAACTCCGGATCTCTATAGCTGATGCGGGTCTAGGCTAGTCCTTGACTGCCTCTATTTTTTTTGGATCTACCTCAATACCCTTTGATGATACAACGTGACCTAAGAATGCAACTGAACTCAACCAGAACTCACATTTCGAGAACTTAGCATATAACTGACTGTCCCTCAAAGTCTGGAGAACGGCGCGAAGATGTTGCTCATGCTCCTCTCGGCTGCGGGAATAGATCAAAATATCATCAATGAAGACTATCACGAAGGAATCCAAGTAAGGCTTGAACACTCAATTCATCAAATCCATGAAAGCTGCTGGGGCATTTGTTAACCCAAATGATATCACTAAGAACTCATAATGCCCGTACCGATTGCGAAAAGCTGTCTTAGGGACATCAGATGCCCTAATCCTCAACTGATGGTAGTCAGATCTCAAATGGATCTTAGAAAACACTTGGGCACCCTGAAGCTGGTCGAACAAATCATCAATCCTCGGCAATGGATACTTATTCTTAATTGTGACCTTGTTGAACTGCTGATAATCTATACACATCTTCATCGATCCGTCCTTCTTCTTAACAAACAATACTAGCACACCCCAAGGCGAGACACTAGGTCTAATGAAGCCTATATCAAGCAGGTCTTGCAATTGTACTTTCAATTCTTTCAACTCTGGAGGGGCCATACGATATGGAGGGATAGAAATGGGCTGAGTGCCCGGAGCCAAATCAATGCAAAAGTCAATATCCCTGTCAGGTGGCATCCCTAGCAGGTCTGAAGGAAATACCTCCGGAAACTCAAAAACAATAGGCACAGAATCCATAGAAGGACCTCGGCATTAGAATCACGAATATACGCCAAATAGGCCAAACATCCCTTCTGAACCATACGCCGAGCCTTCATATATGAGATAACCCTATGGGTGGAATGACTAGGAGTCCCTCTCCACTCCAAACGAGGTAAACCCGGAAAGGCTAAGGTCACAGTCTTGGCATGACAATATAAGATAGCGTGGTAAGGTGATAATCAGTCCATCCTCAATATGACATCAAAATCAGCCATATCCAAAAGTAACAATCTATTGGGGTCTCAAGAACCCCAATCATAAATATACATGAATGATGGACACGATCCACCACAATAGAATCACCCACCGGTGTAGACACATTTACAAGAGTACTCAAAGAATCACTACGCATGTCCAAATACGGGGCAAAATAAGATGACACATAGGAGTATGTAGACCCTGGATCAAATAGAACTGAAGCATCTCTCTACAAACTAGAACAGTAGCTATGATAACTACATCAGAGGCCTTAGCCTCAGGCCTGGCTGGAAGAGGATAACATCGGGGTTGGGCCCTACCACTCTGAACTACGTCCCTGGGACGGCCTCCATCTTTAGCGGCTTGACCTCCACCTCTAATAACTCTACCTCCACCTCTAGCACCTCTACCCCCACCTCTAGCTGGCTGAGCGGGCGGTGGAATACCCGGTGCCTGAACCATGGCACGGGAATCTTGATGCTGCGACTGAACACCCACTAATCTTGGACAAGCCCTCTGGATATGACCATACTCACCGCACTCAAAGCATCTACCTGAGTGTTGTGGCTGAGGAAACTGAAACTGACCCTGGCGGGCCGGCTAACCATGAGAATAGCTCTGAAGAGGAGGTGCTATAATAGGATCTGGCTTTCTTGAATGAGGTACATAAGAACCATGCCCACCTGGAGCACCGTGAGATGCCTGTAGTGCTGAATGAAACGGCCTGGAAGGATGGCCCCTACCAAAAGAATCCATGCCTCCCGACGAGGCACCACTGAACCTGCCCGAATGATGGGGCCTCTTGTCAGACCCCTGACCACTACCATGTGATAAAACCATCTCGACTCTTCTAGCCACATTGGCCGCATCCTGAAAAGAAATCTCGCTCCCCGTCTCCTTAGCCATTTGCAATCGAATAGGCTGAACGAGTCCCTCAATAAACCTCCCCACTCTCTCTCTCTCTCTGTGGTAAGTATAAGAATAGCATGACGGGCCAAGTCAATAAATTTGGTCTCGTACTGAGTGATAGTCATAGAACCCTGTTGGAGACGCTTAAACTGCCTCTGATAGTTCTCCCTTTGAGTGACAGGGAGAAACTTCTCCAGAAATAGTTGAGAAAACTGATCCCAAGTTAAATCAGGTGACCCAGCTGGTCTAGCCAAACAATAATCCCTCCACCAAGTCTTGACGGATCCTGACAGACGAAAAGCAGCAAAGTTGACCCCATTGGTCTCCATTATCCCTATGTTCCATAGAACCTCATGATAGCTGTCCAAATAATCCCGGGGATCCTCATAAGATGTACCGCCAAAAGTTGTAGTAAAAAGTTTGGTGAACCTGTCCAACCTCCACAAGGCATCAACAGATATAGCTGACCCCTCACCGGTCTGTGCCACAACACCTGGCCGAACTACTCTGACTGGCTAAGCTGCTAGAGTCTGATACTAGGGAGCCATCTGCTCTGGAGTGCGAGTAGCAGGAGTCTAGGCTCCTCCTCCAGCATGAGAGACAACTAGTGCTATAGGAAATATGCCTGCTTGAGTGACGCTCTCCATAAGGCCCATTAGACAGACCAGAACATCCTGAAGTACCGGGGTGGTTATGAACCCCTCTAGAACTTGCGCTGGCCCTATTGGAACGGTCTGGGCTGGAGCCTCCTCCTCAAACTCTACCTGAGGCTCCGCTGCTGGTGCTGCTGCTCTGGGCTGAGCCCTGCCCCTACCTCGGCCTCTAGCACGGGCTCAGCCTTGTCCTTTTCCCCTCGTAGGAGCTACCACTGGGGGCTCGAGCTGCTGATCAGCGGATGAAGAATCACGTGTTCTCGCCATCTGCGAAAAAACAAAGTAGAAGTTCAATTAGCATTGAGAAATAAAGTCGCACAACAGAGAAGAATAGATGTGAAGTTTTCCTAAACTCTGTAGCCTCTGGGGATAAATACTGACGTCCCCGTACCAATCCCTCAGACTCTACTAAGATTGTCCGTGAATTGTGAGACCTAAGCAACCTAGAGCTCTAATACCAACTTGTCACAACCCGTATTTTCCACTCTCGGGAGTCGTGATGGCGCCTAATCGGGAAAGCTAGGCAAGCCGAGTGTTACAGATTTTATTACCCTTTTCCATTAACTTTTAACATTTACACGTTAACATATGATCAACAGCGGAATAATAATAATAAAGAGAAGTGCGGAAGATGAAATCTAATAGTTTAACTTAATACAAATATGATTCCATAACAATAATCCACCAAGAACTGGTGTTACAATCTCACAAACTATCTAAGATTACTAAAAATAAGGTCTGAATCAAAGAAAATACATGTCTGTCTCTAAAATAAGTAGGAATAGAAAGAAAGTAGGATAGAAGGGGACGCCAAGGCCTTCAGATGTCTACAGGACTACCTCGGGTCTCCGCTAGACTGAAGGCATGTCACGACCCTAAACTGACCCCGTCGTGATGGTGCCTATCGTGAAACTAGGCCTGCCGACACAACTCCCGAATTAACCATTAATCAATATAAATCATTTTAAAGCTTTTTATTAATCCAAATATCTCAAAATGCAAGTCTAAATGAACAGTGCAGAAGAAATACACAAGCCCGACATTGGGGTGTCACAAGTCACGAGCATCTACTAAGGTCTGAATACAACGAAGAGTCTAAAAATATACTAAATACAATCTAAGGAAGGCAAGAGGGAGAAGATCAGGGTTGCGAACGTCGACAACTACTTTGCTAACTCCGATGACTCTGACACTAGGCAATCAACACCCGCTACTGGGTTCAGATAAGCCTAAATCTGCACACAAGGTGCAGGGAGTAATGTGAGTATGCCAACTCAGTAAGTAATAAAAGTAAATGAAAGCTGAGCAGTAAGAAAACACGTAAACCACATCATAATGCTACAGCAAATGCAGTATATATCCAAAACAGTACAGAAATCATTTTCTTCATAAATCAAGCTCGGTTTCAGTAAAACCTTTTAAAACAACTTTCAATAGTTTCAAACGAGTGATAAAAAAGTGAGTAAAAATGATAGAAAAAGTAAACAGCCCCTCGGGCAAAACATGTACCATAAACCATCCCTCGGACATAATATCAACAGAACCAACCCCTCGGGCTACCTCACAAACACTCGTAATTAGCCCTTCGGGCATAACATGAATCAAGAACAGCCCCTCGGGCAAAACATGGACCAAGAACAGCCTATCGGCCAATAATATGAAACAACAATAGCCCTTTGGGCTACATCATATCACTCACACTGGGTACCCGCGCTCAATGGGGGTGTACATACTCCTAGAGGGCTAATACAGCCCCAGCGCAATAACAAGCCATCTCGTGGCATAATCAAACAGGCCCTCGCCCTCATAACAAGCCATCTCGTGGCTTAACTAATCAGACCCTCGGCCTCATAATCATGAATCAGTACCACACTACTGCGGCGTGCAGTCCGATCCCATAATATCCTCACAACACAGGCCCTCGGCCTCACTCAGTCAGAAATCTCTCAAGCCACTTGGGCAACAGTAAAACATGATGCTCATCCCAAAATATCATTTAAAATGTCAAAACAGAGTAAATATTGCTGAGTTATGAAAACAATAGAATACAACATAACTGATTACAAATATGAAATCAAAATAGTGAGGAATAATAATAAAAATCCCCTAAGGGTCCAAAACAGTTGGCACGAGGCCCAAATATGGCATTCAACCCAAAACAAGATAATACATTCCAAAACAGAGTGATAGCAAGCAGTTTTCAATCAAATACACGGTTTAACAGTCATACGGGACGGACTAAGTCACAATCCCCAACAGTGCATGACCTCACGCTCGTCATCTAGCATATGCGTCACCTCAAAGTAGCATAACGATGTGAAATCCTGGGTTTCATACCCTCATGACAAACATTTACAATCATTACTTACCTTTATCCGGTCCAAACTCTAGCCCACGATGCCTTTGCCCCTCGAATCGGCCTCCAAATGCCCCGAATCTAACCAAAATCAGTTCCACATCATTAATACACACTAAAGGAACAAAACACAAGCGAAAATAATCGAATTAACTAAAAAATTCCGAAATTGGCCAAACTCGGCCCCCGGGTCCACATCTCGGAATCCGATAAAAATCACATCAATAGCATCCATATCCTCCCACGAGTCTACCCATAATAAATTCATCAAAATGCAACCTCAATTGCCCATTCAAATCCCCAAAAGAATTCTCAAAATGTTCTTCCATTTTCCCCCAATTTCCACTCTAATTCCTCATATTAAATGATGAAATTCAAGGCTAAATCACGAAATTAAACCAAATATGAGTGAAGAATACTTACCTCAGTTGCACCACTAAAAATCTCCTCAAATTTCACCTTCTCCCGAGTTTTCCAGTGGAATTTTGAAATTATGGACCAAACCCTCGTTTTAGAACTTAATATTCTGCCCAGATACTTTCTTCATCGCAAACGCGGCAGCACCCTCGCGTTCGCGAAACACCAAGCTTCACTGACCAAGAATCCTTCTTCGTGAACGTGAGGACCCTCTCGCGAACGTGATGTATAACTGACTCACCTCTTCGCGAATGCGACGCCTACTACGCGAATGCATAGAACAAATGCCTTGGGGTCCTAGCTACCCCACTTCCTCAATGTCAACATGATACCGCTCACGCGTTCGGGATGCACCGCTGCACAGACCTTCATGATCGTGGCTCCCACTTCGCGAACGCAAAGCACAAATCCTCTCTTGCCTTCAATTACCCTTTGCGAACGCAAAACTCCCCTCACGAACGCGAAGAAGTAAACCAGCCTGAATACCAGATTTTTCTGCAATTCTAACAAGTCCAAACTAGTCCGTTAGCCATCCGAAACTCTCCCGAGACCCTCGGGACCTCAACCAAACATGCCAACATATCCCATAACATCATTGAAACTTGTTCCAACCTTCGGAACACTCAAAACAACATCAAATCATCATCAGATTCAAGCCTATGAATTCAAAAAACTTCCAAATTCCGAATTCGATCAAAAAGTCTATCAAACCCCGCCCGAATGACCTGAAATTTTGGACACACATCACAAATGATACAACTAACCTATTATAACTTCCGGAATTTCATTCCGACCCCTATATCAAAATCTCACCTATCAACCGAAAAACGCCAAAATTCTAATTTCGCCAATTCAAGCCTAAATCTACTCTGGACCTGTAAAACACATTTCGATCACGCTTCTAAGTCCCAAATCACCTAACGGAGCTAACCAAATCATAAAAATTCCAATACGAGATCATATACCAACAAGTTAAAACTTGGTCAACCTTTTAAATTTTAAACTTCAAACTGAGAACTGTTCTTCCAAATTCATTCTGATTACCCTAAAAAACAAAACCGATGATTTACATAAGTCATAATACATCACACGGGGCTAGTCATGCCCAAAAACTAGCGAGAAAAGTGCAAAAGCTCAAAAAGACCAGTCAGGTCGTTACAAGGCAGCAACCTCACTGTGGTCCAAATGCTCCAGCACTAGGATCTGCACATAGTGCAGAGTGTAGTATCAGCACAACCGACCCCATGTGCTGGTAAGCATCGAGCATAACCTTGGCGAAGAAGTGACGAGGCTAGGACGAGACTACCAAATAAACATTTGCAGTTAAATCATACGGCAAATAATGATAACAGAAACTAGCAGTTAAAGATGGGAAGGGGGAACATGTTGCAGGGAATATCAAGTACTATCAGAATTTCACTAGAGAAGCATAAATAATACCATAATTTCATATCAGCAAGAATAAGGGAAACAGTAACAAGGGCACGACATCACCCTTCGTGCTTTTACTCTCGTTCTCACCATAAGAATCAATATTCACTTTTATTCTTTCTTGTTGCGGCGTGCAACCCGATCCCAATCATATAATACTATTGCAGCGTACAACCTGATCCCAATCATATAATGATGTTGCGGTGTGCAACCCGACCCCACCTGTCTACCCTTATTACTCCTTGTTGCGGCATGCAATCCGATCCCAATCATATAATGATGTTGCAACATGCAACCCAACCCCACCTGTCCACCATAGGGGTGGGCATTCAGTATTTCGGTTCGGTATTTAAGAATTTTGGTTCGGAATTTTGATATTCGGTTTATCAATTGTGTATACCAAATACCGTACCAAAATATTTCGGTACGGTTCGGTATTTTTTATTTTGGTTCGGTACGGTTTCGGTACGATTTCGGTTTGATACATATTCATGTGTCACTTACTGCTAAGTGCTAAGAGCCTAAGCATTAAGCAAGCAAAAACAAGCCAGATGCACACCTAATTATCACAGCAAGTACTTGAAAGGGAAAAGAAGTAAATAAATTATCACATCAAGCTAAGATAGTAAGATGAAGTTGGATGGAAAGGTGATGAGATATGTCAAACTATAATGAGAAAGAACTAAGACTCAGAGACACGAGTCAACGAGCTAAGTTTAGTAGTTTACAGTGTCCCAACTGGATCATACAATATAACCAGTTAGCAATAGCACAAACTACTCGCCTACGGACTAAGGATGCTCACAAAGACCCTTTTGTTGAGAAACATTAACACGACAAAGTTCAGAAGGCAAGTGGCGATTCCAAATTTCCAATGAGTAGTTAATCTGTTCACTAGAAAAGTGTAGTAATCTAAGAAAAGAGAGAAAATAATTTGTTGCTATTAAACTATATCAATAATATAAGTTTTCAAAGAAAAGTGCAGTAATCAATATCTAAAATTTTGCAGTGACCAAGTAGATCCACAAACAATGGAAAAAGGAAAAACTTAGATCCACAAACAGATTTTCTTATTCCAATTTACAAGAACTACCAATTAATCTACCATAAATTATTATAAAAAAGCTGAAGATTGAAGAATGAAGAAGTTATGAACATGTTGAAGAGTTGAAGATTGAAGAATGAAGGTCAAAAATAAGGAAACTAGCCATCACACATAAGAGTCATCGGCGCCGAGGTCGTGAAGTCGCCGTGACGCCGTCTCTATCGCACTCCCAGACCACAGTCGTAGACGCAGTAACAGGATCATAGCCGATCTGTTTCCTTCTTGACACTTGCGAGTGGAGAAAAACCTAATTCTAATTTCTATATTGAAACTAGGGAAAGAGAGTAAGGAAGTTGGGCCTAGTCTTATTGGGCTAGTAGAGATACAAATATAAAATTTTGGGTTGGGCTAGGCAGTGTAGGACTAGGATAGGAATTAGGCAATTCTTTAAAAATTCGGTAATTTCGGTATACCGAAATTACA
Organism: Nicotiana sylvestris; assembly: GCF_000393655.2. Classification (NCBI taxonomy): domain Eukaryota; kingdom Viridiplantae; phylum Streptophyta; class Magnoliopsida; order Solanales; family Solanaceae; genus Nicotiana; species Nicotiana sylvestris. The sequence goes on from NC_091058.1 coordinate 47,843,703, forward strand.
AGATCTTAATACCGAGGACCGTACCGATATACTGAAATACCAAAAATTTAATACCGAATTATACCGAAATACCGAAAAAACCGAAACCGAAATACCGAATTAATTCGGTCCGGTTCGGAATTCGGTTTTTCGGATTTTATGCCCACCCCTAGTCCACCCTTATTACTCCTTGTTGTGGTGTGCAACCCGATCCCATATAATATTATTACGGCGTGCAACCCGATTCCAATATACAAATCAACACTAATCACAAAGAATCTTGGCAAGAGAACAATAGTATAATAACAATTATCCCTGCAAGGGAAACAATATCATAAGAAATAACATCCCGGCAAGTGAAACAATATCATAAGCAATAACATCCTGGCAAGTGAAACAATATCATAAACAATAACATCCCAGCAAGGGAAACAACAATATACCTCATCTCGTTTCCACCATCACTTCACATCATAGGTCTCAATTTGAGCCAATACATAATGGAGTCACGACAATCATAGTATAGGACTCACGGACATGCTTGACACCAACGTATAGATACTCGTCAGCATATCTATACGTTGTACTCAATACTTAACACATAGAAAATAAGACCACAACTCCTATTCCCTCAAGCTAAGGTTAGACCAAACACTTACCTCAATTCCACGAACACAATCAAGCCTCAACAATCATTTCACCTCTTGATTCCACTTCCAATTCGCTTGTATGTAGTCACAATTTACTTAACGATATCAACAAATGCTAAATAAACCAATTCTAATGCATGAAAATAGGTTTTCTAATGATTTTCCCAAAAAGTCAAAAATGACCCCGGGTTCGCTTGGTCAAAACCTGAGGTTCGAACCAAAACTCGATCACGCATTCAGCCACAGACTAAAATATAACTTGCGTTGAAATCGGACCTCAAATCGAGGTTTAAATCCCCAAAATTTGAAAATTCTAAGTTCTACCCAAAATCTCCCAATTTCCCATGAAAACCCCTTGATTTTGAAATGAAATCATGTAAAAAGAATGGATTAGATTGAAAGAAATGAGTTAGAAATGACTTTCTAATGATTGGGAAGAGTTTGTGCCCTTGAAAAATCACCCAAAAATGTTTTAGGGTTTGAAAAGTTGTAAAAATGAAGAAGAATCTCGTCTGAAATCCCACTTATCAGGTGCAGATGTTGCAATTGCGACCAGGGGTTCGCAATTGCAAACCCTTCAAAAGTCTGCTACCTTCGCATTTGCGACTCCTGAGGATTCCTGCCATCTTCACAATTGCGAAGGGAATGTCACATTTGCGACTACTGGGATTTTCTGAGGGTTTCACATTTGCGAAAAAATGCTCGCAAATGTAGAAATGCTGGACAATTTTCCTAAGTCCAAGTACACTCCGCGGCCTATCCAAAACTCACCCGAGCCCTCGGGGCTCCAAATAAAATATGCACGCAAGTCCAAAAACATCATACAGACTTGCTCGTGCAATCAAATCATCAAAATAACATCAACAACTATAAATTAAACCTCAAATTCATGAAATCACTCAAGAATATTGAAATTCCTATTTTCTCAACTATAGGTCCGTTTTATACCAAATAAACTCCGATTCTTACCAAATTCCACAGATTCAACCAAATTATTATTTTAAACTTATACCGAGCTTCGGAACCAAGATACGGTCTCGATACCATCAAGAAATCGCATCAATTCACTTCTAAAAGCCTTTATATTTTCGAGCAAATAATTTCTTTAAAAATTCTTTTCTCGGGCTTGGGACCTCGGAATTTGATTCCGGGCATATGCCCAAGTCCCATATTTTACTATGGACCTTACGGGACCGTCCGATCAGGGGTGCAGGTCCGTTTACCAAAAATGTTGACCAAAGTCAACTTTAATCAATTTTAAAAGCCAATTTCATTATTTTTCTTAAATTTCACATAAACGCTTTCCGGAAACGCGCTCGGATTTCACACCCAAATGGAGGTGAGACAAAAAGAGGGTTTTTTAAGGCTTCGAAACACAAAATTTACTTTCAAAACGAGTGATGACCCTTTTGGGTCATCATAGAGAAACTCATTTACTCACTGAAACATGCATTGGACAAGCAGAACAAATTTCATTCAACTAAGTGTAAAGTTGGTGGATTTCCATTTTTGATATGTGCTTGGTTCTATTAGTGCTTCCCAGATATTCGTAAGAAGTATAAGAGAGGATGAGTACTTTGATACCCCTCAGGTTCCCAGGATGTTACATTATGTATGTGTGGGAGAGCCTAAATATAACGAACTTTTTAAGGATTACTTCCGTAATCATGCTGTAAGTTAATTTTTTTTATCTTTGTCTTTGTGTTAATATGCTGACGTATTATTTTTTTCTCATAATATACTTTTTGTATTAAACAGAGATATCACACGTCTAGGGTATTGGATATAATTCCTATAGAAGAGGAATCGAATTCAATGCCTTTAATTGGACAATTACCATACAGGCGAATTTGTTTAAAGGTACTTAATGTGGTTCCTTCAACTGGTGAATCACCACGTAGTCCGAGTCGATCAAAAGAAGCGAATCGAACTCCTGTTATTGGCGAATCACCACGTAGTCAGAGTCGATCAAAAGAAGCGAATCAAACTCCGATTACTGGCGAATCATCTCGTACCCAGAGTCGTTCTATCCATTCTACAATGACGTTTGACAATGAATTAGTCAACACAATATGTTCTGTAAGTTTTAAGCTGAAGTTTTCTGGTTGTGTTTTTTGAAAAACTACATCATGTTTTTGAGCTGAAGTTTTGTTCTGTTTGTAATGAACTTCAGCATTATAATAGCTGAAGTTATGTTCTGTATTTGCTGAACTTTAGCATTCTTTTATATCTGAATTTTTATTCTGTGTCTCTATACTAGAGGGTAACGATGGAGGTTTAAAGGCATATATAAAAAGAAAGAAGTACGATCGCAAAAGAAGTTGTCGATCAGTTTAAAGGGGATGAGTGATCTGCTATTGTGGATGCGGTTTTTAAAATAGTAAAGGTAAGCTAATTTATAGAGAAGTCTTTTTTTTTTCTGCTAATGTTATTCAGATTAATCATTGTTAGTAATTGTTTTTCTAGGAATATTTCAATGAGAAGTTTGAAAAGTTGTTTAAGATTGTCGACAAATCAAATGGAATGGACGATGGCAATTTTGATTTGATGAACTATCGACAATATGATAGGATGAATGACTCTTTCGAACATCTATTGGATATTAATGCTGCTCATGATGCATCGCATAAAGTCGTATATTAAAATGATACACATGAGGAAGCGGCTTTTGAAGGTGATCAACACGTTCAAGAATAAGTTGAAGAGGAACGTTCCAGTGTTGATAGACTGAGCAGAGATGGAAATGATGAACAACTATCAACTGAGAATGTTGGAAGCAAGCAAGGTGCAGATGATCAAGCTGTTGATACTGAAGAACATGCTGCTCATGATGCATCGCATAAAGTCGCAGATGAAAATGCTACACGTGAGGAAGCGGCTCTTGAATGCGATCAACATGTTCAACAACAAGTTGGAGAGGAACATTCTAGTGTTGATAGACTGAGTAAAGATAGAAATGATGAAGAGTTATCAACTGAGAAAGGTGCAGATGATCAAGTTCTTGATACTGAAAAACATGTACTGAGTTGTGCTTTGGGCAGTGATATTGCAAAAGGCAATTTGTTTGGTGATGGAGATCATACACATGTTGGTACTTTAGAACTGGCATCGAGTGATGTGTGTATCACTATTGGGAAAGGGAATCGGTTTGCAGATGCACTAGCTATTTGTAAGGAACTTGAAGGTCTAGATACACAGAAAATTTTCACTACAGGTATAAATTTTTTCTATGTTATATATATATATATAGAGAGAGAGAGAGAGAGATAGAGAGAGAGATAGAGAGGTCATTGATCCATCCCCCCTCTTTATGAATATGCAGTGGAAGTTGAAAATAGTTGTGCTTCAATTGATACAACTCAAAACTCTCTGATGATGCTGAATTGAATGAAGATAGAGTTGAGAAAAACTGTCCAGAGAATAATCCAATGCTCCTCAACGTTGGTGCACAATTGAATGAAGCTAGAACTACTGATATCGAAAAGGCATCCAGCCTGGAGAAACCAAAGCGGAAGACAAACGTCAAGGTATTCTATAGATCATGAATTTATTACATTTGATCCAAGTATATTTTTTATAGTTTGAAATTTTACATACTTTATTTTCTTTTTTATGTTTTTGAATGATTATTCAGAAAGACTCAATGCAACTCAAAAAGAATTTGGTGAGCTTATTCGGCTATATGAAAAAGGAGAAATACATCTATTCGCACCTATTGGCTCACAGACAGGTGTGAAGTGTGTTTGTATTATTTTATAAAATTTAGTCGGTATTATTTAAGTTTTTTTTTTGCATAAAGATATAGGCATATCTGAAGGTAAAAGAAGTGGATCTATTGGAATGCAAACACCATATGTGTCTCAACACTTAAACCAGTTAGTTATTTTTTGTAATTCGATTACAATGTGTTTTTTGCCGAATGTGTTTTTGTATCAGTTGTATTTATGTTTATATTTACCTTGCTTTTGCAGATCTCATCTAATGCATCACAACTTCTTCCAAATCCTAAGAGAAGGAAGATGTTCAGTTCTCCTAATATTTTGTGTAACACCAGTGATATCCCAAAATTCAATTTACGTTCATTTTCGCTGGGTAGTACATAAGGGACTGGTTCAGAAGGTAATTCTGCTACTGTTGTTGTTGGTGAAGAGAGACAATGTGATGACCCAAAAAGGTCATAACTTGTTTTAGAAATAAATTATGTGTTCCGAGGCCTTAAAAATTTCTTTATGTCTCACCTCAATTTGCTTGCACAATCCGGGCACGTAGCTGGAAAGCCATTATGTGAAAATCTGCAAAAAAATGATGAATTTTCCTTTAAAATGAATTTAAGTTGACTTCGGTCAATATTTTGGGTAAACGAACCCGGACCCGTGATTTGACGGTACCGAAGGGTCCGTAAGAAAACATGGGACTTAGGCGTATTCCCGAAATCAAATTCCGAGATCCCAAGCCCGAGAAATGAATTTTTAAAGAAAATTATTTTCTGGAATATTTATAAGTTTTTGGAAATGAAATGTGTTTGAAATTTGATGGTATCAGGCCCGTATTCTGGTTTTGGAGCACGGTACAGGTCTTATATGTGATTTAAGTTGAGTCTGTGAAATTTGGTAAGAAATGGACTTGAAATGACGTGAATCGGACCTTATTTGAGAAAATTAGAAAAACTTGATATTCTTAAGTAATTTCATGATTTTGATGCTAAATTCATAGTTGTTATGTTATTTTGGTGATTTGAATGTACGAGCAAGTCCATATGATGTTTTTAGATTGGTGTGCATGTTTGGTTTGGAGCCCCGAGGGCTCGGGTGAGTTTTGGATAGGATACACAGTGAAATTTGCACTTAGGAATTTGCTGGTATGTTGCAGGCCTGCAAGTTTCGCATTTGCGAGCAATGTGTCGCAAATGCAAGAAATGGCCTGGGCTGCCTTGGGTCGAAAATGCGACGACTTTATCGCAAAAGCGATTCCGTAAATGCGAAAGTCCCTTCGCAAATGCGAAGATGCCCCGAACTCCCGAATCGTCGCAAATGCGACAAATTTATCGCAAATGCGAAAGTCCCTTTGCAAATGCGAGAGTAACAAACTTCTGGGTTCGCAATTGCGAACCCTGGTCGCAATTGCGATACCTGCAACCTACAAATTCATAACTTATTCGTATTTAAACCATTTTTCACACTCTTTCAAAACCAAAACACTCTTGGGCGATTTTTCAAAGACAACTTCTCTTCCAAATCGATTATAAGTCATTTCTAACTTGTTTTCTTTAATCTTTAACATCTTTTCACATGATTTTAACTCAAAATCAATGATTTTCATGGGAGAAATTGAGTGTTTTGAGTAGAACCTAGGTTTTTCAATTTTTGGGGATTTGGACCTCGATTTGAGGTCTGATTTCAAAATAAATTATATATTTGGGTTCGTGGGGGAATGGGTAATCGGGTTTTTGTCCAAACCTCGGGGTTTGACCGTGTGAGCCTTGGGGTGATTTTTGACTTTTTGGAAAAATATTTAGAAAACCTATTTTCATGCATTGGAATTGATTCATTTAGCATTTATTGATATAGTTAAGTAACTTGTGGCTAGATACGAACGAATTTGTGGTAGAATCAAGAGGTAAAGCCATAGTTGAGACTTGAATTATGTTCGTGGCATCGAGGTAAGTGTTTAGTCTAACCTTAGCTTGAGGAATTAGGAGTTGTGTCCTATTTGCTATGTGTTATTTGTTTATTACGACGTATAGACATGGTGACGAGTATCTATACATTGGTGTCAAGCATGCCAGTGAGTCTTAAATTGAAATCATTGTGTTTTTAATAAGTACTACGAATGCCTAAGTTGTTGATTTTCTGTGTTGGGCAAGAATTATGATTATTCTCGTGGAAGTTGCTTATGGTTGAGTATTGGTGCTAGATGAGGTTTCTCTTGTGAAGTTAAATGTTGGAAAAAGTTTGGTTATAGCTGAATTCCTTGCTGGGACGTGTTTACTTATATTATCGATTCCCTTGCCGGGATAGTGTTGTTTCCTTATTGTTCCCTTGCCGGGACTCTTTTCTTGTGATTGGTGTTGAATTGTATATTGGGATCGAGTTGCACGCCGCAACAATATTATATTTGGATCGGGTTGCATGCCGCAACAATATTATATTTGGATCGGATTGCATGCCGCAACAACATTATAATTGGATCGGGTTGCACACCGCAACAATGATAATGATATGGATCGGGTTGCACGCCACAACAATATTTTTATGATTTGGATCGGGTTGCACGCCACAACAATAAATGATAAAAGTGGTTATTGATTGGTTACAATTTCCTTATTCTTTCTGCCGCAAAAATTTTAAATTATTCTTTCTGCTTTTCTCCTGAGTTATTGGTAAATGATATTCCCCCGCAGCATGTCCCCCTCCCATCCTTAGTTGGATATTTCTACTTTATTTTCCACTGTATAAGATATAACTGCACACGTTTATTTGGTAGTTTGGTCCTAGCCTCATCACTACTTCGTCGGGGTTAGGCTAGGCACTTACCAGCACATGGGGTCGGTTGTGCTGATACTACACTCTACATTGTGAGCAGATCCCGGAGCAGCAACATTCGGACCTTAGCTTGGGTGGCTGCCTTCAGTCCAGTCGGAGATTCCGAGGTAGTCCTGCAGGCGTCCGCATGCCCTGGCGTCTCCCTCTATCCCTTTATCCTGTTTCATTTACATATTTCAAAAACAGTATATTATTTATCTTTCAGACCTTGTTTGTAGTAATTTTAGACTATCTGTGGAGCGTGACACCAGTTTTGGGTAGGTTTTGTTTAAGAAATCATGTTGGAATTATTTAAATGGTTTTATTATATCTTCCGCTTGTTTAAATTCCGCTATTTATAAGCTATTCTTTCAAAATTGTTAAAGGGTTATAATGGGAAAAGGGTAAATTGCTCAAATAGTTGGCTTGCCTAGCTTTCATTAGCAGGACAATCACGACTCCCGAGGGTGGAAAATCCGGGTCATGACAGAAAAAACATCGTGAACAATAGGGGGTTGGTCAAGTATCTACCACCATGGCTGTGGATTTTTCCCCTGCTGCTGAACAACAGCAGTTAGTTGTGACGGAATAGCAGGAAGAGCAAGCAAAAAGAAAATCAGATAAAAAAGGGAAAAGGATTCGTGTGGAGAGTATTTTGTTGAGATCTCCTTACGTCATTCCTACACAAAAATGAAGGGGGCAAGATTGGAAAGTAGGAAAGACTACACGAAGGTGTCCCTTCCATTATGTTAATCAAGATAGTGAATTGATGCAAAGATTTACAGAGTGGTTGGAGATAGATGTCAATGAATATAATTCCAATCCATTCAGATTAGCTGGAATTGATATTCCAAAATCATTCTTTACCGAGCTTGTGGATCCTACCTCTGATCTTTCGGATGAAGTAAGTTATTAAGTTTATATTTTGAATTGGTTTTCAACTGTATTTCCCAAAACTTCAGCTTATTTTTATAGTAAAGTTTTTGTACTGTAATTTGGCAAACTTCAGCTTTATTCATAGTAAAACTGCTGAAGTTTTTTAGCTTATTTGCTAAAACTTCAGCATAACCTTGCTGAAGTTTTTGACATGCATTCTAGTTTTTTACTAAACTTTTAAATCAAACATGCTAAAGTTTTTTAGATTATTTCCTAACACTTCAAACTGAATATGCTTAAGTTTTTGTCATGTTGTTTGTAGTTTTGTAATGCGTTTTTTCTAAACTTCATACTGATGCATGCTGAAGTTTTTATTTCACATATTTTCATTTGTTGTTGTTCATTTGCAGCATATGGAAGTGGGCATATATTTCTTGTGCAAAAAATATTGCTATCACCTTCCAAGTTATCCAAAATAAAGATGTGCAGTAACATATTTAGTTTTTGATCAGTATATGACTAAGTTGGCTAGTGTTCATCCTTCAGATGAACAGAAGGAGAAAATTAGAAGAAGGAAGGAAAAGAGAATGGAGGACAAAAAAAGAGCAAATCAAAGAGAATGAGGACGTACAAAAAAACAGGAATGTGAGGATTATGAAGAAGAAGTGGTTATTGAGGAACTTACCGAGTTCAGTTGGTTTATTGAAGAATCAACGAATGAAAAGGTGGCCAACTACATAAAAGGCCTCGACCTTTCTTGTGGTATCACATGAGCATCTGCCGAAAAAGTATTCTTTCCATTTCGACTTAAGCCAAAGTCGGGCCAGAGATTTACGCACTACTTTTTTGGAATTATGCACTTTAAAGATAAAACTATATATGTGTATGATTCCATGGGCAATATAACATATGAGCGTGCACTTGAACATGTCCAAAATTATGCCCGGTTGATCCCACACTATCTCCGATGCTTGGACTTTGGCACACACAATAAAAGTTACGGGGAAAATCTTGTGGAAAAATTGAAAATTAAGTGGATGAACACATCGCTACAGGATAACAAGTACGTGTTTCGCATATGTTTTACCATGCATCTTATGTTTATTATTTTTTGTCCTTGTGTTAACTATTCTTCAATTTCTTTTTCATGTTCTTTTTGTAGTGTTAATTATGGTGTATTTTCTCTTAAGTTCATTGATATGCGGTTGAAGAAAGAAAATGTCTACAATTTCGCTCAAGTCAGGCATTGACATTCAGGAGAGAATTGGTTGCAAATCTTTGGGCTCATGGAAAGTGGAAACAAGATAGCGGTTATGAAACTCCAGAAGAGCAACTAGGACATGATTATGGAGATTATGAAGAGACTCCGTGTGAATTTTTTGAATAGAGAATTGGCTGCACAAAATTTGGATTTTGTGAATATACATTAATTTGTGTGAATTATGTGATGTCTGTCTTTTAAATTTTTGTTCTATTCACATTAATTAGGTTTTTAGTTGACTTGGGTTGAATCAAATATGTTGTGTCTTTTGTCATGAATTTTAAGTGCATTTTTGTTGAAATTCAGCATGTTAAACTTCAGTATGAAGTAAATAACTTCTGCCTTTTAGGCTAAATTTTTGGTTAAAACATATAACAAAAGTGTCGACTGTAGCACAAAAACTTCAGCTTATTAAGTGCTGAAGTTTTTAGAAATGCACTAAATAACTTTAGCAGTTTCTGCTAAAGTTTTTGAAAATGCTTTACGACAAAACTATTGAATCCAAGACAAAAACTTTAGCTTATCAAGTGCTGAAGTTTTTAGAAATGAACTAAATAACTTCAGCATCTTTTGTTGAAGTTTTTTGAAAAAGCTTTACGACAAAACTATTGAATCCAGGACAAAAACTTCAGCTTATTAAGTGCTGTTTTAAAAATGAACTAAATAACTTCAGCACCTTCTACTGAAGTTTTTGAAAAAGCTTTACGACAAAACTATTGAATCCAGGACAAAAACTTCAGCTTATTAAGTGCTGAAGTTTTTAGAAATGAACTAAATAACTTCAGCACCTTCTGCTAAAGTTTTTGAAAAAGCTACAAAAACTTCAGCATGTTTTGGTATTTTTTTTAACTTGATACTTATCTTTTTTATATTTACTAGCTACTTTTTGTCTTTTATCACCTACTTCATCTTTTATTTAAGTTTTTCTGACCATATAGTAAATGATCCAAAAAGTTACTTTTGCATTTACATTGACTATGTGTAATCTTTTGAGGCTGAAGTTATTTTTTTACTGTAGAAAAACTGTGGCCTTATTTTTTACTATTTTTTTGCATTTACCACCTGCTTATCTTGTTACATTCAATTTCTCTGAACGTAAAATAGTTAACAGGCCTGAAAAGTTACTTTACATTTATAGATATTAAATTGATTATGTGCACTCTTTGGCTATATTAACAATCTCTTCACTTGAAAATTCCATAGTCATCCATAGACTTCTATCATATTTCTTTAAATTTATATTCAAAGAAAAACAAGAAAATGCTGGCAAAGACATGCTTATTGTGTGTAGCAGGGAGTTGATGGGAAGCAAATATAATGAAAAAAAGTCCAAATACTTCATATTTGAAAGAGAGTGGTCACAGTTTGTGGTGCATCACAAAGTCGAGCTTTGGGACATTTTGCACTTGGTGTAGGACACGACATAAAAAAGTTAGATTTATCAACTAGTAAAAAGAGCAAAATGTCCCAAAGCTCGAGTTTTTGATGCACCACAAAATGTGGCCACTCTCCATCACATATGAAGTATTTTGGACTTCTTCTTCATTATCTTTACTTCCCACGAATTCCCAGCTACACACCAATAAGCATGTCTTTGCCAACATTTTTTTTGTTTTTTCTTATGAAAGAAGACGGCAGTTCCTAAAAAAATCATAGTAGTAAAGTTCAGTTGGAAGCGAATTTTAGAGTTCTATAACCAAAGACATGCATTGATATTCAACAGAGAATTGGCTGCAAATCTTTGGACTCATGGAAAGTGGTAACAAGATAGCGGTTATGAAACTCCAGAAGAGCAACTAGGACATGACTATCGAGAATATGAAGACACTATGTGAATTTTTTGAATAGAGAATAACTTATAAACAAAAAATAATTTTTTTAAGGATGTAAGTGAAAACAAATTTGGATTTTGTGAATATACATTATTTTTTGTGAATTATGTGATGTTTGTCTTCTAAATTTTTGTTCTATTCGCATTAATTAGTTTTTTAGTTTACTTGGGTTGAATCAAATATATTTGTCTCTTTTTTCATTAATTTTAAGTATATTTTTGTTGAAATTCAACATGCTAAACTTCAGCATGAAGTAAATAACTTCTGCTTTTTAGGCTGAAGGTTTTGTAATGATCCGGCCGGTCGTTTCATGTGTTACTGCACTGTTTCCCCCATTTATGCTTCTTTATGCTTTGTTTATCCATGTTATGTGGTATCGGGTTAGTCAGTTCGAATCCAAAATGGTTTTGGTAAGGTTTGAGACACTTAGACTCTTTTGAGTAAGCTTAAGTTGGAAAAGTCAACCGAATGTTGACTTATGTGAAAAAGGGCTTAGATGTGAATTCCGATGGTTTGGATAGCTTCGGGAGATGATTTGGGGCTTAGGAGTGTGATCAGAACGTGTTTTGGAGGTCCGTAGAAGATTTAGGCTTGAATTGGCGAAAATGAAATTTTGGTGTCTTCCAATTGATAGCTGAGATTTTGATATAGGGGTCGGAATGGAATTCCGGGAGTCGCAACAGGTCCTTTGTGTCATTTGGGATGTATGTGCAAAATTTCAGATCATTCAGACGTAGTTTGTTAGACTTTTTGATTAAAAGCGTAATTCGGAAAATTTTGGAACCTTAGGCTTGAATCCGATGTGATTTGGTTGATTCAATATTGTTTGAGGTGTTTTGAAGATTTGTATAAGTTTGGATATTGGTATATGACTAGTTCATGCTCTTGGTTGAGGTCCCAAGGGCCTCAGGGTGATTTCGGATGGTTGACGGAAGGTTTTGGAGTTGAGTTTGGCAGCTGAAGTTTTATGGTTGCTGTCATAACCACATCTGCGGTTGGGAGGCCGCAGGTGTGACTCCCGCAGATGCGGAAGTAAGCCGCAGAAGCGGCCAAGAGGTGAGTCAGGCGGAGCCGTAGAAGCGGGCATCTGGACGCATTTGTGTGACCGCAGATGTGGAAGAAAGGTCGCAAATGCGGTTCCAGGGATTTAAGTAAAAACTACAGAAGCGGTAGTGTAATGTCTCGACTGGTTATTTTGAGCTTTTCCATTTTGCTAGATAGTTTTTGGGCATGACTAGCCCCGTTTGATGTATTATGACTTATGTAAATCGTTGGTTTTGGTTATAGGGTAATCAAAATGAATTTGGAAGAACAGTTCTCAGTTTGAAGCTTAAAATTTGAAAGGTTTGACCGAGTTTTGACTTGTTAGTATATGATCTCGGATTGGAATTCTTATGATTTGGTTAGCTCTATGAGGTGATTTGGGACTTAGGAGCGTGATTGGAATGTATTTTGGAGGTCCGTGGAAGGTTTAGGCTCGAATTGCCGAAATTGGGATTTTGGCATTTTCCGGTTGATAGGTGAGATTTTGATATTGTGGTCGGAATGGAATTCCGGAAGTTGCAGTAGGTATGTAGTGTTATTTCGTATGTTTGTGCAAAATTTTAGGTCATTCGGATGTGGTTTGATAGAATTTTTGATCGAAAGCGAAATTCGGAAGATTTTGGAACCTTAGGCTTGAATTCGATGCGATTTGGCTGATTCAATGTTGTTTGAGGGGTTTCAAAGATTGGTATAAGTTTGGATAGTGGTATATGACTTGTTTGTCCTTTTGACTGAGGTCTCGGGGGCTTCAGGGTAATTTCGGATGATTGGTGGAAAGTTTGAAGTTGAGTTGGGACAGCTGAAGCATTTTTGTTGCTGCATAACCGCACCTGCGGTTGGGAGGCCGCAGGTGCGATGCCCGCAGAAGCAGAAGGTAAGAAGAAGAAACGGCCAAGAGGAACATCAGCTGGAACTGTAGAAGTGGATAAGGAAGCGCACCTGTGATAGCGCAGGTGAGGGCTTTGCATCGTAGATGTGGAAAATGAGGGCATAAGTGAAAACCGCAGATGCGGTGTCTTAGGCCGTAGAAGCGGTACCGAAGAAGCGGTAATAGGACCGCAGGTGCGAAAAGCCTGGGTCAGAAAGTATAAAAGATTTCCTTAGCAATATTTGGTCATTTTTCTCAATATTTCATTCGGGATAAAGCTTTTGGGAGCAACTTCAAAGGTGATTTTCAGAGGGGTTCATTGAGGTAAGGTCCTTGGTTCCTATGCTCGTTAATATGGTGATTTTTATCGTTGTTAGCATGAAATTTAAGGGAAAATAAGTGGTAAATTTCGGGATTAGGGCTTGGTTAATTGGAGAGTTTTGAGGGTTATTTGAGAGACCATTTGAGGTCCGATTTTGGTACTTTTGATATGTATGAACTTGTGAGAGGATAAGGATTTTATTGATGTAATTTTTATCGGATTCCGAGGCATGGGCCCGTGGGTCGGGTTTGACCAATTTCGGGATTTTTGATACAAATTGGTTATTTTCGAGTGAGCTTTGGTCCCTTAACATATTTTGATGGTATGAATCTGCTTTTGGCTAGATTTGGAGCATTCAGAGGTTGATTCGAGAGGCAAAGGCATCGCGGGCTTGAGTTGGACCGGATCAAGGTAAGTAATGATTGTAAATGTCTGTCTTGAGGGTATGAAACCCCGGACGTCACATCGTTGTGCTATTATGAGGTGATGCACACGCTAGATAACGAGCGTGGGGTTGTGCACCGTTGGGGACTGTGACTTAGTCTATCCCAAATGACTGTTTTACCACGTATTTGACTGAAAACTGTTTGGTATCATCATGTTTTAAGCTGAATGCCATATTTGGGCCTCATGCCAACTGTTTTGGAACCTTAGGGGATTTTTACTGCTATTTCCTCACTGTTTTGATTTTTTTAGTTGTACTCAGTCATGCTATATTCTACTGTTTTCATAACTCAACCATGTTTACTCTGTTTCAACACTTTAAATGATATTTTGGGCTTAGCATCATATTTTACTGTGCCCGAGTGGCTTTTAGAGATTCTGACTGAGTAGGGCCGAGGGCCTGTGTTGTGAGGTTAGTGAGCTGATTCATGATTATGACCTGAGTTGTACGCCACGAGGTCGCTTGATATGAGGCCAAGAGCCTGTTTGATTATGCCACGAGATGACCTGATATTGCGCTTGGACCGTAAGGGGCCCCTCCCAGAGTCTGTACACCCTCAGTGAGTGCAGGTACCCTGAGTGAGTGATATATTAATTATGCCATGAGATGGCTTGTTATTGCGCTTGGGCCGTAAAGGGCCCTTCCCGGAGTCTGTACACCCCCAGTGAGCGCGGGTACCTAGTGTGATATGTGATATAGACCGAGGGGTTGATATTGTTCCATGTTATTTCCCGAGGGGAGATTCTTGATTTATGTTATGCCCGAGGGGCTGATTACGAGTGATTTTGAGGTGGCCCGAGAGGCTGATTCTGTTGATATTATGCCCGATTGAGTGGTTTATGATACATGTTTTGCCCGAGGGTCTACTTACGTTTTTCATCTTTTTTACTCACTGTTTTATCACTCATTTGATACTATTGGAAGTTATTTTAAAAATGTTTTAATGAAATTGAGCTTGATTTACGAAATAAATGATTTTTGTACTGTTTTGGAAAGATAATGCATTTGCTGTAGTGTTACGCTGTATTTTATGTGTTTTCTTACTGCTCAGCTTTCATTTACCTTTATTACTTACTGAGTTGGAGTATTCACATTACTCTCTGCACCTTGTGTGCAGATTCAGGTATTTTTGAATCCGGTAGCGAATGTTGATTGCTCAGAGGCAGAGTCATCGGAGTTTAGTAAGGTAGGTGCCCGGCGTTCGCAGCACAACTTTTCTCCCTCTTGTTTTCATTAGATTGTATTTAGTACACTTTTAGACCTTTCCTTGTATTTAGACCTTAGTAGATGCTCGTGACTTGTGACACCCCGATGTCGGACTTGTATATTATTTCCACACTGTTCATTTAGGCTTATAATATGAAACATTTATTTAATTAAGGCTTAAAAATGATTCTTATTGATTATAATGGTTAATTTGGAAGTTGTGTCTGTTGGCCTAGTTTCACGATAGGCGCCATCACGATCGGGTCGATTTTTGGGTCGTGACAGGTAGATTGACCGCAAAAGCAGTAGCCTAGAAGCAGAAAAAGGGACCGCAAGTGTGAAACACCTGGGTCAGAAAGTATATAAGGTTTCCTTCGCGAATTTTTGTTAAGTTCTCCATTTTTGAAGAAGGGAAGTGAGTTAGGGCAGTGAATTTCAAGGGGATATCGAAGGTCATCAATTAGGTAAGTTACCTAAGTTTCATTACTTGAGTTTATGACCATTTTTCCATTATTTAATCATGGTATTAGTGGAAATTAAGGAAGAAAATTGAGGGATTAGGGTTTGATATTGGAGGCTTTGAGTGGGGATTTGAGGGGCCATTTGAGGTCCGATTTTGATGCTTTTGATATGAATAGACTCGTGGGAGGATAAGGATTATATTGATGTGATTTCTATGGAATTTCGATACGTGGGCCCAGGGGGTCGGGTTTGGATAAATTTTGGGATTTTGGTATAATTTAATTATTTTCGCATAGGCTTCGTTCCCTTAGCATATTCTAATATTATGATTCTGATTTTGGGTAAATTCGGCGCTAGTTGAGACCGAGGCAAGAGGCAAAGGCATCGCGGAAAAGTAATTCATCCAGTTTGAGGTAAGTAACCATTGTAAATCTGGATTTGAGGGTATAAAACCCCGGTATTTCGTATTGTTTTGATAAATGAGGTGATGCACATGCTAGGTGACGAGCGTGTGGGCGTGCACCAGTAGGGATTGTGACTTGGTCCGTCCTATAGCGACTATTAAGCCGCGTATTTGATTTGGAATCTTATGATATCCCGTATTTTAGAGATTGATACTATATTATGGGTTGTATGCCATGTTTGGGGCCTTGTGCCAACCTGTTGAGACCCTTAGGGGCATTACTGTTTCCTCACTCTAGTAGTTTGAAAGCATATCCTCAGTCCTATTTTACCTGTTATTGTTTAAACCTGGTTTTTATCACTCTACTTTTTTAAATGTGAAAACTGTTTGGGCTGAGTTTCCCTGATTTCCGCGGTTATGCCTGAGTGGCTGTGAGGTTAATGACAGAGAGAGGTTGAGGACCTAATGGTGAGGGTTATATATATATATATATATATATATATATATATATATATATATATATATATATTACGGATCGGGATGCATGCCGCAACAATATTATATGTATATATTATGGATCGGGTTGCACGCCGTATCGATACTTATCTGGATCGACCTGCACGCCCCAGTGATATATATATGGGATCGGGCTGCACGCCACAACAATATATTTATTGGATCGGGCTGTGCTCCGCAACGATATGACACTTGGACTGTAGGAGCCTCACCTCGAGTCTATACACCCCCAGTGAGCGTAGTCGACTATAAACTATGGGTTGTGCTGCACGCCGCATCGGTTATTATGATTATTACTATTATGAGATATTATTGAGCCTGAGTGCTGAGTGTGAGTACTGTGTGGCGGGAGTTGAGTCACGAGTGATCGAGAGGCTTGCCCGAGAGGCTATATTTATGAGTGATACCTTGCCCGAGGGGCCCATTTATGATATTTTTGCAGATTTCACTCTTTTTTTATAATGATCCTCTATTGAAAACTGCTAAGTAAATGATTTCAAAGTATTTCAATTGAAACTGAAGTTTTTACGAAGTAATTGACTTTTAAACTGTTGAGTTTGATTTGATACTCTATTGCATACTTTTATATATGATTTTTAACTGCTCGTCACTGCACTCAGACCTTATTTACTTTAGTTACTTACTGAGTTGGTGTACTCACGTTACTCCCTGCACCTTATGTGCAGATTCAGGTGCGGCAAAGTGAGGGTCCCCAGCATTATCAGAGCTTACCGAGACTGCAAGGTAGATGCACGGCGTCCGCAGCCCTGCTTTCCTCCTTCCTATCTTTGTTTTCTACGTTTTAGGGCTTATTATGAATTAGTCAATCAGACTGGTTGTATTTAGAGGCTCTAGACTTGTGACACCAAATTTGCTGGGCTGTGTTGGTATATTTTGTATTGTTTTTCCACACATTTCAGTCTTTTATATATTTCTTATGAAGGTTCGAGACTTAATCAGTTTTAGAAAATGGTTTTATAAATGAATTTACTGTGGTTACTTCTTGGGTTGGCTTGCCTAGTATTGTGATAGGTGTCATCACGACCGGGTTATTTGGGGGTGGTGACAAGTTAGTTTCAAAGCCTAGGTTACATAGGTCTCGCGAGTCATGAGCCGGTTTAGTAGTGTCTCGCTGATCAGTATGGAGTCATCTGTATTTATCCTCGAAAGGGTGCAAAACCTTTAGGAAAAACTTCATATTCTTGAAATTCTTGTCGTGTGAATCTGTTGATCTGAGTACTAAACTTCTGTTATTCTATTCTCTCACAGATGGTGATGACATGTGCTACCAGTCAGGATGGACGACCACCAGTGCCACCAGTTGGGGCCACTAGAGGTCGAGGACGCGGTCGAGGCCGTGGTAGGGGCAGGGGTGTAGCCCGTACAACAGTAGGACAACACCTGTAGATCCACCAGCCGCCCCAGTTCAGGATCAGGTCCCAGTTGCGGACGCTCCAACAACACCAGCTTAGGCACCGGCGGTGCCTATTGTGATTCCAGGCCTTCAGGAGGCTTTAGCTCAAATTCTATTAGTATGCACTAGCCTGGTTCAGGTGGTCTCAGTTACTACGGTCGCAGCTACTTCTCAGGCCGGGGGAGGTACACAGACCCCTATTGCTCACACACCTGAGCAACCTGTGCAGGGACTTCAGACACCGGGGGCACCTCCAACCGTCCGGTTGCACTAGCTCAGGAGTATGTGGTACCAGTTATGCCTGATGACGAGCATCGTCGATTGGAGAGGTTTGGTAAACTTCAGCCTTTGACTTTAAGTGGTACCGAGGGCGAGGATGCCTAGGGTTTCTTGGACAAGTGTTAGAGGATTCTTCGTACAACGGGTATTCTGGAGACCAGTGGTGTAGCATTTACTACTTTTTAGTTTTTTGGAGTTGCCTTTACTTGGTGGGAGGCTTATGAGAGGCGTAGGCCTGTTGGTGCAGCGCCCCTTACCTGTAAGCTATTCTCCGTTCTCTTTCTGGAGAAGTATATGCCATAGTCTTGTAGAGAGAAGCTACGCAGGCAGTTCGAGCAATTACATCAGGGATATTTGACTGTGACACAGTATGAGATGCGGTTCTCTGAGTTAGTTCGTCATGTGGTCTGGTTGGTTCCCACAGATCGAGAGAGGATCAGGGGTTTTTTTGATGGCCTCACAAATCAGCTTCGGATTCTCATAACTAGGGAGAGGGTGTCAGGTTCTACCTTTGAGGAGGTTGTTGACATCACCCGCGAGATTGAGTCAGTTTATTGCCAGGAGCGAGAGGAGAGGGAGGCCAAAAGGCCTTAGGGATCTGGTAGCTTTGGTAGTGCTCCTTCGAGGGGTCAGTTTCAACACAACAAAGGCCGTCCATTCCGGCAGGCTCAGTCAGCTCGCCCAGGTTATTGTAGGGCATCATCGGGTCATGATTCTCACAGTTCTCATTAGGGACATTCATCAGTCAATGCCCTTCCAACCTAGAGTTCATCCCGTGCTCCATTAGTTCAGGGTTCTTCCATGTTAAGTCCTTCTACTGGTCATTTTGGTGCTAGGGGTTCCCTTCAGTCCCCATCTCCAACACTAGGGAGTTGTTACGAGTGTGGAGAGTTTAGGTATATGAGGAGGTAGTGTCCTCGTCTTATTGAGGGTCTATCTCAACAGAGGAGTCAGCCCTTGATTTCAGCTACAGTTACTTCACCACCCGCTCAAGAAGCTAGGGGTGGAGGTCAGTCAGCTAGGGGTCGCCCTAGAGTAGGAGGTTGATCAGGTGGTGGTCAGTCTCGTTTCTATGTACTCCCATTTAGACCAGATGCTATTGCTTCAGATGCTGTGATTACAGGTATTGTCTTAGTCTGCCGCAGAGATGCCTCTGTGTTATTTGATCCTAGTTCCACTTTTTCATATGTGTCAACATATTTTGCTCGTTATTTGGATACGCCCCGTGAGTCTCTTATTTCATCTGTTCATGTATCTACTCTGGTGGGCGATACTATTATTGTGGACCGTATGTACCGGTCGTGTGTGGTGACTATTGGGGTTTTGGAAACCCGAGTGGATCTATTATTTCTCTGTATGGTGGACTTTGATGTGATATTGGGCATGGATTGGCTATCTTCGTGTCATGCAATATTAGACTATCACGCTAAGACAGTGACATTGGCTATGCCGGGTGTGCCACAAATCGAGTGGCAAGGTTCTACTGATTTTGTCTCTAGTAGGGTGATTTTATTTCTGAAGGCCCAACGGATGTTTGGGAAGGGTTATCTTTCATACTTAGCCTTTGTGAGGGATGTCGATGTAAAGACTCTCAGTATTGATTCTGTTCCTATTGTGAGAGTTTTTCCCCATGTTTTTCCTGTAGACCTGCTGGGTATGCCATCAGACAGGGATATTGATTTTGGTATTGATCTGGTGTCGGGCACTCAGCCTATTTCTATTCCACTGTATCGTATGGCACCAGCGAAGTTGAAGGAGTTGAAGGAGAAGCTTCAGGAACTCCTTGATAAGGGGTTTATTCGGCCTAGTATGTCGCCTTGGGGTGCGCTTGTTCTATTTGTGAAGAAGAAGGATGGCATGATGAGGATATGCATTGATTACAGGAAGTTGAATAAAGTAACAATCAAGAACAAGTATCCTTTGCCTCGTATCAATGATTTGTTTGACCAGCTTCAGGGAGCGAGAGTGTTCTCCAAGATTGATCTCCGTTCAAGTTATCACCAGTTAAAGATCAGGGACTCGGATATTCTTAAGACCGCTTTCAGGACCCGATATGGTCATTATGAGTTTCAGGTAATGTCTTTTGGGATGACCAATGCCCTAGTAGCGTTCATGCATTTGATGAACAACGTGTTTCGGCCTTATCTTGACTCGTTTGTCATAGTTTTCATTGATGATATTCTCGTGTATTCGCATAGTCAGGAGGAGCACACGGAGCATTTGAAAGTTGTGTTACAGAGATTGAGGGAGGAGAAGCTGTATGCAAAGTTCTCCCAGTGCGAGTTTGGCTTAGTTTAGTGGCTTTCTTGGGGCACGTGGTGTACAATGAGGGTAATCAGGTTGATCTGAAGAAGATAGTGGCAGTTCAGAGTTGGCCTAAACTATCCTCAGCCATAGAGATTCACAGCTTTCTTGGCCTAGCGGGTTATTACCACCGGTTTGTTCAGGGATTTTCATCTATCACATCGCTCTTGACCAAGTTGACTCAGAAGGGTACTTTATTCAGTTGGTCGGATGAGTGTGAGGAGAGCTTTCAGAAGCTCAAGACTGCCTTGACCACAACTCCAGTGTTAGTTTTGCCATCGGCTTCAAGTTTATATACCATGTATTATGATGCTTCGAGATTTGGTATTGGGTATGTGTTGATGCAGGAGGGTAGAGTTATTACTTATGCTTCTCTTCAGTTGAAGCCCCATGTGAAGAACTACCCTGTTCATGATTTAGAATTGGCTGCCATTGTTCAAGCATTGAAGATTTGGCGGCATTATTTGTATGGTGTGTCTTGTGAGGTGTTTACTGATCATCATAGCCTCCAGCACTTGTTCAAACAGAAGGATCTCAATTTGAGGCAACGGAGATGGTTGGAGTTGTTAAAGGACTATGATATCACTATTTTGTACCATCCGGGGAAAGACAATGTGGTGGCCGATGCCTTGAGTAGGAAAGTGGCGCGTATGGGGATTTTGTCATAAATTCTAGTTGGGGAGAGACCTCTTGCAGTTGATTTTCAAACCTTGGCCAATCGGTTCGTGAGGTTTGATATTTCGGAGCCCAGTCGGGTATTGGCTTGTGTGATTTCTTGGTCTTCCTTATTTGATCGCATTAGAGAGCGCTAGTATGATGATCCTCATTTGCTTGTCCTAAAGGACAGAGTTCAACACGATGATGCCAGAGATGTGACTATTGGTGATGATGGAGTATTGAGGATGCAGGGTCGGATATGTGTGTCCAATATGGATGGGCTTCGGGAGTTGATTCTAAAGGAGGCCCATAGCTCACGATATTCCATTCATCCGGGTTCCGTGAAGATGTATCAGAATCTGAAATAGCATTATTGGTGAAAGAGAACGAAGAAGGATATTGTGGGATTTGTAGCTCGATGTCTCAATTGTCAGCAGGTGAAATATGAGCATCAAAGACCGGGTAGTTTGCTTCAGCATTTGTTCAAGCAAAAGGATCTTAATTTGAGGCAGCGGAGATAGTTGGAGTTGCTTAAAAATTATGATATCACTATATTGTATCATTCGGGAAGAGCCAACGTGGTGGCCGATGCTTTTAGCCGAAAGGCAATGAGTATGGGGAGTTTGGCATATATCCCAGTTGGGGAGAGACCTCTTGCAGTTGATGTTCAAGCCTTGGCCAATCGGTTCGTGAGGTTAGATATTTCGGAGCCTAGTCAGGTATTGGCTTGTGTGGTATCTCGGTCTTCCTTATATGATCGCATCAGAGAGCACCAGTGTGATGATCCGCACTTGCTTGTCCTTAAGGACAAAGTTCAGCATGATGATGCGAGAGATGTGACCATTGGTGATGATGAGATATTGAGGATGCAGGGCCGGATTTGTGTGCCCAATGTGGGTGGGCTTCGGGAGTTGATTCTGGAGGAGGCCCATAGCTCGCAGTATTCCATTCATCCGGGTGCCGCAAAGATGTATCAGGATTTGAGGCAACACTATTGGTAGAGAAGAATGAAGAAAGATATTGTGGGATTTGTAGCTCGGTGTCTCAATTGTCAGCAGGTGAAATATGAGCATCAGAGATCGGGTGGTTTGCTTAAGCAGATGGATATTCCCGAGTGAAAGTGGGAGAGGATCACTATGGACTTTGTAGTTGGGCTCCCACAGACTTTGAAGAAGTTCGATGCTATTTGGGTGATTGTGGATTGGCTGACCAAGTCCGCGCACTTCATTCCTGTGTGTACTACCTATTCTTCAGAGCGGTTGGCAGAGATCTATATCCAAGAGATTGTTCATTTGCATGGTGTTCCAGTTTCCATCATTTCAAATAGGGGCAGTCAGTTTACTTCATAGTTCTGGAGGTCGGTGCAGCGAGAGTTGGGTACTCGGGTTGAGTTGAGCACAACTTTTCACCCTCAGACGGACGGGCAGTTCGAGTGCACTATTCAGATATTGGAGGACATGTTGCACACTTGAGTCATTGATTTTGGAGGGCCATGGGATCAGTTTCTACCACTCGTAGAGTTTGCTTACAACAACTATCAGTCGAGTATTCAGATGATTCCATATGAAGCTTTGTATGGGAGATGATGTAGATCTCTGGTCGGTTGATTTGAGCCCGGTAAGGCTAGGCTATTGGGTACAGATTTGGTGCAGGATGCTTTAGACAAGGTGAAGGTGATTCAGGAGAGGCTTCATATAGCACAGTCGAGACAAAAGAGTTATGCTGACAAGAAGGTTCGGGATGTGTCCTACATGGTTAATGAGAAGGTTCTAGTGAAGGTTTCACCTATGAAAGGTGTTATGAGATTTTGGAAGAAAGGTAAATTGAGTCCTCGGTTCATTGGGCCTTTTAAGGTGCTTCAGAGGTTTGGGGAGGTGGCTTATGAGCTTGCTTTGCCACCCAGCTTGTCGAATGTGCATCCAATATTTCACGTTTCTATGCTCTGGAACTATATTGGCAATCCGTCTCATGTTTTGGATTTCAGAACGGTTCAATTAGATGATGATTTGACTTATGATGTGGAGCCAGTGGCTATTTTGGAGCATCAGGTTTGAAAGTTGAGATCAAATGATATAGCTTCAGTGAAAGTGCAGTGGAGAGGTCGGCCCGTAGAGGAGGCTACCTAGGAGACCGAGCGGGAGATGCGGAGCAGATATCCTCACCTATTTGAGGCTTCAGGTATGTTTCTTGACTCGTTCGAGGACGAACGTTTGTTTAAGAGTGAGAGGATGTAATGACCCGGCCGGTCGTTTCATGTGTTACCGCTTTGTTTCCCCTATTTCTGCTTCTTTATGCTTTGTTTATCCGTGTTATGTGGTATTAGGTTAGTTTGTTCGAATCCGGAATGGTTTTGGTAAGGTTTGAGACACTTAGTCTCTTTTGAGTAAGCTTAAGTTGGAAAGGTCAACCGGATGTTGACTTATGTGAAAAAGGCTCGGATGCGAATTTCGATGGTTTGGATAGCTTCGGGAGATGATTTGGGGCTTAGGAGTGTGATCAGAACGTGTTTTGGAGGTCTGTAGTAGATTTAGACTTGAATTGGCGAAAATGGAATTTTGGCATCTTCCGGTTGATAGGTGAGATTTTGATATAGGGGTTAGAATGGAATTCCGGGAGTCGCAGCAGGTCCAATGTGTCATTTGGGATGTGTGTGCAAAATTTCAGGTCATTCAGACGTGGTTTGTTAGACTTTTTGATCAAAAGCGTAATTCGGAAGATTTTGGAACCTTAAGCTTGAATCCGATGTGATTTGGTTGATTCGATGTTGTTTGAGGTGTTTTGGAGATTTGTATAAGTTTGGATATTGGTATATGACTAGTTCGTGCTCTTAGTTGAGGTCCCGGGGACCTCGGGGTGATTTTGGATGGTTGACGGGAGGTTTTGGAGTTGAGTTTGGCAGCTGAAGTTTTATGGTTGCTGTCATAACCGCATATGCGGTTTGGAGGCCGCAGGTGCGACTCCCGCAACTGCAGAAGTAAGTCGCATAAGCAGCCAAGAGGTGAGTCAGGCGGAGCTACAAAAGCGGGCATCTGGGCGCATCTGCGTGACCGCAGATGCGGAAGAAAGGTCGCAGATGCAGTTCCAGGGATTTAAGTGAAAACCGCAGAAGCGGTAGATTGACCGCAAAAGCGGTAGCACAGAGGCAGAAAAAGGGACCACAGGTGCAAAATATATGGGTTAGAAAGTATATAAGGTTTCCTTCGTAAATATTTGTTAAGTTCTCCATTTTTTAAGATGGGTAGTGAGCTAGGACAGTGAATTTCAAGGGGATATCGAAGATCATCAGTTGGGTAAGTTACCTAAGCTTCATTACTTGAGTTTATGACCATTTTTCCATTATTTAATCACGATATTAGTGGGAATTAAGGAAGAAAATTGAGGGATTAGGACTTGATATTGGAGAGCTTTAAGTGGGGATTTGAGGGGCCATTTGAGGTCTGATTTCGATGCTTTTGGTATTAATAGACTCGTGGGAGGATAAGGATTCTATTGGTGTGATTTTTATGAAATTTCGAGATGTGGGCCCGGGGGGTCGGATTTGGATCAATTTTGAGATTTTGGTATAATTTGATTATTTTCGCATAGGCTTCGTTCCCTTAGCATATTCTAATGTTATGATTCTAATTTTGGGTAGATTCAACACGAGTTAAGGCCAAGACGAGAGGCAAAGACGTCACATAGTAGTAATTCATCCGGTTTGAGGTAAGTAACCATTGTAAATCTGGAACTGAGGGTATAAAACCCCGATATTTCGTATTGTTTTGATAAATGAGGTGACACACATGCTAGGTGACGAGCGTGTGAGCGTGCACCGGTAAGGATTGTGACTTGGTCCGTCCCGTAGCGACTATTAAGCCGCGTATTTGATTTGGAATCTTATGATATCCCGTATTTTAGAGATTGATACTATATTATGGGTTGTATGTCATGTTTTACCTATCATTGTTTAAACCTGGT
This sequence comes from Nicotiana sylvestris, assembly GCF_000393655.2. Classification (NCBI taxonomy): domain Eukaryota; kingdom Viridiplantae; phylum Streptophyta; class Magnoliopsida; order Solanales; family Solanaceae; genus Nicotiana; species Nicotiana sylvestris. Next base: position 47,868,699 of record NC_091058.1, read on the forward strand.
TTTCATCACTCTGCTTTTTAAAATATGAAAACTGTTTGGGCTAAGTTTCCCTGATTTCTGCTGTTATGCCCTAGTGGCTGTGAGGTTAATGACTGAGAGAGGTTGAGGACCTAATGGTGAGGGTTATATACATACATACATACATATATATATATATATATATATATATATATATAGAGGTTGAGGACCTAATGGTGAGGGTTATATACATACATACATACATATATATATATATATATATATATATATATATATATATATATATACGGATCGGGTTGCACGCCGCAATAATATTATATGTATATCTTATGGATCGGGCTGCACGCCGCATCAATACTTATCTGGATCGGGCTGCACACCGCAATGATATATATATGAGATCGGGCTGCACACCGCAACGATATATATATAAGATCAGGCTGCGCACCGCAAAGATATGACGCTTGGGCTGTAGGAGCCTCTCCGGAGTTTGCACACCCCCAGTGAGCATAGTCGACTATAAACTATTGGTCGGGCTGCATGCCGCAACGGTTATTATGATTATTATTATTATGAGATATTATTGAGCCTGAATATTGAGTGTGAGTATTGTGTGATGGGAGTTGAGTCACGAGTGACCGAGAGGCTTGCCCGAGAGGCTATATTTATGAGTGATACCTTGCCTGAGGGGCCCATTCATGATAGTTTTGCTGATTTTACTCTTCTTTTATAATGAGCCTCTGTTGAAAACTGCTAAGTAAATGATTTCAAAGTATTTCAATTGAAACTGAAGTTTTTACGAAGTAACTGACTTTTAAACTGTTGAGTTTGATTTGATACTCTGTTGCATACTCTTATATATGATTTTTAACTGTTCGTCACTACACTCAGATCTTATTTACTTTAGTTACTTACTGAATTGGCGTACTCACATTACTTCCTGCACCTTGCGTGCGGATCCAGGTGCCCGAGCGGCAGAGTGAGGGTCCCCAACATTATCGGAGATTATCAGAGACTGCAAGGTATCTGCACGGCGTCCGCAGCCTTGCTTTCCTCCTTCCTATCTTTGTTTTCTATGTTTTAGGGCTTATTATGAATTAGTCAGTCGGACTGGTTGTATTTAGAGGCTCTAGACTTGTGACACCGGATTTGTTGGGCTGTGTTGGTATATATCCAATATATATATATATATATATATATATAGGATCGGGCTGCGCTCCGCAACGATATGACGCTTGGGCTGTAGGAGCCTCTCTGACGTTTGCACACCCCTAGTGAGCATAGTCGACTATAAACTATTGGTCGGGCTGCACGCCGCAATGGTTATTATGATTATTATTATTATGAGATATTATTGAGCCTGAGTACTGAGTGTGAGTACTGTGTGATGGGAGTTGAGTCACGAGTGACCGAGAGGCTTGCCCGAGAGGCTATATTTATGAGTGATACCTTGCTTGAGGGGCCCATTCATGATAGTTTTGCTGATTTCACTCTTCTTTTATAATGAGCCTCTGTTGAAAACTGCTAAGTAAATGATTTCAAAGTATTTCAATTGAAACTAAATTTTTTAGAAGTAACTGACTTTTAAACTGTTGAGTTTGATTTGATACTCTGTTGCATACTCTTATATATGATTTTTAACTGTTCGTCACTACACTCAGATCTTATTTACTTTAGTTACTTACTGAGTTGGCGTACTCACATTACTTCCTGCACTTTGTGTGCAGATCCAGGGGCCCGAGCGGTAAAGTGAGGGTCCCCAACATTATCGGAGCTTATCAGAGACTGCAAGGTAGCTGCACGGTGTCCGCAGCCTTGCTTTACTCCTTCCTGTCTTTGTTTTCTATGTTTTAGGGCTTATTATGAATTAGTCAGTCGGACTGGTTGTATTTAGAGGCTCTATACTTGTGACACCGGATTTGTTGGGCTGTGTTGGTATATTTTGTACTGTTTTTCTGCACATTTCAGTCTTTTATATATATCTTATGAAAGTTCGACACTTAATCAGTTTTAGAAAATTGTTTTATAAAAGAATTTATTGTGGTTACTTGTTGGGTTGGCTTGCCTAGTACTGTGATAGGCGCCATCATGATCGAGTTATTTCGGGGTCATGACAGGTTTGGTTAAAACTCATAACAAAAGTGTCGACTACAGGACAAAAACTTCAGCTTATTAAGTGCTGAAGTTTTTAGAAATGAACTAAATAACTTCAACACCTTCTATTGAAGTTTTTGAAAACGCTTTACGACAAAACTATTGAATGCAGGACAAAAACTTTAGCTTATCAAGTGCTGAAATTTTTAGAAATGATCTAAATAACTTCAGCATCTTCTGCTGAAGTTTTTGAAAAAAGCTTTACGACAAAACTATTGAATCCAGGACAAAAACTTCATCTTATTATGTGCTGAAGTTTTTAGAAATGAACTAAATAACTTCAGCACCTTCTGCTGAAGTTTTTGAAAAAGCTTTATGACAAAACTATTGAATCCAGGACAAAAAACTTCAACTTATGAAGTGCTGAAGTTTTTAGAAATGAACTAAATAACTTCAGCACCTTTTGCTAATGTTTTTGAAAGAGCTCATGACAAAAACTTCAGCATGTTTTGGTGGTTTTTTTTACTTGATACTTATCTTTTTTACATTTACTAGCTACTTTTTGTCTTTTATCACCTACTTCATCTTTCATTTAAATTTGTTTGACCATATAGTAAATGACCCGAAAAGTTAATTTTGCACTTACATTGATTATGTAAAAAATTTTCAGGTTGAAGTTATTTTTTTACTATACTGTGGGGTGATTAGGGATGAAGTTACATTTCTTTTTGCATTTACCACCTACTTATCTTGTTTCACTCAATTTCTCTGAATGTAAAACAGTAAACAAACCTGAAAAGTTACTTTTATATTTACAGATATTAAATTGATTAGGTGCACTCTTTGACTATATTAACAATCTCTTCACTTGAAAATTTCATAGTCATTCATAGACTTCCATCATATTTCTTTAAATTTATATTCATCCTTAGCCTTTTAGCTTTTGTTAAAGAAAGAATGTCTGGTGCAAGTGGAAGTAGGAAGCCTACAATGGATAAAATTATGCAAAAGTGGGAGAGTTTGAAGTGTGAGTGGTACAATAACGTACCAATGTCTAATCTTATGCATATGTGGGATCAAATAAAGGCTGATTGGGAGAGAATCAGACCACAGGTTTTTGCTGATGAATCATTCTAGAATAGGCTTAACCTGGAACGTAGTTGTGGAGGTTATTCAACCTCGTTTGACAAGGTCGTGCAGCAGTTTGATAGTTTTAAGTTTCCCATCTAGGACGACTATGCCAAGTTGCAAAATAACATGAAGACTCTTCTTTCTCTTATGGACAGAGTAATAGTTGAACAAAGTCAGTTGCGTGATGAATTCAACAAGTTGAAGATTGATCTTGTTGGACTTTGTGGTCTTTTGCCCGAGTACCCTATAGTTATCTCCGATACTGATGATGATGAGATATTTCAAGAAATTGAGGAGTACTGTTCTAATTATGGTGATGATGCTTAGTTTTTGTAATCCTTTTTTATGTTTTTATGTTGTGCTTTTTTGTTTACTTCATCATATTCATTAGAGAATATGCTGAAGTTATTAAGTTCATTTTCTATAACTTCAGCCTAGAGATGCTGAAATTTTTGTTTGTACATGCGTTTCTTTTGTGTGCTGTCCTCATTTCTTTATGTATCAATCTAATTCTCACCCTCTTTCTTCTTAGATTTCTGCTGCATTATCCTTGTTATTGTTGGTATTTGCTTTGTACTTCTAGTCAGTACTAAGTTAATACAATTAGTTGGTTTGGTGTGATTGTTTTCATAGGAATTCCAAGCAACCCTAATGCTTAGTTTTTGTAATTCTTTTTTTATGTTTTTATGCTGTGCTTTTTGGTTTACTTCAGCATATTTATTATAGAATATGCTGAAGTTATTAAGTTAATTTTCTATAACTTCAGCCTAGAGATGCTGAAGTTTTTGTTTGTACATAAGTTTCTTTTCTGTGCTATCTGCGTATGTATGTGTGTATATGTTTGTTCAGAATATGTATTTCGCATACTATAAGCCTGAAGTTTGTTCTCGCTGAAGTCATTGCGTACTTTTTTAAAATGCAGCCAAACCTATAAGCCTTCGCCACAAAAATGAGTGGTTTGTACTTTAGTAGTATATAAAAGAGTCCAAGAGCTTCTTTTTTAATTCCTATGAAAAAAATCACATTTCAAATATGTTATACAATAATGAAAGTCTAAATTCAGACCAAGGATTATTGAACGTTAGAGTATTTTTCAGCGTGTTTCTTGGAATTTGGATGAGGTGCTAGAGAAGACAAGCAAGTTGTTCTGTTATGCCCAACTTGTTTACATCGACTGCATTTTGTAAACTTCAATGGTACTGATTCAGTCGCGTAGGGATATGCCTCTTCTTTTGTCTTCTTCCTTGTAAAACCTCTACACCGGGAGGTTTTGTGTGTCACACCTCCTTTTTCTGCCCCGAAAGAGGATATAAGGGTATTTTTCCAATTAAAATGACAATCAAAACGGGATTATCTATATTAAATTTAGAGTCGTCACTTGAGATAATTTATGGTATCCCAAGTCACCGGTTTAGAATCCCGAATCGAGGAAGTTGACTCTTATTTATGGTCTGCGAACACAGAAATCCGGGTAAGGAATTCTGTTAACCCGGGATAAGGTGTTAGGCATTTTCGGGTTCTGTGGTTTTAGCACTGTCCCTTTAATCATATACCTGGCTTAAATAAATTGTCTAATTACTCATTTTAGAACCTATGTGCATTTGCCTTTTTAATCAAGAAATTATCTTAAAACAGACCACGTGCACGTGTACCCATTTGTTTGGCGCGTCAAAAATCATGTTACGCGAACGTGTCCACAATTAATAATGCTTTATTAATATTAAGAAAAGTTTGGCCGAAGTTGCATGAACGCATACCTCGATTTTTTTTAAGGATCGTAATTATGTCACGCGAACGTGTACACAATCGCGATGATAGATTAAGTCGCGTCTAAAGCAAGCTACAAATATTCATTTTAGAAACAATAGTCATGTCATGCGAATGTCTACATAATTACGATAATAAATTCCAAACGCGCTTAAAGGTTCGCCTACCCGGGTATGATCGGCCTAAACATACTGCTAGCGGTTATAACAAAGTAAATAAATAAAAGAGTACTAAAAATGTAAACAATTCAATTATTTTGTATTTTTCCCACTCCCACGAATTCAACAAACATTCCAGAACTAAAAGTGATGCCACAGCTTGCTAATATGCCCACGGTTTGATGAAATTCAAGTTTTCTTCTCAACAGATCCAATCATAGACCAAGATCAAGAATAGTTAACCTTCTAAATTCAAGACTACAACTAAATGGATTATCGAAACCATCACGAAAGAAACAGAGGATTTCTAAGTATTACTTAATCAAATTCTATCACAAATATAATGAAACTAAATCAAACATAAATCCAAGACAATAGAACTTCAGACATTCAACACCAAATTCAACTAACAAACAAGAATAAGCCAGCCACATATTTCAATCAGAACCACAAGAGTAATATCGCAAACAACAAAGAAAAGGAGAGAAGAGGGACCTGAATCATTTTCAAATGTATTTGAATCTCTGACGATTACAACTTAATGAGAATTCAGACGATTGAACTCGATCGAAAAGTAAACACAGCAACAGAACCTCAATTGAAGCTATAATTCTGAAATTAGAACCCTTTGCGTCAATATTAAGATATCGACCAAAATCAATGGCTTAATCTCGCCGGTGACAGAACCTCAATCGAAACTCGAACAATGAGCGACAACTACGACGAACTCGACTTAATCAAACCTTATCATTTTTTTGAATCCAGATCTGGTCGTTCCCCTCTCTCTCTATCCTAAGTTGTGCTCTATTTTTGTCCTCTCAAACCAATTCGCCCATAATGAGTTTCCAAAACAAAAAATGATGAAAAACAAGGAACAGAGCTGCCTGAAAATCTAAAACCAATCGGTGATGGCAAGGTAGGGAGGAGTCTGTCGTTGTTCATTGTTGAAGAAAAAGATGAGGGGTAGGCTATGGCTATTTCTCCGATGAGTTTAGGTTGAATCACCGGCTGGCTGTGTGTAGGGGTGTGGTGGTGACGACGTTAGGCTGCTGAGTTTTGGGTGGAGATGGGGTCATTTGATATGAGGTCTGTTTTGGGATGTTCCAAGGTGATGAAAACGGATGAACCAGATTCTCGCTAGGGGGAGGGTCGATGCTTCTCTAGGTTAGAAAATTAGGTCTCCAGTTTTTGTTGTTCCATTTTTTTTGAAGAAGCAACGACTGTGTCCCTTTTTTCCTTAAGGGTCTAGGGTCTCTTTTTATTGAAGAAGATGACGCCTAGCATCTTTTTTCAGAAAAACGGTGGATCAGATGTGTGTCCAGGTTTAGGGTCTGTTTGTTTTTTATATAGAAACGGCTGATGTGTTTTTTTACTTTAGGGATTTTTAGGTTTTTCTTTATTTTGTTCAAAAGGAAGAGTCTAGAAGGGTCCCTAGGGTTAGCTTAATGAGTATTGGGTATTGAGCTTAATAGGCTAATCCGAATTGGGCCAAAAATTAGGCTCTAAGACTCCTAAAATTGTGGTCCGACACCTTAATTGACTCCCTTTAACATAAGATAAAAATAACACACAATGCAAAAACTAATCCTAATTAATTAAACTAAACTATATTAAAACATGAAACTATTTTTTGTATTTTCAAGATTATATAAAGATGAAAATAAGGTACTATCTTTGTATTTTTTTTTAAATTTATGAAAGGTACATGAATTAAAAGTAACTAGGTAAAAATATTTTTTGTAATTTTCATTTTTGTTATAAAATAAAATAAAATAGTTAAAACTAGTTGAAATAGCGATATTAGGCCTAAATTAAATATTTACATGCTAAAATATAAAAAATCTTGGGGAGGGTCAAAAATCACATGTCTACAACTGCCCCTCTTTAACTGGGAACGCGAAGAGTTTTCAGACAAAGAACGACTAGATAGATTTTTTGACCTGACCCTTATTTAAGGAGACAAAAACTAAGAGGAAGGAGAATGTGACCGAGCCCTGGTATCTGAGCTGCATACATATCCTTGGCTATAAAGGAATCAGGCCACGTGTAGTTCAGAAGTGAATAAGGTGATGGAGTATACTGAGGTGGAGAGCCGGTCGAGGTGCTGTTTTATGGAGGTTCCAGTCCGCAGTCCTGTTATTATATCAAAATCAAAAAAATAAAAATAAACTAAGCCTGTTAACTATGAGTTACAAGATTCCTATCTATAAGTTTTCTGAAGCTTGATCTTGAGTCTTGAATGGTTCTTCATGCAGACTTTAGATTTGAACCTTGACGCTTGTTAGTTGGAGGTGCTAGTTCATTCTTTTTCAGCTTTTTTGGATCAAGACCGGACATGCAGTGCTTGTGACCTCATCCATGTCTTGAGCAGGTCACATCTTTCATCTACTTATGCATTTGGATTCACTTCTTGCTTTTCTTTTTCTTTTTTATTCTGGATTGTGACTAACTTCTATTGATCATCTTGGACTGTTAACTCGCATTCTTGCCACGAGCTTCTGCTACTTCTAACTTGAATTGAATTCTGAAATGACTTATGTTCTCCAGGTGGGCGCCTGATGCCAAAACTTGAACTGTATTCCCTTGTTCTCCAGGTGGGCGTCTGATTGCCAAAACTTGAACTGTATTCCCTTGTTCTCCAGGTGGGTGCCTGATTGCCAAAACTTGAACTGTATTCCCTTGTTCTCCAGGCGGGCGCCTGATTGCAAAAACTTGAACTGTATTCCCTTGTTCTCCATGTGGCACCTGATTGCCAAAACTTGAACTGTATTCCCTTGTTCTCCAGGTGGGCGCCTGATTTCCGAAACTTGACTGTATTCCCTTGTTCTCTAGGTGGGAGACTGATTGCCAAACTTGAACTGTATTCCTTTGTTCTTCCGGGGGGCCCCTGATTGCCAAAACTTGAACTGTATTCCCTTGTTCTCTAGGTGGGCGCCTGATGCCAAAACTTAAACTGTATTCCCTTTTTCTCCAGGTGGGCGCCTGATTGCCAAAACGTGAACTGTATTCCCTTGTTCTCTAGATGGGCGCCTGATTGACAAATCTTGAAATGTATTCCCTTGTTCTCCAGGTGGGCACCTAATTGCCAAAACTTGAATATTCCATTGTTCTCCAGGTGGGCACCTGATTGCCAAAACATGAACTGTATTCCCTTGTTCTCCAGGTGGACACCTGATTGCCAAAACTTGAACTGTATTCTCTTGTTCTTCAGGTGGACGCCTGATTGCTAAAACTTGAACTGTATTCCCTTGTTCTCCAGTGGGCGCCTGCCATTGCAACAAAATAAACAAAACAAAAGAAACCTTTCTGCCCCAGTTTGGTACTGGGAACCTCTGTGAGTGTTAATCGAATCTTGTTATCAAAAGAGCTATAAGAACTCAAAAGATAAATCCCATTATCAAGGAGGGCCCTGAAAATTAAAATTAAATCTCATCTTAAGAGTGAAAACTTCAGAGCTAAATTCAACTTCCTAAAGGTGAAACTTATGCTAAATCTCATTATCTAATGAAGGTCTTAAAACTAGGTCTCATTATCTAGGAGGGTCCTAAACAGCCGAGAATGAACTTACTTGAGCCATGCTCTCTTCCTGGAGGATCTCTGCAGAACGAACAAAATTCATTGCTCCTGAATCATGCTTTTCCTCATGGAGGGTTCCTGCAGATCGAACAAATTTTCTTTCCCCTTCTCAAATTGCCTTTGTGCTGACAAAATTTGGGCACGACACTTGAAAAATTCCAGTTTCCAAGCTTTGATTTGGACAAAAGTTTTGTCCCTGTTTCAAACAAAGAAATCTTGTGAGTTTATAAATATGGTGGTTGGTTTGTGGCCTTGGATTTGAGAGCGATTGTTCCTTCACTTCCCATGATAACTTTGGTTTCAACTCGAAAGACCTTGCTTGTTTATTGACTAACCACTTTCTTTGTCACCCTTATCACAGAAAATTCCTCTGATCCATTCAAACCCAACATCCTCTATCTGTTGCATTTTACTTATGAATTGACATTTACCGAATCTTTGTATTTCACATGAATCCCAAAACATGTTGATTGTTACCAGCTCAATGCGCTTGTTGTTCTTTCCTGACGTATGCCACTGGCCTTGGCCTTGAGGTCTATTGCTTCTTCACTTGCCATGATAACTTTTATTTTCACTTGGAAGACCTTGCTTGTTATTGGTTAACCACTTTGTCTGTCAACCTTATCACAGAAAATACCTTTGATCCGTTCAAACCCAACACCCTTTATCTGTTGCATTGTTCATGAATTGACATATACCAAACATTTGTATTTCATATGAATCCAAGCACATTGATTTTTACCAACTCAGTGCGCATGCTGTTCTTTCCTGACTTATGCCACTTTGATGTGCTAACCAAATCCCGTTTTGTGCAATTGGAAAGCTGGTGGCAAATTTTGAAGTCATTTCTCACTTGTTCTAACCAAATAGACTTAGGAAGAGGAAGTAAACAAGACAAAAGGAACAGAGTAAAGGACAATGGAAAGAGACGATTCCTAACAAGAAAACTACAAAGTAGAAACTTATTAGATGTGGATACCAACTCTAATGACCATGACATGCACCTTTGGATTAAGTGGAATAATCTGTCAAGCAAGTCTGATGTTCAACTCTTGTTATACCCCTAAACCGTGAAACTGGACTTCAATGCTCCGATTATCCAATCTGATTCATGATCCTTATTCGACTTGTAATGCCCGAAGGGTTTTTACCGTCAAGCCTCTCTCTCATTTTGTTCTTTCTCTCAACTCAGCATCGCCTTATGGTGTCTGTGAAGGTTTTCACCGATAAAAATCTCTCATCTTATTCTTTTTCTTTTTATTTCCTCTGACTCTGTAGATGACAAGGCCTTGACCATAGTAAAAACATCGTATGCTCCTGGCGTGTCTAACTCGGTGCTCTCAAAGATTATCTGGGAGGTATTTTTTGGACTGTAATGTGGTTTTTGGACAGGGTTAGAAATAAAGGATATCATAAAGGCTCAAAATTACTAAAACAACAGGGTTAATTTAGTTACAACTTTTGGAATCCATTTTAAAAACTTTGCCCTAGTTTCTGAAGCAAGGGAATCTGATTCTTTTTTTGAGATGGAATTTCTAAGAAAGACTGTCCCACTTTCGACTTCGTGGGATTATGAAATATTTTATTTGGTATGACTGAAAGGCTGCCTACGTATCTTGTGGTGACAAGAATCAGGTCAAACGTAGTTCACAAGACTACTTTTGTTACTATTTTCCTCTTTTTTCTTTTTTTTTTCTTCCTTTTTTTTCTTTTTCTTTTTCTTTTTTTAATCTCTATTTTTCTCTTCTTCTTTTCTTTTCTTTTTTTAGTTTTCCTTTTGGAATGAACTTTCTAAAATAAACCTATGGGGACATGAACCCCCCTTTTTTTTTCGTATGACTTTAACTTGATTCCAAAAGAGGGAAGGTCAAGAAAATTAACACATGCTTAAGAGGGGTACCGAATGGTATAAAGTGTTTGGGTAGCTGAAAGAGGGCCTCCCAATTCCTAAAAATGCCAAGTACAACACATGCAACTTGAAATGAAAAAGGAAGAGCACACACAAAATTTCTTTTACAATTTTGACATTGATATCACTAATATGCTTTCCACTTTTTTTAGTGCCTTGTTAAGTACAAAACTCTCATTGAGTGATTTCTTCTTCACGATGGATATCCTACGTCAATTCGGAGAAAACTTTCTTATTTTGTCTTGTAACTTGAGATGCACTTGAACTCAAAGTTGCTTGCTTCAAATTGTCCAGGATGTACTCTCCTTTAACGAATTCTTGTCACCCTATTAACTTCCCAAATTATTTGCCCCAGTTTCACATGGTTTGGGCTTCAAATGATCTCAAAATGTCCAAATCTGTACTTATTTCCCTCAAGTGTCCCTATCATCTTCAAAATTGCTTCATTGCTTCATGACTAAACTAACTTTAAAAACCAGACCGATAATTACGCGTGCATGTCATGTCACTAGAACCAACATGAAAAGAACTATAAAAGGAAAAGAGAACTAAACAAAAATGACTAGAAATAACAGAAAACAGAAAATAGCATTAGACAGACGATGAAAGGGTTTGAACAACAAGACAAGCAAAATAAATTAAGGTACAACCCTGGAACAAACCTAGATAACACTAAATAAGTTACTACGACTAAAGGAACTAGGAAAAATAAAAGTATAGAAGGGTTTGAGTCACAAGACGATATCCGGATTACAACCCTGAAATAACCCGGACAACAGAAATGACAACAAAATCAACCACCAAGACTCCTCCCTGGCTAGCCAAGAAAGGAGCGTCTTTCCAATTACCAAAATCATTTACCAATTTCAGTATCATTAACTTCACCAAGTGGCTCATTGGCTCCTTTGACCAACCCTTCATTATTTCAAACCATCCCAACAATCTGTGCGTTGTCATGTACCTGTAGAGGGTTATGTGTGACACTTGGGGTATTACTACCTTGGACCACAATTATTCCTTCTTGAATCATTCTTTCTATTTTCCTTTTCAAAGCACGACAATCTTCAATACTATGCCCTTGGACATTAGAGTGGTACATGCACCGTATAGTAGGATCAAATCCTTTTGTATATGGGTCCGATGTATAGCCGAGGAGTGGCTCAATCAGGCCAGAATGTTTTAACTTTTCAAACAAGTTTGTGTAGGATTCTCCGATGGGCGTGAAATTAACTTTTTGCCTTTGTTTCCCTCCATGCCCCAGTTTCCTAGGATTGTTGGATGCTCAAAGATGTTGTGAAGGCGCACGAGAATTTTGGGATGTTGGTGCTCGCCCTAGGGAGTGACCTAGTTGTTGGACAGATGGTTAGATATTGTTCGGATGATAATACCGGGGTGGATTATGTGGAGTTTGTGGATGTTCATGGGGTCGGTATTGTGGCTGAAAGTATTTAGCAAGAATGCCAACTGGATCATGTCATTGGCGGGGCTCAACAACATCTTTTTTATCAATCGGAGGACTGTCCCAAGTAACTTGTTCATTCCATCTGAACCAAAATTCCCTAAAACTTTCCTTGGGTTTCTTTTCCATCTGAGATAAGGAGGAGCGGTCTGGGACAATGTCTATATTGTACTGAAAGTGTCGCACAAAATCTTGAGCCATGTCATCCCATGTATGTCACTTATCGACATTTTGATGACCATGCCATTCCAAAGCTGCCCCAGTCAGGATCTCACTGAAATACGCCATCAACAACTCATCTTTCCCGCCAACACTTATCATTTCATTGCAATAACCCCTCAAATGGACTACTGGATCTCCACGCCCATCATACAAATTAAACTTTGGCATCTTTAACCCTTTTAGCTTTCTGGATATCTCATCTTGCTCCCCTGTCTTAGCAGGCTTTGTAGTCTCACCGGGAGGCTCAAAATGAGGAGCGTAAGAGTATTGACCTGAGATCTTGAAAATTGGTTCTGGAGCATAGTGTTGGGCATTGGGTATTTTGAATACAATCTCGCTAGAGGATCAAGGAAAGGTAGCAGGTGGATGAGCTACAAAAACATGAGTGGTCAAAGGAGCCGTATATGAGGTGGTTCTGGGGGGTGGAGTGTGAAAAAGTTGTGGGGAGATATCCTGGACTTGTGACAGTGGCAGAATGGTGACAAGGCTTTCAGTGTAGTTAGTGGGAGCTGATGGTGGAGGATACCCACTAATCCAGGCTTGGTATATTTCGGCCATCTGTCCATTCAACCTTAAGACCTCTTCTTTCAACTTAGATTCTTATTCAGTGATTCCCTTAGACGGATCAATAACCCCTGTGTCCAAGTCTTTGCTAGCCATGACTACCTTGCTCTTTGACCTTGTGTTGTATGGATGAATTACTTAAAAATCACAAACCAACCACCCTTCTACTCAATGGAGATAACAAAAAGGAACAAAATGAGGTTATCACGTTAGTGTTAGGGCATTTAACAGCTAAAAATATCACATCGCGTGCAATGCACCTATCAACAATTAACGGTTCTAGAATGACTTCGAGGGTCACAAGGTCACTTGGCATCATGCTAATTTTGTTCATTTCAATCTTTTCTTTTCTTTTCTTTTCTTTTCTAGCACTTCTTGTCTTGCTCATTTTCCTTCATTTTTTTTTTGATTATCGCTCTTTTTCCTCTCATTTCTCACGTCCCGCGACTTCACCCTCTTTTTTTCCTTTTCTCTTTTTTGTTTTTTTTGTTGTTTTTTTGTTTTTGTTTTTTTTTTCAATTCGATTTAACCCTATGTAGGTTTCCTATGTATCATAATGCCACATGAATCAAATCTTTGCGTAGTTCAGGAAAATCGGGAATAAAATAAATAGACTAACATTCTCATTTTTTTTTCTTTTTTTACCTTAATGAATACTCTGATAAGAAATTATTAAGGAGAAACCCCTAGAAGAGAAACATTTTTTTTGATTCTTTTTTTTTGGGGGAAAGAAATCTAAGGGATGAACCAAAGAAAATATTTTGAATTTTCGTGTGATATCCTGAAAGAAAAATTTCGAACTAAGAAATGAAAAAGATAAAAAATGTTTTTGGATTTCAGTTTTGATTACCTAAGGGAGAAACTCTAAAGATAAACCAAAGATGAAATATGTTGTTTTTTTTCTTTCTATGTACAATGTCCTAAAGTTCTAATAAAAATAAAAAGATTTTTTTATTTTATATTTCATTAATTTCCCAAAGAAGAACCTCAAAAGACAATCTGTTTGGATTCTTGGAATTAATATCTTAAAGAAAACTTTTATAGAGGTACTGAAAGAAAATTCTCTTTTTTTTTGAATTTTTAGTCTTAATATACTAAAGGAAATATAAAGATAATTTTTTATTTTTAGTTCTAGATATTAATTCAATAAAGGAAAACCACCTCAAATGATTTTTTTAATTCCTAAAATTAGTATTCTAAAGAAAACTTCTGACGGAAATATAAAAACACAAAATTTCTTTTTTTGATTTATAATACATTTTTTCAAATACAAAACATGAAGTAAGATAACTATGACAGATCTAACATCACCTAAAAGACTCGACATTACTGTACAAAACTAAAAGGTAACACATGACATAAAAAGAAAAATAGACTCAAAACATATAAAAATAAAAAAAAATCTCCTTAAGTCACTCCTGAATGAGCAATCCTGACTAGATGGTCCTGGGGCGTCTGTTATGCTCAAACTCCAGTAAGTAAATTGTGACGACCCGACCAGTCGTCTCATAATTTAACGCTTTATTTCCCGCATTTCTGCTTCTTATTGCTTTGTCTATCGGTTCTATATGTGATCGGGTTGGATGGCTCGGGTTCAGAAAGGATTTGGTAAGGTTTGAGACACTTAGTCTCTTTTGAGGAAGCTTAAGTTGGAAAAGTCAACCAGATATTGACTTATGTGTTAGAGGGCTCAGATGTGAGTTCTGATGGTTCGGATAGCTTTGGGAGGTGATTTGGGACTTATGAGCGTAATCAGAATGAATTTTGGAGGTTCAGAGTAGATTTATGCTTGAATTGGCGAAATTGGATTTTTGGCATTTTTCGGTTGATATGTAAGATTTTGATATAGGGGTCAGAATAGAATTGCGGGAGTTGAAGTAGTTCAGTTGTGTCATTTGGGATGTGTGTGCAAAATTTCAGGTCATTTGAATGTAATTTGGTTGGTGTGACGACCCGGCCAGTCGTCTCATGAGTTGCCGCTCCATTTTTCCCATTTCTGCTTCTTTATGCTTCGTTATCCATGTTTTACGGTATCAGGTTGTCGGATCGAGTCCGGAGTGGTTTTGATAAGGTTTGAGACACTTAGTCTCTTTTAAGAAGGTTTAAGTTGAAAAAGTCAACTGAATATTGACTTATGTATTAGAGGGCTCGGATTTGAGTTCCAATGGTTCGGTTATCTTTGGGAGGTGATTTATGACTTAGGAGTGTGATCGAAATGAGTTTTGGAGGTCCGGAGTAGAATTAGGCTTGAATTGGCGAAGTTGATATTTTGGAATGGAATTCTGAGAGTTGCAGTAGCCTTGTTGTGACATTTTGGATGTGTGTGCAAAATTTCAGGTCATTCGGACGTGGTTTGGTTGGGTTTTTGATCAAAAGCATATTTCGGAAGATTTTAGAAACTTAGGCTTAAATCCGATGTGTTTTGGGTGATTTGATGTTGTCTGAGGTGTTTTGATGATTGGAACAAGTTTGAATGAGGTTTTGGGATGTGTTGGTGCCTTTAGTTGAGGTCCGGGGGGGGGGGGGGGCTCGGGTGAGTTTCAGGTGGTCAATCAGATCATTTGATGTTGGAAAAGATTGCAGAAAATGTTGTTCAGCTGTTGTAGGGATTTTAACCTTCGTGTTCGCGAGATGGGCTTCGCGTTGGTGTAAGGCTGGCAAGTGGTGCATCGCATTCGCAAGAAAATCTTCGCGATCGCGTAGAGGAAATTGGGTCAGATGGGTTCGAGGTCCAATGTTCATCGCGTTCGCGAATGAGTGAGCGCGTTCGCAAAGGTTAAGGTGGATGAAGCATCATATTCGCAATGGTCATTACGTTTTCGTATAGAGGAAAAGTTGGTCAACGTGAGTTTGTGCTTTACGAATGTGTGGGTTTGACCGCGTTCGCGAAGAAGGAAATATAGGCCTGGGCAGAATGTTTTTAAGTCGTCTTGTTCGCGATTTTGGGGCTTATTTCACCCATAGCTGCTCGTTTTTGGAGATTTTTGAAGAATATTGAAGAGGGATTCAAGGGGAATCGTTGGGAGGTAATATTCTTGGACTAAAAACTCGATAATTATGTGAATTCCACCTAGAAAATTATGAAAGCTAAGCCTAAAATTGAAGAACTAGGGCTTGAGAAATTGGACTTTTGATTGGGGATTTGGAGGACCATTTGGGGTCGGATTTGAGAACTTGAGAACTTTTGATATGTATGAACTCGTGGGGAGATAAGGAATCTAATGATGTGAAAATTTTTGAATTTCGAGAAGTGGATCTGGGGCTCGGGTTTTGCTAATTTAGGGATTTGTGCCCTTTATTGATTGTTTTCGCTTGGGCTAAGGCGTCGCGAGCTAGAGATTTAGCCGGTTCGAGGTGAGTAATGAATGTAAATGATGTTCCGAGGCTTTGAAATCTCGGATTGCACATCGTAGTGCTATATTGAGATGAGACACATGCTGGATGACGGGCGTGGGGTCATGCACTATTGGGGATTGTGACTTGGTCCGTCCCGATTGATGATTTTACCGCGTATTTGACTGAAATTTATTTGCTATCATCATTATTTGGGCCGATTGCTATATTTGAGCTTCGTGCCAACTATTTGAACCCTTCGGGGATCTTTATTACTATTTCCTCACTGTTTTGACTTATTACTTGAACTCAGTCATGTTATTTTCCAGTATTTTACTACTCAGCCATTTTACTCAGTTTGGAGACTTAAATGATATTTTAAATGATGTTTTGGGCTGAGAAATATTGTTTTACTAATGCCCGAGGGGCTTGTGATGATTTTCGGACTGAGTAAGACTGAGGCCTAGTTGTGAGGATACACTGATACTGATTTGAGGTCGAGGGCCTAGATTTGATGCCACGAGATGATTTGATATTGCGCTTGGGCCATA
Source organism: Nicotiana sylvestris (assembly GCF_000393655.2). NCBI lineage: Eukaryota > Viridiplantae > Streptophyta > Magnoliopsida > Solanales > Solanaceae > Nicotiana > Nicotiana sylvestris. Next base: position 47,885,442 of record NC_091058.1, read on the forward strand.
AGGTGCCCCTCCCGAAGTCTGTACACCCCCAGTGAGCGCGGGTACCCATTGTGATGTGAGATTGAGCCCGAGGGGCTGGTATTGTTCTATGTGATTGCCCGAGGGGCTGGTACTGTTCTGAGATGTTGCCCGAGGGGCGGATTTATTGATACTGTGCCCGAGGGGCGAACTTCTATTTTTTTACTTTATCTTAATTATTTGTCAATCACCTGTTTACTGGTTGAAAAAGGGTTTTACTTGGTTTTTACTGGTTTTACTGATTGTAAGTGATTTTTACTGCTTGATTATAGAATGCCTTGTGTTCTTATGTGTTTTCTTACTTTTAGTCGTTATTTACATTTGTTACTCACTGAGTTAGAGTACTCATTTTACTTCCTGCATCCTGTGTGCAGATTCAGGCGTAGCTGGTTTGGCTCCGGAGTGCTGATTTCCTCCAGTTCCAGGCAGGCCTTTCAGAGATTACGAGGTAGTTGTTGACATCCGCAACCCCGTTTCTCTACTCCTCTATCATTTCTATTCTTCTTCAAACATTTGTAGTAGTTTATGACTTTAACAATCTTGTATCATGGTTTAGAGATGCTCGTGACTTGTGACACTCCGGTTAGGGTTGTGTCGGGTTGTATTTCCGCTACTTATTATCATTAAATCATGTTTTAGACTGCTTTTATATTATTTAACTGCTTTAACAAGTGAATTGGGTTTAGTTGGTTGGCCTTGTCTTCACGAGAGGCGCCATCACGACCAGGTTCGGGGTTAGGGTCGTGACAAGTTGTTATCAGAGCCTAGGTTACATAGGTCTCATGAGTCATGAGCAGGTTTAGTAGAGTCTCGCGGATTGGTACGAAGACGTCTGTATTTATCCTCGAGAGGCTGCAGAACCTTTAGGAAAAACTTCATTTTCTTGAAATTCTTGTCGTGCGCACTTGTTGATCCGAGTGCTAAACTTCAGTTATTCTATTCTCTCACAGGGTGAGGACATAAGCTACCGGACGGGGTGGATGACTACCAGTGCCACCATCTGTGGCCACCAAAGGTCGTGGATGCGGTCGTGGACGTAGTAGAGGTAGAGCAGTGAAGGCAGCACCAGTGGATCCACCAGCTGCCCCAGTTTAGGATCAGGCTCCAGCTGTGGATGCTCCAGCAGCACCAGTTCAGGCACCAGTTGTGCCCATCGTGATTCCGGGTCTTCAGGAGGCCTTGGCACATATCTTATCAGTTTGCATTGGCCTGGCTTAGGCGGTTTCAGCCACTACAGCTGCAGCTACTTCACAGGCCGGGGGAGGCAATCAGACTCCCGCCGCTCGTACACCTGAGCAGGTTGTGCAGGGACTTCAGATGCCGGGGGCACCTCCAGCCCAGCCGGTTGCACCAGCTCAGGAGTTTGTGGTACCAGTTATGCCAGATGATGAGCAACGTCAACTTGAAAGGTTTGGTAGACTCCAGCCTCCGACATTCAGCGGTGTAGAGGGCGAGGATGCCCAGGGTTTCTTAGATAAGTGCCAGCGGATGCTTCGTACAGCAGGGATTCTTGAGACTAGTGGTGTGGCATTTACTACCTTTTAGTTTTCTGGGGCTTCCTTCACTTGGTGGGAGGCGTATAAGAGGGGTAGGCCTGTTGGTGCAACGCCCCTTACTTGGAAGCAGTTCTCCGCTCTCTTCCTGGAGAAGTATGTGCCGTAGTCCCGCAGAGAGGAGCTGTGTAGGCAGTTAGGCAGTTTGAGTGGTTGCGAAGGGGGGATATAATTGTGTCACAGTATGAGTTGAGGTTTTCTGAGTTGGCTCGTCATGCCATCTGGTTGGTTCCGACAGATCGAGAGAGGATCGGGAGGTTTGTTGATGGTCTTACTTATCATCTCCGTATTTTTATGACCAGGGAGAGGGTGTCAAGGAGGTTGTGGATATCGCCCGTGAGATTAAGAAAGTTCACCGTCAGGAGCGAGAGGAGAGGGAGGCTAAGAGGCCTCGAGGATCTGGCAACTATAGTGGTGCTCCTTCGAGAGGCCAGTTTCAGCACAGCAGAGGCCGTTCATTCAGACCTGCTCAGTCAGCTCACCCAGGTTATTGTGAGGCATCTTCGGTTCATGGTTATCATGGATCTCAGCAGGGCCAGTCATCACTCAGCGCCCTTCCAACTCAGAGTTCATCTCGTGCTCCATCAGCTCAGGGCTCTTTTATGTCGAGTGAATCTGCTAGTCACTCTAGTGCGAGAGGTTCCCTTCAGTCCCCTTCTCCAACACCTAGGAGTTATTATGAGTGTGGTGAGATGGTCCACATGTGGAGGCAGTGTCCTTGTCATGTTGCTAGTTTGTCCCAGCAGAGGGGTCAGTCATCGGCTTCAGCGCCAGTTTCTTTGCTACCACCCGCTCAACCAGCTAGGGGTGAAGGTCAGTTAGCCAGGGGTTGCCTTAGAGGGGGAGGTCGATCAAGGGGTGGTCAGTCCCGTTTCTATGCACTGCCAGGCAGACCCGATGCTATTGCTTCAAATGTTGTCATTACAGGTATTGTTTTAGTCTGTCACAGAGATGCCTCTGTATTATTTGATCCCTGTTCCACCCTTTCTTATGTGTCATCATACTTTGCTTGTTATTTGGGTACGCCCCATGAGTTTCTTGCTTTACCTGTTCATGTATCTACCCTGGTGGGTGATATTGTTATTGTAGACCGTGTGTACCGGTCGTGTGTGGTGATTATTGGGGGTCTGGAGACCTAAGTGGATATATTGATATTGAGCATAGTGGATTTTGATGTCATTTTGGGCATGGATTGGTTATCTCCATGTCGTGCTATTCTGGATTGTCATGCTAAGACAGTCACATTGGCTATGCCGGGTGTGCCACGGATCGAGTGGCGAGGTGTGACAGATTATGTTCCTAGTAGAGTAATCTCTTTCTTAAAGGCCCATCGTATGGTTGGGAAGGGTTTTCTTTCATATCTAGCATTTGTGAGGGATGTCAGAGCTGAGGCTCCCAGTATTGATTCTGTTCCAGTTGTGAGGGATTTTCCCGATGTGTTTCCTGCACACCTGTCGGGCATGCCACCGGACAGGGATATTGATTTTGGTATTGACCTGGTGCCGGGCACTCAGGCCATATCTATTCTGCCGTATCGTATGTCACCAGCGGAGTTGCAGGAATTGAAGGAGCAGCTTTAAGAACTCCTCGATAAAGTGTTCATTCGGCCTAGTGTGTCACCTTGGGGTGCGCCGGTTCAATTTGTAAAGAAGAAGGATGGCACAATGAGAATGTGCATTGATTATAGGCAATTGAACAAGGTAACAATTAAGAACAAGTATCCTTTGCCTTGTATTGATGATTTATTTGACCAGCTTCAGGGAGCGGGGGTGTTCTCCAAGATTGATCTCTGTTCGGGTTATCACCAGTTGAAGATCAGAGATTCAGATATTCTTAAGACAACTTTCAGGACCCGATATGGTCATTATGAGTTCTTGGTGATGTCTTTTGGGCTGACCAATGCCCCAGCAGTGTTCAAGCATTTGATGAACAACATGCTCCAGCCTTATCTTGATTCATTCGTCATAGTCTTCATTGATGATATTCTGGTGTATTTGCGTAGTCAGGAGGAACACGTGGAGCATTTGAGAGTTGTGTTGCAGAGATTAAGGGAGGAGAAGCTTTATGCAAAATTCTCCAAGTGTGAGTTTTGGCTCAGTTTAGTGGCTTTCTTGGGGCACGTGGTGTCCAGCGAGGGTATTCAGGTTGATCCGAAGAAGATAGAGGCGGTCCAGAGTTGGCCCAGACTGTCCTTAATCACATAGATTCACAACTTTCATGGTTTGGCAGACTATTATCGCCGGTTTGTTCAGGGATTCTCATCTATCGCATCGCCCTTGACCAAGTTGACTTAGAAGGGTGCTTCAGTTGTATGGTCGGACGAGTGTGAGGGGTGCTTTCAGAAGCTCAAGACAGTTGGGATTGGTTGTGTGTTGATGCAGGAGGGTAGAGTTATTGCTTATGCTTCTTGTTAGTTGAAGCCCAATGAGAAGAACTACCCCGTTCATGATTTGGAGTTGGCTACCATAGTTCACGCGTTGAAGATTTGGAGGCATTACTTGTATGGCATATCTTGTGAGGTGTGCACTGATCATCACAGTATTCAGTATTTGTTCAAGCAAAAGGATCTTAATTTGAGGCAGCAGAGATGGTTGGAATTGCTTAAGGATTATGATATCACTATATTGTATCATCCGGGAAAAGCCAACATGGTGGACGATGCTTTTAGCCGAAAGGCAGTGAGTATGGGGAGTTTAGCATATATCCCAGTTGGGGAGAGACCTCTTGCAGTTGATGTTCAGGCCTTGGCAAATCGGTTCGTGAGGTTAGATATTTTGGAGCCTAGTCGGGTATTGGCTTGTGTAGTATCTCGGTCTTCCTTATATGATCGCATCAGAGAGCGCCAGTGTGATGATCCGCACTTGCTTGTCCTTAAGGACAGAGTTCAACATGATGATGCTAGAGATGTGACCATTGGTGATGATGGAGTGTTGAGGATGCATGGGCGGATTTGTGTGCCCAATGTGGATGGGCTTTGGGAGTTGATTCTGGAGGAGGCCCATAGCTTGCGGTATTCTATTCATCCGGGTGCCGTGAAGATGTATCAGGATTTGAGGCAGCACTATTGGTGGAGAAGAATAAAGAAAGATATTGTGGGATTTGTAGTTCGGTGTCTCAATTGTCAGCATATGAAATATGAGCATCAGAGACCGGGTGGTTTGCTTTAGCAGATGGATATTCCCGAGTGAAAGTGGGAGAGGATCACCATGGACTTTGTAGTTGGACTTCCACGGACTTTGAAGAAGTTCGATGCTATTTGGGTGATTGTGGATTGGCTGACCATGTCCGCGCACTTCAGTCCTGTGTGTACTACCTATTCTTCAGAGCAGTTGGCAGAGATCTATATCCGGGAGATTGTTCGCTTGTATGGTGTCCCAATTTCCATCATTTCAGATAGAGGCACTCAGTTTACATTGCAGTTTTGGAGGTCTGTGCAGCGAGAGTTGGGTACTCAGGTTGAGTTGAGCACAACTTTTCACCCTTAAACAGACGGGCAGTCCGAGCGCACTATTCAGATATTAGGGTACATGTTGCGTGCTTGTGTTATTGATTTTGGAGGGTCATGGGATCAGTTTCTACCACTTGCAGAGTTTGCTTATAACAATAGCTACTAGTTGAGTATTCAGATGGCTCCATATGAGGCTTTGTATCTGAGGCGGTGTAGATCTCTAGTTGGTTGGTTCGAGCCCGGTGAGGCTAGGCTATTGGGGACAGATTTGGTGTAGGATGCTTTGGAGAAGGTGAAAGTGATTCAAGAGAGGCTTCGTACAACTCAATCGAGGCAAAAGAGTTATGCTGACAGGAAGGTTCAAGATGTGTCTTACATGGTGGGCGAGAAGGTTCTACTGAAGGTTTCACCCATGAAGGGTGTTATGAGATTTGGGAAGAAAGGGAAATTGAGTCTGCGGTTCATTGGACCTTTTGAGGTACTTCGGAGGATTGGGGAGGTGGATTATGAGCTTGCTTTGCCACCCAACTTGTCGAGTGTGCATCAAGTATTTCATGTTTCTATGCTCCGGAAGTATATTGGGGATCTGTCTCATGTTTTGGATTTCAGCACGGTTCAATTGGATGATGATTTGACCTATGATGTGGAGCCAATAGCTATTTTGGGTCGTCAGGTTCGAAAGTTGAGGTCAACGGATATAGCTTTAGTGAAAGTGCAGTGGAGAGGTCGGCCCTTGGAGGAGGCTACCTGGGAGACCGATCGGAAGATGTGGAGTAGATATCCTTACAAGTTTGAGGCTTCAGGTATGTTTCTTGACTCGTTCGAGGACGAATGTTTGTTTAAGTTGGGGAGGATGTGACGACCCGACCAGTCGTCTCATGAGCTGACGCTCCATTTTCACCATTTCTGCTTCTTTATGCTTTGTTATCCATGTTTTGCGGTATCGGGTTGGTCAGATCGAGTCCGGAGTGGTTTTGATAAGGTTTGAGACACTTAGTATCTTTTAAGAAGGTTTAAGTGGGAAAAGTTAACCGGATGTTGACTTATGTATTATAGGGCTCGGATGTGAGTTCTGATGGTTCGGTTAGCTTCGGGAGGTGATTTATGACTTAGGAGTGTGATCGGAATGGGTTTTGGAGGTCCGGAGTAGAATTAGGCTTGAATTGGCGAAGTTGATATTTTGGCGATTTCCGGTTGATAGGCGAGATTTTGATATAGGGGTCGTAATGGAATTCCGAAAGTTGCAGTAGCTTTGCTGTGTCATTTGGGATGTGTGTGTAAAATTTCAGATCATTCAGACATGGTTTGGTTGGGTTTTTGATCAAAAGCGTATTTCGGAAGATTTTAGAAACTTAGGCTTGAATTTGATGTGTTTTGGGTGAATTGATGCTGTTTGAGGTGTTTTGATGATTGAAACAAGTTTGAATGGGGTTTTAGGATGTGTTGGTGCTTTTGGTTGAGGTCTCGGGGGCCTCGGGTGAGTTTCGGGTGGTCAATCGGATCATTCGAAGTTGGAAAAGATTGCAGAAAATGTTGTTCAGCTGTTGCAGGGATTTTACCCTTTGCATTCATGAGTCGAGCCTCGCGTTCGCGAATAGGCAGTTGAGGAAGGCAAGAATTAAGCCTTTGCATTCGCGAGAAGGGCTTTGCATTCGTGGAAGGCTAGCAAGTGGTGCATCGCGTTCGCGAGAAGGTCTTCGCAATCGCGTAGAGGAAATTGGGTCAGATGGGTTCGAGGTCCAGTGCATCGCATTCGCGGATGAGTGAGCGTGTTCGCGAGGGTTAAGGTGGATGAAGCATCGTGTTCACGATGGTCATTACGCCTTCGCATAGAGGAAAAGTTGGTCAATGCAAGTTTGTGCTTCGCGAACGCATGGGTTTGACCGCGTTCGCGAAGAAGGAAATATAGGCCTGGGCAGAATGTTTTTAAGTCGTCTTGTTCGCGATTTTGGGGCTTATTTCACCCATAGCTGCTTGTCTTTGGAGATTTTTGAAGGAAATTGAAGAGGGATTCAAGGGGAATCGTTGGGAGGTAAGATTCTTGGACTAAAAAGTTGATTATTATGTGAATTCCACCTAGAAAATCATGAAAGCTAAGCCTAAAATTGAAGAACTAGAGCTTGAGAAATTGGACTTTTGATTGGGGATTTGGAGGACCATTTGGGGTCGGATTTGAGAGCTTGAGAACTTTTGATATGCATGAACTCGTGGGGGGATAAGGAATCTAATGATGTGAAAATTTCTGAATTTTGAGAAGTGGGCCTGGGGCTCGGGTTTTGCTAATTTCGGGATTTGTGCCTTTTATTGATTGTTTTTGCTTGGTCTTTGTTCCCTTAGCATATTTTGACGTGCTCGTTCTGATTTTGGATAGATTCGACGCGCGTAGAGGCCGATTTGAGGGGCAAAGGCGTCGCGAGCTAGCGATTTAGCCGATTCGAGGTGAGTAATGATTGTAAATGATGTTCTGAGGATTTGAAACCCCGGATTGCACATCGTAGTGCTATATTGAGGTGAGACACACGCTGGATGACGGGCATGGGGCCGTGCACTATTGAGGATTGTGACTTGATCTGTCCCGATTGATGATTTTACTACGTATTTGACTGAAATTTATTTGCCATCATCATTATTTGGGCTGATTGCCATATTTGGGCTTCGTGCCAACTATTTGAACCCTTTGGGTATCTTTATTACTATTTCATCACTGTTTTGACTTATTACTTGAACTCAGTCATGTTATTTTCCACTGTTTTATTACTCAGCAATTTTTACTCAGTTTTGAGACTTAAATGATATTTTAAATGATGTTTTGGGATGAGAAATACTGTTTTACTAATACCCGAGGGGCTTGTGATGATTTTTGGACCGAGTAAGGCCGAGTGCCTAGTTGTAAGGATACACTGATACCGATTTGAGGTCGAGGGCCTGAGATACATATACTGTCACGACCCAAAATCCCAACCCGGTTGTGATGGCGCCTCTCGTAAGGACAAGGCCAACCAATCAACAAAACAGTACATCTCTTTATAATTACTTAGCAGGAATAAGTCTAAATCATGAGCAATATAATCTTAAATGCGAAATAAACGTGATAGAACAAGGAAAACCCTCCCAACTCAGCCCGAAATCGGGGTGTCACAAGTCATGAGCTACTACAGAGTTTACTAATATTTTACAAAGTCTGAAATTATCATAAATAACAAAGATAAGGGAGAAAACGGGGCTACGGACGTCAACAGCTACCTCGTTACTCCTAGTCACCGCCTGGTCTGAAAAGAATCAACGCTCAGGAGCGAACTCAGCTCTGCCTGTATCTGCACACATGGTGTAGGGAGTAATGTGAGTACTCCGACCCAGTGAGTAATAAAAATAAATAACGACTGAAAATATGAAATCTCATAACGGCACAATATAGCGCTATCCCAAGCAGTAAAATCAGTTATACAGTAAAATGGTGAGTATAAGATAATTCTTCTTTTAAAACAGTAAAGACAAATAATTTCCACAGTAAGGATAAATCAAAAACTTGCCCCTCGGGCTCAATATGTAAATCTCAGTATAGTATCAGCCTTTCGGGCTCACTCCCAACTCACCAGCACACAACATCAGCCCCTCGGGCTCACTCCCAACTCACCACACACAAGCAACGGCCTCTCGGGCCCACTCCCAACTCACCTGGGTACCCTGCGCTCACTGGGGGTGTGTACAGACTCCGGAGGGGCTCCTACAGCCCAAGCGCAATATCAATAGGCCTGAAAGCCTTCACACATCACACACGAGGCCTGAAAGCCTCCTCATATAACACTCGAGGCCTGAAAGCCTCCTCACATCACTCAACATATCCTCACGTATGGCCCTCGGCCTCAATCAGTCCAGAAAATAATCATAAGCCTCTTGGGCATCAGTAAAACAATAGTGCTCAGCTCAACAGCATTATAAATATCATTAAATCTCGAGTTGAGTATAAATGTAGCTGAGTTCACAAAATAATATAATTCAATTGGACTGATTTCAAATAATATTTCAATTCGTGAGGAAAATAGTGATGTAAATTCACAAAAGATTTCAGATAATTGGCACAAAGCCTAAATATGGTAATAAGCCCAATCATAGTGAAAAACAATAAATTTTTATCAATTACGCGGTAAAAATATCAACTGGGATGGACCAAGTCACAATCCCCAATAGTAAATGACCCCGCGCTCGTCATACAAAGCGTGTCTCATCTCAACATAGCAGTATGTTGTGCAATCCGGGGTTTCAAACCCTCAGTGCATCATTTAAAATCATTACTCACCTCGAACCGGTGAAATCTATAGCTTGCGACGCCTTTGCCCCTCAAATCGGCCTCCACGCGCGTCGAATCTAACCAAAATCAGAGCGAATACATCACAATATGCTAAGGGAACAATACCCAATCGAAAATACTTGAAAAACGCTAAAAATCACGAAGTTGGCAAAACCTGAGCCCCGGGCCCACTTCTCGAAAAATTACGAAATTCACATCATCGGATTCCTCATCTCGCCACGAGTGCGTACATATCACATTTACCAAAATCGGAGTTCAAATGACCCCTCAAATCTCCATTTAATTCTCTTAAGTTTCAAGCCCTAAACCACCACTTTTGTCCATAAATTACTTGAGTTTTCAGCTCTAATCCATGTATTTAACTTGGAAATAAGTAGAAACAACTCACCTTTGATGAAATCCCCCTTGAAATTCTCTCCAAAATAATCCAATCCAAATGAAAAAAATGAAAGAAATAAGCCAAATCCGTGTTTTAAAGAATCTGACCGTGCTTCGTCGAGTTGTACCTTGCACTTGTACTATACAAGTTGTGCATCCTATTAAAATTTTCCCTTGTCGGACACCTTCTTCTTAAACACCCATAACGTCTTGTATAAATATCCAAATGACAAATGGTTTAAATATTTATAAACTAGACTCGAAGATCTTTAATTTGATAGGTTGTACACCATATAAATCTTTATATATCCCGAGATATGAGCTTCTAAAGCTCATCCGTAAATTCTGTCGAAATCGCTCTACCAGCCATTTTCGATCCATCATAACATTCTGAGATAATATCCAAATCACTAATGGTTTAACTTTCTGAAAACTAGAATGTAAGGGCTACAACTTTTGTGTTTTGCAATTTTTCTGATTTCTTATAGATTACACGATATGAGCTTCCAAACTGGACACCTCGCGCCTGAAATTTTCTGGGCACAGCAGAAACCTAAAACTTTCTGCAATTTTTTTCAAAGATGAAATAGTCCGTTTAACCACCCAAAACTCACCCGAGGCCAGTGGGACCTTAACCAATCATGCCAACATATCCCATAACATCGTTAAAACTTGTTCCAACCTTCGTAACGCTCAAAACAATATCACAACACCAAATTCGCATCGGATTCAAACCTATGAACTTTGAAACTTCTAATTTCCACATCCGATGCCGAAACACGTCAAAACTAGTCCGAATGACCTCAAATTTTGCAGACAAGTCCAAAATGACATAACGAAGCTACATCAACTCTCAGAATTCCATTCCGACCCTCGAATCAAAATCTCACCTATCAACCGGAATTCGCCAAAATACCAACTTTGCCGATTCAAGCTTAATTCTACACCGGTCATCACAAAAATATTCCGTACACACTCCTAAGTCCCAAATCACCTAACAAAGCTATCCGAACCATAAAATTTGCATTTCGACCCCGATATCAAAATTTCCACTTCCGGTCAAATTTTCTCAAAAACCTTCAAATTTCTATATTTAGCCAAACGGCTCCAAAATGACCTACGGACCTCCAAATTCACTTCCGATCGCGCTCCCAAATCCAGAATCACCATACGGAGCTACTCCTAGTCTCGGAATTCCAAACGGACATCAATAACACTGAAATGCCTTCCAACCCAAATTTATGAAATTCTTTTAAAATACTAAATTCCACAATATACGCCGAAATGCTCACGGGTTATCCAAAACCAAATCCAGACATACGCCCAAGTCCGAGATCATCATACGAACATGCTAGAACTTTCAGATCCCAATTCTGAGGTCGTTTACTCAAAATTCCAATCTTAGTTCATTTCTTCAATTTTAAGCTTTCAAAATGAGAATTTCCATTTAGATTTGACTCCAAACTTCCTGAATTTTAATTCTGACCATACAAACAAGTCAATATACCTGAGATGAAGCTGCTCATGGCCTCAAACTGCTGAATGACGCGCCAGAGCTCAAAACGACCAATCGGGTCGTTACAATCTCCCCCACTTAAACATACGTTCGTCCTCGAACGTGCTGAGAACTCCACTGAAGTAGTCTGAAATCACTTGTTTAACACCTCATGCACCTTCCCGTGCTACCACCACTCAGTTGAGCACATTAGCTCGATAACTCTGTAGATATACTCCCTTATTCAAGCAAATAAGCCATTAGGTCCAATTCCAACATCCTGAATTTCTTGCCAAGCATGTTTCCATCATACGACCACCATATCAATCTCCACACGATGTACCCAAACATGGCTGCATAACTTTGCTGAATTCACACTTTGCATCACTTTACTCATAGGACCACAATAACATTCTTTAAACATAATAGTCGAAATTCCACAAATCTGATGCTCCCTTTGCATCTCATGACCTACATAGGTCTTGCTCTAGTTTTTACAACACCGATACGACTGAAGAGATGTGCCGAAATTCATAATCAACTGTTGAATCAACAATTCATTGGATCTATACTCCTGACAAGTTCCATTACCTTGTCTCAAACCAAAGAATGATCTTTGCTCTATAATATACTTCATATAATCAGTTTGTACTGACCCCAAATCTAGTAACCTCGTCTCACCCAATACGAATTGCTCAAGCAATAAGTCACCTCAGACATAATCAAAAATCCCACAAGACGCCACAATATGCTAGTGGGCTACCAATTCGAACGCGATACAAAAGGGAGGCGAACTCTGGGAGGAACTACTCAACTCGCATACTAACATGGACTTCTTCAGAAAACAGGGAAACATAACACATAAAAGCAAATATGGGCACTGAACTGAACATCACACTGTTGCGGCGCGCAACCCAATACAAACAACATACCCATGGCGGCGTGCCACCCGATCCACATATAGAACTCACATAAGGAGATACACATCGAGCTGAATAGCTCACCACATCCAAATATCGAATATCGGTCATAAACACACTAAGGTGCATAATACCATTCCCAAGGAAACATATAGCGTTATAGGCTACAACTCAAGCACAACTGAGGTGCGATACATGATCTAAGTCTCAAGAGCCATCCTGCTCATATAACATCACCGCTGAGCGGAACCTCAACACATAAGGAATTTACCAAGCCGTCTCACAACTCATACATCGCAATATATCTTTACATGAATTATCTGACCACGAAATAAGACCGCGACTATCCTTCCATAAAGAGCGCATTGCTGAAATAAACACAACTGGCCTGACGTAAGGCTCACTTCCACATTTAAATCTATCCCCCGACCTCAAGTCGATCCTGATCGTGCCAAGCTAGGCCAATAATATTTCACAGGTCTATAACCCAATAAGCAGAGTGCCCTCCAGGCATAAATTCTCAAATGGATGATATTACCAAAATCCTCATACTTGGTTTAAATTTCTAATTAATCAAGTGACTACATGTCACACTTATACAATCTTCCTGTGGGATAAGCTCCCACCATCTTCCGAAATAATTAACGGGTTCGCACATTCAAACCACCGGCTGCACTAACGCTGAAAAGTGATCAAGAATCCCTAACCAGGATGCAAAGCCTTTCTCACAGAACACCGGTCTCAGGTGATACTGACATCAATACCCATCTTACTCAAAACACTGGAACTCCTTTCCTGCTCATCCGAGCTTGTGACATCACAGTCATTGACCAAACTGCGACCTTGGTCCTTACTTCAAATTCCATACCACTCACTGCACCTCACGTGCCGATATACGTTGTAATAACTGATACCTGCAACCTCAAGTGCAATTACATGATAGACCACATAACTCAAACGCTTGTAGTGATAACTTCTAATCATAGTAGTTTTACACAACACCCGAATACCGATAGAAAAACTCTTATCAACTAAAGTGTCATCTCAACACTTTTACATACTGCCAATGCTAACTAAATCACGCGGTAAGCCATAACCATTTTCCATATCAACCATTCATGAAGCCACTTCTCCTTTCGCAAATGCTACAGCAAATTTCTAAGCCGAAGCTCAATATTATCCTTCCAACATGCTGAAATCAAATCCGTTCGTATTCATTAATGATCCCACTGATCTCTTCTAATCCAACACATTATTCTGGTGACATGATACATCAAGAAGATATGTTTCACGCACCGGTAGAAGATATCTGGCTCGAACTATGGTAAAACCCATCAAGAAAACTTTCAAATCTGCTCACACATACCCAAGTTATCAAAACGGAATTTCTCTGGCTTGACCAGGCCATGTAGGTCACCAACCCAAAAATATTGCCATAAAACATCTGTAAAGCATCACAATATACGGTATATGAATCTGAAGCTGATGGCAAAACCAACACTGGAGTTGTGGTCAAAGCTGTCTTGAGCTTCTGAAAGCTCTTCTCACATTCGTCCGACCATACAAACGGTGCACCCTTCTGAGTCAACTTGGTCAAGGGCGATGCAATGGATGAAAAATCCCTCACAACTGGGATAGAATCAATACTAGGAGTCTCAGCTCCAACACTTAGCACAAACACTAGATATGACAGACAACCCTTCCCAACTATACGCTGGGCTTTCAAGAAAGAAATTACTCTGCTAGGAACATAATCAGTCATACCACGCCACTCGATCCGCGGTACACCCGGCATAGCCAAAGTAACTATCTTAGCATGATAGTCTAGAATAACATGATACAGAAATAACCAATCCATGCCCAATATAACATCAAAGTCCACCATGCTCAATAGCAATAGATCAACTCGGGTCTCCAGACCCTCAATAATCACAACACATGACCGGTACACACGGTCCACAACAACAGTATCGCCCACCGGGGTAGATACATGAACAGGTAAAGAAGGAAACTCTCGGGGCGTACCCAAATAATGAGCGAAATATGAGGACACATAAGAATAGGTGGAACCGGGATCGAATAATACAGAGGCATCTCTGTGGAAGACTGGACAATTCCTGTAATGATAGCATTTGAAGTAATAGCATAAAAAGAACAGGCCCATCCACCGCCTGATCGACCTTAATCACCGTAAGCAATAACCGACTCACCAACACGCCTCAAACTGGAACCAATATAGCACAAAATCGTGCAATCAACTTATTTAATAGCAAACTCCCCAACTTGGCTCAAAGACATAGATCAAAACACACTCAATAAATCATAACGCACATACTCTATTATTGCCGTAATACCATAGTAAGATTGAACTCACTCCTTCATAAGCTTGTGAAAACACAAATTATCTAGAATTTTAACTCTTCTGCAATTCTTGCATTCACTCACATAACAGTTAAGCCCACTCTCTAGGCAACCAAATTTAGATTTCAATGCATATTCTTTACTTGTAAATGAGATTTTCTAATAGACAGTATAAGAATCTCACCACTTTAGAATACTCCGCAGGAGATAACCCACATGTTTCACTTCTAATTAATATTTTTGTATACCTTCCATCGTCATTCACATTACACAATCACTTAGTCTTCCTGAGTCTAAAATAATACCGTAACATGAAATTTACTTCACTCCAAATAGGAGACATGAAAAGATTCTTCACGCGCCCAAAACTCGGGGCTACACATCAGATCACAATGAAAATCAAACACTTAATAGTTCATCTATTATCCTGACGCCCTTCCTTGTCACCTCCAAGTCATATAGATATATCTCGCAGTACTAACATACTCCTCACGTGGCTATCCAACCATCATTCCCACTAATAGGGACAATACCAGACATATAATTTCAAAACTCTTGCTCGCATAATCAGCACTTCGGTACTCAAGCCATAGGCAAGGATCCAGCCTCAAGTCCTCCAGACTGGCCTAACATCAAACTCATAGCGATTACGTTTCGCCCTTCGTTCGGGGAATCACAAGCCATCAAGGCACATCTGATACTGAGCGCTCATGCGCGCATACGAATATGTGGAAGGAACTGTAAAAATTACTTTTTCAAGCTGAATCAAGGAGGCACGATTAAGAATTCAAGAATATGAAATTTTTTCTAAAGGTTCTGCAGCCTCTCGAGGATAAATACAGACGTCTCGGTACCGATCCGCAAGACTCTGCTAAACCTGCTCATGACTCGCGAGACCTAGTAACCTAGGCTCTGGTACCAACTTGTCACGGCCCAAATTCCCAACCCGGTCGTGATGGAACCTCTCGTGAGGACAAGGCCAGCCAATCAACAAAACAGTACATCTCTTTATAATTACTTAGAAGGAATAAGTCTAAATCATGGGCAATATAATCTTAAATGCGAAATAAACGTGATAGAACAAGGAAAACCCTCCCAACTCAGCCCAAAATCGGAGTGTCACAAGTCATGAGCTACTACAGAGTTTACTAATGTTTTACAAAGTCTGGAATTATCATAAATAACAAAGATAAGGGAGAAAACGGGACTGCGGACGTCAACAACTACCTCGTTACTCCTAGTCACCGCCTGGTCTGGAAAGAATCAGCGCTCAGGAGCGAACTCAGCTCTGCCTGTATCTGCACACATGGTGTAAGGAGTAATGTGAGTACTCCGACCCAGTGAGTAATAAAAATAAATAACGACTGAAAATATGAAATCTCATAACGGCACAATATAGCGCTATCCCAAGCAGTAAAATTAGTTATACAGTAAAATGGTGAGTATCAGATAATTCTTCTTTTAAAACAGTAAAGACAAATAATTTCCACAGTAAGGATAAATCAAAAACTTGCACCTCGGGCTCAATATGTAAATCTCAGTATAGTATCATCCCCTCGGGCTTACTCCCAACTCACCAGCACACAACATCAGCCCCTCGGGCTCACTCCCAACTCACCACACACAAGCAACGGCCTCTCGGGTTCACTCCCAACTCACCTGGATACCCTGCGCTCACTGGGGGTGTGTACAGACCCCGGAGGGGCTCCTACAGCCCAAGCGCAATATCAATAGGCCTGAAAGCCTTCACACATCACACATGAGGCCTGAAAGCCTCCTCATATAATACTCGAGGCCTGAAAGACTCCTCACATCACTCAACATATCCTCATGTATGGCCTTCGGCCTCAATCAGTCCAGAAAATAATCATAAGCCTCTTGGACATCAGTAAAACAATAGTGCTCAGCTCAACAATATTATAAATATTATTAAATCTCGAGTTGAGTATAAATGTAGCTGAGTTCACAAAATAATATAATTCAATTGGACTGAGTTCAAATAATATTTCAATTCATGAGGAAAATAGTGATGTAAATTCACAAAAGATTTCAGATAATTGGCACGAAGCCCAAATATGGCAATAAGCCCAATCATAGTGAAAAACAATAAATCTTTATCAATTACGCGGTAAAAATATCAACTGGGATGGACCAAGTCACAATCCCCAATAGTAAATGACCCCGCGCTCGTCATACAACGCGTGTCTCATCTCAACATAGCAGTATGTTGTGCAATCCGGGGTTTCAAACCCTCAGTGCATCATTTAAAATCATTACTCACCTCGAACCGGTGAAATCTATAGCTTGCGACGCCTTTTCCCCTCAAATCGGCCTCCACGCGTGTCGAATCTAACCAAAATCAGAGCGAATACATCACAATATGCTAAGGGAACAATACCCAATCGAAAATACTCGAAAAACGCTAAAAATCACGAAGTTGGCAAAACCCGAGCTCCGGGCCCACTTCTCGAAAAGTTACAAAATTCACATCACCGGATTCCTCGTCTCTCCACGAGTCCGTACATATCAAATTTACCAAAATCGGAGTTCAAATGACTCCTCAAATCTCCATTTAATTCTCTTAAGTTTCAAGCCCTAAACCACCATTTTTGTCCATAAATTACTTAAGTTTTCAGCTCTAATCCATGTATTTAACTTGGAAATAAGTAGAAACAACTCACCTTTGATGCTTGATAAAATACCCCTTGAAATTCTCTCCAAAATAATCCAAGCCAAATGAAAGAAATGAAAGAAATAAGCCAAATCCGTGTTTTAAAGAATCTGCCCGTGCTTCGTCGAGTTGTACCTTGCACTTGTGCTATACAAGTTGTACATCCTATTAAAATTTTCCCTTGTCGGACATCTTCTGCTTAAACACCCATAACGTCTTGTATAAATATCCAAATGATAAATGGTTTGAATATTTAGAAACTAGACTTGAAGATCTTTAATTTGATAGGTTGTACACCATATAACTCTTTATATATCCCGAGATATGAGCTTCTAAAGCGCATCCGTAAATTCTGTCGAAATCGCTCTACCAGCCATTTTTGATCCATCATAACTTTCTGAGATTATATCCAAATCACGAATGATTTAACTTTCGGAAAACTAGAATGTAAGGGCTACAACTTTCCTGTTTTGCAATTTTTCTGATTTCTTATAGATTACAAGATATGAGCTTCCAAACTGGACACCTCGCGCCTGAAAATTTCTGGGCACAGCAGAAGCCTAAAACTTTCTGCAATTTTTTTTAAAGATGAAATAGTCCGTTTAACCACCCAAAAGTCACCCGAGGCCAGTGGGATCTCAACCAATCATGCCAACATATCCCATAATATCGTTCAAACTTGTTCCAACCTTCGTAGCGCTCAAAACAACATCACAACACCAAATTCGCATCGGATTCAAACCTATGAACTTTGAAACTTCTAACTTCCACATCCGATGCCGAAACACGTCAAAACTAGTTTGAATCACCTCAAATTTTGCAGACAAGTCCAAAATGACATAACGAAGCTACAGCAACTCTCAGAATTCCATTCCGACCCTCGAATCAAAATCTCACCTATCAACCGGAATTCGCCAAAATACTAACTTTGTCGATTCAAGCTTAATTCTACACCGGTCATCACAAAAATATTCCGTACACACTCCTAAGTCCAAAATCACCTAACAAAGCTATCCGAACCATAAAATTTGCATTTCGACCCCGATATCAAAATTTCCACTTCCGGTCAAATTTTCTCAAAAACCTTCAAATTTCTATATTTAGCCAAACGGCTCCAAAATGACCTACGGACCTCCGAATTCACTTCCGATCGCGCTCTCAAATCCAGAATCACCATACGAAGCTACTCCCAATCTCGGAATTCCAAATGGACATCAATAACACTGAAATGCCTTCCAACCCAAATTTATGAAATTCTTTTAAAATACTAACTTCCACAATATACGCCGAAATGCTCACGGGTTATCCAAAACCAAATCCGGACATACGCCCAAGTCCTAGATCATCATACAAACATGCTGGAACTTTCAGATCCCAATTCTGAGGTTGTTTACTCAAAATTCCAATCTTAGTTCATTTCTTCAATTTTAAGCTTTCAAAATGAGAATTTCCATTTAGATTTGACTCCAAACTTCCTAAATTTTAATTCTGACCATACACACAAGTCAATATACCTGAGATGAAGATGCTCATGGCCTCAAACTGCTGAATGACGCGCCGGAGCTTAAAACGACCTATCGGGTCGTTACAATCTCCCATCAAGATGGCTTGATATTGCGCTTGGGCCGTAAGGGGCCCCTCCCGGAGTCTGTACACCCCTAGTGAGCGCGGGTACCCATTGTGATGTGAGATTGAGCCCGAGGGGATGGTACTGTTCTGAGATGTTGCCCGAGGTGCGAATTTATTGATATTGTGCCCGAGGGGCGAACTTCTATTTGTTTACTTTATCTTAATTATCTGTCAATCACGTGTTTACTGGTTGAAAAAGGGTTTTACTTGGGTTTTACTGGTTTTACTAATTTTAAGTGATTTTTACTGCTTCATTATAGAATGCCTTGTGTTCTTACGTGTTTTCGTACTTTTAGTCGTTATTTATATTTGTTACTCACTGAGTTGGAGTACTCACTTTACTCCCTGCACCCTGTGTGCAGATTCAGGCGTAGCTAGTTCCGCTCCGGAATGCTGATTTCCTCTAGTTCCAGGTAGGCCTTTCGGAGATTAACGTCCGCAGCCCCGTGTCTCTACTCCTCTATCATTTCTGTTCTTCTTCAAACTTTTGTAGTAGTTTATGACTTTAGCAGTCTTGTATCATGGTTTAGAGATGCTCGTGACTTATGACACCCCGGTTAGGGCTATGTCGGGTTGTATTTCTGCTACTTATTATCATTAAATCATATTTTAGACTGCTTTTATATTGTTTAACTACTATAACAAGTGAATTGGGTTTAGTTGGTTGGCCTTGTCTTCACGAGAGGCGCCATTACTATTGGGTTCGTGGTTAGGGTCGTGACAGTTGGGTTTTTGATCAAAAGCGTAATTTGGAAGATTTTGGAAACTTAGGGTTGAATTCGATATGTTTTGGTTGATTCGATGTTGTTTGAGGTGTTTTGAAGATTGGTATAAGTTTGAATAAGGTCATGGGATATGTTTGTGCTTTTGGTTGAGGTCCCGGGATTTCAGGGTGATTTCGGTTGGTTGACGGAAAGTTTGGAACTTTTGGTAAAGCTGCAGATTTTCTGCTTCTGTTGTTTCTGCACCTGCGGATTGGGGACCACAGGTGCGATGCCACAGAAGCGAAGAAGAAGGCCGCATAAGCGGAAAGGGCTTGGGAAGACTGGAGCCGCAGAAGCGGTTAAGGAGCCACGCCTGCGATGGCGCAGGTGCGGGCAATGCATCGCAGATGCGATTTTGGGTGACTTAAGTGAAAACTGCAAAAGCGGTTCAAGGACCACAAATGCGGTACCGCAGAAGCAGGATTTTGGCCGCAGATGCGAAATCCCTGGGCCAGAAGGTATAAAATGTTTCCTTCGCGATTTTTGAGGTATTCCACCATTTCTAAGTTGCCTTTGGAGCTTTTTGGACGATTTTGAAGAAGGATTTCAAGGGGACTCCATTGAGGTAAGGATTTTGGACCTAAAACTCGTTCCTATGGTATTATTTCACAGATTAGAGCTATAATTAATGGAATTTAAGGTTAAAAATTGGGGAAACTAGGGCTTGGTATTAGAGACCTAGACTTGAGGATCTAAGGGGCCATTTGTGATCGGATTTTGGTACTTTTGATATATATGAACTCGTGGGAGATAAGGAATCTATTGATGTGAATTTTATCTAATTCCGAGATGTGGGTCCGGGGGTCGAGTTTTGGTAATTTCGGGATTTGTGTTGTAAATTGATTATTTTTGCTTGGGCTTCGTTCCCTTAGCATGTTTTGACGTCGTGATTCTGATTTGGATAGATTCGACACGAGTGGAGGCCGATTCAAGGGGCAAAGGCGTCGTGGGCTAGAGTTTGGACCGGATTAAGGTGAGTAATAATTGTAAATGTTGTCCTGAGGGTATGAAACCCCGGATTTGCATATCGTTGTGCTATATTGAGGTGACGCACATGCTAGATGACGAGCGTGGGGTCGTGCACTATTGGGGGTTATGACTTAGTCCGTCCCGAATGACTATTTTATCATGTATTTGACTGAAAACTATTTGCTATCATGTCACGACCCAAACTGAAGGGCCATGACTAGCACCCGACCACACTTGCCGAGCACCAACGCACATTTCATCTAACCTTCATTATTATCTTTTAGGGCTGACGAGATCAATATAAATGGTAGACCTAGATCAATGGACAACCAGCAATAAAATATGACGGCATGAACATACATAGCAGGGGATGACCAGACAATCAAGAAACTACATATAAGGTATGAGCTACCACGCTACTATGAAAGACTATACAACAAAAACTAGCCGACAAGGCATACCAAACTATACATGAGCCGACACCTGTCTATGAGCCTCTAAAAGAACATAAGTGTTGCAACATAGCCGGAACAGGGCCCCGACATACCCATAATGTCTATAACAAAAATTGCATACCAAGACCAAGGCAAGTCCGGAGAAGGGATCTCGCCAATCACCGCTGAACTGGACAGTCTACTGTGGTGGGGGAGCTGCACCTGCCTGTCTATCAGGACCTGCAGCACGACATGCAGCGTCCACAAATAAAAGGACGTCAGTACGAATAAAGTACTGAGTATGTAAGGCAAGGAACCATAAATACGATCAGTAATATAAGCAAGGATAGAGAATATACAACCTGTAACATCTTAGTACCTCTGAGGGCTACTTACATGAAATGCATGATACATATGTATAAATACATAAACCTTTAAAGCATTCGCCTCTGTAGGCATCATCATCATCATATCGTACCCGGCCATAATAGGCTCGGTAAAAAAACGTACCCGGCCATCATAAGGCTCGGTAGAATCGTACCCGGCCACGTGGAGCTCGGTAAAACCCAACTGATCAGTGGTTGCACAATAGGTGCCGTACCCGGCCAACTATAGCGTGGCTCGGTAGAGTAAAATAGATACATATATATAATGCATGCTCGACTCATGGAATCACATTCTAAACCTTTCGGAGTGACGTAAGGTCGGTATCCTCTGTACACGTTATTAGGACTAACTCTTCACTATGAACCTTATAAGAATCAGGAAGTACCAACAACATTGATAACATAAGAATAAGAGAAGCAACATTAACATCAATCGTTCCATAAGAGGGAAAACAATGTAAGTACTGCTAGCTTCTAAGAGTAGAGTATCTTGGAAGCTCGTTCATTACATTATGTACAATCGGAGTCGTGCAAAAGAAGGAAAGGGATAGCCTCACATACCTTGTATATACTGCCCCAATCTCAAGCTATGAAATTGTCAAAACTCCTTAGTCTACAATAAGAGAAACGATACTATCGTTATCATTTAAGCGTCATAACTATTATGTATCGACCACAACCTATTTTACGATGAAACGGACAGCACCTCCCCTATATATATGACCTCACACCATTCAAAACAGTCACCAAACAGCCCAAACAACATCAATAATAAACATATTGAGCCTCCCAAAATAGTCCACACACAGCCTAATCACTCCATACATACGACGACCACCGTAGTCGTGTCAAACAACCTGGAAATGTTACGAATAACTATCAGCCCATAACCCTACATATATATGGTGTTTCTCCACACCCTTCCTCCTCCAAAACTCCACAAGATAGTAGTAAAATACGCAGCCCAACAACAACGCAAAACAGTCCACAAAACAATAACATTACTACCAAGCCTTTCGATATATATCTCACAAGTTCTAGCTTCAATGGCTTAGCCGCAACTTGGATAATCTTAAATACATATAGAGTAAGAGGTTCCTTACCTTTATACAGAAAGAACAACTCCAATTTGACCTTAAATTTCCATGAAATATCCCTCCAATGCTGCCACAACAACAAAAAAACGAAACTAGCGATCAATTAGTGTTTTTCGGCACTAGAATCACTTTAGAAGGCTTGAAATCACCTAGTATTGATATTAAGAACATGAGGGAGTATTTACAGAACATAAACCCTTTAAAAAAACCTCCCACATGAGCTGGAACGACACAAAAATGAGCAACAACAAGAAGAACAAGAGACTTACTAGCGCCACGGAATTCCCGACACTTGATTTGTGTTGTTTGCCCTTTTTTGGGTCTTGAATCTTGAGAGAACCTTGAGAGGATGTTCCTAGGGTTCTAAGGTCTGAAAATAGTGAGAAGAAATGACTTAAAACGGGTTGGAGGCATCCTATATAGGTCCAAATATCTTAAACCGCCTTAGTGGGCCCCATAGAGAGGTGCTTGGCGCAGTCTCGCGAAAACGCGAATATCTCTCTACTCCGAGATCGTATCGATGAACGGTTTAATGCGTTGGAAACTAGACTCATAGATCTTTAATTTTGTTGGTAGATCACCCCGTAATTCCTTGTAAATTATGAGAAAAGATTAGAAACATTTGACCTAATGTTTAAGTAAAATTATGAACCTAAGTTGCGACAACTTTTGTCGACTTTTGTTTCATAACTCGTTTGACTTCAAGACTTATGATACGGATATTATATGATTAAAATACCTTAATAAATGACCTCTTGAGTGTATTAAGCACCGCTAGATTACCTGAAAATACGAGTTACAACATCCTTGATTCGTTTAACTTCTAATACTGGTTAATCACCCTTATACACTCTTGTATCACTTAAGACCAATAGGATTGACTTCTTATCATCTCAAAGATAATTCCTTCTTGGATTTATGTTAACTAATATATGGCATGAACTAACACATGTGGATATGGGTTGTAACATATCATCATGTTTTGGGTTGAATGCCATATTTGGGCCTCGTGCCAACTATTTGAACCCTTAGGGGATTTTTAGCGATATTTCCTCATTGTTTTGACTTTATACTTGAACTCAGTCATGCTATATTCTACTGATTTTTCATAACTCAGCCATGTTTACTTTGCTTTAACACTTAAATGACATTTTCAAATGATATTTTGGGTTGAGCACTATATTTTACTGTTGCCCAAGTGGCTGCGAGATTCTGACTGAGTAAAGCCGAGGGCCTATGTTGTGAGGAACCACTGATTATGATTATGAGACTGAGGGCCTGAGATATGTGCGCCACGAGATTGCTTGATATTGCATTTGGGCCATTAGGGGCCCCTCCAGGAGTCTGCACAGCCCCAATGAGCGCTGGTACCCATTGTGATGTGAGATATAGACCGATGGGCTGGTATTATTTTTGGGATATTGCCCGAGGGGCAGATTTGTTGACATTGTGCCCGAGGAACGATCCTTTATGTTTTTATCTTTCCTATTTGCCTGTCATTTGCTTGCTTAATTGTTAAAAGGCATTTTATAAAGATTAAACTGAACTCAGTGACTTTACACATCTTTACTGCTTCACTGTTTTCACTGGCTTTTACTGCTTCCTTATAGCCTGTTATGTGTCTTACGTGATTTCTTACTTCTCGGCATTTATTTATGATTATTACTCACTGAGTTGGAGTACTCACTTTACTCCCTGCACCCCATGTGCAGATCCTGGCGCTGCTGATCCTGCTTGCGAGGGTTGAAAGCTCCCGGCACATTTTGGAGTTCACGAGGTAGCTGCTCGGCGTTCGCAGCCCCATGTTTCTCCCCTTTTATCTCATTTCCTTTCCCTTATTAGTGATTTTGTAGTAGCTTTGTAGACTCTTTAGACTTGTATTAAATTGATAGATGCTCATGACTAGTGACACCCGGTATCAGGCTGTGTTGGGTTTGTTTTTCCGCAAATTGTACTATTCGCTACTTATTTTGGAATTTATCATGTTTAAGACTTAATACTTATTATTTTGAATTGCTTAAAAATTTAAATGGGAATGTGTCGGCTGGCCTTGTATTCACGAGAGGCGCCATCACGACCTGGTCCGGATTTAAGGTCGTGACAAGTTGGTATCAAAGCCTAGGTTACATAGGTCTCACGAGTCATGAGCAGATTTTGTAGAGGCTCATGGATTAGTACGGAGACGTCTGTATTTATCCTCGAGAGGCTGCAGAACCTTTAGGAAAACTTCATATTCTTGAAATTCTTGTCGTGCGAATTTATTGATCCGAGTACTAAACTTCTGTTATTCTATTCTCTCACAGATAGTGAGGACACGTGCTACCGGTCAGGATGGACGACCACTAATATCACCAGCTATGGCCACTAGAGGCCGAGGACGCGGTCGTGGTCATGGTAAGGGCAGGGGTGTGGTTCGCACAATAGCTAGGGCAGCACCTGCAGATCCACCAGCTGCCCTAGTTCAGGATCATGTTCCAGTTGTGGATGCTCCAGCAGCACCAGCTCAGGCACCAGCTGTGCCCATTGTAGTTTTGAGTCTTTAGGAGGCCTTGGCTCAGATTCTATTAGTTTGCACTGGCCTAGCTCAGACGGTCTCAGTTACTACAGCCACAGCTACTTCTCAGGCCAGGGGAGGCACTCAGACTCCCGCCTCTCGCACACCTGAGCAGGTCGTGCAGGGACTTTAGACATCGGGGGCACATCCTGCCCAGTCGGTTGCAGCTGCTCAGGACTATGTAGTTCCTACCATGCCAGAGGATGAGTAGCATAGGTTGGAGAGCTTTGGTAGACTTCAGCCTCCGACCTTCAGTGGTGCAGAGGGCGAGGATGCCCAGGGTTTCTTGGAGACCAGCGGGGTCACTTTCACTATTTATCAGTTTTCTGGAGCTGCCTTCTGATCAAGGCCAACCCTGTACTACTTATCAGTTTTCTGAAGCAGCTTTTACTCGAGAAGGTCGGGATCGATTTTCACAAGGAGCTAGATATTGGAGTTGTGTAATTGTTCCTAATTGCACTTCTAAACATTGTTTGTTTTGGTTTTACTTCTAATTTTATATTACTATGATGCTAAATTAAGTTAAGTAAAGCTAAGATTAAACTATTGAGAGTTTATCAAATAGATAAAAGGCACTAGGGTAATGATTCTCCTAGGTGATTGATTGACGGATTCTTGAGTCTAAGGCTATATTGTCACATTTGGGAAGTATGATATAACCATTGCACGATTCTACTCACTCTATACCTCTCGGTTATTCGAGTGGTTTTGCCCGAATTGACTTTCTCAAGACCAATTGGGTATGCAAATTTGTACAAGCAATTGAGGTTCAAGCCGGATATTACTATCTCTAGGTTTAACCTTTTAATTGGGGTTATCAATCTCTTGAATATTCCCAAATTCCTTATTGGACTAATTTCATGGACTTAGGCTCTCTTTCTCAAGAAGAGCCAAAGTCTACTAGGCATAAACTAGTATTTGCAACCACTAATTCAATATTAAAACCCTAAATTAGTCCAAATATCAAACATCCATAGACAATCAAGCATCAAAATACAAGACCCATCAATTACCCACACTAAGGTTGTGCCATAACCCTAGCTAATGGGTCTAGCTACTCATAATTATAGAAGAAAACAAAGAAATAGATGAAGAAAAGCCCATAATAATTAATTACTAATAAAACTTGAAGATTCAATGTTGAAACTAAGCTAAAATTACTAAAAATGGTAAAAGAGAAGAAGTCACGAGCGCAACTCTACATCCAAACCTATCTGATGACCTAAAAATGGGAAAAGAAACTATTTATACTAGGCTAAAAAATTTGGACAAAAATACCCCTGCGGGGCTAGTGCGGACCTACAAAATCGAGTGTGGCCGCACTAAGGCTCTTGGCTTGACTAATCTGCTCTCTGAAGTTGGCCAATGCGGACCGCACAAAAAGCAACACGGTCGCGGTGGCTTCTATTGTGGTTCGCACAAAATGGACCACGGATTGTATTGACTAGGTTCCCCAAAATATCACCTCTCTAAACTTTGGCTCTGCGGACTGCACAAAATCGAGTGCGGCCACAGTGGAATCAATGCAGACTGCACAAAGTCCTTTGCGGACGCATTGCCTAGCTGACTGAGAAGCATACTCCTCTGATCTTCATCTTTGCGGACCGCACAAAATGGTGTGCGGCCGCATTGGCCCTGATTGACTGAGCTTGGTCTTGATCTTGGTACTTGTGCAAGTTTCACTCCTTTTGAGCTAGTTTTTGACACCTTGTCACCTTATTGATCAAACCTGCAATCAAGTACAACTTGTGAGCCTTTGGGACTATTTTGTACACATTTCTAATCAAAACTTAAGCGAGAAGGAGTGTAAAATGCATCATAATCCCTAGTTATCAACTCCACCAAACTTAAGCTTTTGCTTATCCTCAAGCAAACAAAATAAGACCCACCCTCTAAGAGTCAATCCAAGAAAATTCAGCCGACCTAAAGTGACCTCATCTAGCATCAATTGAGACTAACAATTGCCCTCAATTCAAATAAATCATTAACAACATTCACTTTTTTAAACACCATGGATTTAGTGCGGCACAAGAGCATAAAGAGTTGACTCAACACATCAAAGAAACTCTTTCTATTACTTTGGTCATTGTGGAACCCAAACTCACACATCCTCAACTTTCCCTAAGCAAACCTCACCTTTAGGATCATGGAACTCAGAACGAGGTTAATGGAACTACACTCATCTCTCTCAAGGAAAAGTCACAAGTTCGGCTCTAAGTATCATATGCTTGCCCCTTATGTAAGTCACCACTAATGAAAGTTTCATTCAACTCAAGATCATATAGGGCTTTTGTGGAGACATAGTGAAGGTTTTTGGTTCAGGGTAGGAAATGTTTGGTCTAAATAGGTTCCATCTTCCCTGTAGCACTTCTTTTGCTTCATTTTGGTGCATATTCACTTGCCTTTTTAAGGCATTTCACTTCTTTTTAAGGGGTTAGAGAGACACACTGTCACTCTTTCTTGTCCATTTCAAACCTTTTCTCCTTTCTCAACTTTCCACGCCTTTCATTATTTGCTTTCATTGAATCCCTTTATTCATTTCTACATTGAACATTCTTTTTGTCCTTTTACTTTTCTTTCTTTTTCATTGCCTTTCCTTTTCTTCGTTTTGTACCTTTTTACCACTTTGTTGCAATCCTCGTCTCTTCTCCCAAACTTATACTTTTGCCATATGCTAAGGAAAGATCGGGTGCCAAGAGAGGGTATCTTTAGAATGGGTAAAAGCTTGTATCATGGTTCTTGAAGGAAAAAAGTATAAGGCTCAAAAGGGTTGACTAGAGATTTTATCATTGGTAGGCTATGAAAGTGTTCAATATATTATTTGGATCAAGGAGAGTGTATAATCATGTCTCAAGTTCTAGACCAATGGCTCGGGACTTGGGCTTGCAATGAAATTTCTCACCACACAAGCTATGGGATCGCTAAAGACACAGAGTCGGGGACCCACAACAACCTTAGATAAGATTTGAGCACACAATAGTCCCGAAAAACCACTTGATGATTATCGGCCAACACAAGAGTCTCAAGGTCACAACTTTCACCATCCTATACACAACGATTTGTTTTTGGCCATAGGATCAAAGGCAAATGTATTAGGCCCAAGTGAAGCTTTGCTTGAGGCACCCTTACCACTAACCACTAAAAAGCAAAAAAGAAAAGAAAAACAGACTCAAACCTTAAGAAGGTTGTCATTCCATCCATCATCGGAAAGAGCCAGCCGGTTCACATATATTCCACTTTTGGAAAGAACCGTGGTGTTAAGAAAACCACAGGCTTATTGCAAAAACTTAAAACAAGAAGCTACGAATATAAAATAAGAAGCTAAGAAAAGGGAAAATGCGAAAAGTAGAATGAATATGTACAAGAGGGGATTTAATTGAATATACAATAGGGGGGATGAATATATACAATTAAACATAACTTTTATATACAGACCCAAGGTAAAAAGTACGAAAAATATAATGAAATGTTGAAATTATATACATACCAAAGATACAAAGGAAAGAAAGAAATCATAAAATCTGTCATATATATACAGTCATCCAAATCCAAATATGGCCTACCCCTTCAAATGAAAGTTGGCATTGTCCTCAATACCAATTAAGCAAAATAAGCACAAAATAGAAGAAAGAGGAAAAAGGAACTCCCTATGGGTCGTCCGTCTGCACGGGGTCCTCTCTCTGGGCCCCTAGGTCCTCTCTATGCTCGGGAACCTGAGACTGGCTCCCTATGATCTGTGACTCTGCTGTTGGGACTTGGGCCTGGACTGGCTCCTAGGTTGCATCCTGAGGCTGACTGGAGGAAGTCTCCGGTGGGTCTTCCAACTGAATGACTACATCATCGGACTTGGGGATCACCCTCTTCCTCTTAAAAGGCCTCTCAGACTGCTCTGGCTGGGGATAGGCTACAGGTGCTGGGTCATGTAGTAGCAAATCTAAAGGCTAGTGATTTGCCTTCAATCTCTCAACCTCGACCCGTAACTCCTTCACGGACTCTTTGGAAGCCCGAGTCTTTCTCATCTTCTTAGCCTCCCTATCAAGCTCCTTGAAAGTCTTTCTGTGTGAATCAATAGCATCTGTGAGCAATTTCTGGTTCTCAAGGATCTTCTTCTGGTTGTCCAGAAGATCCTTGAGAGTGTCCTCAATGGACTGTGAGATCTGTGGAGGAAGATGTGCTGACTGAGCTGCCACCCAGACAGAGTTGGGGACCCACAACAACCTTAGATAAGATTTGAGCACACAATGGTCACGAAAAACCACTTGATAATTATCATCCAACACAAGAGTCTTAAGGTCACAACTTTCACCATCATATACACAACGATTTGTTTTTGGCCCTACGATCAAAGGCAAATGTGTTAGGCCCAAGTGAAGCTTTTCTTGAGGCACCCTTACCACTAACCACTAAAAAGCAAAAAAGAAAAGAAAAACAGACTCAAACCCTTAAGAAGGTTGTCATGCCATCCATCATCGGAAAGATCCAGTCGGTTCACATATATTCCACCTTTGGAAAGAACCGTGGCATTAAGAAAACCAAAGGCTTATTGCAAAAACTTAAAAAAAGAAGCTACGAATATAAAATAAGAAGCTAAGAAAAGGGAAAATGCGAAAAAGTAGAATGAATATGTACAAGAGGGGATTTAATCGAATATACAATAGGGGAGATGAATATATACAATGAAACATCACTTTTATATACAGACCCAAGGTAAAAAGTACGAAAAATGTAATGAAATGTTGAAATTATATACATACCAAAGATAAAAAGGAAAGAAAGAAATCATAAAATCTGTCATATATATACAGTCATCCAAATCCAAATAGGGCCTACCCCCTCAAATGAAAGCTGGCATTGTCCTCAATGCCAACTAAGCAAAATAAGCACAAAAATAGAGGAAAGAGGAAAAAGGAACTCCCTATGGGTCGTCCGTCTGCATGGGGTCCTCTCTCTGGGCCTCTAGGTCCTCTCTATGCTCGGGAACCTGAGACTGGATCCCTGTGATTTGTGACTCTACTGCTGGGACCTGGGCTAGCTCCTGGGCTGCATCCTGAGGCTGACTGGAGGAAGTCTCCAGTGGGTCTTCCAACTGAATGAATGCATCATCGGACTGGGGGATCACCCTCATCCTCTTAGGAGGCCTCTTGGACTGCTCTAGCTGTGGATGGGCTGTTGGTGTTGGGTTATGTAGTAGCAAATCTAAAGGCTGGTGATCTGCCTTCAATCTCTCAACCTCGACCCGTAACTCCTTCACGGACTCTTTGGAAGCCCGAGTCTTCCTAATCTTCTTAGCTCCCTATCAAGATCCTTGAGAGCCTTTCCGTGTGAATCAACAGCGTCCGTGAGCAATTTTTGGTTCTCAAGGATCTTTTTCTGGTTGTCCAAGAGATCCTTGAGAGTGTCCTCAATGGACTGTGGAACCTATGGAGGAGGAGGTGCTGACTGAGCTGCCACAGTAGTAGATAATACAGATAACTTAGAAGTAGTTGTCTACATCCAGTTGTTGATACTGGTGAGGGCCTGGATCAAACGGTTAGCAGTCAATAGATAGGCAGTGGTGGAGGGTATCTTTGGATCTGCTGAAGTGGATGGGCCTGGGGCTATGTCAACTGAAGTGGAGGGAGGCTACAGAGTAGTCACTACCACTACTAGATCTTCAGACTGACTAGTTGAAGTAGTGGATTTTCCCTTGAAGTGCTTGCCCTTAGGGTTGTCATCACCTTGTAGGCTATACCACGAGAAAGGTGCCTTTGCCTTTACTTTTATGTCAAATCTGCGCTTCTCCACATTTTGGTTCTTCAGGTACATGGTCAGGAAATTGGGGAATGGGTAAGACATGTCACCCTCATTCACTACTCGTGTAATGACCCGGGATATCACATTCCCGACATTGATCGGGTAACCCACTATGATGGATGCTACTAAGATCGCCCAGTGAATTGGGAGTGAGTTGTCATGGGTGGTAGGATCTAGCCTACTGCACACAAATGTCTCCCACCCCTTCACCTCGAAGGTCAATGTCCTCCTCAATATCTTCACCCCCGCAGTCAACCACTTGGGGGTGGTACCTCGGATTGCCAAGTACTCAGCCAACCACGTACGAGCTTCTTCCCCCAACTTCATTTTGTCCAAGTACATGGACTCATACTCCTCCGTGAAGCCCAAATAGTCATTGATTTCTTGCCATCAAACTTCACTTTCAGATTCCGCACTTTGGTGACCGTGGTACCCTTTTTAATATGGGCCACGTTGGTGTAGAATTCTTTCACCAAGTGCTCATTGGCGTCATCCACCTGCCCTATGAAGTAGTCCCATCCAGCTTTTTCTCTGAATTGACTCAGCACATTGGGATTGTGAGGCAAAAGATCCCAGGTGATAATTTTTCTCTCAAGTATTAACCTCTTTTCTGGCCACCACTCTTTGAATCTGTGGTAGGCAATCTCACTAACGAACCGGTCCTCCCATGCCTCTGGGTTCCTAGTCCGCTCTACCCCACCAACTTGAGGCTCACCCCCTTCTGCTTATTCCCCTTCTTCTGCTACTGCACCCTCTCCGGATAATGACACTGTAGGAGAGGTGGAGTACTCATCCCCACTGCCTTTAGTTGAGCCCTTACACGACTCAGAAGATATATGAACTGAGGCTTGGGCAATGGGGGATGCTAGAGGTGTATCTCTCAATCGGTTCCTCTCCGGCCAGTTAGGAACATACTCTGGCACGGAGTCTCAAGATGCCTCCCGGGAGGGCTCATACTCACTCCTCGACTGATCAATTGCTCTGTCTACATCTTTAATGATTTTCCTTGTGTTTTTAATGTTTTGTCAGGCTTGTGGGGTTAATTTTATCATTGCTTTCTTCCCACCCCCGGAGGACTCCCCTCTTCCTGCTTGTTTACCACCTTTTCCTCTTGATCTCACCATTATCTGAAACAACATTCATTCAGGCCTTGTTAGTATCCAGCAAAACAATGAAGTTCACAGTTGCAGAAAAAAATGTTGCAAACAGTATGAAAATTGCAAGTGTGGACCGCACAAAATACAGTGCGGCCGCAAAGAGGCCATTGCGGACCGCACAAAATCTATTGAGGTCCGCACAGAGGTGGGGTTCAGACTACCCACTCTCTGAATCTATGCACCGTGGGCCGCACAAAATGGCAATGCGGTCCACATTGAGGCACCACGATTGCATAGCGGTCCTCAAATGATCAGCTTTAAGGACTTTGTCATTGTGGTCCGCACAAAATACCATTGCGGACCTCACAGGGCACAGGAGACCGCACAAAATCCACCGCGGTCTGCACTGAATGCCCAGCAGCAATACCAACCTAGGGTTCATATTATGATCGATTTTAATCCAATTTTACACATATTGATGATTCCCTAAGTGTTGGTTCAGTGTATTAACTACCTAGTCCTACATTAAACAAAAATTGACTAACCTAAGCTACAAAATTGAAAGAAATATGGACAGGGAAAGAAGAAGAACTAGGGAAAATAAAAATTCAAAGAAAATAAATAAATTAAACAACTAAGAAGAAGTTAATGTTACCAGAGATGAGATGAAATGCTGAGTAATGAACTTGAGAAGTTAATTTCATGCAGATTAACAAGAGGAATAGTAACTTTTATGTTCTGAGAGTAAAGGGGTCAAAAAGTTCGAATGTAGGGCCTCAGGTCCTATTTATAGAAAAAGTTCATGGGGCCCAGCTTACCTACCCACTGCGGACCACACAAAATGGCACCGCGGTCTGCGGTGCTCACAATCAAAGGGCACTAACAAATTGGCCACTGTGGACCGCATAAAATGCAATGCGGCCGTAGTGGACCACCACGGACTGCACAAGATGCACTGCTGCCGTGGTGGTAAACTTCAGAGAACCCCCACTTTTGTCAAATCATTAGTGCGGTCCGCACTGATTTCTTTCCCCCGCACAAAGGTCTTTGTGGCTGCACAAAATGAGTGCGGTCCGCATTGACAACTTCAGAGAGTGATCGTTTCTCAGCTTTTTCATGCACTGCATCAACACAATCCTACAGCATCTCACAACTAGTCAGTCCAAAAATAAATCCTACACTACAATAAAAACCAAAGAAAAACACATGGATTGCCTCCCAAGAAGCGCCTGATTTAACGTCGCGGCACGATGCAGGTTACCATCAAATCATTTGAGGTAAAGAAGTGCCACCACGTGGCTGTCATCAATTTTTCCCAAGTAGTGCTTGACCCTGTGCCCATTCACTCTAAAAAACTTTCCCATTTTTGTTCTTCAAGTCAAGTGCACCAAACGGGATCACAAATACCACATCAAAAGTTACACTCCATTTTGACTTAAGCTTTCTCGAAAATAAACATAACCGAGAGTTGAACAAGAGAACCAAATCACCCACTTTGAACTCCTTGCCACGAGCATATTTATCATGAAGGTACTTCATCTTGTCCTTGTACAAGGACGAACTGGAGTAGGCATGGAATCAAAATTTATCAAGTTCATTAAGCTGCTGCACATGAAGATTTGCTGCCACATCCCATTCAAGATTCAGCTTCCTCAAAGCCCACATGGCCTTGTGCTCTAACTCAACCGGTAGATGGAAAGCTTTACCAAACACCAACCGATACGGAGACATACCAATCGGAGTATTGTAAACAGTTCTATAAGCCCATAGAGCATCATCTAACTTCTTTGACCCTTCAGTCCTATTTGCATTGACCGTCTTTGACAATATACTCTTGATTTCCCTGTT
The DNA here is from genome assembly GCF_000393655.2 of Nicotiana sylvestris. Classification (NCBI taxonomy): domain Eukaryota; kingdom Viridiplantae; phylum Streptophyta; class Magnoliopsida; order Solanales; family Solanaceae; genus Nicotiana; species Nicotiana sylvestris. The sequence continues at coordinate 47,919,166 of NC_091058.1, forward strand.
TGAGACTTCAACTTGGCCACTCGCTTGAGGATGATAAGGAGTAGAAACTTTGTGGTTGACACCATACTTTGCAAGTAAAGTGTCAAAAGCTTTATTATAAAAATGAGACCCCACATCACTTATGATTGCATGAGGAGTGCCAAACCTTGTAAAAACGCTCTTCTTGAGAAATGCAACAACACTCCGGGCCTCATTGTTGGGTAAAGCCATGGCTTCAACCCACTTTGAAACATAGTTCACCGTCACAAGAATGTATGTTTTCCCTCACAAGCTAACAAATGGGCCCATAAAATCAATGCCCCACACATAAAAAATATCAACCTCAAGAATGGTATTGAGAGGCATCTCATCTTGACATTTTTCTTCAAAATTCCACCCGCTCTTTGACATTCGTCACACCTCTTCACAAGTTCACTTGCATCTTTGTACAAAGTTGGCCAATAAAACCCACAACTAAGAACTTTGGAAGTCGTCATCGCCCCGCTATGATGGACACCATAGGGAGAGCAATGGAAAGCCCCCAAGATACTCAATTGATCTTCTTCCTAGACACATTTTCGGATCAAGTACGGCTCATCCCAATAGAAATCCAAACTATCCCGTTTGAGCTTCTTCCTTTGGTTAGAAGAGAGCTCATACTGGATTAAACCAATCACAAGGAAATTAACAATGTTCGCAAACCATGGCATACCACTCATGGATATCGAAAGGAGTTGTTCGTCGGGAAATGAATCATTGATCTCTAGGCCATCACAAGGCCTCCCCTCCTCCTCCAAGAGGGACAAGTGGTCCGCCACTTGGTTTTCACTACCCTTCCGGTACACAATCTCCAAATCAAACTCTTGAAGTAACAAGACCCATCACATCAATCTAGATTTGGAATCCTTCTTCGTCATCAAGTACCAGAGTGCGGCATGATCGGTATGGACTATCACCTTGGCACCTATAAGATACGGCCAAAATTTCTCCATTACGAACATAATAGCCAAAAGTTCTTTCTCGATCACCGTGTAGTTCACTTGAGTGTCATTCATTGTCTTGCTCGCATAGTATACCGGATGAAATATTTTGTCTCTTTGACCCAAACCGCCCCAACCACAACGTTGCTTGCATCACACATGAGCTCAAAGGGCAAGCTCCAATTAGGTGCGGTAATAATAGGAGTGGTGGTCAACTTATGCTTGAGTTGTTCAAAGGCTTGCATACATCTCTCATCGAACACGAACTTGGCATCCTTTTCCAATAGCTTGCATAAGGGGTTCACTACCTTCGAAAAGTCTTTGATAAATCTCCGGTAGAACCCTGTATGCCCAAGAAAACTTCTAACTCCCTTGACAGAGGAAAGGGGAGGGAGCCTTGAAATCACATCAATTTTTGCTTTTTCTACCTCAATACCATGCTTTGAAATTTTATGCCCAAGAACTATGTCCTCTTCCACCATGAAGTGGCATTTCTCCCAATTAAGAACAAGATTGGTTTCTTCACAACGAGCCTAAACTCTATCAAGATTTTTCAAACGCTCATCAAATGAATCACCCACAACACTGAAGTCGTCCATGAACACCTCCAAAATATCTTCTACCATATCGGTGAAAATGGCCATCATACACCGCTGAAATGTAGCCGGTGCATTACATAACCCAAAAGGCATCCGACAAAAAGCAAAGGTGCCATATGGACAAGTGAATGTGGTCTTCTCCTAATCTTCTAGAGCAATCAAGATTTATTTGTGCCCAGAATACCCATATAAGAAACAGTAGAAGGCACGCCCAGCAAGTCAGTCTAACATCTAGTCAAGAAAAGGCAATGGAAAGTGATCCTTGCGGGTCACTTTATTCAACGTGCGGTAGTCCATGCATACCCTCTAACCGGTCACGATTCTGGTAGGAATCAACTCATTTTGTGAATTTGCAACCACGATCAAGCCACCCTTCTTTGGTACACATTGCACCGGCGAAGTCTAAGAGCTATCAGAGATGGGGTACACAACCCCGGAATCCAACCACTTGATCACCTCTTTTTTCACAACTTCTTGCATTGCTTCATTCAACCTCCTTTGATGTTCTAAGGAGGGCTTTGCATCATCTTCCAGAATAATTTTGTGCATATAGAATGCGAGGCTTATCCCTCTAATATCATTTAAAGTCCATCCAATTGCCTTTTTCCGCTTTTGAAGCACCGTCAATGTGGCATCAACCTACATGTTAGTAATACAAGAGGAAAGAATAACTGGTAAAGTAGAACTAGGGCCTAAGAACTCATACCTGAGGTGTGGAGGAAACGGCTTCAACTCCAACACCGGAGGCTCCTCAATTGAAGGTTTTGTTGGTGGAGTCTTCCGATTCTCAAGGTCCAAAGATAGTTTTCTAGGATCATAAGAGTAAGATCCCATCCCATGTAAATCATTCACACACTCCACTCGGCCCTCATTATTATTGACATCAAGATTCAACAATACGGCTCCCAGAGGGTCCTCCACATTGAACATTACACTGGTATCATCAACTATCACTGTCGTGACAAGGTCCACAAAAGATCACACCTCGGAACTGTTGGGCTACTTCATTGACTTGCACACATGAAAGACCATTTTTTCATCACCCACCAGAAAGGTGAGTTCCCCTGCTTCCATATAAACTAAGGCCTTTCCAGTAGCAAGGAAAGGTCTCCCTAATATGATTAGAACTTCATAATCTACCTCACAATCCAAGATCACAAAGTCAGCTGGCAAGATAAATTTATCCACCCGAACAAGGACATCATCAATAATACCCAATGGTCTCTTCATCGTTCTATCTGCCATTTGTAATCTCATGGAAGTCGGCATCGGTTGCCCAATACCCAAAGTCTTGAAAACTGAGTAGGGCATCAATTTGATACTTGCCCCCAAATCACATAGAGCCTTAGCAAAGTTCGCACCCCCAATGGTGCAAGGATTGGTGAAAGCACCTGGATCTTCAAGCTTTGGGGCCATTGAATACACTATTTCACTAACTTAGTGGGTCATCTTTATAGTTTCACAATCCATGGATCATTTCTTTGTCAACAAGTCCTTCATGAATTTAGCATAGCCCGGTATTTGTTCGAGAGCCTCCACCAAAGGCACATTGATGGATAAGCTCTTCATCATGTCAATGAACTTTTTAAACTGATTCTCATTTTTCTGCTTCGCGAGCCTTTGAGGATAAGGTGGAGGTGGCCTTGGCTTTAGGCACAACCAGCTCCGGCATATCTATTACGTGTTCCCTAGACGGGTTCACGTCATTTTGAGTTTCCACCTCGGCATTCTGAATATCAATCCTCACTTCTCCATTCACATTCTCATCAATCACATTTTCAACCACCAAAGAAATTTGATCTTCTTGCAACTCAACTTGATCACTCAAAATTTGTTTTTATTTGGAGGCATTCATATCACCACCTCGTCCAGTCCTTGTAGTCACCACCATAACATGATTGTTCCCACCTTTCCGGTTTACTACCGTATCACTTGGTAGACCCCCTTCTAAATGGGAGTTGTGTAATTGTTCCTAATTACACTTCTAAACATTGTTTGTTTTGGTTTTACTTCTAATTTTATATTACTATGATGCTAAATTAAGCTAAGTAAAGGTAAGATTAAAATATTGAGAGTTGATCAAATAGATAAAATGCACTAGGGTAGTGACTTTCTCCTAGGTGGTTGATTGACAGATTCTTGAGTCTAAGGCTATATTGTCACATTTGGGAAGTATGATATAACCATTGCACGATTCTACTCACTCTATACCTCTCTGTAGTTCGAGTGGTTTTGCCCGAATTGACTTTCTCAAGACCAATTGGGTATGCAAATTTATACAAGCAATTGAAGTTCAAGTCGGGTATTATTATCTATAGGTTTCACCCTTTAATTGGGGCTATCAATCTCTTGAATACGCTCCAATTCCTTGTTGGACTAATTTCATGGACTTAGGATCTCTTTCTCAAGAAGAGACAAAGCCTACTAGGCATAAACTAGTGTTTTCAACCACTAATTCAATATTAAAACCCTAAATTAGTCCAAATATCAAACATCCATAGACAATCAAGCATCAAAATACAAGACCCATCAATTACCCACACTAAGGTTGTGCCATAACCCTAGCTAATGGGTCTAGCTACTCATAATTATAGAAGAAAACAAAGAAATAGATGAAGGAAAGCCCATAATAATTAATTACTAAATAAAACTTGAAGATTCAATGTTGAAACTAAGCCAAAATTACTCAAAATGGTAAAAGAGAAGAAGTCACGAGCACACCTCTATGTCCAAAACTATCTGATGACCTAAAAATGGGAAAAGAAACTATTTATACTGGGCTAAAAATTCTGGACAAAAATACCCCTGCGGGGCTAGTGCGGACCGCACAAAATTTAGTACGGCCGCACTAAGGCTCTTGGCTTGACTAATGTGCTCTCTGAAGTTGGCCATCGTGGACCGCACAAAATGTACCACAACCGCGTGGCTTCTATTGCGGTCAGCACAAAATGGACCACGGATCATATTGACCAAGTTCCCCAAAATGTCAGCTCTCTGAACTTTGGCTCTGCGGACCGCACGAAATCGGGTACGGCCGCAGTGGAATCAATGTAGACCGCACAAAGTCCTTTGCAGCCGCATTGCCTGGCTGACTGAGAAGCATACTCTTTGATCTTCATCTTTGCGAACCGCACAAAATGGTGTGCGGCCATATTGGCCATGTTTGACTGAGCTTGGCCTTGATCTTGGTACTTGTGCAAGTTTGATCAAACCTGCAATCAAGTACAACTTGTGAGCCTTTGGGACTATTTTGTACATATTTCTAATCAAAACTTAAACGAGAAGGAGTGTAAAATGCATCATAATCCCTAGTTATCACCTTTACTTGGTGGGAGGCTTTTGAGAGGTGTAGGCTTATTGGTGCAACACCCCTTACCTGGCAACAGTTCTCCATTCTCCTCTTAGAGAAGTATATGCCGCAGTCTCGCAAAGAGGAGCTGTGTAGGCAGTTTGAGTGGTTGCGTCAGGGAGAGATAATTGTGACGCAGTATGAGATAAGGTTCTCCAAGTTAGCTCATCATGCTATTTGGTTGGTTCTGACAGATAGAGAGAAGATTAGGAGGTTTGTTGATGGCCTCACTTATCAGCTTCACATTCTCATGACCAGGGAGAGGTGACTGGTGCTACTTTCGAGGAGGTTGTAGACATTGCTCGTGAGATTGAGTCAGTTTGTCGCCAGGAGCGAGAGGAGAGAGAGGCCAACAAGCCTCGAGGATCTGGTAGGTATAGTAGTGCTCCGTTGAGAGGTTAGTTTCAGCACGGCAGAGGCCGTTCATTCAGGCATGCTCAGCCAGTTCGCCCAGGTTATCGTGGGGCATCATCGGGTCATAGTTCTCACGGTTCTCATTAGGTCCAGTCATCACTTAGTTCCCTTCCAGCTCAGAGTTCGTACCGTGCTCTATCAGTTCAGGGCTTTTCTTTGCCAGGTGCATCTGCTAGTCACTCTGGTGTGAGGGGTTCCCTTCAGTCCCCTTCTCCAACACTCGTGGGTTGCTACGAGTGTGGAGAGATAGGTCATATATGGAGGCAGTGTTCTTATCGTCTTGCGAGTTCATCTCAGCAGAGGAGTCAGCCATCAACTTCAGTACCAGTTACTTCACCACCACCTGCTCAGCCAGCTAGGGGTGGAGGTCAATCAGCTAGGGGTCGCCCTAGAGGGGGAGGTCGATCCGGTGACGGTCAGGCCCGTTTCTATGCACTTCCAGCTAGACCTGATGTTATTGCTTCCGATGCTGTTATTATAGGTATTGTTTCAATCTGCCACAGAGATGTCTCTGTATTATTTGATCCATGTTCCACCTTTTCTTATGTATCATCATACTTTGCTCATTATTTGGGTATGCCCTGAGAGTTTCTTGCTTCACCTGTTTATGTATCTACCCCAGTAGATGATACTGTTGTTGTAGACCGTGTGCACTGGTCATGTGTGGTGACTATTGGGGGTCTGGAGACCCGAGTGGATCTCTTATTATTGTGTATAGTGGATTTCGATATCATTTTGGGCATGGATTGGCTATCTCCATGTCGTGCTATTCTGGACTGTCATGTTAAGACAGTCACATTAGCTATACTAGGTGTGCCACGGATTGAGTGGTGAGGTTTGACTGATTATATTCCCAGTAGAGTAATCTCATTCTTGAAGGCCAAGCATATGGTTGGTAAGGGTTGTCTTTCGTATCTAGCCTTTGTGAGGGATGTCGGTGCTGAGAGTCCCAGTATTGATTCTGTTCCAGTAGTGAGGGATTTTCCCGATGTGTTTCTTGCAGACCTGACGGGCATGCCACAGGATAGGTATATTGATTTTGGTATCGACCTGGTGCCGGGCACTCAGCCCATTTCTATTCTGCCGTATTGTATGGCACCAGCGGAGTTGAAGGAGTTAAAGGAGAAACTTCAGGAACTCCTTGATAAGGGGTTCATTCGGCCTAGCGTGTCACCTTAGGGTGCGCCGGTCCTATTTGTGAAGAAAAAGGATGGCACTATAAGGATGTATATTGATTATAGGCAATTGACCAAAGTAACAATTAAGAACAAGTATCCTTTGCCTCACATTGATGATTTATTCGACCAGCTTCAGGGAGCGAGAGTGTTCTTCAAGATTGATCTCCGTTCAGGTTATCACCAGTTGAGATTAGGGACTCGGATATTCTTAAGACAGCTTTCAGGACCCAATATGGTCATTATGAGTTCTTAGTGATGTCTTTTGGGCTGACCAATACCCTAACAACGTTCATGCATTGGATGAACAGCGTGTTATGGCCTTATCTCGACTCGTTTGTCATAGTCTTCATTGATAATATTCTGGTGTATTCGCGTAGTCAAGAGGAGAATGCGGAGCATTTGAGAGTTGTGTTGCAGAGATTAAAGGAGGAGAAGCTTTATGCAAAGTTCTCCAAGTGTGAGTTTTGGCTCAGTTCGGTGGATTTCTTGGGGCATGTGGTGTCCAGCGAGGGTATTCAGGTTGATCTGAAGAAGATAGAGGCAGTTTAGAGTTGGCCTAGACCATCATCAACCACAGAGATTTGCAACTTTCTTGGTTTTGTAAGCTATTATCGCCGGTTTGTTCAGGGATTCTCATCTATTGCATCGCCCTTGACCAAGTTGACTCAGAAGGGTGCTCATTTGTATGGTTAAAGGAGTGTGAGGAGAGCTTTCAGAAGCTTAAGACAGCCTTGACCGCATCTCCAGTGTTAGTTTTGTCATCAGCTTCAGGTTCATATACCGTGTATTGTGATGCTTTGAGAGTTGGTATTGGGTGTTTATTGATGTAGGAGGGTAGAGTTATTGCTTATGTTTCTCATCAGTTGAAGCCCCATGAGAAGAACTACCCCGTTCATGACTTGGAGTTGGCTGCCATAGTTCATACGTTGAAGATTTGAAGGCATTACTTGTATGGTGTGTCTTGTGAGGTGTTTACTGATCATCGTAGCCTCCAGCACTTGTTCAAATAAAAGGATCTCAATTTGAGGCAGCGAAGGTGGTTGGAGTTGCTAAAGTATTATGATATCACTATATTGTACCATCTAGGAAAGGCCAATGTGGTGGTCGATGCTTTGAGTCGAAAAGCAGTAAGTATGGGGAGCTTTGCATATATTCCAGTTGGGGAGAGACCTCTTGTAGTTGATGTTCAGGATTTGGCCAATCGGTTCGTGAGGTTAGATATTTTAGAGCCCAGTCGGGTATTGGCTTGTGTGGTTTCTCGGTCTTCCGTATATGATCGCATCAAAGAGCTCCAGTATGATGATCCGCATTTGCTTGTCCTTAGAAACAGAGCAGCCTGATGATGCCAAAGATATGACCACTGGTGATGATGGGGTGTTGAGGATGCAGGGTCGGATTTGTGTGCCCAATGTGGATGGGCTTCAGGAGTTGATTCTGGATGAGGCCCATAGCTCGCGATATTCCATTCATTTGGGTGCCACGAAGATGTATCAGGATCTGAGACAGCATTATTGGTGGAGAAAAATGAAGAAAGACATTGTGTGATTTGTAGCTCGGTGTCTCAATTGTCAGCAGGTGAAATATGAGCATCAGAGACCGGGTGGCTCGCTTCAGAAAATGGATATTCTAGAGTGGAAGTGGAAGTGGGAGAGGATCACTATGGACTTTGTAGTTGGATTTCCATGGACTTTGAAGAAGTTTGATATTATTTATGTGATTGTGGATCGGCTAACCAAGTCCGCCTACTTCATTCCTGTATGTACTACCTATTCTTCATAGCGGTTGGCAAAGATCTATATCTGAGAGATTATTCGTTTGCATGATGTCCTAGTTTCCATCATTTCAGATAGGGGAACTCAGTTTACTTCGCAGTTTTAGAGGGCTGTGCAGCGAGAGTTGGGTACTCAGGTTGAGTTGAGCACATCTTTTCACACTCAGATGGACGGGCAGTCCGCGTGCACTATTCAGATATTGGAGGACATGTTGCGTGCTTGTGTCATTATTTTCGGAGGGTCATGGGATCAGTTTCTATCGCTTGCAGAGTTTGCTTATAACAACAGCTAGCAGTCGAGTATTCAGATGGCTCCATAGGAGGCTTTGTATGGGAGGCGGTGTAGATCTCCAGTTGGTTGGTTCGAGCCGGGTGAGGCTAGTTTATTAGGGACAAGCTTGGTACAGGATGCTTTAAAAAAGGTGAAGGTGATTCACGAGAGGTTTCATACAGCGTAGTCGAGGCAAAAGAGTTATGCTGATAGGAAGGTTCGGGATATGTCCTACATGGTTGGTGAGAAGGTTCTGTTGAAGGTTTCACCCATGAAAGGTGTTATGAGATTTGGGAAGAAGGGTAAATTGAGTCCTCGGTTCATTGGGCGTTTTGAGGTGCTTCGGAGGATTGGGGAGGTGGCTTATGAGCTTGTTTTTCCACCCAGCTTATCGAGTGTGCATCCGGTATTTCATGTTTCTATGCTCCGAAAGTATATTGGGGATCCGTCTCATGTTCTCGATTTCAGCACGGTTCAGTTGGATGGTGATTTGACTTATGATATGGAGCCAGCAGCTGTATTGGAGCGTCAAGTTCGAAAGTTGAAATCAAAGGATATAACTTCAGTAAAAGTGCAATAGAGAGGTCAGCCCATGGAGGAGGCTACCTAGGAGACCGAGCAAGAGATGCGGAGCAGATATCCTCACCTGTTTGAGGCTTTAGGTATGTTTCTTGACTCGTTCGAGGACGAACATTTGTTTATGAGGGGGAGGATGTGATGACCCGACCAATCGTCTCATGAGTTACCACTTCATTCCCCCTATTTCTGCTTCTTATTGCTTTGTCTATCGGTTCTATATGTGATCGAGTTGGTCGGCTCGGGTTCGGAAAGGATTTGGTAAGGTTTGAGACACTTAGTCTCTTTTGAGGAATCTTAAGTTGGAAAAATCAACCGGATGTTGACTTATTTGTTAGAGGGCTCGAATATGAGTTTAAATAGTTCAGATAGCTTTGGCAGGTGATTTGGAACTTAGGAGCACGATCGGAATGAGTTTTGGAGGTTCGGAGTGTATTTAGGCTTGAATTGGCGAAATTGGATTTTTGGCGTTTTCTGGTTGATTGGTGAGATTTTGATATAGGGGTCAGAATGGAATTCCGTGAGTTGTAGTAGTTCCGTTGTGTCATTTGGGATATGTATGCAAATTTTAAGGTCATTCGGACGTGGTTTGGTTGCGTTTTTTATCAAAAGTGTAATTCGGAAGATTTTGGAAACTTAGGCTTGAATCCGATATGTTTTGGTTGATTCGATGTTGTTTGAGGTGTTTTGAAGATTAGTATAAGTTTGAATAAAGTTATGGGGTGATTTTGGATGGTTGACGGAGAGTTTGGAATTTTTGGTCAAGCTGCAGATTTTCTGCTTCTGTTGTTTCCGCACCTGCGGATTGGGGACCGCAGGTGGTACCGCAGATGCGAAGAAGAAGGCCGCAGAAGAGGAAAGGTCCTGGGAAGACTGGAGCCGCAGAAGCGGTTGAGGAGCCGCACCTATGATGGCACAGGTGCGGGCAATGCATCGCAGATGCGATTTTGGGTGACTTAAGTGAAAACCGCTGAAGCGGTTCAAGGACTGCAAATGCGGTACTGCAAAAGCGGGATTTTGGCCGCAGATGCGAAATCCCTGGGCCAGAAGGTATAAATTATTTCTTTCGCGATTTTTGAGCTATTCCACCATTTCTAAGTCGGCTTTGGAGGTGTTTGGACGATTTTGAAGAAGGATTTCAAGGGGACTCCATTTAGGTAAGGATTTTGGATCTAAAACTCGTTCTTATGGTATTATTTCATGGATTAGAGCTATAATTAATGGAATTTAAGGATTAAATATTGGGGAAACTAGGGATTGGTATTGGAGACCTAGACTTGAGGATTTGAGGGGCCATTTGTGGTCGGATTTTGGTACTTTTGATATGTATGAACTCGTGGGGAGATAAGGAATCTATTTATGTGAATTTTATCGAATTCCAAGACGTGGGCCCAGGGGTCGGGTTTTGATAATTTTGGAAATTTGTGTTGTAAATTGATTATTTTTGCTTGGGCTTCATTCCCTTAGCATGTTTTGACATCGTGATTCTGATTTTGGATAGATTCGACACGAGTGGAGGCCGATTCGAGGGACAAAGGCGTCGCGGGCTAGAGTTTGGACTGGATTGAGGTGAGTAATGATTGTAAATGTTGTCCTGAGGGTATGAAACCCTGGATTTGCACATCTTTGTGCTATATTGAGATGACGCACACGCTAGATGACGAGCGTGAGGTCGTACACTGTTGGGGATTGTGACTTAGTCCATCCCGAATGACTATTTTACCGCTTATTTGACTGAAAACTATTTGCTATCATCATGTTTTGGGCTGAATGCCATATTTGGGCCTCGTGCCAACTATTTGAACCCTTAGGGGATTTTTTATCGATATTTCCTCATTGTTTTGACTTTATACTTGAACTCAGTCATGCTATATTCTACTGTTTTTTATAACTCAACTATGTTTACTCTGCTTTAACACTTAAATGACATTTTTAAATGATATTTTGGGCTGAGCACTATGTTTTACTATTGTCCGAGTGGTTGTGAGATTCTGACTGAGTAAGGCCGAGGGCCTATGTTGTGAGGAACCACTGATTATGATTATGAGGCCGAGGGCCTGAGATATGTGTGCCACAAGGTGGCTTGTTGATATGAGACTGAGAGCCTAGTGATGATGCCACGATATGGCTTGATATTGTGCTTGGGCCGTAAGGGGCCCCTCCAGGAGTCTGCATACCCCCAGTGAGCGCAGGTACCCATTATGATGTGAGGTATAGCCCGAGGGGCTGGTATTGTTTCTGAGATATTGCCCGAGGGGCAGATTTGTTGACATTGTGCCCGAGGGGTAATCCTTTATATGTTTATCTTTCCTATTTGCCTGTCATTTGCTTGCTTAATTGTTAAAAAGGTATTTTATGAAGATTAAACTGAACTCAATGACTTTACACATCTTTACTGCTTCATTGTTTTTACTAGCTTTTATTGCTTCCTTATAGCCTGTTATGTGCCTTACGTGATTTCTTACTTTCCAACCTTTATTTATGATTATTACTCACAGAGTTGGAGTACTCACTTTACTCACTGCACCCCGTGTGCAGACTCAGGCTCTGTTGATCCTGCTTGCGAGAGTTGAGAGTTCCCAGCAGATTTTGGAATCCACGAGGTAGCTGCTCGGCGTTTGCAGCCCCGTATTTCTCCCCCATTATCTCATTTCCTTTCCCTTATTAGTGATTCTGTAGTAGCTTTGTAGACTCTTCAGACTTGTATTAAATTGATAGATGCTCATGACTGGTGACATCCCAGTATCGGGCTGTGTTGGGTTTGTTTTTCCGCAAATTGTACTGTTCGCTACTTATTTTGGAATTTATCATGTTTAAGACTTAATACTTATTATTTTGAATTGCTTGAAAATTGAAATGGGAACATGTTGGTTGTCCTTGTTTTCACGAGAGGTGTCATCACGACCGGGTCAGGGTTTAGGGTCGTGACATAAATCCATACCTGTATGAGAAAATTAAGACCAAATAAAGTTAAAGACCTAGAACGCTATGTGAGATAATAACACTTCCTATTGGATACATGCAAGACATGATTGTGACTATTTTTCCAAAATTAACCTATGTGGCTAAAGTGGCTAAAAATGCAAGATTTGGCTAAGACCCCATGAAGCCAGGAACCTAAGATTTTCTAGGAAGACCGGACCCTATGTGGGTTGCCTACGTATCCCGCCCCGAGAGACGAGAATTAGGTTCCATAGTTCGGGAAAATGGGATACGGGCGAGAAAAAAACAACTAATTTAAAGAAAATATGTTTTTTGTCTTCTTTTTTTTGAAAAATGATGAAACATGTAAACTCTTTTTGGATTTTCTTTTCCCTTTTTTTTGATTTTTTGATTTTTGGAAAATGATGAAAAAGTGCAAAATCTTTTTTTGAATTTTTCAAGTTTTTTTTTTCCTTTTTCTTAACGAAAATGTGATAGAAAACATAATTGGGCCCTACTTGCTTTATTTTCACACTTCACCCTCTTTTTCTCTTTTTTTTTTCATTTGCCCTCAACTATCATTGGTCCACCATATGATCCTTTTACACTTGAAGATTGCAATATGTAGCACATAGGATGCATCAGAATGGTCTTTTATGTTTGGGTACACCTAACAGACCCAACCCCTGTGTTGAGTCCCCTAAGTCAAATGCACATGATGCAAACAAATATGCCTACTAGGGATCCAGCATGAGGTTATGTTATTCTATGTTTAAACTTGGGATTGTGTTCTTGACCTAGCTTACCCAAGCGGACTACTCGAGCCGAAGAGGGGGCAATATACCGGGAGCACGAAAGTCTACTCAGCCTTGTTGCTGGCCCAGCCTCGTTCTATTTGGTATAACTTCTAACAGAAAAAGTGGGTCACGCGAATGTGTGCACTGTTTTTTTTAAGACTCAGAAGGGAGGTGTAGGGAGACAGTTTAATACAGTTCAAGTAATATGAAAGAGGTAAATAAACAGCATTTAGCACATTAGGTCCACAAATATAATAATATGAACAATAAATAAAGCCAAGTAAAAATCATAGAAACAAGCTCGAATTCTGAACCCTGAACCAGAAGTTCTGGGTTCTTATTCCCCAACAGAGTTGCCAGAGCTGTCACACCTCTTTTTTCTACCCCGAAAGGGGATATAAGGGAGTTTTTCTAATTAAAGTGACAATCGAAATGGGATTATCTATATTAAATTCAGAGTCTCCACTTGGGATAATTTATTATTTCGGATGGTTGACGGGGAGTTTGAGAAATTGTTGCAGCTACAGATTTTTTTGCTGCTTCTGGTATTTCTTCACCTGTGGATTGGGGACCGCAGGTGCGACGCCTCATATGCAGAAGAGAAGTCGCAGAAGCGATTATGGGACCGCATCTACGAAAGCGCAGGTGCGGAATGTGGATCGTAGATGCGATTGTGGCTGTTAAGTGAAGGACTACAGAAGCGGTTAGTTGGATGCAAATACGGTACCACAGAAGCGGTAAATAAGGCCGCAAATGCGAAAATGCCTGGGCAGAAGGTATAAATTGTGTCCTTCGCGATTTTGAGCTATTTTCACCATTTCTAATTCGGCTTGGGAGCTTTTTGGACAATTTTGAAGAGGGATTTCAAGGGAACTTCATTTAGGTAAGGAATTTGGACCTAAAACTCGTTCCTATGCTATTATTTCACGGATTAGAGCTATGATTAGTGGAATTTAAGGGCTAAAATTTGGGAAACTAGGGCTTGGAAACTTACACCTTTGCTTGAGGATTTGAAGGACCATTTGAGGTCGGATTTCGGAACTTTTGATATGTATGAACTCGTTGGGAGATAAGAAATCTATTGATGTAAAAATTATCGAATTCCAAGATGTGGGCCCAGGGGTCGGGTTTTGGTAATTTCGGGATTTATGTTGTAAATTGATTATTTTTGCTTGGGCTTCGTTCCCTTAGCATATTTTGACGTCCTCGTTCTGATTTTGGATAGATTCGACGCGAATAGAGGACGATTCAAGGGGCAAAGGCATCACGAGATAGAGATTTGACCGGTTCGAGGTGAGTAATGATTGTAAATGATGTTCTGAGGGTATGAAACCCCGGACTTGCACATCGTTGTGCCATATTGAGGTGACACACATGCTTGATGACTAGCGTAGGGTCGTGCACTGTTGGGGATTGTGACTTAGTCTGTCCCGAATGACTATTTTACCGCGTATTTGACTGAAATATATTTGCTATCATCATGATTTGGGTTGAATGCCATATTTGGGCCTTGTGTCAACTATTTGAACCCTTCGGGGATTCTTACTGATATTTCCTCACTGTTTTGACTTTATACTTGAACTCAGTCATGTTATATTTTATTGTTTTTGCACTCAGCCAAGTTTAATCTGTTTTAACACTTACATGATCTTTTAAATGATATTTTTGGGCTGAGAATCATGTTTTACTACTGCCCGAGTGGCTTGTAAGGATTTTGACTGAGTAAGGCCGAGGGCCTATGTTGCGAGGAAACATTTGATACTGATTATGAGGTCGAGGGCCTGAGATATGTATGCCACAAGGTGGCTTGATTGATATGAGGACGAGGGTCTAGTGATGATGCCACGAGGTGGCTTGATATTGCGTTTGGGCCGTAAGGGGCCCCTCTAGGAATCTGTGCACCCCTAGTGAGCGCGGGTGCTCATTGTGATGTGAGATTGAGCCCGAGGGGATGGTGTTGTTCTATGTGATTTTCCAAGGGGCTGGTATTGTTCTATGTGATTGCCCGAGGGGCTGGTATTGTTCTGAAATGTTGCCCGAGAGGCTGGTATTGTTTTGAGATGTTACCCGAGGGGAGAATTTGTTGATACTGTGCCCGAGGGGCGAACCTTTATGTGTTTATTTTTCATAATTGATTGTTAATTACTTGCTTAATTGTTGAAAAAGGCTTTTCAGGAAGTTAAATTTGAGTTAAAGGATTTTTACCTATCTTTCACTGGTTTTACTACTTTTAATGGTTTTACTGCTTCATTATAGCATGATTTGTGCCTTACGTGATTTCCTGCTTTTAGTCCTTATTTATGATTATTACTCACTGAGTTGGAGTACTCACTTTACGCCCTGCACCCTGTGTGCAGGTTCAGGCGTATTTGGTCCTGCTTTCGAGTGTTGATCATTTTCGGCTTAGGCGGATCCAAGGAGTCTCTAGGTAACTGTTGGCGTTCGTAGCCCGGAGCTCTTCATTATCTTACTTCTACATGTTCCTAGTTTTTGTATCAAACTCTGTAGTTATATATATTGGAGTATTCAATTTTGGTTAGATGCTCATGACTAGTGACACCCCGGTATCGGGCTGTGTTGGGTTATTTTCCGCGAATTATGCAATTATTTGTTAACTTTGGATTAACTTATCATGCTTTAGATTTATTTCTTCTGGTTTAACTGTTAATAATTGGATATGGGAAGTGTCGTCTAGCCTTGTCTTCATGAGAGGCGCCATCACGATCGGGTCTGGGTTTAGGATCGTGAAAAGTTGGTATCAGAGCCTAGATTACATAGGTCTCACGAGTCATGAGCAGGTTTAGTAGAGTCTCGCGGATCGGTATAAATACGTCTGTATTTATCCTCGAGAGGCTGCAGAACCTTTAGGAAAAGCTTTATATTCTTGAAATTCTTATCGTGCATCCTTGATTCAGCTTGAAATGTAACTCTTTGAATTCCTTTCACACGTTTGTATGTACGCATGAGCGCTCGGTATCGGATATACATCGATGGCTTGTGATTCCCCGATCGAGGGGCGAGATATGATCTTTGTGCGTTGATGTTGGGCCAGTATGGAGGACTCGAGGCCGAATTTTTGCCTATAGCTTGAGCCCTGAGCTGTTGATTTCATGAGCACGTGTTTATGGATCCATATGTTCTGTTGTGTCCCTATTAAGGGAGGTGATGACTGGATAGTTACGTGATGAGTGTGATGTGACTTCGAGATGTATTCATGTGATTTAGGAACAACGAGAAGGATCTGCTAGAGGATAGAAGAACTATTAAGTATTTGATTTTCATCTCTATTTGAGGTATAACACCAAGTTATGGATGTGTGAAGAATCTTTCCATGTTTCCTAGTTAGGAGTGGAGTAAATTTCATGTTGCGGTCTGAGTTCAGACTCAGGAAGTTTAAGTGACTGCGTAATGTTTATGACGATGGAAGGTATACAGAAATGTTAGTTTAAGGCAAAGAAAGTGGGGCTATCTCCTGCGGGTTGTTCTGAAGTTTGCGTAATCCCCTGTGTCATTTATTGGAAGATCTCTGTTACCAGGGAAAAATATGTTTTACAATTTAAATTTGGGTTGCTTAAGAGAGTGGGTTGAACTGTTACGAGAGTGAATGCGAGATTTGCATAAGAGTTAAAGTACTAGATGGTCTGTGTTTCACAAGCTTATGAAGGATTGAGTTTAATCTCACTATGGTATTATGGCAGCAATAGAGTATATGCATTATAAGTTATTAAGTGTGTTTTGATCTATGGCTTCGAGCCAAGTGGGGGAGTCTGCTATTGATTAGTTGATTGCACGGTTTTGTGTGCTATATTAGTTCCAGTTTGAGATGTGCGGGTGAATCAGCCATCGGCTTCAGTGTCAGTTACTTCACCAGCACCCGCCCAGCCAGTTAAGGGTGGAGGTCAGTCGGCTAGGGGTCGCCCCAGAGGGGGAGGTCGATCAGGTGGTAGTCAGGCCCGTTTCTATGCACTTCCGAGCAGACCCAATGCTATTGCTTCATATGCTATTATTACAGGTATTGTTTCAGTCTTCCACAGAGATGCCTCCGTATTATTTGATATTGGTTCCACCTTTTCATATGTGTCATCATACTTTGCTTGTTATTTGGGTACACCCCATGAGTTTTTTACTTCACCTGTTCATGTATCTACCCTAGTGGGTGATACTGTTGTTGTAGACCGTGTGTACCGGTTGTGTGTGGTGACTATTGGGGATCTGGAGACCCGTGTGGATCTTTTATTATTGTGTATGGTGGATTTCTATGTAATTTTGGGCATAGATTAGCTATCTCCGTGTCGTGCTATTCCAGACTATCATGCTAAGACGGTCACATTGGCTATACCGGGTGTGACTAATTATGTTCCTAGTAGAGTGATCTCATTCTTGAAAGCCTAGTGTATGGTTGGGAAGGGTTGTCTTTAGTATCTAGCCTTTGTGAGGGATGTCGATGCTGAGACTCCCAGTATTGATTCTGTTCCAGTTGTGAGGGATTTTCCTGATGTGTTTCCTGTAGACCTGTCGGGCATGCCACCGGACATGTATATTGATTTTGGTATTGACCTGGTGTCGGGCACTCAGTCCATTTCTATTCCGCCATATCGTATGGCACCAACGAAGTTGAAGGAATTAAAGGACCAGCTTTAGGAACTCCTTGACAAAGGATTCATTCGGCCGGGTGTGTCACCTTGGGGTGCGCAGGTTCTATTTGTGAAGAAGAAGAATGGCACTATGAGGATGTGCATTTATTATAGGCAATTGAACAAGGTAATGATTAAGAACAAGTATCATTTGCCTAGCATTGATGATTTATTCGACCAGCTTCAGGGAGCGAGAGTATTATCCAAGATTGATCTTTGTTCAGGTTATTACCAGTTGAAGATCAGGGACTCGGATATTCATAAGACAACTTTTAAGACCCGATATGTTCATTATGAGTTCTTGGTGATGTCTTTTGGGCTGACCAATGCCCCAGAAGTGTTCATGCATTTGATGAACAGTATGTTCCGACCTTATCTTGATTCATTTGTCATAGTCTTCATTGACTAGTGTCCAACGAGGGTATTCATTTTAGTGGAGCATTTGCGTAGTGAGGAGGAACACGCGGAGCATTTGAGAGTTGTGTTGCAGAGATTGAGAGAGGAGAAACTTTATGCAAAATTCTCCAAGTGTGAGTTTTGGCTCATTTTAGTGGCTTTCTTGGGGCACGTAGTGTCCAACGAGGGTATTCAGGTTGATCCGAAGAAGATAGAGGCGGTTCAGAGTTGGCCAAGACTGTCCTCAGCAGCTCATTTCAGTGGCTTTATTGGGGCACGTAGTGTCCAATGAGGGTATTCAGGTTGATCCGAAGAAGATAGAGGCGGTTCAGAGTTGGCCAAGACTGTCCTCAGCCACAGAGATTTGTAGCTTTCTTGGTTTGGCGGGTTATTATCGTCGGTTTGTTCAGAGATTTTCATCTATTGCAACGTCCTTGACCAAGTTGACTCAGAAGGGTACTTTATTCAGGTGGTTGGACGAGTGCGAGGAGAGCTTTCAGAAGCTCAAGACCGCCTTGACCACAGCTCCAATGTTAGTGTTGTCATCAGCTTCAGGTTCATATACCGTGTATTGTGGTTCTTCGAGAGTTGGTATTGGTTGTGTGTTGATGCAGGAGGGTAGAGTTATTGCTTATGCTTCTCGTCAGTTGAAGCCTCATGAGAAGAACTACCATGTTCATGATTTGGAGTTGGCTGCCATAGTTCACGCATTAAAAAGTTGGAGGCATTACTTGTATGGTGTGTCTTGTGAGGTGTTTACTGATCATCGCAACCTCCAGCATTTGTTCAAATAGAAGGATCTCAATTTGAGGCAGCGGTGGTGGTTGGAGTTGCTTAAAGATAATGATATCACTATATTGTACCATTCAGAGAAGGCCAATGTGGTGGCCGACGCTCTGAGCTGAAAGGCGGTAAGTATGGGGAGTCTGGCATATATTCCAGTTGGGAAGAGACCTCTTGCAGTTGATGTTTAGGCCTTGGTCAGTCAGTTCATGAGGTTAGATATTTCGGAGCCCAGTCGAGTATTGGATTGTATGGTCTCTCGGTCTTTCTTATATGATCGCATCAAAGAGCGCCAGTATGATGATCCGCATTTGCTTGTCCTTAAGGACAGAGTTCAGCATGATGATGCCAGAGATGTGACCACTGGTGATGATGGGGTGTTGAGGATGCAGGGCCAGATTTTTGTACCCAATGTGGATGGGCTTCGGGAGTTGATTCTGGAGGTGGCCCATAGCTCGCGGTATTCCATTCATCAGGGTGCCGCGAAGATGTATCAGGATTTGAGGCAACACTATTGGTGGCGGAGAATGAAGAAAGACATTGTGGGATTTGTAGCTCAGTGTCTCAATTGTCAGTAGGTGAAATATGAGCATCAGAGACCGGGTGGCTTGCTTCAGTAGATGGATATTCCTGAGTGGAAGTGGGAGAGGATCACTATGGACTTTGTAGTTGGACTTTGAGGAAGTTCGATGCTATTTGGGTGAATGTGGATCGGCTGACGAAGTCCGCGCACTTTATTCTTGTGTGTACTACCTATTCTTCTCAAGCGGTTGGCAGAGATCTATATTCGGGAGATTGTTCGTTTGCATGGTGTCCTAGTTTCCATCATTTCAGATAGGGGCACTTAGTTTACATCGCAGTTTTGGAAGTCTGTGCAACAAGAGTTGGGTTTTCAGGTTGAGTTGAGCACAGCTTTTCACCCTCAGACGGACTGGCAGTCCGAGTATACTATTCAGATATTGGATGACATGTTGCGTGCTTTTGTCATTGATTTCGGAGGGTCATGGGATCAGTTTCTACCAATTGCAGAGTTTGCTTATAACAATAGCTACCATTCGAGTATCAAATGGCTCTATATGAGGCTTAGTACGAGAAGCGGTGTAGCTCTCCAGTTGGTTGGTTCGAGCCCAGTGAGGCTAGGCTATTGGGGATATACTTGGTGCAGGATGCCTTAGAAAAGGTGAAGGTGATTCAGGAGAGGCTTCGTATAGCGTAGTCAAGGCAAAAGAGCTATGCGGATAGGAAGGTTCGGGATGTGTCCTACATGGTTGGAGAGAAGGGTCTGTTGAAGGTTTCACCCATGAAGGGTGTTACGAGATTTGGGAAGAAAGGGAAATTGAGTCATCGGTTCATGGGCCTTTTGAGGTGCTTCAGAGGATTGGGGAGGTGGCTTATGAGCTTGCTTTGCCACCCAGCTTATCGAGTGTGCATCCGTTATTTCATGTTTCTATGCTCTGGAAGTATATTGGGGATCCGTCTCATGTTTTGAATTTCAGCACGGTTCAGTTGGATGATGATTTGACTTATGATGTGGAGCCAGTAGCTATTTTGGGTCGTCAGGTTTGAAAGTTGAGGTCAAAGGATATAGCTTCAGTGAAAGTGCAGTGTAGAGGTCGGCCCGTGTAGGAGGCTACCTGGGAGACCAAGCGAGAGATGCGGAGCAGATATCCTCACTTATTTGAGGCTTTAGGTATGTTTCTTGACTCGTTCGAGGATGAACGTTTGTTTAAGTTGGGGAGGATGTGATGACCCGACCAATCGTCTCATGAGTTACCGCTCCGTTTTCCCCATTTCTGCTTCTTTATGCTTTGTTTATCCGTGTTATGTGGTATAGGGTCGGTAGGATCGAATTCGAAATGATTTTGGTAAGGTTTGAGACACTTAGTCTCTTTTGAGGAAGCTTAAGTTGGAAAAGTCAACTGGATGTTGACTTACGTGTTAGAGGGCTCGGATGTGAGTTCCGATGGTTCAAATAGCTTTGGGAGGTGATTTGGGACTTAGGAGCGTGATCGGA
This sequence comes from Nicotiana sylvestris, assembly GCF_000393655.2. Taxonomy (NCBI): domain Eukaryota; kingdom Viridiplantae; phylum Streptophyta; class Magnoliopsida; order Solanales; family Solanaceae; genus Nicotiana; species Nicotiana sylvestris. The sequence goes on from NC_091058.1 coordinate 47,939,829, forward strand.
ATGAGTTTTGGAGATTCGGAGTAGATTTAGGCTTGAATTGGCGAAGTTTATATTTTGGCGATTTCCGGTTGGTAGGCGAGATTTTGTTATAGGGGTCGGAATGAAATTCTGAGAGTTGCAGTAGTTCTGTGGTGTCATCTGGGACATGTGTGCAAAATTTTAGGTCATTCGGACGTGGTTTGGTTGGGTTTTTGATCAAAAGCGTAATTCGGAAGATTTTGGAAAGTTAGACTTGAATCCGATGTGTTTTGGTTGATTTGATGTTGTTTGAGGTGTTTTGAAGATTTGAATAAGTTTGAATAAGGTTTTAGGATATGTTGGTACTTTTGGTTGAGGTCCCGGGGGCCTCGGGGTGATTTCGGATGGTTGACCGGGAGTTTGAGAAATTATTGCAGCTGCAGATTTTTTTGCTGCTTCTAGTATTTCCGCACCTGCGGATTGGGGACCACAGGTGCGATGCCGCATATGCGGAAGAGGAGTCTCAGAAGCGGAACGAACTGCAAAAGCGGTTGTAAGACCGCATCTGCGTAGGAGCAGATGCGGAATGTGGATCGCAGATGCGATTGTGGTCGTTAAGTGTAGGACCGCAGAAGCGGTTAGTTGGACGCATATGCGGTATCGCAGAAGCAGTAAATAAGGCTACAGATGCGAAAATGCATGGGTAGAAGGTATAAATTGTGTCCTTCGCGATTTTGAGCTATGTTCACCATTTCTAATTCGGTTTGGGAGCTTTTTGGACGATTTTAAAGAGGGATTTCAAGGGAACTTCATTGAGGTAAGGAATTTGGACCTAAAACGCGTTCCTATGCTATTATTTCACGGATTAGAGCTATGATTAATGGAATTTAAGGGCTAAAATTGGGGAAACTAGGGCTTGGAAACTTAGACCTTTGCTTGAGCATTTGAAGGACCATTTGAGGTCAGATTTCAGAACTTTTGATATGTATGAACTCGTTGGGAGATAAGAAATCTATTGATGTAAAAATAATCGAATTCCAAGACATGGGCCCGGGGGTCGAGTTTTGGTAATTTTGGGTTTTATGTTGTAAATTGATTATTTTCACTTGGGCTTCGTTCCCTTAGCATATTTTGACGTCCTCGTTCTGATTTTGGATAGATTTGACGGGAGTGGCGGCCTATTCGAGGGGCAAAGGCGTCACGAGCTAGAGATTTGACCGGTTCGAGGTGAGTAATGATTGTAAATGATGTTCTGAGGGTATGAAACCCCAGACTTGCTCATCGTTGTGCCATATTGAGGTGACGTGCATGCTTGATGACGAGCGTGGGGTCGTGCACTATTGGGGATTGTGACTTAGTCCATCCTGAATGACTATTTTACCGCGTATTTGACTGAAATCTATTTGTTATCGTCATGATTTGGGCTGAATGCCATATTTGGGCCTTGTGCCAACTATTTGATCCCTTCAGGGATTTTACTGGTATTTACTCACTATTTTGACTTTATACTTGAACTCAGTCATGTTATATTTTACTGTTTTCACACTCAGCCATGTTTACTCTGTTTTAACACATATATGATCTTTTAAATGATATTTTTGGGCTGAGAATCATGTTTTACTATTGCCCGAGTGGCTTGTGAGGATTTTGACTGAGTAAGGCCGAGGGCCTATGTTGTGAGGAAATATTTGATACTAATTATAAGGCTGAGGGCATAAGATATGTACGCCATGAGGTGGCTTGATCGATATGAGGCCGAGGGCCTAGTGATGATGCCACGAGGTGGCTTAATATTGTGCTTGGGCCGTAAGGGTCCCCTCCAAGAGTCTGTACACCCCCAGTGAGCGCGGGTACCCATTATGATGTGAGATTGAGCCCGAGGGGCAGGTATTGTTCTATGTGATTGCCCGAGGGGTTGGTATTGTTCTGAGATATTGCCCGAGGGGCTGGTACTGTTCTGAGATGTTTCTCAAGGGGAAGATTTGTTGATACTATGCACGAGAGGCGAACCTTTATGTGTTTATTTTTCATAATTGACTGTCAATTACCTGCTTAATTGTTGAAAAAGGCTTTTCAGGAAGTTAAATTTGAGTTAAAGGATTTTTACCTATCTTTCACTAGTTTTACTATTTTTAATGGTTTTACTGCTTCATTATAGCATGCTTTATGCCTTACGTGATTTCTTGCTTTCAGTCCTTATTTATGATTATTACTCACTGAGTTGGAGTACTCACTTTACTCTATGCACCATGTGTGAAAATTCAGGCGTATCTGGTCTCGCTTCCGAGTGCTAATCATTTCCGGCTCAGGCAGATCCAAGGAGTCTCTAGGTAACTGTTGGCGTTCGCAGCCCGGAGCTCTTCCCTATTTTACTTCTACATGCTCTCAGTTTTTGTATCAAACTCTGTAGTTATATATATTGAAGTATTCTGTTTTGGTTAGATGCTCATGACTAGTGACACCCCGATATCGGGCTGTGGTGGGTTATTTTCCGTGAATTATGTTATTATCTATTAACTTTGGATTATCTTATCATGCTTTAGATTTATTTCTTATGGTTTAACTGTTAATAATTGGATATGGGAAGTGTCGGCTGGCCTTGTCTTCACGAGAGGCGCCATCACGACCGGGTCCGGGTTTAGGGTCGTGACAGCATCTCTCTCGCTTTTAGTAAAATAGAATTCATTGATTCTACCATGTTTGTTGTTAGCATATCATAAAGTTGTCGTGGGAACCACGATCGAGCCCATCTCTCTGGAGGCTCTTTCATTATGTAATTGTATGTTTTCATGTCACACTTTTGAGTTGGGACATTAACTGATTAAAATCTTCACGTTTGAATGACCTTGTAGCACTTTGAAAAAGATTTATTACCGTGGCTTTTGCATGTCTTTGCTTTAAATTTTTCTCAAAGTGATAGACGCAGATACCATGATGAGCTTCAGGATAAACTTTTCTAATCCCATTTGCGATAGATTAGTTTCTATCTGACAAGAAAACTAGTTTACGACGGACTTGAATTGCTTTTCTCATTTCCCCAAAGAACCAAATGTATGCCTCATTATTTTCTGAATCTACTACACCAAAAGATAGAGGAAAGATTTGATTGTTTGCATTCTTTGATACAACAACAAATAGAACACTACGATATTTTGACTTTAAAAACGTTGCATCTACTACAATAACGGGTCTACAGTAGGACAACCAATTATTGATACCGCACGAGCAAAGAACATGTAAGCAAATCTGTACAGTGAAACACAAAAAAACAAATCATAAGGTGTGAAGTTTTTCAAATAGGAACATTTGAAACTTCAGGTTGATAGTTAGTATTGTTTTCCTTACCTATTCTTCTCATCTATTTTTATGCTTGTGTACGTTCCTGGGTTGCTGTGCACCATCATGTATAGGTATGAAGGAAGAATGTGGTAGTTCTCTTCCGGTGTTCCCCTTATGCAAGCAATAGCTTTTTGAATAGCGCGACATGCCTTGTTATAACCAATGTCAATTCCAAATTTCTTTTTCATTTCATTTTCTACAAAGGCTGGTGTAACCTCTATCTTTTTGTCTCGAACATGTTCTATAATTTGTTCACTTATAAAATTTGATGTAGCATGCTTATGATCCGATTTTCTTGTCTCAACCGAGCATTCATGGTTGTTATGATATTTTATCACCCTGAAAAGTGTGGAATTTTTTATTCTGGTAGCACGTACATTCCAACCACATTTCTCCATGATGCATTTCAACTCGTATCTCTTTGAACATGATCTAATAATAGTGAATTCAACTTTCTGGTTTATCTCCAAGCTGCAGAAAAATTTATTCATGTTTTGTTTGTTCTCAAAAATTGATCCTACTCTTACTTCCTCAGGCAATGCATCGTGCCTAAGTATTTTACATGGTGGAAATTCTTTCAGCTTTCTCCTCACTCTTTTTCTTGATTTCTGAGAATCACTAGAAGTTTCAACAATTTCTTCAATTCTATCTGATGTTATCGGTATAAGCTCCATGTTTACTTCATCTTCATTTTTGCTTATCATTGCAGAAGGTAACAAAAAACTTTGTTAGATTGTGTGTTGGTTGTCAATTTGCATTATTAGTTGTCCTTCTTCTTCTTGGTCATCGACAAACTGGTATGAATTTATTGGAGGAGCGAGTAATTGTTGTAGTATTATATATTCTGAAGCAGTTGTAATGTTAGAAGGTTATTGATCGTTGTTTACTTCCATTATTGGTTGTCGTAGTTCATGTTGATAATCAGCAAAAGGTTCTGAATCTATTGCATATGCAAGAGATTGTTTGAATGTTGCAGATTCTGAATGTTGTATTTTTTTTTACGACAAAATGGCAATTCTTGTAGGCTGGATCAGTTGTAAGCAAATGTATACAGGTACTGAGTTCTTCATCTGAAGTTACAAGCATTCCTTTGCTTGTATTTTATTTGATATCAAACCATACCTTTAGTGAATATCTGCTTGAATCAACATTTGTAACTTCACTAATTTTCTTCAGGAAAGTATTGAATGATACTTGCTTATTAAGCAGAACAAGTTTTGTATCATGATCCAAGTATTTGAAATCAAGAGTCCACCTCCCATTGAAAGTAATAACAATGCAAATCGAACTCATCCTGCAGAAGCATGTTTAGTACCAAGTATCAGGTGTCATACCTCCTTTTTCCGCCCCCGCGGGGGTGCGTGGGAGTTTTCTCCAATTAAAGGACAGTCGAAACGGGATTTGTTTATTTGTTTCAGAGTCGCCACCTGGGAAGGCGTCCCAAGTCACCAGTTTTAATCCCTGAATCGAGGAGAATATGACTCTGTTTATTATTCTGCGAACCAGAAATCCTGAGTAAGGAATTCTGTTAATCCGGAAGAAGGTGTTAGGCATTTCCGAATTCCGTGATTCTAGCACGGTCGCTTAACTGTTTTTATTCTTAGCTTAATTATCTCGATTTTACATTTTTTATTGCATGACTTTATTACTGTTGTCGTTTTAGATTGTTTACAAATTAAAGATTTTTTTTTTGAAACGAATCACGCGTACGTATATTCGCCTTATACATTTTTTATAGATATAAAGAATCGTGTCACGCATACGTGTACACAATAAGATTGACCATATTATAGTTTTTATTAAAAAATCATATGTTCGAGATTTAAAATAAAATTAAGAACATCATCACCCTTGTATTTAAACAGTGAACTGCACATCTCGGGTTATATGAAATTATTTTAACATCCTTAGAGAAATCCCTTTTATTAAATATTCACTCGAAGTTGCGCGAACGCATAATCCGAATTTTCTTTTAAAAATATAATCAGGTTACGCGAACGCATCCCTAATCGTGCAGAATATTCGTAATGGTAGTATGGGTTTTCCACAAATTGTTTATTATATCTATACATTTTTATGTGAAAATCATGATAAATTCACATTTAAGGTGCCCTTAAATTCTTTGAAAGGAATTCACAATTTGTTAAATTGTGACCGTTGATTGTATTTTTTCGCGTACGAATTGTATTCCTCCAGACTATTCAAATTTAAAGAAAAGAATAAACATATGATTAACACTATTTTTTAGTAAATACAACATATGTGTACTAAAAATGTGAATAGCGTATGAAACTAAAAAAATCAATTCTTGAAAGGAAATGATATTTTCGAAGAATTCTCATTATTCCATTTGCAACGAATGTTATTTTTACATTCTTAAACTTGTTACACATTATAAATCTAATCTCTTTTTACATTGCTTGTTCCTATTCTGATAGGCTTAATTATTTTTGATTAATTGCTATTGATTGAATTCGAGATATACTTAATCAAACCAATTTTTGTTCTCAATCTATGTGAATTATTGCTAAACACTAACTTTCTCATTGTATAAACCTAAGCCATTTGTTATTAAGAAAGAGAACAAGTCTACCTGTTGACTTAATAAAATGATATTGCATACAACATTATTCGCCATATTTTGACATTGTGAACATAGCGGATTTTACTAATGCATCTTTCAACTATTGATTATAAACATAACCATTGTTATGCCAAAATATATAGCAAATTGCAACCATCATCATCTAGCTTTAAACAACAACTAACTAACTAATAAAATAAACTGATACCGTATTTTTCCTTGATATTTCCATATTATGCTATACCTAACTAACAATACCATAAAGTTTAAATAATGGCCAACTTTCTGCCATGTTCCCTATTTTGACAATTCAAATATAACTAAACTAATGAGATTTCGAAATGGATAACATTATTACAAAGCTTTTATACGAATTTCAAAATAAGACAATTAATTTATAGCCATCGTGTCGAACTCACTACTAGTTAACCAACATAAAACAAAGCTGAAATTTAAACTAATGAGCTTAAACGAATAGAAGACAGAATTACAATTCAAGCTTCATTTATTTGTCATGTTGAAGCTCTTCACAACATGAGTTTAAAAGATATGTACCTGGAAATGAAGGTAGAAGGAGTAAATTTTAGCAGTAATAGCAGCAACAAAACACCGGCAGAATATACCAATAACACAGCAAGTCTGAACAAGACCCGTTAACCCAGATGAACAGTGACAGAAACTTGAGAAAAAATTCAGATTTAAACCGAACAATATCCACAAACAAACAACGGACAGATTCTAGAAAAATAATATTTCAGATTTCAGTTTCTTTCCTCTATCTGTTTCAGATTCCTATTTCTGATTTTTTTCTGTTTCTGCTTTTGTATCTGTTTCAGATTGTGTGTGTGTGTGTGAATGTTCTCTTTTCTATTTCTTTTTCTGCTTTCTTCCTCTCTTTCCTTTTCTTTAAAAAAATCTGAGTTCTTTTCTTTTCTTCAAAATCTCAGTCCTTAAAATCTCCGTTTTTCTAATCTGTCCTGCTTCCTGTATTTATACAGGTCTGCCCCTTTCTTTTTAAGTGCTGTCTGGACCCCCCTTTTGTTATCTAAGGCAGATTTTCCCTTAAAATCTGCCACTGAACTGCTTTTTCTTATTCAAACAGCACTAAGGATACCTTTACTTTATTTTCAGCCCCTCCACTTCCTTTGGTTTCCTATTATCCTATTAGATTAACAGCCACTAACATTCCACTTCCAGCACACTAGCACTAACACTATTTTTTACTATTTCATTCCCATAAATGCCCTGAAATCCTACTGTTATTGTTGTCTTTAAACTAAAAATCAGAATCTGATACCAAATAGATTTTAAAATCTGTTCAAGCAGCTATAACCAATCCTATGATTAACCTCCTAATACAATTGTATTCACCCAACCCTTGTAAGCTTGAATTCAACTCAACATCTCAACAACATTATACTGAATTTCAACATAACAAATTATACTGAACTTCAACTTTGAACTAAAATCAAACAAACACAGGAGCATTGTCAATATATTGACAATGCCCTGAAACTTAATGTTCAGACAATAACATATACACAGCACTTATTTTGACATATTCATATAAACCAAGATGATTTAACTGACGAGTATTAATTAAAATGATTATCTACAACATCTGTCAACAAACAGTCCATAAAAATAGAAACAGATTGTTTCAATCAGTATTATCATAAACGAGAATTCATAATATAACTAATCGACGAACTTAATCGAGTCGATTACTCACATTGTAAATAATCACAACCAACAGAAACAGTTTCATATTTTGATCATATAGACGGTTATGAGATAGTATAACAATAAAAGATGGGAAAATTACACAGACTAATGAAACAAACATAAAATACATGTAGAATACACAAAAGAAATAGAAAGAATACCTCTGAATCTTCAAATTTATTCAGACACAGACTCAACTTGAATTCAGACATTTTTGAGGCTGAACAGACTTTATTCGAAGTATTCTCAGTTGAGAATACCTCGATTAAAGTCTCTTAGACCTCAATCCTTCACTCGAATCGGAAAAATTCCAAGATTGGAAAATTTAGGGTTTCAGATTCTTGGATCTTAAATCCGAACACTTCTGGGCAGATTCGAAGGGAACCAAAGATGACACAAGGGTGAGGGAGGCCTAGGGGTCATTTGGAGTTAGTTTGAGGTAGGTTGGGATAGGGTCAGGTTTCACTCGAATCTTCAAATGAAGATTCGAGCAGTTCCAGTAGGATTCGAGCCATGCAACTAACAGATCCGTGATGAGGGTATCTAGGGGAAGCTGAGGTGTTATTTTGGAGGCCATCGGAGAAGATAAAGTTTTCAGGCCAACCTTCGATTTAAGATTCGAAGAGTTGGGGCCTGATTTGAAGGAAACCAATGCCAGATCCGTGAAGAGGAAGTTGTGAGGAGTCTGGGGTATTAAGGTGGTGACCGGCAGCGTTGTTGCCGCCGGGTTTCAGGCGGTGGGGAATGAGGGCGGCTAGGGTTAGGGGTTTGGTTCGGGGAAGATGATGAATAGTAAGGAAGGGGGGTGCTTAGTTAGGGGGCCGGGGTAGGGGTTTGGACTTTATATAGGGGAAGGGTGGATCAATCTTGACCGTTAGATCAAGCATGATACACGGTCAAGATCCGTTCATTAAACCAAATGATGTCGTTTGGTTTAATGTCAGGGTCGGGCTGAGTCGGGGCAGTGGGTCGGGTAAGGATCACGGGTTAGGGTGATGAGATCTCAGCCGTTGGATGAATTTGATCCAACGGCCATTGATGAAATACGACCAAACGCTGTCGTTTTGGTTCGTTTAAATTGGACCGGACATGGGAGTGTTGGGATTGGGTTGTGGAGGGGATTAATTTGGTTGGGCCTGATTTTGTTTAGAATTTTTGGCCCAGATCCGTTTTACCCATTTAATTTCCACTCTTTTTTTTAATCCAATTTAATTCTTCAATTTATTAAAATCCTAATTAAAATTATAAAAACAAAAATTATCATTACAAAAATACTGATTACTTTTAACAATTATTAACACATAAACAAAACATTAATCACACAGTGAAACATTTAAAATAGAACCAATGCATATTTTTGTGATTTTATTTTTGAATCAATTATTAAATGCATAATTAAATCATAGATATGCATGAAACATATATTTTTATTTTTATTTTGTTTAATTATAACAAAGCAAACATTTACGGACAACACAAATAATTAACAAACACCACACAAATTCTAAAAATTGCACACTAAAAGAGATTTATTTTATTTATTTTTGATTTATTTTGGAGTTGTTTTCGGGAGGCAAAAAATCACGTGCTCACATTAGGAAAGTGAACAGAAGAATTTAATTATGAAGTTCATAAAAAATGTAACCACATTGAAGCTGAAGTTGAGCAAATGTACTAGAACATTTTCGGCTTGTTTATAGCGAAGTTTTCGGAAAAAAGCTCATGAAGAAGGTGATTAATGCAGGACAAGACTTAAGCATAAACTAAATTTAACTTCAGCATGCAGGAGAAAATTACATAGTGCAGGAGGAAAGTTTTAGGTTGTTTGACCTGAAGTTTTTACAAATGAACTAAATCACTTCAATATCTTCTGCTGAAGTTTTTGAAAAAGCTGTATGACAAAATTAATGAATCCACGACAAAAACTTCAGCTTATTGAGTGTTGAAGTTTTTAGAAATAAACTAAATAACTTCAACATATTCGGCTGAAGTTTTTTGAAAAAGTTGTATGACAAAAAGGACAACAACTTCAACTTATTAAGTGCTGAAATTTTAGCAAATGAACTAAATAAACTTCGGCATGTTTCAGCATGAAATTTTAGTGTGCATTAATTGTATAATATACAGGAGTAAACGTAACAAACACAATTAAAGTAGTAATTATATTGCTTTGGGGGTATGTGTTAGTGTAATAATTACATTGCTATCACATTCATGCACGCTTTTTCATTAGATGTTTAAAATTTCTCTATGCCTTTTCATATACCATGCAGAAGTTTTTTTCGCCTATATAAGTACTCTATGCCTTGTGAGTTTATTCACTCAAAAACATATATTTTAGCAGATAAAATACAAAAAGGAGAAAGATGGATGTTGTCATCAGGCAAATAGTTGACAAAATTAAGCAAGACATCATAGAGGCGTTTGAGTTGAAGCTGGATGAGCTGATAGAGAAGTACGATAGGGAGCTGGAAGAAATCAATAACAAGCTTGATAGGCTTGATATGATGGCCAAATTTGATAGTCTTGGTGATGAAGACTCGTCTATCTGACAGTGACAACGACGATGACGATATGGACGATTAGTTTTTCTTTTTTTGGATAATCATTTTAGTTAAAGGGTGTCACGACCCGGATTTTCCACCCTCGGGAGTCGTGATGGCGCCTAATCGTGAAAGTTAGGCAAGCTGAGTGTTATATATATCTTATTGCCCTTTTTCTTAACTTTTTCAATTTTAAATTAACATGCAATTAACAGCGGAATAATAACATTAATAAAAGAAATGCGGAAGACAAAATCTGATAACTTAGCCAAATACGAGTATGAAAAATGCACAATACATCTCTACTTAGAACTGGTGTCACAACATCACGGACCGTCTACGAATACTACAAACAGATGTCTGGAAAGAAAACTACAATCTGTCTCTGAAATAAATGAAAACAGAACATAAAAAATAGATGGGGACACCAAGGTCTGTGGACGTCTGCAGGGCTACCTCGGGTCTTCGCTGGACTGAAGGCAGCAACCACTCTAAGGTCCAAAAGCTCCGGTACCAAGATCTGCACAAAATGCAGAGTGTAGTATCAGCACAACCGACCCCATGTGCTGGTAATTGTTGAGCCTAACCTCGGTGAAGTAGTGACGAGGCTAGGATGAGACTACCAAATAAACATGTGCAGTTAAAGCATATACGACAAGTAGTAATAACGGAAACTAGCAATTAAAGATGAGAAGGGGAAACATGATGCGGGGGAATATCAAATACCAATAATAACTCAGGAGAAAAGCATAAAGAACAAATTAAAGCTCGCATCAGAAAGGATAAGGAAACAGTAACAAATCAATATCCACTTTTATCCTTTATTGTTGCGGCGTGCAACCCGATCCAACACATATAACATTGTTGTGGTGTGCAACGCGATCCATATCATATATCACTGTTGCGGCGTGCAACCCGATCCATATCATATATCACTATTACGGCGTGCAACCCGATCCATATCATATATCACTGTTGCGGTGTGCAACTCGACCCTCATGTCCTCCCTTATTACTCCATGTTGCGGCATGCAACCCGATCCCATATAATATTGTTGCGGCGTGCAACCCGATCCCAATATACAATTCAACACCAATCACAAAATAATCCCAGTAAGGGAACAATAAAGAAACAATAATATCCCGGCAAGGGAATCAACAATGAGAATAAACACATCCCCTCAAGGGAACCAACAGTACGAAGTAAATACGTCTCGGTAAGGGAATCAACTATAACCAAACTTGTTCCAACATTTAACTTCACAAAAGAAACCTCAAGTAGAACCAATACTAAACCATAAACGAATACCACGAGAATAATCATAATTCTTACCCAACACCGAGAATCAACAACTTATGCATTTGTAGTACTATTTAAGAACACAATGATTTTAATTTAAGACTCACAGGCATTCTTGACAACAACGTATAGATACTCGTCACCACACCTATATGTCGTACACTACACTAGTACATAACAAATAAGACACAACACCTATTCCCTCAAGCTAAGGTTAGACCAAACACTTACCTCGAACTTTCACGACCAACTCAAGCCTCAAACACCGCTTTTCCTTTAGAATTCGCCTCCAAATTACTCGTATCTAGTCTAAATTAAATTAATAACATCAATAAATGCTAAAGAATTCATACCCAATGCTAAAGAATAAAAACCCTAGATTTTTGGATGAAGATTGATGAAATGCAATGGGAAATCGAAAGAAAAAGGTTTATAGCCCGTTTGGCCAAGCTGCAAAAATCAGCTTATTTTGAGAAGTGCTTTTTTTTAAAAGTTCTGTTCTCAAAAGTACTTTTGGTGAGAAGCAGTTTGTGTTTGGCTAATTAGTTTGAAAAGCACTTTTGAGCAGCAATTAGTGTTTGGCCAAGCTTTAAAAAACTGCTTCTAAATGTATTTTTCTCAAAAGTGCTTCTCAAAAAAGTGCTTTTGGAGAGAAGCTACTTTTCTCTGCTTCTCCAAAACTGCTTCCGCTTCTCCTCAAAAGCACTTTTTTTCCTTCCAGAAGCTTGGCCAAACACCCAAATTGAGGCCAAAAGTGCTTTTGGCCAAAAAAAAGCACTTTTGGCCAAAAATAAGCTTGGCCAAATAGGCTATTAGAATCATATACCAATGCTTTAGGGAAGAACTAGTCTCTTGAAAATCGCCTCAATGCTCTCTAGTTTTGAAAATATGAAGTAAATGGATTATGCCCGTTTTTTGCTATTGTTTTAAAAATAACTGGGCAGGCCTTCATCGCGTTCGCGATGGGTCAGGTCCAGATGGCCATCGCGTTCACGTTCCAAGGCTCACATTCGCGGAGCTTCAGCTCCTCAAGCTTTCGCGTTCGCGGTCAGGTGGCCGCGTTCGCGTAGAACAATTTGAAATCCCTCCCCCAGGCCCACTAACCCTACGCGTTCGCGAGAGCCTGAACGCGTTTGCGAAGGTTAACTCCCCCCACAGCTTCGCGTTCGCGTCCTGAGCTCCGTGTTCGCGAAGAACAAACTGGCACCTGAGGAAACTTGCCTTATGTGTTCGCGAGTGAAGCCACGCGAACACGCAGAACAAAATCTCTGTGCACCTGAGACAGCAAAACCTGCAACTTTTCTAAGTGTAAAAACATCCCGAAACTCACCCGACCCCTCGGGGCTCCAAACCAAACATGCATACTAACCCAACAACATCATATGGACTTACTCGTGCGATCAAATCACCAAATTAACACCTTTAACAACGAATTTAGCATTAAAATCAAAGAAGAATCTCAAGAACTCTTAAGTTCAAATTTTAACAACTGAGGGTCCGATTCACATCATTTCAAGTCCGTTTCTCACCAAATTTTACAGGCTCAACCTAAATACCATATAAGACATGTACCGAGCTCTAGAACCAAAATACGGGCCGATACCATCAATTTCAAATACATTTAAATTTTCAAAAACACTTAAAATTTCAGTTAAACAATTTTCTTCAAAAATTCGTTTCTCGGGCTTGGACCTCAGAATTCAATTCCGGGCGTACGCCCAAGTCCCATATTTTTCTATGGATCCTCCGGGAACGTCAAATCACGGGTCCGAGTCTGTTTACCCAAAATGTTGACTGAAGTTAACTTAAATTTAATTTTAATTCCAAATTAGCATTTTCATCAAATTTTCACATAAAAGTATTTTGGATATACACTCGGACTGCGCACACAAATCGAGGTGAGATAAAAGGAGGCTTTTAAGGCCTCAGAATACAGAATTTACTTTTAAATCAAGTGATGACCTTTTGGGTCATTACAAAGGGTTATTATGTTATTTCTTTTTTATGTAATTTTAATTTATCTTTTATTTTATTTAATGAAAAAATTTGTTTTTGTTTTAAGTTTTTGCGCATTTTTTTGTAAATATTAATTTTCTTTAAACTCGAAAAATAACAGAGGAAATGAACTTAATAACTTCAGTAGGAATTAACAAAAACTCATCCGAAAATTACATATTGCAGGACAAAATATTAAGCATGTGTTTAGCAAATGAACTAAAAAACTTCAGCATACTAAAAAATATATGAAAAATACTTTACATATTCCGGAAAACTTAAGCATTTTTTGGTATGAAGTTTTACCAAAAAATCATAATAAAATACATAGTGCAGGAGGAAAACATCAGCTCTTTTTGCTGAAGTTTTCAAGAATGAACTACACAACTTCAGCACTTTATGCTGAAGGTTTTGTGCAATATGTAATTTTAATTTATGTTTTATTTTTACCCAGTGGAAGAGGGAAACTTCAGCTCGTTTTCCTGAAATTTTTAAAGATGAACTAAACAACTTCAGCATATCATGCTGAAGTTTTTGTGCAATATGTAATTTTAATTTATGTTTTATTTTTACTCAGTGCAGGAGGAAAACTTCAGCTCGTTTTGCTGAAGTTTTTAAAAATGAACTAAATAACTTCAGCACTTTATGCTGAAGATTTTGTGCAATATGTAATTTAAATTTATGTTTTATTTTTTACCCAGTGGAGGAGGGAAACTTCAGCTCGTTTTCCTGAAGTTTTTAAAGATGAACTAAACAACTTCAGCATCTCATGCTGAAGTTTTTGTGCAATAAGTAATTTTAATTTATGTTTTATTTTTACCCAGGAAGAAAACTTCAGCTTGTTTTGCTGAAGTTTTTAAAGATGAACTAAACAACTTCATCACTTTATGCTGAAGTTTTTGTGCAATAGTAATTGTAATTTATGTTTCAGCTTGTTTTCCTGAAGTTTTTACATATGAACTAAATAACTTCAGCTTGATTACACTACAAAACAAATACTTCAGTATATGTAAAAACTCAGCTTGTTTAGCAAATAAACCAAAAACTTCAGCATATTATGCAGTGGAAAACTTCAGCATATTTGAATTTGTCGGATTAGAATGTTAGAATTCAACGTGAAACAGATTTAGAATGCAAATTCATTCATTAGTTTAATCTATCAGTGAAAAGTTCATGTTTCATCCGTCAAACAACTTCAATCAATCAATCAGAAACATATATTCAAGTGCGAATTACGAAAATAATTATAGAAACATCTATCATGAAATCAATCAGTTTCAAAAACTATTTTGAATTTTGAAGATGAATTGGAATACTTACAATGTATTTTGTAATTTTGAATTTGGAATTTGAATCTGGTTCAAATTTCTGGTTTGCGAGAGGCGATCTGAGGAGAGACGGGGTGATGAGGAGAACCATAAATTGATTTATGCGTGATGCATCTTCTATATGTTTTGTCAGGGGTATAATGGTCATATTATTACTAATTTTTTGTTAGTTGGCTACCAAATCAATAGTTTTTAAAAATAGGGTACATGTTAAAAGGTGGCATAAATATAGGCTATGGCTGCAAATCGCCCAACAATATGTAGCTAGTATTCTTTCTATTTTTTGTGTGTTTCGAGTTGATGTAGATTTTGAGTGATATTTTCTTTTTCTTTTTTTTTTTTTTGGTTTCTCACTTAGTATTCGCATTGAAACCCGACTAAATTCATATTCACGCTAGGAAATCTCATACTAAATTTTCACTCACGCAATCTTGATATAAATTGGTAACGAAAGATAAACATATCCATGTAATTTGAATGCAACAACTTATTTTCATACTAGTATTACAATTATTCAGGGTTTATATAAAACGATTGTCATATCTTAATTTTGCTCAAACTAATTAAAACCAGAACATAATTCACTTCCTGAGATGAAATTCTACTAATTTCCATGAGGCAGAAGGCGAACAGGAAGGCCATGCATTGGCACAGGAGAAGCATGGAACACAATCTTCTCATCTGGAATAACCTTTTCAAGTTTAAACCTTTTGACCACATTGTGCATCAACACTAGTACTTCCAGTCGAGCATACTCTTTTCCAGGGCACATCCGAGGTCCTCCCCCGAAGGGTATAAACGTGTAGGGTGCAGGTCCACTCCCCTCAAACCTCGTTGGATCAAACTTTTCAGGATTAGAGAAGTATTTCGGATTCTTATGTGTTGAGTGCACTGACCAAAATGTCTGTAAAAAACATGTCATTTTCACAAACCCCGTATATATTATAGATATAGATAGGAATGAAGATAGCTAGTAACAAAATGAAAGTATTTAATTTTGTACCTTCCACCCTTTTGGAATGGTAAAACCTGCATATGTAGAATCAGTGATTGTTTCTCTAAAAGCTCCTTGAGCTGGTGGAGTTAGCCTTAGTGATTCACGTGCTACATTCCAAGAATACTTCATCTTCTCAATGTCTTCCCAACTTAGCAACTCATCTTCTCCTTTTGACTTTGCTATTGCCATTTGTTCTGTCATCAAACAATATTTTTTGTCATGTGAATATATTCGACATATAGTCTGTTTGGCCAAGCTTTTAACATCAGCCTATTTTGAGAAGTGTTTTTTCTGAAAAACAGTTCTGAAAAATAATTAGTGTTTGGCCAACCTTTTAAAAATTGCTTCTAAGTGTATTTTTCTCAAAACAGCTTTTCAAAAGTATGTTTTTTGGGGAGAAGCTAATTTTTTCTACTTCTCTAAAACTACTTTTGCTTCTACTCAAAAATAAATTTTTTTTCATCTAAAAGCTTGGCCAAACACTTCAATTTTGGAAAAAAATACTTTAGACCACGGAGAAGCTTGGCCAATCAGGCTAGTAGATTTGTCCACCAATTTAAGTACTTTACCTATTTATGAATTAAGTATAGTAACATTTAGATTTTCATTTTCCAAAGACATGTTTAATTTACCCTTGTAAACTTGATCGTAGACGTGGGGAAGTTCAGCCAGATACTTCAAAACACTAGTGGCTGCACTACTAGTAGTCTCAAAGCTCGCCACTAGCATTCCTATTAGATTGTTGGAGATCTCCATTTCACTCATAAACCTTCCATTTTCATCAGTAACAAGCAACATTTTCGACAACAAGTCTCTGCCTCCTGCTATTGTCTCCTTATTCTCCATTTGTAATTCCTTTCTCCTCTGTGTAATGATCCTCATAAGTTCAACCCTCACCATTTTCCCGCCTTTGATAGCGCGATTATAAGCTGTTCCGGGCAAATCAATAGGCATAGAAAATATTCCATTTGTAACAAGAGTGAAAGGATCAGCTAACCTTTTTATTTCCTCAGGATTTACCAAACTCATGAACAATCGACACGCCAAATCAAATGTGTACTTCTTTGACAATGGGAAAACCTTGACTACTCCATTATTAGGAATCCAATTTTCATCTAGATGATCTCGGGCCATTGAATCCATAACTGGAATGTATTGTTTTAGAGCCTCAGGCTTGAGAATATCGTGGAGAAAACCGCGTTGTAAAGCGGATACTTCTTTCAATGAACTCTCAGCAAATTCAGGGAAAAGCAATGCCTTTTTCATGGATTTTGGCCACCAGGATGTGAGAAGTTTGTTCTCATTTGAGAATAAGAACTTATTCCCTTGTGCACCACAAAACACAGCCATTTTCTCTCCCATGATTGATGTTTGGAACACTTGAGGTGAGTACTTTTCCATTCTTTTTTTGATGAATTTCTCAGGACCTAATAAGGCAAACTCCATATTTTCTCCTAACAATGGCCATCCAGATGTTCCTGGTGGAAGTTTTTTGCTATTCGAATGGCGTTTACGAAGGAAGAAGATGAAAGTGAGAGATAGAGGAAGAAATAGCAGAGCTAATAGGTAAGAAATCATGGCTTCCATTTCTTTTTCTCTTCTTTTTTTGCTATATATTGGAGAAGTGAGTGTACAAGTGCAGATATATATAGGATGTGAAGGGCTTAAGCTAATTGGACAACACCGAAGATAAATAAGACAATTTGAAGGATATAGGATTACTTGAATATGAGAATTGAAGAAAATTTGGAAATACAACAACAACTATTTTTTGGAAATAGTTTAATGGAATTTTTAACATTTTTTGGGCTTTAAATAAACAAGACAAGATTTGCAGAATTAGGAGGTGATTTATACGATTCTCTACTTTGTCTTCTTCTGCCTTAGGATTATATGATATCAATTTTTATTTTTAAAATCATAGCTGTCCACTTTAACCATTTAATGGATCAATTTTTTAAATTGTTTTCTTCATCTATTCTCGATTTTTTTGGATCAGCAAAATATTGGTGATGTGTGTTCTAGCTCTAGGAATGCCAATACAACAATTTTACATCTTGGTTGATTCTTTTTGGGTTAAGATTTTCATACGTTTTTTAAATTATGATTAATTTTTCTATTTTTACTTAACTAACTACTGTAACTTATTTTAGAACTTTTTCTAGTATTCAGAAATTCACTTGCCTGATTAATTCTAAATCACGCTGCATAAGGCTCATTAAAAAAGAAAATACTTCCTCCCGAGAATTTTTCATGTGTAGGGCTCGATCCTAAACCTCTGGCTAAGGATAGAGGTATCTTATCAAGGAGATGTAGATAGGCTAAATACAAAAAATTTAGGATTTTGCATTTTGAGCATCGGTTTATTAAGGACAGTAAAAAATAAGTATGTGTCCAAAATATAGTTTCAACAAGTGACAAACAAGAGTTGTTGCTGGTCGGCATCTTTTCTCCGGTCGACCATACAAATTTTGCCTCTACAGAATTAAATTCCTGTTCTTGATTGCAAAGTTAAAGGTGGAAAATGATTTTCATTCATATATTTGTCTATTATTCCTCTGCTAGAGCTAAGAAATTTCTTTGTTCATCGTTTTGCTACTGCATTGATAGTCCACAATCCACATCTTTCTCTTGCTTTCTAATGTTGGGCTAGCCTTAGTTCCAGGCCTATACCCAAATTTGGGAGACTATCGTCTTGGGCTCGAACAGGTTTATATTTTGAAAAGCCCACCTTTCACTTACAAATTAGGGAGAAATTCAAAAATAGTCAGATTTACAAGTGATCATTAAAAAATAGCCACAGTCTCAAAAGAAATCGAAATTTAGCCACTTTTTATATAAAGATAAATCTGAACGAAAATACTATTTAAAATCTGTAAAATATTCTAGCATAATATACTGGAGTTCCAGTATAATATATTGTTCCAGCATAATAGCTAGAAGTTCATGCACATGTGCTCCAATCTCCAGCAT
The DNA here is from genome assembly GCF_000393655.2 of Nicotiana sylvestris. NCBI lineage: Eukaryota > Viridiplantae > Streptophyta > Magnoliopsida > Solanales > Solanaceae > Nicotiana > Nicotiana sylvestris. Next base: position 47,958,570 of record NC_091058.1, read on the forward strand.
ATTATGCTGGAACTTTCCGTGTTGTAGCAAAATAGTGGCTATCTTTCAATGACTTTGCAAGTGCTGGTTATTTTCAATAACTAGTCCGAAAACTGGCTATCACATTCTATTTTTACTATAAATTACGTACAAACACTTTCTTTTTCTTTTGTTTCGTCTTTTTTTGCTATTTATAATAACTACAAGCAAACATACCACTAAGGAGTACGGTGAATGATTGGAGTTCCTCTATCTTTAATTAGAGGTCTCTTGTTCGAGCCTTGCAGATGAAGAATTTCTTCGTAGGAGCACTTTACACCATTAGCGGCTCTACCTGATGCAAATTGAGAAAAATTCAAAAATAGAAGTTGAAAATCCAGAATTAATCGAGCCAGTGGGCTTCGCATACAGGACTGCAATAAGAGTTCAATAGATCTAAAATAAGAGTTCAAGTGGTGAAAGTATTATACTGTATAAGTTCTTTAGTATTATTTTTTCCAGCTCTGAGGGACGTGTCACCACCCTCTCTTCAGTTCTTGTCAACAAATCTAGCACTCTAGGGTTTTTATGCAAACAGTAATCATTTAATGGTTTGTAAATTAATAAATGTTAGTCAAACTAGCCTATTAGTTCAAAACTCTTATCTTCTCCAAATGCAAAATTAGTCATTGGGCCACCTCATTTCTTCATTACCTTACTCTTTGAATTTGTAGCCTATCCATATATGCAAAATTAGTCTTGTAAGCAATACTAACTACTTAGAGTAACTGATGAACAACTAATTATGTAGCATGTTATTTTTGACTTACTTAGCAGAGCAATTTGTGAAAATAAGTTAAAGCTAGTGATTAATTCTTGTTCTTAGGGAAAAAACAAGAATAAAACAAAAACAAAATTATCATTTAATTACTTAATCGTCTTTGCTCTAAGTTTATCTCGCTCTTAAATAGGTCATTGGCACTTCGGGTGTGCATAGTATAAAAAGTCAAAGTTGTGCTGACCCAAATTTCCTAATCGATATGTTAAATTTAGCTTACATAGAGCTCTCTCTTGTGAGTAGCTATTCCTCAAGGGGTATAAAAACTTCAAAGACAATTATTAAAGAGAAAACCGATTATATAGGGTAATAAAGTCTTAATTACATCTAGCTTACCTAAAACTTTTTTGACTTGAAAAAGTAGAATACCTCAACTTGTTCTTGATTTAGACACCCACTCGTGGGGTTGAAAGTTAAAGGCAGAAATAAACAAAACCAATCAATCAATTAAACTTTAGGCGTCTATTCGCCGAGTCTTAAAAGCTTTGACAAATGGACACAAAAAAGCGGAGTAATAATCAAGTCCTCATAAGATGAGCTCGAAGTCATTATCGTAGAGTGAATACTACTCCCTCTGTACTGTTTATTTGTCGTTTAACTTTTTGACATACTTCTCCCACTCTAGAGGATCAAACTAATTAATTTTTGGTGTAAATTCGGGTATAAAATTTTCAAATTTTTTGAAATAAAATTAATATATTTAAAAACTATAGTAGTATAAGTCACAATAGTTCACAATTTAAAATATCTAAAAAGTATTTATAAAAAATTATAATCAAAGAAAGCCTTGTTTGACTCTTCAAATTAATAATAGAGACACAAAAAGTGCAATAGATGGAATATCTATTTTTAAAAAATTATCTAATAATATTAATCATAAGGAACATTTGATTAGAATTCCTTTATTTACCTATTCTCTAAATGAGTAAGTAATAATTGTATGTCGTCTTTAAATAGTATTGCTGAGATCAAACAATTACAAATACCTTTGTAATTTTCTAAAATGAGTATAAGAAATTTTTGGCTAGAGGTACAGATAAGAAAGACAGAAGCATGCAGTACAATGCAAATACATGAACCACTACACATCTTCTAAGTCTCGTACCTCAGGTCGTTTTCTTTTATATATGTACGTTAAGTACCTATTTTAATTAGCTTCGTGTGTGTGTGCGCGTTTGTTTCATTTTTCTTTTCTTTTGGGCATGAGGAATAATGGTGTGGGCACAGCTCGTAGCCTAGTAGATACTTGGTGGCAAATATTATCCGAAATACACACTGATGAGGCAAGTAATTTACACACGAAAGCAACCAAAGTGGCAAGTAACAACGTGGCAGAATAAGTCGGGAGATTCCTTTGTGCCTGTTACGTGCAAATGCACAGTCTAACACCTGTCCTCATATTATATTGGCTTGTCGTGTTTGGGTGATTTTCACTCTGTGGCCATAAATTTATTTCTTTTGAATATCAAATATTATCTTAATATTCCAAATACTGAACTCTAATATTTCAAATAATCATGAACAAAAAACGTGCTAAGACGAAATGGAGAATAGATTTGTCCCTGAATCGAATAATTCAGGGACAGAACTTACTTTCTTGTTTTGTTTTAATTGAATATATTCCCGAACGGGGGCAACCGTTAATTCGGAATGCATTTTGAACAATTCGACTAAGGCAGGGACACTTTTGAACTAAAAAGAAAAGAAAACGAACGATAAAATCGTCACATTTCGTTAAATCTAATAAGGGGAAAATGAGCGGTTTTCCCAACTTTAAATACTTTTCTTTGGACGTCAAGCAAATTAAGTTTGTCCAAATGCCTACTTAACGACTTGTTTGAATGGTTATTACATATTATTTCATTTCATAATATATTGTATTGTATTGTTTTGATGAATATAATATTTAGATAGATTGTATCGTTTACCGTTATTTCATGACGTCATACACCAACAATATGAAAAATAAACTTATAATACTATTAAAAAAAATAGGATACAAGGCAGCATTATTATATAAAAAGTAGGATAAATGATAAAATATGAATATTTAATAATTAGGAAGGGCAAGACTGAGAGAAAAAAATAAGGCGACCACACCAAATTAATTGTTACATAAAATGATACTTTTTATTATTATATAACAATGCATTTAACGTTACGATATTATAAAATTAAATAATAATTAAAATAATATTGTATTTGAAAGTAACGGTAAAGTGCCCATTCGATAACACAGTCGGTAACATTTGTCCAAACAATAAAGTGGGCCTTCGATAAGTCGACCTCTTCCAGGCGTAGCCTGAGCCGTTGGATGCGGCGAGCTTCTTGGTAGCCTCAAATCGACGGATCACATCTATTGATTTGCACACCTTTTTTCTATTTTAAATTTTAGATTCCGCTCTTCTTCAAGTGTTTAATAAAGTTGTGTCTTTTTTTTTTAACGGACATTTCCAAAGGGACACAACTTTTGTCTGTGGTATCAATCTCTTACTTTCACACGGCTTCTTTTGGGATTATTTTCAACGTATAAGCTTTTTTTCTTTTTTTCTTTTTCCCTGAAATGCAGTATGAGTGAGGAGAGTGTGAAATACCTCACAATCCAAATTGATACTTTGAACATATATTTACATTTTAAAAGAGTTAAGATAAGTAATGTACATTACCAGTACAATTAGACGCTTCTAAACTCTCCATAACTTTGCCATATCAAAAGCGATTAGCACTACTTAGTGGAAATATATAAAAGTTAATTCGTGGACGAAATAATATGGGAAGGGGGCTGAGAAACTAATAGTTGTGGAGCTAAACTTTTATCTAAAGTAGAATTAAATGTAATATTTAGAGCGTTGGATAAAACTTTGAAAAATCAAAATCACGACTTGGATAAAGATTCTTAGAACCTAGCTACCATATGGGATTTCACTTTGCCCAACACGTAATCCGAAGTTGAATTATCAGAAGATTATGATGCCTGTGACTTTGTGTTTATGTGTAGGAAAAAATATGCTTGTTTTCGTACGGAATTACACAAGAAATGTAAGAAACGTAACGAGTTATTGTTGTAACAGTTTTATTCACACATTCATAATATTATACTGCTTTGGTCCACCGAATCTCAAAATTTTAGTTCTTGAATTCATTTTTTGAATCCAAAAGTGCCCTATATACATGTTAGTTCCAAGGCTTACATTAATTAAGTAGTATTAATATTTCTTCAACAATTTGCTGGCGGTTCTCGTCAGGGGTGTGCATTCGAATCGGTTTATCGATAAATCGAATCGATTATTTGTTATCGATTTATCGTGATTTTTCGATTTCGATTTCGAAATTTTCCTTATCGAGTTATTGATTTCGATTTTGTCCTCTTCGGTTATCGGTTTATCGATAAACCGATAAGATATACTAAAAAAATTACACTTATTCTATAATACCCTTTCCTTTACCCTAAGTCTCTAACCCTATTATTTCATCTACCACATTTAAGAAATGATCATATTTAAAGCTCAAGGGAATGAAGTTCAAATTAATGGAAAATATAATTAGCCGTGATGATGTATTTTTATTTTTTTTATACCGTTGGAGTGTTGGTGACATACATTTGATCCCTTACTTTAGTTTAATTGCATGTGCTTGTTGACACATTTTTTATGTTATAAATAGTGTTCGCCTTATTTTAGCTTATTTTGTCTATATTAATTAGGTGTGTTTATAGCAATATACTTTTCGTGAAATTCCGCAAATTTTCTTATTGGTGTAATCAATAAGCCCCAAAAATCGATAAATCGAAATCGAAAAAATCGAAACCTTATTGAAACGATAACGATAAGTATATGTACAAATCGATAATCGATAAGTAATTATCGATAAGGGTTAAAATCGAATCGATAAATCGAATGCACACCCCTAGCTTTATCTTATTTGTCCAACAGCTGCGCCAAAAGTCTCACCTGCAGGCTACTAATTTAAAATATTCACCGTGCATTTTAATTACATGGCGTTTCATTGGCCACTGGCTTTTCTCTGCGGATGTACACAAGAAGGTCAACTGCATATATCTTGTCCCGTTTGTTTAAATTAAAGTCAGTGTCAATTTTTCAAGAGCCGAATTCAAAATTTACCTAAAGCAAAATTTTATAAATTATAAACCTGCATTTTATTGTAGTAATAATCTAAAAGTTCCATTTTCAGGAAACCTAAATTAGTCTTTCAAATCAGTAGATTAATTTAATGAGGATATTCAAAAGTCTATTTTTTTGCTAGTGGACTGTATAAGGGTGTCCAAAATCTATTTCTTTTTATCAATAACAAATAATATCTTATCCTATACATATTGATCACCCTTGACGACACATAGCTTCACCCCTGTTTCAAACCGGTTAACATAGGAAAGGAAGGGATTCAATTTGAATACAAATATTAAAACCTCTAATCAAAGTACGATTATCACATTAATAAAATATAATAATAAAATGAAATATAAAAAAGGAAAAGTACCATATACACGTGCATGAGCTAAGCTCCTACCAAATAATTTCAAGTCGTGGATTTTCATCTAACCTCTACCTAATAAATTCTCTAACCCTTTATTTATAAATATTTCCCAAACTTATCCTCTTACCTATATTCACAGCTTAGCCGTGAGAGAGGAGGTCCTACCAATTTATCCATGTCATACTGGTAATTGACATGTACATGTATGATATATCCCAAAGGATTTTTGCATTAACGTTAGACCTTATTATTTATACATGTTGATTTATTACTAGCCAAAAGTCATCTGGTGCTAAATAATTTTTTGAGAGAATAAAATATTCTTTTTTTTCCAAGTATAAAATGTTACTTCCATTATATCCTTGAAATTTCACTGTTGAATTTTCGAATATTACATAAACTTCCGTTAATTCGTCGAAACGACAAAACCTTTTAAATCAATTTAAACATTATTTAGAAACATAAATAACGTTTATTTGAGAAATTGAATCCATAATTATTTCCTTATGAATAAAAATTTACCTCACCTTGTTTCTTTAGTTTTCTTTTCATTTTTGTTATAAAATGCCCCCACTTAACCAATATCGATTTAATGAGAATTTTGGAAATAATGAAAGTGGATTTACATCAATGACCATATCAATTACTCGAACCTGCACTCCATATCAAACAATAGCAAAAAGAAGGCACCATTGTACACAACTGAATTTTTTTTCTTAATGAGTGTGTTAAAGTCTTAAATGACAAATAAAACGACATGAGAGAACAACTCTTCAAAGCTTTACACACTCTTTAAGAAAGACATTTAATAACTTGATCAAAATAATATTCTAAACCATCATTTATCCTTTTCTTAAAAGTTCAAGTTTAGTTAACACTAGGGTGTTCATGGTTCGGTTTGGCTCGATTTTTGCTTAAAACTAAACCAAATCAATTAAAGCGATTTTTTTAATATTCAAACCAAACCAATCCAATATAGTATAAACATTATCGGTTTCAATTTTATCGGTTTTATCGGTTTGGTTCGGTTTTTGCGGATTTTTTCGGTTTTTAAAGATATAGTTTATAATGCAAAAAAATTGATATAAGTGAGATTAAAAAAATAAAAATAAAAAGGAGATATAGGAAAGCGAAACGTAAGGAGCATGTGACTAAATTGGTGTCATCTTCGACAACTACAAATTGCTCGTTAATTAGGCAATATTTTTTAAAACATAGAGCTTTTGTCTAAGATCAATTAAGCGAGCAGAAACTTCATACATATTAATGTGAAAAGGGGAAGCATTATTTTTTGCAAGTTTGCAACAGAAAACAAAATTTAGAATACTAACATTTTATTATAGAAAATTACAGTAGAACACCAAAACAAGGGAGCATAACATCTAAACAATCATGAAGCCTCAACTCATAAGTCTCCATCAAACAATCAAGTGTAGTCGTAAGTCGTAACATAGAGCTGAAAACATTGATACCAAAACTAACTTGATATCATGCTACTGTCATTCTCATTCCATAGAAAATAACAACAACAACAACAACAACAACAACAACAACAACAACAACAACAACCCAGTATAATCCCACAAGTGGGGTCTGGGGAGGGTAATATGTACGCAGACCTTACCCCTACCCCGAAGGGTAGAGAGGCTGTTTCCAGGAGACCCTCGGCTCAAAAAAAGCAATAGGAGATGATATATTAGTACCATATAAATGCGTAATAAAAATAACAACAATATATAAGAGATATGAAATATGAAATACAAGATACGAAATACAAAATACGAAATAGATGGCTGGTATAGTACAACTAGAAGGTAAAGCCCTGCATCAATAGACGACCAATGACATTCCTAGTCTAACTCCTAACTAGATAGTCTCCCTCTATCATGCTGTAGAAATATTCACACTCTCCCCTAACCTACAACCTTAATGCTCGACCTCCTTAATTCCCTATCAAGGGCCATGTCCTCAGTAATCCTAAGTCTCGCCATGTCATGTCTGATCACCTCTCCCCAATACTTCTTAGGTCTCCCTCTACCTCTCCGCGTGCCCACTACAGCAAGTCGCTCACACCTCCTCACCGGTGCATCAGATTGAAGTTACACTACAGTGAAATAAGAATCCAAACACCTTACAAAATGAACCTCAATTGAAATAATAGCAAAATTGAAAATTTACTACCAAAGTTTAAAATATCATCAATTGAAGTTACATCAAATTGAACAAGTTCATCAACTACTACTACTACTACTACTACTACTACTACTACTACTACTACTACTAGTTGCATGCATTTACCACTTTCAGTTGGAATCTCAAAATTAATCAATACTCAAAGTTGTGCCAGCATATTCTGAAAAAGAAAAAAGTTAACATATTAGGCCTTAAAGCTTTAAAAATATAAAAACATATTCAAAAGAGTTAAATGTATAAATTTACCTTTTTCAACTATCTCAAGATTCTGAATTTCTTCTAAAAGATCTTCAAGCTTGTATTCTTTATAAGTTGATCTTAACCATTGTTGAGTGCAAATAAGAGCTTCTACTGTCTTTGGTGATAAAGAACTTTGATAAGAGTCAAGAATTCGACCACCAGTGCTAAAAGCAGATTCAGATGCAACAGTGGAAATAGGAATAGAAAGAACATCCCTTGCAATTCTAGAGACAATTGGATATCTAGGAGATGAAACTTTCCACCAAGCCAAAATATTTAAATCGTTGGTCTTTTCCAAATCATCTACCAAGTACTTCTCAAGTTCAGATTTATTTTCAATATTGACTTTATCTGCCAAATGTTTCTCCCATTGTGATTGCCACATCTCGTCATTGTCCAGGACATCAATTTCATCCATCAAGCTTGTTTGACCACCAATTATGTCACTAGAATTCTCACAAAAAGAACTCTTGTAATGGTCATACAAGCGAGTCAAAGTATCCATCACCTTTTTTGACTGTTGGCCTCCCTCCAAACTACCATAAGACTTGTTGAAAAAAAATTCCACATACTTCAATTTATATCGAGGATCCAAAACAATAGCAACAAATAATAACTTATTCATACTCTCAAAAGTACCCCAATATTTTTTAAATTTAACTTTCATTTTCTCAGTCATGCCACTCAAAATAGAATCTTCACTATGAGAATATTTTTGAATAAAATTCTGAAGATTAAAGATCTCATGGAAAAAAGAATTAGAAGTAACATATGAAGTTCCAGAGAATTTCAAAGTGACCTGGTAGAATATCTCAAGGAACTTAATAAAAACTTTAACATTCTTCCAATCATCTATTGATGGATGTCCTCCCATACTATTCGTCTCTAAACAATATTTGAGGTACTTATGATCATCATCATACATTCTTGAAAATGCTTTTTCAAACTTTACAGAGGTATCTAGCATTATATATGTGGAGTTCCACCTAGTCTCAACATCTAAAGTCAAAAGACCACGAGTGTCAATCTTAGCCTTCTCAACAAATGACTTAAAAGAATCAAACCTTCCAGCTGAGGACTTAACATATTTGACAGCATTTCTTACTCGAGAAATGGACTCATTTTGTTCAGTTAGCCCTTCTTTCACGATTAAATTTAGAATATGAGCATTGCATCTAACAGTAAGAACTCATTTCCTAATATGCCTCTTTTCCAATCCTCAATCCTTCTTTTCAAGTGTTTAATTGCAGCATCATTAGTAGTTGCATTATCTAGGGTCACCGTAAATATGTTCTCAATCCCCCAGTCTAACAAGCATGCTTCAATCCCCTTAGCAATAGTCTCACCTTTATGATCTGATGTTTGAAAAAAGTTGAGAATTTTCTTTTTTAAATTTCAATCATCATCAATCCAATGAGCAGTAATAACCATATAAGTTAAATTTTGAAGTGACGTCCATGTATCACTAGTAAGACATACACGTTGATTCTGAATAAGCTTTTTAAGCTTTTCTTTCTCCTCTTGATATATTTTCAAACATTGCCTAGCAATAGTCAGACGAGAAGGTAATTGAAAATTAGGCAAAGCAACTGCCATTAGTCTCTTAAAACCTTCTCCTTCAACAACTTTAAAAGGTTGTTCGTCGATAATGACAAACTCAGCAATTGCTCCTAATCTCATTAACATTAAACACAACCTTTCCTAAAGTACATATACTATATGTTTGTTCCCCTTTTCTAATTGGCCTGAGTGTTGATTGTTTTCTATCAATAATTCTAAAGGGGGATTTAGGACAAACCTCATTTAAATGCTTCCATTTTGTTGAAGTTCCATTCTTACTTTCAGAAGCAAAATTTTTGGAACAGTAGTTGCATTTCGCCCTAGGCATACCCCATTTATCAAGATATTTGGAAAAGTGCTTCCAAATTTCAGATGTTTCCCTGCCACTACTCACAAGGCTACCATCAGGGTCACACGGAGTTGTTCTTTTATGCTTCTTAGGAGGATTAGGAATATTGTCAGGGGTGTTGTTAGCATTAAGCTCAGGTTTCAACAATGTAGTTGGAGAGACTTTGTTGATTACCTCTACTGGTTCCACCTCTTTTGGAGTATTTTCAGTTTCCATCTGGAAAAGTCACAAATTTTAGTTAGTCTGGACAGCAATAGAAGAGAGGAAATCAAACTTAAAAAGAGTACTTGCTCATGAAAATTCAAAGACATAAAATGAGTAAAAACTGAAATGGAACAAAAAATTCACAAGATACGTAGCTGCTAAAATTTTAGCCAACGATGGACAAAATTAATTTCTAAAGCAAAAAGAATCAGAGAAGGGATGCAAAGCAAGTAAAAAACTAGTTTAAAAGATAATAACCACAATTAATTAAAAACCAAAATACCCAATTTCTCTGTTTTCCCTTTGTTTCAAACACATTAGAAAATATATTGAAAGAATAAACTTGGAGTAGTAGTTCTTACCGGGATTGCCATTATTGATGGCAAGAACTAAGAAGAACTTGAAATAGAATTGTTCGTTCGCTGAAAATTGTGATTGCTTAGGCTTTCGTTGATATGATATTGGCTTAGTTTTTTGACTAGGGTTTTTACTTTTCATCTTAAACTTAAATGGGCTATGGGACAGATGGGCTAGGAATTTTCTTCTCTACTCATTTATATTAGTGTTGGACTTGAGAGGAGCCAAAATTATTTTAAAAAAAAAGATAGAGAAGATTCAATTATATATATATATTGCCGGTTTGGTTTGGTTTGGTCCGGTTTTGGGGGGGTTTAATACCAAATCAAACTAAATATTATCGGTTTTTCTAAATTTAAATCCAAACCAAACCAAACCGAGTGATTATCGGTTTATTAAGTCGGTTTGACTCGGTTTATCGGTTCGGATCGGTTTTTCGGTTTCATTTGAACACCTCTAGTTAACACTTAAAGAGCGCAAAACACAATACGAAATTGATGCCCACTAGCTAAAGATAGTATAGTTTAATTATTGTCTCTAGAGGAATGGGATTTAAACAATGTTCAAGTAATCTCTAGCTTAACGCTATTCAGGATGATTAACACCTTGGTTGGGATGATTAATAACTAAAGTTAATAATGAAACTAAAACAATTAATAATTGATCGTAGAAAGACAAGAGTTGGGCAATACCGAAATATCAACGAGAGAAATAAGTGTCGTGACAGGATAGGTGCAAGATAGCTATTTGGGATCCAACTCTAGTTCAATTCACTCTAATATTCTAATAATTCTCACGAATTCACTCGATGATTAGTTCAAACGTGTAGCCAAGACTTCTCTCTCGATTAAATCTTAATTTCTACGAGGTGAACTAATATAAGCATAGTGAAAATATGCAATCATGCGTTAGTGGATTAGTCTTCACGAAAACGTCTCTTGAATATTCTCCTAACTTGATTTAATCAACAATTTAACAAGCTCTTTCGATTACTTAAAAGAATCATTGAATTAAACCAAACAAAATAATGCAAAGATAATCACCAATGTATTTCTCTTCCGATTAAATAAACTGGTGAATAAAGTTTCCAATAATTCAAAGCTCCATAAACGAATTCAAGCAAAGAACTAGAGTTAAAATCTATAAATATCAATCAAAATACCATATACGTCAAATCCTACGGGAAACTACTCCATAATCGTGGAGAAAATCATCACAACTAAAATTAAAGAGTAAGAAAATATTAATCTAACGTTACTTTTATAGAGTGCATACAATGTTGTAGTGAGACTTGATAGGTTACAAGTACATTGTGCATAAGTACTTTACTTTATATTTTGATGATCTAACAAACTTACCATCCAGAACCAAATAAGGAACCTGTTATACATTTACAAGACCTTGAGATCACAAAGTTCCAGGTTGGGATCCAGCGTGGTATATAACTCAACTCTTCAGAGTGGAAGGAACAGCTGAGGGAACAGGTCCCAACCAGTTCCCGAGGAGACTATATGAAGTCAACTCTCCAGCAGGAAAGTTGCTGCCTACACACGCTACTGCACAAGAATAGTGCAACAGTCAACTTTCTGTTGAAGGCTTTTTACCTACCTTGCCTATATCATTGTAAGTGATGTCACACACATATAAATACAATCAAGGAAGGTAAAACAACTTACTTCATGAGAGAACTAGATAAAGGACCTGAAGCATGCCTAGTACAATCATTCAAGTTAATCGACTCAAGATAAACTAGGCAGTATGCCTTTAAATTCACAAGAACCAGATTAGGGACATGATCCCTTGGTGTTCCCCTGACAGAAGTATAAGTCAACTATACAGCTGGAAAACAACTGCAAAAAGTGACTGCCTGCAACAATGTAGCAGACAGTGCAGCAGTCACTTTCCATTAGGAAGAGGCATGTACTAACCAAGAATTGGCATCACCATTGTGAATTGACATCACCATGGTGATGTCTTTTGTAGTATAAACCTGGTACAAGGCACAAGACATTTTCTCTAATACTTGCAAAATCAAGAGAAGATATTCTCTCAAGTGATTGCCACAACCTCTCTCAAGAACAAAGCTGCTACAACCTCAAGGACTGGATCCAAGATTGAAGATATCTTAAGCCCTTAGGTTTGTTGAGTCTTTATTATTTGTTCTTCATTTGTAATTCCTATCTTGCTTTCTTAGAAGCTGTGTTTTAGGAAACCCAAAATCACAAACTCGCCAAGTTTGTGTTGTTACTAGAGTTAGTCATAAGTTAAAGTCTTTGTAACTAGAGAGTAACAAAGTAGCTTGTGATAAGAATATCACAAGTTAGTTAAGTTAAAGTCTTTGTAACTAGAGAGTGACAAAGTGGCTTGTGATGAGAGTATCACAAGTTAGTTAAAGTCTTTGTAACTAGAGAGTGACAAAGTGGCTTGTGGTGAGAGTACCACATGTTAGTTGAGTTGAATTCTTTGTAATGGAGTCATTACAAAGTGGCTTTTAATAGGTGTTTACAAGTTAGTGAAGTTGAAAGCCTACAGGTGTAGGTCGTGGTTTTTGTCCCCTTGAGTTGAGATTTTTCCACGTAAAATCCTCTGTGTTCTTTATTTATTGCCGAGCTACTGTGGGAACAATTAGAGAACCTAATTTCCTATACTGGTTGGTTTTACAGTCTCTTGCTTACATTGGGAACTAATAGAGAATCTAGTTCTCTATACAGTCTGATGGACGCTTAGTTTCTAACAATTGGTATAAGAGCGGGTTCTTTCTAAAAGGTTAACACCTATAAAGGATCTACATGGCTGCTCCACCAAACTTCGAGGAAAGTCAATCAACCAATAGACCACAAAGATTTTAGAAAATGGTTCGTAGAAATGGAGGCACTCCCAAAAAGGGTAGTTCTAGCAGAAACACTAAAGGATACGATTATTGTCACAAATGCGAAAAACCAGGGCATTTCATCAAAGGCTGCCCACTTCTGAAACAAGAGAATTACAAGCACAACTCTGACAAAGTAGCAAAAAGGAACTCGGTTCCTAACAAACAATTCAACCGAAAAAGTGCAATTGACAATGTTGTGAAGTAAGCTCTTACTGCATGGGGAGACTCCTCTATTGAATCAGAAGAGGAACTAGATGCAGGAAGTAGCTCCATGATGGCAATGAAAAATGAAGCAAAGGAATATGATTCATTATTTGCATTGATGGCTCAGTTCGGTGAGGATGAAGAAGATGACAATGATGAAGTAAATTTTAGGGATGTTTAGATAAATCTGAAGTCCTACTCTTCGAAGAAATTGATGTCATTAGCAAATGTTCTAATTGATACATTTTATAGTTTTGTTAATGATAACGATGCCCTAATCATAGAGCTAGGAGATGTTGAAAAATCTAGAGATGATCTGGTGATATGTATGGTGATTTTAATGAGACTATAGGCAATCTTGAAAAAGAAAAAGAAGCTCTAACTGAAAAAATAGATAGTGTAAAAAATGAGAGAGATTATTTGATGGTAGTGGTTGTTGACTTGAAGAAAACCATAGAGAACCTTAGCAAAGAAAAGAATTCTCTAATAGAGAAAATTGCAGCTACTGAACAAGAAAGGGATGATTTTTTTGTGATAATCACAGACCTAGAGAAAATAACTGAGGGACTCAAATCAGAACATAGGCCTATAAGTATTGAGAAAGGGAAGGAAGTAGCTAGTGAGTCACACATCAAGCTTGAAAAGGAATAAAATGGCGTGAAAACTAGTCTATGTGGTGAACTCGATATAAAATAGGCAACTTCAAGCTGAATTGGAGAAAGTAAAAATTGATCTTGAAAAATATTTTAAGTGGACCTGGTCCTCAGATTGTGTCACTGCCATGTACTTCAATAATTATGGAAACAGGCAGGGAATCGGGTTCTGAAAGGATAAAACTCCTTACAACCCTCACAGCAAATACATCATGGTTCCTGATAACTGGCTTTGTACCCACTGTGGGAACAATGGGCACTTCAAAGAAAATTGTCAGGCCAGGGTTCAATCTATTAGGAAAAACAAAGTGTTTGCTGAAAAAGTGACTACTAAAGAGGGACCAGGTATTACTCGCAAAAATCGCACATTGCCTGCATGGACTAGAAAAGCTCTTATCCGCCCTTTTCTTCATTACAAAGGACCCAAACTAGTTTAGGTTCCTAAATCTAACCCATAATTTATATGTGCAGGGAACAGTGAGAGGAAGCGGGCTGCAATGGATCATGGACAGTGGATGCTCAAAGCACATGGCTGGAAATACCATAGATTTTCTCTCACTGAAAGTCCTGAAGGGAGGGAATGTACCCTTTGGAAATAAAAAAAGGGGGGTACATTCTCGGTGTCGAAAAGGTTGGAAAGTCTCTTTCACACTTAGTTGAGAACGTGTACTATGTGGATGGCCTGAAGTACAGTATCTTGAGTGTCTCTCAAATCTGTGATAAAGGGAACAAAGTAGAGTTCTTGTCTAACGTGTGCACATTTACTAATTTGGTAACTGGCGAAGTGGTCTTAGTAACCAAAAGATACAAGAATACCTACGTTACTGACTTTGATTCTCTACAAGCTGGTGATATGATCTACTTGAAGGCAGTTGATAATGATACAGAACTTTGGCATAAAAGATTGGGGCATGCAAGCTTCTCACTTCTGAATAAATTGATACAGAAGGACCTAGTTCGCGGTCTGCCAAATTCAAATTTCAAGGAGCACAGAGTGTGTGATGCATGTGCTAAGGGAAATATCTGATGTTTCAAATGGCAAGGCTGATATGATGAGTCAGATGAAGGAGACAGGTGAAGACAATGCAACATCCTCTTCCACTTCTCAAGAGGAACCTAGTACTTCAATTACTACCACTGAAGAAAGAGTTAGAGATACAGTGCAAGGCACTCCACAAGTAACAGAATAAGGAGTGCAGGGAAATCCATTGTAATGCAAGAGGAACTACATCAATTTGAAAAAAACAAGGTATGGCACCTGGTACCTAGACCTCAGACATAACCATCATAGCGACCAGGTGGGTATTCAGGAATAAGCTCGATGAACATGGAAATACTGTAAGGAACAAAGCAAGGCTTGCTTTCCAAGGATACAATCAGGAGGAAGGGATCGATTATGATGAGACTTTTGCCCCAGTAGCTCGCATGGAAGCTACTAGGATCCTTATTGCCTTTGTTTCACATATGGAATTCACCATATTCCAAATGGATGTGAAGAGTGCCTTCCTGAATGGTTTTCTCAAGAAAGAAGCCAATATCAAGCTACCTCCAGATTTTGAATGTCATGTACATCCTGAACATGTATTCAAATGATAAGACAGCAGAAGTAAATCAAGAAGCTGCTGAAGAGAATTGACATGGAGACATCAAAAATCATTGACAGTCCCATCGCCATAGTTACTTGTCTAAACATGGATAAACCTGGTTCCCCTATAAATCAGACCATGTATAAAGGTATCATAGGGTCACTTCTGTAGTAGACCAGATATTTTTTAGTGTGGGCCTGTGTGCCGGGTTTCAATCCAATCCAAAGAAATCTCATCTGAAAGTTGCCAAGAGAATCCTAAGATATCTTAAAGGGATGCAGGACCTGGTTCCCTACTATCCCTAAAGAGATAACATTGACTTAATAGGATATGATGATGCTAATTATGTTAAATATCTGCTGGATAGAAAAAACACATCTGGAACGGCACATTTTATGGGGTCATGCTTAATCTCATGGGGTGCAAGAAACAAATTGTGTGGCTCCTTCTATTGCTGAAGCTGAATACGTGGTTGCTGCTTCTTGTTGTGCTCAACTACTACAGATCAAGCAACATCTTGAAGACGGAGGACCATGTAGTAGACATCTTCACCAAGGCGCTGAGCAGTGAACACTTTGAAAGAAATCGTCTGGAGTTGGGGTTGATCAAGCTTAACAGAGGGACCTGGTCCCTCGATGATTGGCTATGGTAAGAAGGAAAGGTACAATGCTGAAAAGTGTTTTTCGGTAACATCTAACTTAAATCTATACTATTACAGGTATACACATATGGCAGTTTCGGGACAAAAACCAATAAGAGTGACTTCGCACTTCTAAGAGTCTTTACTCAAAATTTTCAAAAACCGTCAAGGAACCTGGTTCCTGTGACTTAGGTTAGTAGTCTCTTCAATACTTATATGTATTTTTAAGCTGCTGAAGTGTCATGTCATTAATTTGTTTCTGTCTTTCTCCTGCCTCTCCTCCTAACTTTTGAAGTCCAAAATGTTAAACCTTTTCTAAACTGACCTGCTTCCCCAAAAAGACACTTCTCTATCTTACACCCAAATAAAATCGATTTTTTTCTTCAAAACCAAAATCAACCTTGTCTTAAAATAATCCTTCTTTCCAAATATGCCAGAAGTGAATCAAACTCTCTCATTTTCCACAATCCTAACTCCATCAGAATCAAAATCCCAAGAATTCTTTGGTAGATTTTGATGGAAGTTTAACTAAAAGGGAACATGGTAGATCTAATATTCTAGAGCGTGAAGCTGAAATTGTTGCTAGGTTTGTAGAAGTCTTGAAGGATGGAGGAATTGGTGAACGTGCTGAAAAGAGGGGGAACTGACTGAGGTACCTGATCCTTCAAGTCCTTATTAAGATCTCAATTCTGATGATGATCTTTTTTCTCTAGAGTTTTGTGGTTAAACGAACCTCTGATCCAGTAAAAAGGATTGAGAAAGTAGGCTGATTGATGATGAAGTGGCGTGACCTGCTGATGTGGTGACTGTGGAAGAGAGAATGAAGTGGAAAAATCTCCATTTGTGAGAAAGAATTCAAAAAAATGGTGAAAACAAAGTTGGCAGAGAAAGATGCAGCAGATGATAAGGGTGAACAGATTGAGAAGAAGAAGAAGAGGGAGGCATGGACGCTCTGGGAAAGAAAGGGTAGTGTGAGTGAGGAACTTGGTTCCTTACAAAAGCAAAAGGTTGAGCCATCAGGTTTGGAGAAGTAGAAGACTATGAAGTTTCAAAAAGTGCTATTAGGCAGAGTGTTGACTCTGATATTGCTGAAAAAATGGAGGAACTTCTTGACATTGTTGAGTTCCAAAAATAGAATCACCTCTTTGTTTTTCCAAGTCCCAACGTTTATGAAGAAGAAGTAAAAACTTCTATGTTTTATGTGATACTCTGATGCTATATGTGCATGGGACTGAGTTTGTTCTTGATGATAAAAAGCTTGGGGAGATTCTTGGTGACCTGATTGATGGTTCAACCTACTCAGATAGGTTAAGAACCAGGTCCTCGTGGACCCTTGACAGAATACAATGCTAAGTTGAAGGGTGAGAATGAAAGATTGAGGAAACAGGATGAGGAACTGAGAGAGCAGATGATCATTGATCAACGGAGAGTGAATGAACGAATGGACAAGCTCATCAAGGCCTTAGCCCATTACTTTTCCTCTTGCCCAGCGATCCATGTCGTTCACTCCTTCTAAATTCCCTTGAATTTTTATCTTCTTTTGATCCCTATATTTGATGACATTGGTACTTTAGTTGTTTAAATTATCATATTATGTATTGTTGAAACTACTGTGCTTTTATTATAATCACTCCACTATGGGCAATCACTATATTTTGTGCAATGACACTCACTTGTTGTTCTTGTTATTGTTTATGTTGTGTTGCCCAAGTGGCATGAGTTAATGTTGCTAAACTTCTTTTTGGTTGTGCTTCTTCTATTAATAGTTTCGATGATGCCAAAAAGGGGAAGTTATATAGGTGTCAACATAGGGAGGAACAGAATCGCATTGCTATGTTGTGTTGTACATGAAAGATAGCTCTGCTTCGCAAGGGGAACATTGCTGATAATATGTTGATTATAGGTCTGATCCGCAGGGAAACGTGAGAAATCTGGTTCTCAAGAGGAATATTAATTTTGGGTTTGTCATCATCAAAAAGGGAAAAATTGCTCTAAGTTACACTATGTCATATTTTGATGATAACAAACGTTCTCAATGAACTGGGTACGGACCAGATGTGATCAGTGCATGTAAGGAATTTGATTCTCAAGGGGGAATAATTCTAGGTTTGTCATTCATCAAAAAGGGAGAAATTGATAAGTTATGGTACTTTGAGTTTTGATGATTTGCCAAACAGTCTTGAGGAACCAATTGTGATCACCTCCTTAGGTTTGGTTCTTATGGGGAATATGGCTGATTCGTAGGGGGAATAATGTGGAGATCTGGTTCTCGGGGAGGAATATCAATTCTAAGTTTGTCATCATCAAAAAGGGGGAAATTGATAGGTTACAAGTACCTTGGGCATAAGTACTTTATTTTATCAACGAGAGAAATAAGTATCGTGACAGGATAGGTGCAAGATAGCTATTTGGGATCCAACTCTAGTTCAATTCACTCTAATATTCTAATAATTCTCACGAATTCACTCGATGATTAGTTCAAACGTGTAGCCAAAACTTCACTCTCGATTAAATCTTAATTTCTACGAGGTGAACTAATATAAGAATAGTGAAAATATGCAATCATGCGTTAGTGGATTAGTCTTCATGAAAACGTCTCTTGAATATTCTCCTAACTTGATTTAATCAACAATTTAACAAGCTCTTTCGATTACTTAAAAGAATCATTGAATTAAACCAAACAAAATAATGCAAAGATAATCACCAATGTATTCCTCTTCCAATTAAATAAACTGGTGAATAAAGTTTCCAATAATTCAAAGCTCCATAAATGAATTCAAGCAAAGAACTAGAGTTAAAATCCATAAATATCAATCAAAATACCATATACATCAAATCCTATGGGAAACTACTCTATAATCGTGGAGAAAATCATCACAACTAAAATTAAAGAGTAAGAAAATATTAATCTAACGTTACTTTTATAGAGTGCATACAATGTTGTAGTGAGACTTGATAGGTTACAAGTACATTGTGCATAAGTACTTTACTTTATGTTTTGATGATCTAACAAACTTACCATCCAGAACCAGATAAGGAACCTGTTATACATTTACAAGACCTTGAGATCACAAAGTTCCAGGTTGGTATCCAGCGTGGTATATAACTCAACTCTTCAGAGTGGAAGGAACAGCTGAGGGAACAGGTCCCAACCAGTTCCCGAGGAGACTATATGAAGTCAACTCTCCAGCAGGAAAGTTGCAGCCTACACACGCTACTGCACAAGAATAGTGCAGCAGTCAACTTTCTGTTGAAGGCTTTTTACCTACCTTGCCTACATCATTTCAAGTGATGTTACACACGTATAAATACAATCAAGGAAGGTAAAACAACTGACTTCATGAGAGAACCAGATAAAGGACCTGAAGCATGCTTGGTACAATCATTCAAGTTAATTAACTCAAGATAATCTAGGCAGTGTACCTTTAGATTCACAAGAACCAGATTATGGACCTGATCCCTTGGTGTTCCCCTGACAGAAGTATAAGTCAACTATACAGTTGGAAAACAACTGCAAAAAGTGACTACCTACAATTGTACACGCAACACTGCAGCAGGCAGCGCAGCAGTCTTTTCCCATTAGGAAGAGGCATGTATTAACCAAGAATTGACATCACTATGGTGATGTCTTTTGTAGTATAAACCTGGTACAAGACACAAGACAGTTTCTCTAATACTTGCAAAATCAAAAGAAGATATTCTCTCAAGTGCTTGCCACAACCTCTCTCAAGAACAAAGCTGCTACAACCTCAAGGACCGGATCCAAGATTGAATATATCTTAAGTTCTTAGGTTTGTTGAGTCTTTGTTATTTGTTCTTCATTTGTAATTCCTATCTTGCTTTCTTAGAAGCTGTGTTTTAGGAAACCCAAAATCACAAACTCGCCAAGTTTGTGTTGTGACTAGAGTTAGTCATAAGTTAAGTCGTTGTAACTAGAGAGTGACAAAGTGGCTTGTGGTAAGAGTATCATAAGTTAGTTAAGTTAAAGTCATTGTAACTAGAGAGTGACAAAGTAGCTTGTGATGAGAGTAACACAAGTTAGTTAAAGTCTTTGTAACTAGAGAGTGACAAAGTAGCTTGTGGTGAGAGTACCACAAGTTAGTTGAGTTGAATTCTTTGTAATGGAGTCATTACAAAGTGGCTTGTAATAGGTGTTTACAAGTTAGAGAAGTTGAAAGTCTACAGGTATATGCCGTGGTTTTTGGCCCCTTGAATTGGGTTTTTTCCACATAAAATCCTCTGTGTTCTTTATTTATTGCCGAGCTACTGTGGGAACAATTAGAGAACCTGATTCCCTATACTAGTTGGTTTTACAGTCTCTTGCTTACATTGGGAACTGATAGAGAATCTGGTTCTCTATACAGTCTGGTGGACGCTTAGTTTCTAAGAAGACTCTTTTTACATGACCATTTCTTCTTCAAGTTACTATGATTAGATTGAAGCCTTCTTCCTTATTTCCTCGGCTAGTCTTTCATTGTAGTACTTAGGGAGGACCCTCTGACTCTTTAAAGTTGTGAGGTTATTACATCGTATACTCGACGAAATTTTTGATGTTCTTCATCGCCTATAATTATCCTTAGTTACTTACCTCCGCATTCTTGTGCTCGTAGGGTTGCTTCTAAACTGAAATTTTGACAACTTCCCCAGTTGGCACTTTCTCTTATTTCCATAGCACCTATACGGTAACTTACACTACTCAAATCCTATTTGAATATTTCTCAAGGATCATGATGTCATATTTGCGATACTGAATTCACTATGTTGGGTTTACTACGTTTATCTTGCATGATCTGCTGATTTATCTATGACCTCTTGTGTATCCATAACTAGGCTTTTCTTGAATCCACTATAGACTATTCGTAATTTTCATATCTATATTTTGCGTAACCCATCATGGGTTATGTCCTTTATCTTAACTTACCTCTTGTGATGGCTCCTTATGTATCAAGTATTTATTCCCACTTATTTATCAATATCATTTGGTGCGGAACCCTTACTTCCTCTTCCCGACGTCATGTTTACTTAATATTCTAAAGTCATATCATATTTGTAGGATCTGAATAAATGCAATCTCATTCCTTTCACCATTCTACCACATTCTTCCTTTACTATTCTAGAGTTAACTCTTCAACTTTGGCGTCTTTTCACATCTTTATGGACTCTTACTCGCCTTGTGATAACCCTTTTTGTAGCAGGAATAATTGAATTTCTTACGTATGAGGGTGACACCTAAAGTAACTAGCACACTTAGTCCATTAAGCTTAACTTTGCTGATGTCGCCCAAATTCTCGCCACTAATTGGGATTGTGAAGCGGTCGATACAATTATAATTACCCAACGTGAGTCGGGGTCGATTCCACAGAGAGCTTATATTGGATCAGGTATATATCTAGACTAAGTGTATGATGTGCCCAAAATGCACTTCAACATGTTTGGTTATTTCTTTCTACTTCTAATTTTTATGCTAATTTTTGTAATTGAAAAGCTAGAGAATGATATTTTTTGTGTTGTTGTTTTTCAAGTTTATAAAAGCTCTAGGGTCGTCACTTCCATCTAGGTGGTTACCGAATGGGTTGTGGGTTTTAGGTCAAGTTTGATTGATTGGGGTGTAATATAGCAATCACACGTAATTACTCACTCTATACCTCTCGGCAGTTAGAGCGGTTTTGCCCAATTTTTTCTCAAGTCCAAATGGGTATTTCACAAGACAAGTAATAAATGCTCAAGCCGGGTCTTACTATCTCTAGATTCAACCCTTTAATTGGGGCTATCAATTTTTTGAGTTCACCTCAATTCCTTGTTAGCCAAGTTTTCCTAGACTTGGTCTCTCTTTCTCAAGTAGTGACTAAGTCAATTAGGCATGAATCAATGTTTGCAACCATTAATTCTCAAATTCAAGCAAGAACTAGGCTAAATATCACTAACTCAATTACAAACAAGCCCTAAATTAAACACTCATTAGGTACCCACACTAGGGTTGGGTCACACCCTAGTTAAGAAATTAGCTACTCATAGAGGAAATTGATGAAACTAAAGAAGAAAATAAGATTAAACTCATAATAAATGATAAAGGGAAAAAATCCAATGTTAAAATGATAAACTATTACAAAGTTGCCCAAAGCAGTAAAGGAAAAATGGCTATCTACTTTCTGATGTTCAAACTTAACCTAAATTTGAACAAAACAACTATTTATACCTAGCTGAAATTATCGGAAAAAATTACCCCTGCAAAGGTTCTGCGGCCATACAATTTTGTGTGCGGTCCACACTTTGGTGTTGGCTTGACATGATGGACTTTTGCGGCCGCACAATTCTGGGTTGCGGTTGCATTTCTTCAGATTCTGCGGACCGCACATTTCTCAGGGTAGCCGCGCTTTTGATTCTGCAGCTGCACAATTCGGTGCGGTTCGCACTTCTTCATGGACCAAAATCACATCTCTATGACCTCATCTTCTGTGACCGCACTATAATTGTGCAGTCCGCACTTTGCATAGAAAATCTGATAGAGGAATCTTCATAGTCTGCGGCCGCACACAGTATTTTGCGGTCTGCACTTTGCTCTTTTTTGCTTTGTTTAGTCCTTGTCCAAAATTACTACTTCTTGAGTTGATTTTCATCTCTTTGGCTCGTTTTCTAATAATCCTGCAAGTAGTCACATTTTATCAGTTCTCGGAATACCTTTAAGCATTTTTGAGCTAAAACGCAAGTAAAAGAGTGCAAATAAGTAGCCAAAATCCCTACTTATCATTTGCTCACATTGCTCACTTTAGGAAGCCTCTTCCTAAATTACCTTTAAAGGTTATTCTTTTGTTGTCCATACTATTATTGCCGGAACGTGATCTCTGAAATTATCATGATGTCGATTATTATCAAATCATTTGGTCCCTAATTCATGTTCAGTTTATCTTATTCTCCAGCCCATTATGATTTCTATTACTCCGCAGTCTACTTTTCCTTCTAGTAATCACATTGGAATCACTAACTTATTTCTCGAAATGAGGATATGACTTTATGGCGTATACTCTTTTATTGTTTCAAGGCATGTCTCCTCTTGTCTTTCCTTCACTTGACTATAGACTCTGTCATCATGTCATATTTTGATTTATCACCCATATATCACAGCTTACTCATAATATTTCATTTGCTCTCTTCTTATTCTCCTGCTAATATTTCTGTCTATCACTTTATTCTAAAAATTTCAACAAAATGTTCTTTCACTTTTAACTTCCCTTGCTTCATCTCACTAGCTTTTCGGGACACCTAACATTCTCTCTTACTGGGGATAGGAGCCATACTAAGGTAAATATTTATGCCTTCTAGGATTTCCACTGCCTATTTTCTGAATTTTCTGAACATTCTAGTATTCATATCCGAATGTACTATTCTAGAGTGTATTTTAGGTATCTCACAAGGAGATTTATTACCACGTTTGTACTATCTTTCAGAAATGTCAGCTAATGTTAACAATTCACTCACCATTTTGGGTTATTCTAACCCCAGCTGGGTCTTGATATCCCATCCTACTCTTAAACAATATATGTTAGCTCCAATAGGGCATAACTAAGATGAGTGTGGCCAATTGTACATACCTCTGTTACTATTTAAGATAACTCAAAACGCTTATATTTCTCTGTCATAATTGTAAATACTGATAATCTTCACTAACTGGGTACTTCGTACCTTTCTTCGCCTTACTTCTTTTACTTGTTGAAAATTGTATCTACCTTCAGATTCTCTTATTGTTTTTTTACCATATGGATAGATAAATAATCATGCCTTAGGGCTCCTTATCAAGAAGCTTACACATCTTAGTACACACATGATCTGCTGAAGACCTCATATTTACTCATCATAAGCATGATACAAAATTGAGTTCCTTTGACTCAACTCTTCCACGGCTACATCTCTTACCAACTGTCTTTCTAGATGTAGGTAACATTGTATTACGAATAAAATAAAATTTAGGAGTTTAAATTCTTACAACTGAGCTCCACCACACGATCTAGAGTAAGAAGAAAGAGTGACAATCCTAAATGCCATGTAGCCTCCTGCTTATAAGTGTGGTGCACAACACATCCATAACCAAGACTCTACTAGACACGGCTTATAGACTCCCTAGGACAGAACTACTCTGATACCACTTTTTTATGGAGTGCATACAATGTTGTAGTGAGATTATTTTTACATGACCATTTCTTCTTCAAGTTACTATGCTTAGATTGAAGCCTTCTTCCTTATTTCCTCAGCTAGCCTTTTATTATAGTACTTAGGGAGGACCCTCTAACTGTTGTAAAGCTGGGAGCTTATTACATCGTATACTCGACGGAATTTTTGATATTCTTCCTCGCCTATAATTATCCTTAGTTACTTACCTTCGCATTCTTGTACTCGTAGGGTTGCTTCTGAACTGAAATTTTGACTACTTCCACAGTGGCACTTTCTTTTATTTTCATAGCACTTATACGATACCTTTAACTACTCAACTCATATTTGAATATTTCTTAAGGATCATGATGTCATATCTGCGATATAGAATTCACTATGTTGGGGTTCACTACGTTTATCTTGCATGATCTGCTGATTTTTCTATGACCTCCTATCTATCCATGACTAGGCTCTTCCTGAATCCACTACAGATTACTCGTTGGTCCGTTCTCATATCTAAATTCTGCGTAACCCCTCATGGGTTATGTCCTTTATCTTAACTTACCTCTCGTGTTGGCTCCTTATGTATCAAGTGTTTATTCTCACTTATTTATCAATATCATTTGGTGTGGAACCCTTACTGCCTCTCCCCGACGTCATGCTTATATAATGTTCTGGAGTTATATCATATATGTAGTATCTGAATAAATGCAATCCCATTCCTTTCGTCATTCTACCACATTCTTCCTTTACTATTGAAAAGGCATCTTTTCACATCTTTATGGACTCTCGCCTTGCGGTAACCCTTTCTGTACTAGGGATAATTGAATTTCTTACGCATGAGTGTCGCTCCCCCTTTTTTCCCTTCACGGAGGGGAGTCCGGGTTTTGACATTCCATGGGGTGTAATGACTCATTTCCTTTTGGGAATTGGGTACTTAAAGAGTCGCCACCTAACGGATTATGGTGCGTTAGGGCACCTAGAGCGATTAACTCATGTAACTAGTTTGCATTACCAGAGATTAGGATAAGGGCTCGAAGTAACCTCGAGGGGAAGGTGTTATGCACCCCTCTTGGTCCACAGCTGTGGGTCCCGACCGAACTTATATTTACAAATTAGTCCATACGAATAGTTGAATCAAATAAGTTGCAAGTAAAGCACGTTGGATAATTCAAGTAGTAAGATAAGGTTTAAATAAGTTGTAGAAGATAAAAGTTTTGAATAGAGAAAGGATTAGGTAAAGAGGGGTCCTAGGTTGTTTGTCCTATAGGATCACCCCACGCAATGTTCGGTAAACACTCCTCAACGAGGGGCTACACGTGACATTAACGCATAGTCATCATATCCCATATCTACATTTCCCATCCCCTATTGGTCATGCAAAGCGAGTGTTTGGTCACTGACTCCTATTGCATGCTGCTACCCGTCCCTTTTCTTAATAGTCCTGGAGGGAATTAGGACCTCTACCTATAGGTGGTTCTAGACGTACCCCTAAGGCTTTAAAGGCAAAAATCTAAGGCGACAATTAAAAAGCATTTAGGACTTCCACATAATTGAAGCAATTAAGAGGCTCACAATTCCTCCTCAAACAAACATACAGGCAGCACGACTCAAACACAAGTAAGGTATTTATTAATCAAAATCCTAAAGCAGGATTTCTAAGTGATTATGCAAAAATAGACCACTCTCAGATCCAGAAGTTATAACCTAGTAGTTGCCTAGAGACTCCTCTTTAAAAGCTTATCAGAATCAGAAAAGTTGAACGACAAAAACAGTTTCAGGGAAATGCAGATTTTGAAAATGCCCTAAAGCTTGCCTATATGCAGTATATTGTGTCTATATTAATGAAGAAACGAACAGGTTTTCAAAATAGACCCTTGTGATACCTATAGGCAGGATATTTAATGAGATTAAAGCAATTTTGAAAGAGCTAGTTTCAAGAAATGTCATTGCTTAATAAGACCAGTTTTAAGAAGATGAACTAGGCGTAATGACATTGATTTATCAGGCTAATTAGATTATCAGACATAATTGTGAATAGAAATCCCTATAGGCATGGTATCTAGGCGTATTACTGGTTTTAGTCAATTTGCAGTAACATATGAAATACTTATTAGAAATAAATCGGAATTAGATCCTATAGGCATGGTATCTATACTTTAATTGATTTAAGACACGATTGTTTCAAAAACTATGAACATGACTTCGAAAATGCAGAACCTTAAGAACATAATGTCTGCTTGATGCAAATGACATTGGAAGTGGAAACCTATAGGCAAGATGTCTATTATGCAAATGAAATCGGATTCAACAAGAGTAAAACCCTATGAACATGTTTTCTATAGAGTAACGCAGGCAGATTTGAAAGTAAAGCCCTAAGAGCAGGATTTCTACCCATATTACCCCATAAAGTACACATCTACCCACCCTTTTTACTAAATACCCCAAATATCTTTTTACAAATTATTACAGGCCAATAACTGAATTACATAAGTGAAATGAAAAATCAAGAAGCTATTCTATAGAGAGCCTGCAATCAGGCCAAAGTTTCCCAAATCCTCCAATGGTATTACAAGCCTCAATTTTATAGACAAATTAGAGTCTAGGTGCATCAAAGTTCCCTAAGGGTATCAAGGACCCCGGGCAATGCTTACACCTAGACTTAGTAACCAAGCATTGAACCAGTGCAGTGTGGAAAGGCCAGCCTTAGTATGCCAGAGTTCAGATGGTTCTCAAGAGGATCCCAAGGCAGTACACATACTAGAGGGGGCAGAACTTTTTAACTAAGAGTAAAGTGAAAGTGTAGGACACAGGTTGAAAGAAGTATGGTTTGAAAGCAACTAGCAAAGTAATAGAGGTTGTTTGAAAGAGGTTGGAGTAGTAAACAAAATCAAGCACTACACAGAATCCAAATGAACTCAGTAGTCACATAGGGGTCAAAGGGTTTGGGGATACACAAACATTTGACTGCAGACACATAACCCCAGCAAGGGGTCTTAGGACTGGTTCAGACATGCTTAGAGATAGTTGACACTGGCATAATCACAAACCAATCATGAGGAGCATATACATATAGAGGGGGATAAGGATTTGGGATTTCACAAAAATGGTAAGTACACAATAGGTAAAACAGTTGTCCAGACATGCTTTGAATCATATAAGGGAATACATTGATTTAAAGGGAGGGGAGTCATACTAGCATAATAATATAACCTAACTACAAACTTCAGAACAGAACCACAAGTAAAAGCAAGCTAGAAATAAAAGAAACTGAAACGAGAAGAGAAGCATGTTGTTATTGAGGTTTTAAATTAAACTAGGACATACCAGTGAAGATAGAAGTAAGCAGAATAAATAACCAAAGAGCACAAAGGATTAGCCTTGGCTTGCAACCGGCTAATAGTAGCAAATAGCACAAGAGAGGGGGAAGAACAGGGATTTTTAATAAGAGATGAGTTTTTGAAAAACCAAGTGTCCTTGTTGTTTGTAAAAAACTTAGAGTATTTATAGTTGAAAGTAGGTAGTGGAATAAGGTAAAAATCATAGTAGTATGCTAATTTAAGAACTCAGAATCAATCAATTAGAGAATCAAGGAAGCTCTCCCTTAAGTTAAGGGAATCAAGATCAAATGGCAGGAAGACGAATTAGTGCATGATTAAATAAGGAAGGAGTCAAGGTTCAGTAGGCATAAAGTAGTCAATTAGGACCAAATTCAGAAAGACCCAATTAAGGAAAGACTAAGTAAAACAAAGTACTATAGTAAATAAGGTAATGAAATCAGTCAATTTAAACAGACGAGTAGAATTCTAGGGCTTTGAAAGAAAATCTTTCAATTACCATCAATTAAGGAGAATCAGAATCAATCATGGGGAGTAATGATTCTGTCTTCTCAACATATAAATAGAGACGAATGAACAGGAGTAGCAAACAAACAAGGTCAGCTATATAGATAGAAAGAAACAAGAGATGAGCAAACACAATCATATAGAGGTGATATAAGTAGGCTAAAGATTCAGCAGAACATATGTGAGGCATGGTGAGAGATTAACAAGAATCAAGTAAACAGGCTAACACACAGAACCAAGGCAAAGAAAATCATGCTAACATACAGAACCAAGGCAAAGAAAATCATGCTAACACACAGAATCAAGGCAAAGAAAATCATGCTAACACACAAAAACAAAGTAAAAAAATCTTTAAAAATTAGATCTTTTAATAGAGTCGAGTTAAAAATCAGTAGGAACATAAAATCGGTCAAAATAAGCAAGAAAAATGGTTTAATCATGAAGAAGTCGGTTGGAATAGGTGTAGAAAGAACTCCGAGAAAACCCTAGTTTTTAAAGAAAGTAAAATGGTTTAAAAAATGAGGATCTTTCAGAAGAAGTTCAAAAATAGACAAATCATAGAAGGAAATAGGCTTAAAGCATGAAAATAACACAGATTTGAGAGATTCAGAAGAGGGTTAGGGCTTCAAAAGGAAACCAAAATAGAAATCGAAAGAACTTGTTGTAACTTCACAAATCGTAACACATATGGCGTGATTTTGCCCAAAATCACAACAGAGAAACCTCGAACAACAGAGTCGGAAACCCTAGGTCCAAATCGACATGGCCCAGGGCCCTTGAAGGCCTTAGAGATGATGAGCAAGGTGATGAGAGATCTATTGGAAGCTTGGGGTTGAAGGAGGTAGCCGGAGATGACTGGAGAAGGAGGGGATTGACGGAGTTTTAGGGTTAGGTTTGAGAGAGGAGAAAAGATGAGAGCATTTGAAGGCATCACCCTTGGAAAAATGACTTAGGGTTCGGGGTCGTTTGGAAATTAAAAAGGAAAGGAGGAATAAGGGTCGTTGATCTAAAAGATCAACGGCCAAGATTTATGATGGCTTGGGTCGGGTAGACGTGTATAGGGTCTGGGTTGGGTGATTGGGTGTGAAATTGGGCTTGAGAGGGGTCTGATTTAGGCTATAATTGAAAGCCATATTTGGCTATAATTTAAATAGCCAATTTTCCCCCTATTTAATTTATAAAAATAATAGGTAATTTATGAAAAATAATTTAAAGTGAAAAAATGATTTAAAATACATAATTGATATTTTAAAATTATGGGAACCAATTTTATGCATATAAAATATAATTATACCTTAAAATAGGCTAACATTGCAATTATATGTAATTTAGCTTAACAAATACTAAATGTAATTATAAAAATGCATAAAACTTATACTAGCTATATTTTGGCATGAGTATAGAAATTAAATAAATTAATTATCAAAACAATAATTTTGAAAATAATTATTGGGGATTTTATGGATAAAAGGGGAGAAAATAAATCAATTTAAACCCTTAAAATTATGAAAAAATAATAAAAGCCTTGTGCATGCTTATATATGCATATATATGCCATTTTAAAGGTATTTATGCATATTTAAAATATATAAAAAAAAAAATTGGATATCAACAATGAGGGTGACACCTAGTGTAACCGGCACAATTAGTCCCTTAAGCTTAACTTTGCTCACAATGCTCGTTTTAGGGAAGCCTCTTCCTGAATGACCTTTAAAAGTTATTCTTCTGTTGTCCATACTATTATCGCCGGAACACGATCTCTGAAATTCTCATGATGTCGATTATTGTCAAATCATTCGGTCCCTAATTCATGTTAAGTTTATTTTGTTCTCCAGCTCATATTGATTTCTATTACTTTGGGGTCTAGCTTTTCCTTCTAGTAATCACGTTGGAATCACTAACGTATTTCTCGAAATGAGGATATGACTTTATGGCTTATACTCTTTTATTGTTTCAAGGCATGTCTCCTCTTGTCTTTCTTTTACTTCACTATAGACTTTGTCATCATGTTATATTTTGATTTACCTTTATCACTCATATATCATAGCTTTCTCATAATACTTCATTTACTCTCTTCTTATTCTCCCGCTAATATTTTTGTCTATCACTTTATTCTGAAAATTTCAACAAAACGTTCTTTCACTTTTAACTTCCCTTGCTTCATAACATTAGCTCTTCGGTACGCCTTGTGAGCACGTGATTTTTGTTTCTCGGAAGCTATTCCAAAAGAAATCGAAAAATAAATAAAACAGGTTGCCTTCGGGTACAATTTTAAGAATTTGCGTGATATTTTGATAATTGTTTTGTCCGTAAATTCTTGCCTTGCTATAGTCAAAAAATACAAAAAAATACATGTAGCATGCATTTAGGAAAATGGGAATTAATCAACCGCTATCTGGTTTTTAAAAGCGAAAATCACAAAAATTTAAGTGTTTTATTCTATTTTGTTGTCATGGTAATTTTATTGAATGCTTAATTCGTGCGATAATTGTTGTTTGGTGTTAATTAATATTTATGTAGTCTAATTTCCGTTTTAGGAATTTTTTGGGTTTAATTATAAGAAGAAAATACCCGATTTGGGCCAAAAATGCAACCCAAATCCATGCCCAAAACAGCCAGACCCGGTCCAATTTGGTCAGACCCTGAGACGTCCCAAACGACGTCGTATCAACCTTCTTTAATCAAAATCGTTGGTTTAAATCAATCCAACGGCCAGGATTCCATCTCCATACCCATTCCAAACCCGACCTACTTACCCGGATAAACTCGGCCCTTCATTAAAACCAAACGACCCCATTTCTATACCAAACGACCCCGTCTTGTCCCTCACCAATTAATCTAAGCCGTTGAGATCATTTGATCTAACGGCTCAGATTAATTACCACACTCCGTATATAAGCCCCTCATCACACCCCACGCCCCCATCCGAACACCCCCCCTTCATCGTCCCAAACACAAACCCAAACCCTCGTTCCAAACCCTAGCCGCCCCTGTGCACTCTCACCATGAACCCGGCGGCAACGACGCCGGTGACCACCAAAGTAACACCTCTGATGCACCTCACCACCCTAAACACGGATCTGTTACCCCCTTGCCTCGAATCATTCTCTATCGTCTCGAATCTTCGTTTGAAGGTTCGAGCAAAACCCCGACCTATACCAACCCACCCCAGATCCACACCAGCCATTACCCTAGCCTCAATCGTGACCAAACCAAGCTTGGTTTGGTCCGAATCTACCCACAAATCCCAAAACCCCAAATCTGACTGTTCGAACCCTAAAACACAAGAATTTTTGGAATCCGGTCAGATTAAACGGAATGTTGGGGTCTAATAGACCTTAATCGAAGTGTTCTCGGTCGAGAACACCTCGATTAAGATCTGTTCGACCTCAAATGGGCAAATCCAGCTCGGGCCTGGGTCGTCTGTGTTTAAGCTTTTCAGAGTGAGTTCCTTTTTCTTTTTCTATTTTTGTTTGAGTGTTGTTTAAATTTGATAACGTGTTTAGTCAGTTCGTTTGTTATTTCTGATATTTTTCTTTCAATTGTTCTCCATCTTCGTAAGACCTTTTATTTTGTTGATTGTTATTCTATTTATAGTTGAATACGTGTAGTGATATACATATTTCAATTTGATTAATATCGTCGAGTCGATAATTCATATAGTCTCTCTGTGTCGTGCAAAGTTGTCAAAGACAGTTGATGCCTTATTTGTGTTGTTTGTTTGGTTGACTGTTTGTTCCATATTATGATTAGTGTAGTCGATTAAATAAATGATGTCGATTAGTTTCATAAGACTAAATGTACAAAGATTCTGATTTGTATAGCTTCATATGACTAATCGAATCATTATCGTTTAGTTGAGTGCTTGACATTATCTGTGAATGGATTGTAGCTGCACTATAATAGCTAGAGTTTAGTTTAGGGCAGCTTGAATTTGAACTTGCAGAAGTTCAAAATGTCCTACTGCTACAGTGGGATAATACAGTAATAATTGGGAGCTAACAGGGGTAGTTTGGGGTGGGAAAAGAGCAGAAATGAGTAGTTTAAGGTGAGCTGACAATAGGGTACTGAAATAGGATTATTAAACTAATGCAATAGTGGGGAACCAAACTTGGTAGCATGGGGGTAATTGAATATTGTCAGTTGCCCATACCATTGGGGCACAAAACACATGACAATGGGGAATAAAGAGGTATGGGCAGAGTTGAGGGCTGGGGGAAACGAGGCAGCCTGGGGCTGGCTTGTATTTAGCCTATAAATGGGCTCATTTAAGGTGGAGAAAGGGGTTAGACATCAGAGGTTAAAAAGGTTAGGAGATAAGAATTTAAGGTGAGAAAAATCAGATATTAAGGTGGAGGAAAAAGATTTCAGAGTTGAGAGGAAAGGAACAGGAGTGTTAAGGTTGTTTGACCCTCATTCCAGGTTAAGATTTACATCAAAGAGCTTCAACCTTATCTTTGCCTTTGAGTGTTTAACAAAAGATCAGAAATCACTGTTTCTTGCACCTGTCTGTGTGCTGTTTGTATTACTGGATTCTCAGTTTGGTAGTCCCCAGCTTTTCTATTATTTGAGTACTGTTCCATTGGGCTACTCCTGGGATTCTACTTTAGTTTTAAAAATCTGTCGCTACTAGTTATTCCTATTGGCTTCTTTGGGTTGTTGCTGTTTGGGTTGGCCTGAAATTGTGGTTGGATTTTCTTCTAAGTTTACTGCTGGGTTTGTTTGGTTGCTGAGTGTTGCTTGTGTTGTTGCTGCACTGCTGCTATCACTACTGACATCTTTTCCTACTGTATCTTTGTTCTCCTACCAGGTACACAGTTCGAATCTGGTCATTGTAGTTTTTTTTTTGGAAATGGAGATGAAATGAAACATTTGCTCAATCTCTCCTGGAATTCTATTTGTTTGAATTATGTCGCGTCAACAGTTAAATAGGCATCCAATGTATTAGTTTAATGTAATTCGAATGCTGATAAACTCTAGACTGCTTTTAGCTTGAGAACCTTTGAATCCATTCAATGTTTCCTAGAAGAATGTGGCTTCTGTGATTAACATGTTTAATTATGTGTAGTTCGTATATCTAGAGTAGTTGTGGGATTCCAGTAAGCTTTCATATGAGCTTAACTGGACTGTGTTTGAATTGTTTCAATCTGTGATCACCTAGCTATAACTCTTATATAGTGAGCACTTGTTTAGTTAGTGCTCATTTCTGTTTTTTTTTTAAAAAAGAAGGAAAAAAGAAGGCAGTAGATACATCTCATTTTTTGGAAATAATATACGTTTTGTATGCGGAAAATCCACTTCATTTCCGACCCTTTTAAATGAAATTAGCGCCCATGTCTGAGTAGTGAAGTTTTTTTTGTGCAATTCGTTTATGGGTTTGCCATAGGTTCAAATCGCTCATCTCATTCTAAATGAAGCCTGTTTCGTGTTAAATAACTTGTGAAAGGTGTCCCGTTTTATTCATTCAGTTATTGGGCCTGGTTAATTGAAATTGAATTATAGGATCTAGGCCCTCTCACATATGACAATTAATCAGGACTGGCTTTTATTTTAGAGACAAGTTAAGTAGAAAATTATAGATTGCTTTAGGGCTAGCCTTTAAATAATAGATGAGACGAGCCTCGCCAAATATAATGCAAAATTGCGGGGCCCTCGGCTAATGTTTATAAATACTTAGAGTTCGGGATGGACTGTTTAGTGAATTTCACTGCCTTCCCCAAAGACAATAACGCGTTAGACTCTTTAGGAGCGATTTAATAATCTTACCTTCTTAAACTCGGGTGTGCATTTCATGCGACCCAAATCCAAATCCCAAAACATTGAATAAAAATGCGTCCCGAATTGCGGGTGCATTTCATGTGACGCAATCCAAAGACATGTTTTAAACGATGTTCACATTCCTTTAAAAATGTAATAAAAGCGGTAAAGAGTTAAAATTTGCACATGAGCTCATAATTGTATAAAATCAGATAAACAAGCCGAATATGACAGTTGAGCGACCGTGCTAGAACCACGGAACTCGGGAATGCCTAACACCTTCTCCCGGGTTAACAGAATTCCTTATCCAGATTTCTGGTTCGCGGACTGTAATACAGAGTCATTCTTTTCCTCGATTCGGGATTAAATTGGTGACTTGGGATACCCTAAATCTCCCAAGTGGCGACTCTGAAATAAACAAACAAATCCCGCTTCGATTGTCCTTTAATTGGAAAAACTCCTTCACCCCTCGCGGGGGGCGGAAAAAGGAGGTGTGGCAATCCTAACATTCTCTCTTTACTAGGGATGGGAGTCATACTAAGGTAAATATTTATGCCTTCTAGGATTTTCACTGCCTATTTTTTGAATTTTTTGGACATTCTAGTATTTATATCTGAATGTACTATTTTAGAGTGCACTATTCTGGTTATCTCACGACAGCCTTTCCGTCTCATTTACCTATGATACGAAAGATACGTTACGTTGATACTTGGTTGAGTAAGGTACCGTGTGCCCGTCGCAGCCCATCGGTTTGGGTCGTGACTAGGAGTGTTCATAAAACCCTGAAAACCCGAACCAAACCGACCAAAAAAATCGATACTTTTTAGGTTTGGTTTTGAATTTTAAAAACCGATCAAATTTAGTTTGGTCTTGATTTTAATAAAAAAAATAACCAAAAAAATCGAACCAAACCGACTATAGAAGTAGTTATTTAAATTTATTATTACACCTATATATATGTATATTTTTATATAAAGTTTCTAAAATGTTATGGTACATATTAATCATTTATATTTTAAGTCTATTTCTTTGCTATTATAATAATCTAATTCATTGCTTTTACATTCTAGTTTGATTAGTTGTTTGCTTTTGCTAAGTACAAGAATTATTACATATTAAAAATAATTGATTTTTAATTGAGTACTTAAACTATTCATTACTATTTGATTTAATTATCATCAATATATCATGGTAAATGATAAATTTCTCAAAGAGCAATTGGTTTGATAGTGTTATATTGAAAATGTAGTCGCCGGAATATGTATTTGGTAGTGTATATCTCATAATTAAGAAAAACAACCCGATAAATAACCGAAAAAACTGAAAAACCTATAAAAACCGACAAAACCCGAATCGCTAAAAACCTACTTAATTGGTTTGGTTTGGTTCCAACATTTTAAGAACCGACTTATTTGGATTGGTTTCGTTTTAGAGAAAAACTAATCCAAACCGAATCATGAACACCCCTAGTCATGACAGTTACAATCCAAGTCCCGTATTGAATTGACGGAAATATGATAAAATATTGTATCTTGAAGCCTCCAATGCTCTCCAAAAGCTTCCAAGGTCCAAAGTCCCTTCAAAAACATATTTTTTGGTGTATCTATACCATGTAGGAGCGGGCTTGAATGAAACTACCCTTTCCAAGCTGAAACAGAAAAATACTTTGTAAAAATTGCACAGGCGTGGACGCGTCCTCCACTCGGTGTGCCAGCGGAGAAGTTCAGAGAGCGATTTATGACGGACAGCAGCAGAATACACCGCGGCCCCGCCCCATGCACCGTCCCATGCGGCGCCAGTCCCCCCCCCCCCCCCGCACACACACACACACATGTGGTAGTGGAGAAGTTCAGAGAGCGGTTGATGACGGACAGCAGCAGAATACATTGTCGTGCCGCACCATGCGGCTCGGCTGTGTAAATTCTCCGATCCACAGTAAATTAGTTTCTTCAGTTTTTGATATCCAGACTCAGTCCTCGACCCCCGAAGGTGAATCCGGTTTATTTCTTTGGGCACTTTTACTTAGGCTTCAAAGCTCCAACTTGTTCGATTTAGCTCCAAATTATCTAAATAGCTCGGAATCATTTCGTGCAAGGCATAAAACACGTAATAAGAGCAAATCACTATCATTTAAGCTCAAACACACATAAAATACAGTGGTTAGAATGCAAAACGCGGCTAAAACACAGATTTCTTGCCAACCATCAACACCCATCTATTTAGAACATGGAATAGATTTGAAAATTAATAATAAATGATTTCATATTTTTCTAAAACATCAAATATATTAAAACAAATTTAGTTTGCTGTAATTACAACAGTATAACATTTTGAACGAGGAGCTGTATTCACTATCAAGAGGATACAATCATGAATTTATGACTCGGTCAAGCAGTAGTACCTTAGTGTAAAAATACAAAAAAGCGTTACCCAATAGTTCGTCTTGTTTACACTTACATTGTGAACTATTCCTGCAAGAAAATGTTTAAACAATATAAATTGTGAAAATGTAGTACTGACAATAAGATTCATTAAACCTCAAAGAGTAAATGCAGATCTATTAAATCCATGCACATATACAAACCTATAGATACACACAAACAAAGCCGTGAGTTGCAAGTAACAAATATAGAGAGAGAAAGATAGCGCGGCCATTGTTTCAGCTTTTAGAGAGAGAAAGCTGGGACCACACTCAATGCCCTTACGAATGACGCCATATGACGATAACCCAATCAAAAGTGTACTCATTACGTTTCAGATCAATCATTCAATCACTTCTCCCCAATTCCCTATAAATTCCTCTTCTTCTCCTTCCCTTTCTCCTAATCTCTGTTCAATTTCCTCTTTCCAATACCCAAAACCCCTTTCGGATACAACTCCATTTCCATTTCCATTTCCATTTCTCTCAATGGCTGAAGAATTTCAAGAATATGAAATTATTTTTCAGGAAAATGCAGGACGTGAAGAGGTTCGAGAATT
The DNA here is from genome assembly GCF_000393655.2 of Nicotiana sylvestris. Classification (NCBI taxonomy): domain Eukaryota; kingdom Viridiplantae; phylum Streptophyta; class Magnoliopsida; order Solanales; family Solanaceae; genus Nicotiana; species Nicotiana sylvestris. The sequence continues at coordinate 47,995,444 of NC_091058.1, forward strand.
AGCTGATGATGATGAAGAGTATGACTTCCAAATTCGTCGTAATAACAAGGTATCTAGAATAAAGAAACTGAAGCGGAATTCTAATTCGGTTCCAGTTAATATTCCCGACAGAAATTCATGGTTCAAGTACGTGGAGAAACAGTCGGATTTTTTTGAAGACGAGTACAGAGATGACGAAGAAATGGTGCCGCCGCATGTGATAACTGGCCGGAGAATAGCCGGAAAAATGACGTCATTCTCCGTTTGTACTGGATATGGAAGGACTCTTAAGGGAAGGGATTTGAGTCAAGTTAGGAATTCAATTCTTAGGATGACTGGTTTTCTGGAAACGTAACTTTAGAGTTCAGTCTTTTCACATTAGAAGCAGAGGAAATTAAAAGTCAACAAAAGAAACAAAAAGAGAAAAAAGATATTTTTCCTTTTGTATTTCCCATTTGTGGAATTCCTATTCCTATTCCATTTCTCATCATTGTAATTTTAGACAACAAAAATTATATGAATTTCCAAATGAATTCATCATTTCCTCAAAGAAAGAAAGGAAATGTGAGTTCAAATTTTGATAATTTATTTTACTTCGAATATTGGAATTGTGTTTGGTGTGGAAATTAATAGTTGATATATGATGAATTGTGTAAACCAAGGTTGTTAGTTGTGAGTAGATTTCTGTTAAGATGCTGTGGTTGGAAATTATGTTATGCCAGTGATTACACACTGTTTATGTTTCCTTTGAGTTTTCTCATTTCTGTCCGAACCTCAGACAAAGCCCAGCACAACCAGCTGGTCTTAAATTGTGACAGAGCTTTTTTTCTTTTAGAAAAATAAACAATTAATAATTATGATTTGTACTGGAATAAAAATATGAAAATAGATTCTTTATAGTACACATATATTTTTAATAATTTCAATATGAGGTTGTATTAGTAGTTTGAATATATGAAGAAAACTAAACGATATTACATACTGTACTATCAAGAAGTTTGCTTTGTCTGATTGGTTCTGATCAGTTGTTTGTACAGCGTCAAAATTTAAAAGTCATTTTTTAATAAAAGTCCCACTAAAAGGCTTGTGTGCCTCCGCTATGAAAGAAAGAAAAATGAGTTTAAAAATAATATATTACGTTACAATCTAATAGATCAATAATTCTCTTTTTCAAAGGCCACATTAGTGGGATAAATGAGTTTCAAACCACTTTAAACCAAAAGTCTTGAATTTGAGTGGTGTAATGGAGAAACCGCTATTAGCAGAGTGTTAATTCCCCTTAAAGGAAGACCTACATAATGTGAATATGGATAGTTGAGCCAATGAGTTTTGAATATTAAATGGTTATATCAAATAATTATCTGTATTGACTTTTAGATGACTAAATAGTGCGAAAAACATTATGATACAAGTGTATATAAACTCGTTTTTTTAATTTATACTACTTTTGCAAATTAATTTAGATGATCACATTTCTATTCTACGTTGGTGTTTAATCCGTTACCCAATAAAGTTACTTTAATTTCGACACAGAAAGTCCTATTCGACATGTCATATATATCCCTTATCTTTCCATTACTATTTCTTAATCTTGAAGGTGTTTTGCCTTTAATAATCTTGACTTAATATCCATGTCAGGACGGCAGAAGGCCAACATGTTTTCATGAACAAAGTCATAAAAAGTTTATCCAAGTGTTAAGCAACAGTAGTAGATTAGGTTTATAGGGAGAATATTTCCCTTAATTTCTACATGTGACAACCTGACATAAAATAATATACATAGCCAGGTTCGGGGTAAAGAAAAGGAATGGAGGTGTTTTGCCAGATAGATCTTTGCACCACTATTAATAAGTTACTGATCAATTCTTCCATTAATAATATTATAGGATTCTCAATTAAAGCACCAAGTAGATAATATAGAATTTTTAATTAGTGTACGTAGTTTCTTGCAAAACAAGACAAGATAATAAATAGTCATAATTTATCTTAATTAATAATTTTATAAAATAGAAGTCAATAGCAATATGATTTGGATCACTAAATCTGATTGGTGTTTGAGAAGATGCTGAATTTTGGGATTGTTCTATGGTCATTCTATAGCTGCATTAGATGTCAATCCTAAATTTCAGCACAAATATCTAAATCGATATCCGGTTGCTCTTTTCCGATTTGCTATACATTATTTCTCTGTTTGGGTCATACACCATGTTTGGCCAAGCTTCGCCTAAAGTACTTTTTTTGTCAAAAAGTATTTTTTGAAAAAAAATATAAGGTGTTTAGCTAAAATGAGAAAGTACTTATGAGCAGTAACAAAAGTAATTTTTCTGCTTCCGGAGAGAAACTATAAATTCTAACTTCTTCCAAAAAGAAAAAACAATAGCAAAAAATTAATTTATTCAAGATAAAAATAACATTACAATAAATTTATATTTTTCAAATTATTCTTCACTAATTTAATTTATTTTTTCTTTTTATTTCCACTATATATTTATTCTCTTTTTAATTTAATCATATTTTTATTCTCCTTCTCCTATTCCTAAGAGTAGATTTTAAATTTATATTAAATGTGTATTTTGAAATATTTAAATTATCATGTAAATAATAAGTAATACCAAACACTCAATATTATTGCTTTGGAATAACTATATTTTATATTAATTAAAAATTTTAATTTATTTTTTTTACTTTACATTTTATATTTTAATTAAAAAAAGTCTAATAAATAGTTAAATGTATTTTGCTTTTCTAAGTAATGCTAATCGCAAATTAAACATTTACTGTCCTTTTTTGTAATTTGATATTTAAAAGTGCTTTTTTAAATGATTGGTCAAACACAATGAGCTTGCAAAAAGCATTACTCAAACGAATTGGTCAAATACAAACTGCTATTTTGCAAAAGTACATTTTCAAAAAGTACTTTTGAATAAAAGCGTTTTTTAAAATAAACAGTTTTTGACAACCGCCAAACGGGCTCTAGTGTCATGATATACTTTTGAAGCTAAAAAGATTCCCGTTGGAGGCTGTTATGATAAAACCAAACAATTTTTTTTGACATTAAAATTTCACTAATTTAATTAATTCAAATTCTTGTTAAACTATGTAAATACTAGTAATTGAATATATTGAATGGTTGTCAAAGGGATTCGCCTATCCTCCTTGCCTGTCATTTTAAAATACCAATCAATAGGTAAGACCTCAACAAGCATTTCTGAAATTTATCTAATTTTATTTTACAACATATTATTTAAAATGACAATCTAGTCTAGTTAAAGGGACTATGGAACAATTTGTTTTTCTCTTTTTCTTTTTTTATGGCTGGAGTTATTATGAAAGAAGTAATCCTAAAAGGTTTGACGAAGAAAACCTGATTGGGTTAAACTAGGAAATTGTTAAATCCAAACCCCTTACGTAACTGTTGGAGTTGTAATCCTTAATCCTTATCACTAATCTGTTTCCTAATGACAATAGATCAGTGTATTATCCTGTCCTGTGATAGTTGTAACAATTTTATAAGGAAATTAACAAGGAAAAATAATTCGGATTGATGAATCATCAAAAACCAAAAATAAATGGCAGTAAAAACAGAAATTGACAGGGAAATATTTTGCCACATGCACAATGATGAGCTAACTCTGCCTGAAAAATACAGACACGTCTATTTCACATACCGTATGACGTGGTCTAAATCATAGCCAGATATTCTCTTGAGGTCATCACTTATTTTTCATGTTTTTTATGTTCTCGTTTAATTTAAAATTCTAGTTAAATAAATATATATACCTACCAAAAGGAGAATTAATATAAGGAGTTCCATTTCCATTATAAGTATTGCTCGGAGACAGTTGGTTCCCTTATTGGAATTTTCTGTGCTCGAAACTTCCAATTGAAGAAGAAAAAGAATTGTTATCATTTTAATAAAATAAAATTTGACAAGTGTCCAGATTTTCCTTTCAAAAGAATATTGTAATACATTTTAAAAGAAATTTTATAATAGTTGTGATGACACAATCAAATCTAATTAAAGATAAGAATTCATCCGCAAGAAGTTTATATTTAAAAATTGAATGGTTGTTAGGAAGCAAATGCATGTTCTGATACTTGGCAACTTTCTGAATTCTGTGGATAGCTCAATTCTCTAAATAATTTCAGTTCGTTTGACATGTAATATTCCACAGTTCAGTTTATTGTAGTTTGAGAGCAACTTATATATTTTTTATGTCTTACCTATTGTAGAGAGTTAATTCAAAGTTTAGAGCAAAGATCGGTTCGTCAAAAGCAAAGGCAATAAAACATCAGCAATTGCCGAAGGCAGCCTCAAAACAAGTCAATTTAATATACCATTCTAGCTATTCAATTATTTATGTTTAAAAAGGTCAGGCAGAAAATAGGGTTTCATTTTCATTTAATTTGAGAGACTTGTGTTTTTCTCTTTTTAAAAAATAAAATAAATGTTGGAGTTACATAGTATATGCAGAAGTTTGAAGTGTATTTATTTGTATTAGGGTTAGCAGCCCACACTCTGCCAGGTCAGCCCACATAATTAGCATTAGCTCTTTACATTTTTACCCTTGTATATAAAATTACAAAACTCCAGAACCTTCAGTAGCGAAGGAATTCATTTTTACTGTTATTCTTTGTTCCTTTTTCTCTCAAGCCCTAATGTACAATTTCTTCTTTGATTTCTGGTACAAATCGAAGCTTTACATGGTATCAGAGCCCGGAATATTGGAGATCTTCATCTCTCGAGTCGATCGATGGTACCCTCGTCCAATTCCATTCATGGTCTGATTTTCGTCGGGATTCACTCACATCGTCGATTTCCTGGTTTCCGGCGAAGATTTGTTGGTTTCACAGTGATTTTCTTCCACTTTGTTAAGCTCTCACTCCGATTGTCAGTGTATTTTGTCGAAATTCTCTGGTTTCGAGAGAAGGTTTTGAAACTAGGGTTTTTAAGGTCGTTCTTCTCCGGTTGCGAAGAAGGTTGGTAAACATATTTTATTTTTTTACTGCTTCTGCTGGTTATTGAGCATTGTTGGTTGAAGTTAAACCTTGTGGTATATTTCTGTTAATTTTCACGGTATATTTCTGCCGGTGTTGCTCCGTCTAGTTTCAGTCATGACTAACGGGTCTAGTAGTACTACTGTTGATTCTGAATTTACGCCACGTGCTTCTAGTCCATTATTCCTTCATTCATCTGATATACCTGGGATGTCTGTAGTTGTTGTTCCTTTTTTTGGATGTGGTTTTGGTGGGTGGAGAAGGAGCATTATTGTATCTTTGTCGGCTAGGAATAAAATTGCTTTCATTGATGGTAGTTTTCCTAAGCCGGCTGCTAGTTCCCCTGAGTCTAAACAGTGGGACAGATGTAACAACATGGTTATATCTTGGCTAACCAGCTCACTCACACCTGAGATTACTGAAAGTGTCCAATATTCTGACACTGTTGAAAGCATCTGGAAGCAGTTGAACAATAGGTATGGAACTATTAATGGAACAAAGAAATCTGAAATTAAAAAAGAATTGGCTTCTACATGTCAGGGACCTCTTGATATAGCTTCTTATTTCAACAAGTTAAAGAAATTATGGGGATGAATTGGGGACTATGGGTTCAAATCATGCAAATACATGCACTTGTGTTGCACAGGAGGGTTTGTTGAGGGAAGATGAAGAAAATAAAGTTCACCAATTTTTAATGGGCCTGAATGAAACTTATATAACTATCAGAAGCAACATCCTCATGATGAATCCACACCCTTCACTTGATAATGTGTATAACATTCTTTTACAAGATGAAAAGTAGAGACAAGTGACTCCCAATACTCATTTCACACCTGACCTGGCATCTTTCAATGCAGATGCAACTACACCTACTAGGTTTCCTCCTCATTTTCAGCCCCAAAGGTAGTACACTCAAAAGGTTAATTTTGACTCACCTAATCAGAGGCTTGTTTCTAATCAGAACAAAGACTTATTCTGCAAGTAATGCAAAAAGAGTGGTCATACAATTGATAAGTGTTATAAATTGATTGGATTTCCACAAGGTTACAAGTTTACCAAGGGCAGAAGGTTTGGCACTGCTGCAAATGTTGAGTCTTCTGAAAACTTTAATTCTGCAAATATTGGTTCCAATGGTCCAGTTTCTGGTATACCTGGTCTTACTATGGAGCAGTATTCCCAACTCTTGAGTTTTCTACAACAATCTAGTCTTATTGATTCCAGTCCTCAACCCAACTTTGAGGGGTTTGCTAACTTTGCTGGTAGTAATCTTTCTTTGTCTGAGCTTAATGGTGTTGCTGCTTATTCTGCTTGCATGTTAACTAGTGTAGCTAGATTGTTTGGATAATAGATTTTGGAGCAACTGATCACATGACCTCTGCTAAAGAACTTCTTTTTAACATTACTCCAATTCCTGTTCCCTACTTAGTCGGTCTACCTAATGGATACAAAGTAAAAGTCACATGCACAGGGTCACTCACTCTGAATTCTTCATTTGTCTTGCACAAAGTGCTTTACATACCTACTTTCAAGTACAATCTCATCTCTGTGCATAGGTTGATTCAACAATTTTATAGCATAGTCATATTTACTTCTTGTTCCTACTTGATATAGGACCTTTCCAGGAAGAAGCTTCTGGTTCTTGATAGACTGGACCAAGGGCTATACAAACTTCATCACCTTTCCAGTTCATCCCCTTCTGCTTCTATTTTGAATAATGTTATCCAGAATGTATCTAGTTCATCCCCTTCTGATTCTGTTTTGAATAATGTTGTTCAGAATGAAACTAGCTCATCTTTGAATACTTCTGTCTGTAGCCTAAATGAAAGTGTGATTCCCTCTGTTTCATCTGTTCATTCTGTACAACATGTGAATAATCTTGATATGATTTGGCATAATAGAATGGGACATCTTCCTTTTGCAAAATTGAAGTGTATACCTTCTGTTTCCTCTGATTTGTCTACTAAACAGCCTTTTACTTGTTCTATCTGTCCTTTGGCCAGACAAGCTAGATTGCCTTTTCCCGATTCTACTTCTCTGTTTCAACTCATTCACATTGATACATGGGGGCCTTATCATACCCAAAATTATTCTGGTGTTAAATATTTGTTGACAATTGTAGATGATTTTAGTAGGGCCACTTGGACAGATTTAATGAGTTCCAAGAGCAATGCTTTTACTTTACTTAAAGCTTTTACTGCCATGGTCAAAACACAATTTAATCTTTCTGTTCAAACAATCAGAAGTGATAATGCCTTGGAGCTTGGTTTTTCAAACTTAGCCTGCCAATTTTTTTTCTGATAATGGGATCCTGCACCAAACTATATGCCCTCATACACCACAACAGAATGGGGTTGTTGAAAGGAAACGTAGACACTTGCTGGAAACATCAAGAGCTCTATTGTTCCAATCCAAACTTCCAACAAAATTTTTGGGGGGATTGTGTTTTAACAGCCACTTATCTTATAAATAGATTTCCTTCCTCTGTTTTATCTAACAATTCCCCATATAAAATTCTTTATGGCAAAGCACCCTCTTATAGTCATTTAAAAACTTTTGGTTGCCTTTGTTATGCAAGTGTGCCCAAGTGTCATAAGGATAAATTTCAACCTAGGGTTGTCCCTGTGTCTTTATTGGTTACCCTTTTGGCAAAAAAGGCTACAAGCTTTACAATCTTAAGAATAAGTCTACTTTTGTTTCCAGAGATGGCCTCTTTCATGAGTCTATTTTTCCCCTCCATCTCCATTATTCTTCCCCTCTCTCTCTCATTCCTCTCCTTTTCCTCCTGGTTTCCTTTCTTGTCTTGATGAATCTAACTCTAATTTTTCCTCTAATCCTCCTTTTTCTCCTTCTTCTTTCTTTCCTCTTCCATCTGTCACTTCTTCTCCTACTTCCGTTTCACCAACTCTTGTTTCACCTCTCCCTGCAGTCAGAAAGTCTACTAGAAGTCATCATCTCCCTTCTCATCTTCAAAACTATGTAGTTTAACTTCCCCCTTCTATTTCTTGCTCCTCTACTACCTCCACTTCTGTTGCTCAACATGCAGTAGTTGAGCCTCACTCTTATGCTCAGGCTGCTGCCAATCCAGCTTGGCAAGAAGCCATGAGGAAAGAGTTTGAGGCATTAGAAGCTAATGGGACTTGGGATATTGTGGAACTACCCAAAGGTAAGAAGCCAATTGGTTGTAAATGGATGTGCAAAATCAAATATAAAGCTGATGGTCGTTTGGAAAGATACAAAGCTAGGCTAGTCGTACGGGGAGATACACAAATAGAGGGTATTGATTTTCATGAAACTTTTTCTCTTGTCGACAAAATGTGTACTATTCGATGTCTTATAGCTTATACCGTTAAACAGAAATGGTCTTTATTACAATTGGATGTCAATAATGCCTTTTTACATGGTGATTTGATGAAGAGGTGTACATGAAACTCCCCCCAGGGCTATCTGTTGCTTCTGACTCTCCGTTCATATTTTGGTTTGTAAATTGAATAAATGTTTGTATGGTTTGCGTCAGGCTTCTCGCCAATGGTATGATAAATTGTCTCATGCCCTTTGTTCTAGAGGTTATAGCCATTCTTTAAATGATTACTCCTTGTTTATGAAGAAATCACCTCAGTCTACTATGTTTCTCGCTATATATATAGATGATATCATTCTAATAGGGGATGATATGCTTGAAATAGTTGCCTTGAAAAGTTTTCTGGATGACCAATTTCAAATAAAGGATCTTGGGCTTCTCCATTATTTCTTAGGTATTCAGATTCATTATCATTCTTTTGGTGTCCTTTTGCATCAACAAAAGTTCATTTCTGATTTACTTGCTGATTTTGACTGTTCTGATGTCTCTTCTGTTGTATGTCCATTGGATTTGAATGATAAGTTACATTCTGATGTTGGTGACCTTCTGCCCAGACTTGACGCATATCGCAACCTCATAGGGAAACTTAATTTTCTTACCCATACTCGCCCTGACATTTGCTTCGTTGTCCAACACCTTAGTCAGTTTCTCCAAACACCTAGAGTCCCTCACATAGTTGCTATTTTACATGTGTTACGCTACTTAAAGGGGACTTCTGATGTTGGTCTATTTCTTAATGATTCTGCTGATTGTTCTTTGGTTGGCTACTGTGATAGTGATTGGGCTGCTTGCCCTGATTCTCGTCATTCTGTTAGTGGTTTTTGTGTGTTCCTGGGTGGTAGTCTTATTAGTTGGAAGTCCAAGAAACAGCATATGTTCTCTTTATCCTCCGCTGAGGCTGAATATAGGGCCATGAGCAAAGTTGTTGCTGAGTTGTCTTGGCTGGTCTGTTTGTTGTCCGACTTGGGCTTACAAGTCTCCACTCCTCTCTCTGTTTTCTGTGACAATCAAGCTGCCATTCACATAGCCAAGAACCCTGTTTTCCACGAGCGCACCAAGCATATAGAGGTTGACTGTCACTTTATCCGAACAAAGTTGGCTGATTGTTTGATCTCTTTACATCATGTTTCTACTAATTTCCAGTTGGCTGACATTTTTACCAAGTGCTTGCCAGGTGGAGTTCATCATTCTTTGGCTGCCAAGTTGGGTGTGTGCCCACCCTCCAACTTGAGGGGGAGGGTGTTGGAGTTACATAGTATATGCAGAAGTTTGAAGTGTATTTATTTGTATTGGGCTTAGCAGCCCACATTACTTAGCAACCCACACTCTGTCGGGTCAGCCCACATAATTAGCATTAGCTCTTTACATTTTTACCCTTGTATATAAAATACAAAACTCCAGAACCTTCAGTAGCGAAGGAATTCATTTTTACTGTTCTTCTTTGTTCCTTCTTCTCTCAAGCCCTAATGTACATTTTCTTCTTTGATTTCTAGTACAAATCGAAGCTTTACAATAAAAGAACAAAGATTGTCTAATTGACTTGCATACATGTCGTCAAGAATAGTTTGAACCCTTTTTCTTTTCCTTGTTTTCTATCCCGATTAATCTGGATGCGAGCTAAGTAAGGCCTATTAAAAAGGGAATCGCTCCCTATTAGGATTTTTTTCATTTCAAGAGTTTGTACCCATAACTCTAGGAAAAGATAAAGGAATCTTATCCAACCTACGACAATCTTTGATGGTAATATTTGAAACCCTCTTCACCACTATAATATACTTCTTCACCACCTAATTTAAAGTGGTTCAATTTAAATATTTATAGAGTATGGTTTATCATTTATAAAAAAAACAAAGACAGTACATATTTTCAGCAAAGGGGATTCTGTTAAATTCCTTGCTCCCTTATAGATCAACTATTGATGATTTCAAAAAGATGTCTTATTTTACTTTCTAAAATTTCAAATGAATTATTTCTTTTGTAATCACAAAAAATGAATCGATCTAATCCGCTGCAGCTCCAAAAATTCGGGAAACAAAACTATTGACAAAAAAAAAATCAAAAATAGATTGTCCAATGTGGACAGAATATTTTACAGGAATTACCTAAGCTAATAGAAAACGCGTGAGATTAGTTTGCTACTTGAAGCCATGAGGTCCGAAGATGAAGTTCATAAAAGAACTAACTAAACCAACACAACCTAACCAAATAATATTTGCCGAACTAATTTCTTGAATAGTTCATATATAGATACGAAGTTAGCTAAAATTTGCAAAATATCCATATTTTCTCTTTGTTTCTTTTACTTTTTGGCCAATAGAAATTCGGGAAAGAAAATTAAAAGAGAAAGAAATTCTAAGCTTTTACTATTAGAAGAAGAGCAATTTTCACTACTAAAAAATAGAAATTAGCGACGGACAAATTCTGTAACTAAACAAAAAAATTCGCCACTAAATCAATTTAGCGACGGATTAGCGATACCATACAAGAAATTATGTTAGCTATAAGCGATTAAGCGACATATTAGCGACGGCGTGGGTAACTATTTCCAGTTTTTTTTTTTGGTGTTTTCAGATTTCATTTCAATAAATATTTTTTACACTTAGCCAAAACACCTCTTTTCATCTTCCTTTTCCCTTATTTATTATTATCTTTTTTCTCTGTTTCCCAAAAAAGAGATGCAGAATCTTTCAGGTAGAAATTTCCTTCTACTTCTTACAACCTTGAAGATAAGTCTTAATTTAAGTGTTTGCTAATTTTGATAGTGACATGAAACAGTAGAAGGTAAGAAAAAGGAGAATTGCGTATGGTTAAGGGCTGTGCGTTGTTTGTGCTATTCCATACAATTGGGAGTTTATAAGAGGAAGTATTATTATTCACTTTAGGTTAGGAAGATGAGAATGACATATTTATCACTGAAAATAACTAAAGCACAATCAAGGTTCCATTAACTAAATTAAGAAATGATAATCAACTTATACCTAACTTGTGTTGTGGCATATACCATTGTTATCTACGTAGGTGGATCTAGCTTGTATTTTATGGGTTCGTATGAACCCAATAATTTTTTCCAAATTATGTATATGTATTATTCATTAAATATTTAACTATAAATCATTATAAGAACTCATAATTTTAAATTTTAGATTCTCCCGTAGCATTTTATAATACATAAGCATGAGAGAACCTCTTGGAATATCCTTTTCGAAGCAGTGGTGATGGGGAAAACACTTGACAGGTGAAAGTTATCCAGATGAAAGGAATATTTCTTAAAAAATAGCAAAGAATTGGACCAAAGATGAAAGAAATTTGTTGTTTATACTAAGAATATTAGTGTATGATTAGTTCGTGGGGTCTATTGATAAATGTTGAATGAAAAGTTGTCTCTTAAGAGAACCTTGATTGGACTTCACAGCTGTACTCATACAAAACTGTTTGGATATCTTTTGGAGCAAAATAAGTTCATAGAAAGAAAACGTCTTTGAATAGTTATAGTTTTGTTTCTAAAGATTTGCAGTTTTTTGAAAGTGTTTCTTTTTGAAAGAAAAATAAAAACACCCTAAAACTATATCTTCAAAAGTAAAGTTTTAGAAAGCCCTTACAAAGATTTCTAGAGAAAAAGGTTGAACAAATAATTTTCTGTTAGAAAATTCTCTTTTGCATGATTTCAAAAGATTGCTCATAAAACAAACGCATTCATTGCCACTACACCAATACTAGTTCTCTAAGATATGTAACTTGCATCAGTAAAACATATAACCTTACTCGGAGTTATGGTGAAATTATAATCAGGTTTACATTAGATTTCCTATTATTATGTGTTGTTTTTTTCGCTTCGGTTTTCTTGCTATCTTGTTGTTATTATTCCCTGTTGCTACTGCTTTTTTTCAAGCCGAAGGTTTATCGAAAACAACCTATCTTCACAATAAAGGGGTAAGGTTTGCGTACACACTACCCTCCTCAGACCCCACTTGTAGAATTACACTAGATTTTGTTGTTACTGTATAATCAGGTAGGGCTGTTCATTCGGATCGGATATCCGAAATCCGAACCGATCCATTTAATTTCGGATTTCAGATTTCGGATTGGATCGGATTGCAGATTGTGTTTATTAAAATTTCGGATTTCGGATCGGATTTGAATTGGTATATTTTAATTCGACCCAATCCAAAATCCGAAATTATTAGGGCATATATAAATACTACACTTTAATTTCGGATAGTCAGTACGTCCTTTACATCAACCTCCAAGTTATTACCTTTACAATTGCTAGATTTAGCTATATTGGCACCATAGTACTATCATAATTGCATAAACATGAATTTTTCTTAATGCATTGCCTCTTTTACAAAGAAAATATACATATTAGTTTAACTTTGAGGCATAATAATACGATCCGAAATCCGATCCAATCCAAACTTTAAAATCCAATCCAATCCGATATAATTCGGATCGGATTCGGATTGCATTTTCTAGAATCCGAAATCCAAAATTCGAGTCCAAAATGTACTAAATCCGATCCGATCCGTGCACACCCCTATTAATTCAGGTGCACATTAATAGGAACATTTCCTTTATTCCTCCAGCATTATTTTAATAAATCCATTAAAAATAAAAATAATCTAACAATGATATATAAAGCATGTCAAGATATTTCATGACTAAAGTTTTTTGCATTCCTAACTTTGCATAAAAGTTAGTGACAAGGACAAAGAGATATTTAGACTCGGAGAAAGAGTTACCTAATATTCTGGAAAATGTTAAATCACCAATTCGCAAGGTGTGGACTTTGCTTTTCAGAATCTAGGATACTGAAAAAAAAACATATACCCAATTAATCAGGCATTTTCTCAAAAAGTGCTTTTTCAGATCGACCAAATAAGCATTAAGAGTTTGCAAATTAACTCCCAAATATGATCATTTTGAAGATCAATCAAATCGCGCACTCTTAAATCATCTAATCCTACATTATTCATTCTGTGAGGGTTGAAGTCAATTACAAGACACAAATATGTTGCAATTCAAATATAACAAGAAAGACAAATATGAACCCTCATAGAATGAATTAAAGTATAGCTTCTCTACTATATTTCTCAGTAAAATTACAAGGAATGGGATATGAACCTTCAGATTTTGGGCAGCCAAAAAAGCAAAAACAATGGCTTCTCCATAATATTTCTCAGTAAAATTACAAGGAATGTGATATGAACCTTCAAATTTCGGGCAGCCAAAAAAACAAAAGAATGGCTTCTCCATAATATTTCCCAATCAGAGCTGACCCTGAATTAAAGAAACTGACAGAGTTTTAGTTACCTAGAAAACTTAAGAGACAAAGAAACTGTGAATTTAGACAAGAAATGCCCACTCACCAATAAAAATGAAAATTTAGCAGGAGCTGGTGCTGAGTGAAATTTATAGTTATCAAGCTGAGGGCTGCAGAATTCAGTATATGCAAGTGCAGGCAGTGTAGTTGCAAGTTTTAAACTTTACGACGTGCTAATGATCGCTTCTGATTTGTTGGCTTGTATACGAACTTGCTTAGATCCATGTTACTAGCGGACCTTCGGTCAAAAGGTAAATTCAGAGATGGCAACAAAAAGCAGAAAAAATTTTAAGCTAAACATAAACTCAGATGTCTAAAATACTATTGCTTACCTGTTAGTGCTGGTATTCTTAATATCTTTTAGAGGGGCTCGGAGCCCACTGGCCCGAGAACCATTTGAGGTGAATCTAAACGATGATATGACTGAAACAAAACTTTCTATTGATTTCTCTGCTATTTGGGAATAACGTCCTAAATGAGAGATGTTGGATCCAAATTTCCCTTCTCCGTCCTTTGTTTCGTTAGTTGAATCATCCAGGTCGGAGCTGAAGTTGCCTGAAATACAAAGATGTTATGATGTCTCTCCTGTAAAGAGATTCTAGTAAAGGTAACCAACAAAAGCATGTGGATGAAGGAGATTCTTCTTAATTGTATGACAAAGCCTTTTCTTTGCAAGCAATGGTAGAGAAAAAGAAAAGATAAGACAATATATTAAGTGTTCAAATTATCGCATGGAACAGATCTACAATCGCTTTAGAAGTTAAGAAACTCATCGGATCATCCAAATGACTTGAAGAGTCAAGTCATGGAAAATTGAAGCACCATCCTCAAGAAATATATCCAATATTAGCACATCTCAACTATACTGTCCTAGTTGCAGGCACATATCAAATGTTTACCAGCGAAAAGTTCATTGGCGGCAACAAAACAAAGAAGGATCTTTAATTACTATCGAAACAAATACACGTGCCTTCTTATGGCAATTCCAGGCAACAAATCATGAGGACATAGAATTCTGTAGCAACTTCAAGATTGTTGCATGTCTTTAGGGTTAAGTCCAACATGTACTCCTAGGCTCTTACAGTTTTGGTTTAACCAAGCTACAACGTCAAAAATGAAATGTTTCTTAAACGACAGTTTCCTGAAAAAAAAGAGTTGAGATGAAAAAGTAAAGGATTGTTATTAAATAGTACCAAGTTGGTAGAGAAGGAGTACATCAGGAAGGAGAAAAGGTCTGCCTTCTATTTCTATTTTTATTTTTATTACCTATCTTATTTGTAAAAGTTGTGGTTATTGTTCTTTTTTTGTCATACTCTGAACATTAAACTTGTATTTCTAAATGAAAGTTAATCATGTCAGAAAAAAGATGGAAAATTTGATCAATTTGACCTTGTAAAGTGAATGACGTCGTTCTTTTTAGTAAGAAAGGAGTATCGCATTCCAGTTTTTGCTGCTTGGGTTGTTGAGAATCCCTTTTTATTCCAAAACAAAGAAGCCAAAGCTAAAGCTCTTAGAATCTATGACTACTTAGGCTAAGAAAGATAATAGTTGTGCTGAAGGATCTGAAAGGAATTCAAAAGGTTTAGAAGCATAGCAAATCAAAGTTAAACAAGAACTTTCATCCTGACTGTGAAAGGGTTAAAACTGTAGACAATTTGACAAGAGACAAAGACATGTATATGACAGATGGGACTTCAACCTAAAAGTTTACCACAAGAAAATAAAGAGAACCTCTTGAGATCCCTAGTCATTTCCTAACATCGGAAGGACACGGATATTGGTAAACTGGTAAAGATGAACTTTGGATGGCTGAGGGCAGATCTAATCTAATGTTGCTTGCAACTGAACGAAAATACTTGAGCGTCTGAATTCCTTTAACCTCCTCAATCTCTCCTAAGTCCAATTCAGTATAATTTTATTGACATTGACAACTGTACCATTTTGTAGTAAGTCAGAAAAAGCCTTAATTCCTGTCAAACCTCTCAATTAAGCACCACATTTCTTGCCTGAAACTCACATATCCAGAAGATGAAAGTAGCAGAAATGAGGATGTTGAGATGGATGTGCGGCCACACTAGGATGGATAAGATTAGGAATGATGACATTCGGGAGAAGGTGGGTGTGGCTCCCATTGATGACAAGATACGGGAAGCGAGGCTCAGATGGTTCGGGCACGTGCAAAAGCCCAAATGCCCCGGTAAGGAGGTGTGAGCGGCTGGCTTTGGAAGGCATGAGAAGAGGTAGAGGGCGGCCTAAGAAGTATTGGGGAGAAGTAATCAGGCAGGACATGGCGTGACTTCAGATTTCGGAGGACATGGTCATTGATAGGAAGCTGTGGAGGTTGAGTATTTGGTTTATAGGTTAGGAGGTAGTTGAGTCTATTTCTACTTCGTACCTATGTGAAGCTAGTCTGATAGGATTTTTGGCTTAGAATGCTAGTGGTTAATATTGTGTTCTCACTGCTCTTCGCTTTTCATAGTGTCGGGTCTATTTACTGGCTATTGCTTTTGCTTTTCATCTATTTTCTGGTCTTTATACGTTGCTATTATTCTTATGGTATCTGTTGAGGGTACTGATATATTGTCTCTTTTCGTCTTCTTGAGCCGAGGGTCTTTCGGAAACAGCCTCTACTCCCTCGGGGTAGGGATACATACTACCCTCCCCAGACTCCACTTTGTGGATTTTTATTGGGTCGTTGTTGTATCGGACTGAAACCTCCTCCCCCAGACCATTCCTTCATTTTAGGTGGAATTCCTCATAGTCTAATTTTTTTTGACTTAGCCTCTTCCTTTAACTGTCTATCAGCAAGCAAACCATCTTTTTCCCTATTCTTTAATTAATGGAACTCGGATCACCAGTATTTGCCAACAACATCTAATGAGTGTTTCCTCTTTTCAGCCATGAGCAAGACAAAATCCAGCTTTCTAAGTGCCAAAAAGAGGAACAAAACCTTTGATATTTCTAATAGGGGAATTGCACTAGTGCCACATATATAACTTACATTGGTAACAATCGCTAAAACACATGTTCTAATACCAAATGACATGTGTGTTCTGCTTTTTTCAATTGCAAAGTTCCAACCTTCACTAGTATTAATGAATTGTAGTATAGATAACCACAAACTGGTCCCTACATCAACCACAACCTTCATATCTTCAACATTGTACATAGAAGAAAATAAACCTTTATCGCCAACTTGTTAATTGATCTTTTATTTCCGCTTTCCAATTATATAGTGTAGCATTTGGTTAGCTTCCCCAGATACATTAACTGTTACGAAAAAGTAAGTGCACAGCTCCAGCAGTATCAACACAAATTAGGAGTATCAAAATGTGGAGAGAAACAATTATTGGAGTAAAATTATTTTCACATCTCTGATGAGTTCAATATATTGCTTTTGGCCTTGTACATACCTTGATCTGCAGATATTTCAGCCTCTAAATATTCACCCCTTTCACTTTCCTATTAAAGAAAGACAAATTTGGTGTAACAAGCTGCAAGCTTGACTAAATTTTGCATCAAAACGAAGTGAAGATGAAAGGAAGAGACACATCAATGGAAAAGCAACTTACGGTTTGAGCAGTGTCAATGAAGGTAACCTTTCTTTTCTTTAATCTCACTTCACAGCAGTCATTTTCTGAAGAAGCCTTGGGACTGGTATGTTGCAGCTCAGCAGCAACATGCGAGTTATCCTGACAATTTTCATTCTCTTTTGTTCCTGCTGATCGCTTGTGCTGAAAATAAGAACTCCTTACTATTACTCGTTTGTTCTCTTTCTCTTTCTGTTCAGTATCACCTGAGGAACCAAAAATGAATTTATTGTCATCAGGAGCATCATCCTTAATCAAAAGATTATAACTATTAATGTACCAACCATTTCCTGATGATGGCTTATGCTGAAAATAAGAACTCCGCACAATGGCAGTTTTAACGACTGCTGCTACTGTTTCATCCCTTGCATCTGAAATAGAATCACAATCATTCTCCTGAATGCTTCTATGAGATTTATCATTGGCAGCCCCATTTATCTCACTCTTATCATCCTGATTATCTTCCTTTTTCTTATTCTTCAGAAAATAGGAGCTCCTCACTATCACTTTTCCTTTTTCAGCTTGCATTGTGCTCTCGCTCAAATCTAAAGCACGCTCCTTACTCAATGTCATGCAGGGTTTACATATTGGATGCTGTAGCGGAACAGGTTGTAGTCCTATATAATTTGCAATTTCTTCCTCTTCCAGTCGTCCTGCTCAGATGATATAAGGAAAGAGTGTTTAACTGCACTTATTGATGTTCTAAAAAAAATCTATATATTTACCTTGACTTTTTGACTCCAAACACCTGGAAGCTTTCAAGAGAATATCATCTACCTAAAGAGAGGAAATTTCTACTATTCAGACAGATGCAAACAGAATTCCAATATGATACAACAATGTTATTCTCAGAGTATTAACTGCAAAACTGTCTTTCCTCACCGGAGCAGAAGATACACCCAGAAGATCAGGCGAGGACATTGGCAAGCTCAAGAATTTAGGAGAATCAGCTCCCTTCTTACTGTCTGCCCAAGGGTATGACACTCCAACCTCTGAATTTGGATTAACAGGGCTAGTTCTCGGTGCCCTAAATTTCTGCTTTGCTTCAAGAGAAGCAGTGCCTATAAACAGTTAAGGAGCACAGGGACCTATCAAACCAAGTATTGGGAAATTTACAAAATGCAGATTTGCGCCATAAACGGGAGGAAGAGAAATGATTTATGTT
Source organism: Nicotiana sylvestris (assembly GCF_000393655.2). NCBI lineage: Eukaryota > Viridiplantae > Streptophyta > Magnoliopsida > Solanales > Solanaceae > Nicotiana > Nicotiana sylvestris. Next base: position 48,013,854 of record NC_091058.1, read on the forward strand.
CAACTACCTTGGGCATCTTTGCTCCTCAATATAGTGCATTGCTGAACATTTGTGTTCGAATTAGTCTCAGACCGGTCATTAGTTAGAAGCTCTCAAAAGAATATCATCATCCACCTAAAGAAAGTGTTTACTGCAACATTCTTTTGTTTGTTCTTTTTGCTTAAGATTTATACGGCATGATATGCTCTATATTCAAGTTTCACTAGGTAGTTCCTAAAACAGTGGCAGATGCTATGACAACCCGGAGTCTGAAGATGCTAGGTGAAAGGAATTCGTAAGTTGGTCCACCAAGTTTTGAATCATGTGCAATTGTCCTTCGGGATCCCAAAAAAATATGAAGGAAGAACTATGGGAAGATCACCTCTTTATGTGTTGACTAGTGAAGAGAATAGAATGATTTTTAGGGGATGAGAGGATTCATTGTTATTTTTTTATAAGGATGTTAAGAGCTCCCTTCTATTTTATTTTATTTGTTGTTGGTGTAAAGAGGAATTCCTCCTTGTATATACATTAGCTAGATTCTTGGGAGGCCTGAGGCATACATGTAATACAGCACCTTTTAATAGTCACACCACATTGGTCGTATGAATGAAATTCGTTGACTTACCAAGAATATCTAGGACACCGCAATGCTTCAAAAGCTTTGGAGCTGCTGAGAGCACTAGACTTAAAAGTTTCAGGGAATCATACAAATCTAGAATCTGCAAAGCATTGAATCCTACAAAAATCTAAGCCTCCAATGCCAGATTCAAATGTCTGGATGTAAGTTCTCAGCAATAGCTGGGACAAATCAAATTAAAATTACTATACCTCAATCCTTAGTTGGATTCAACTATATGAACCCTCTATACTCAACCAGCTCTATACTGGCTGTTTTGATTCTAATATTGGGAAGTAATATTCTAAAATCAGAGGTTATCTTAGTCTCCTACTTATCCCTACACTGACATACACGTCTCCAACCAGCCAAAAAGATCCTGGCAAACGTCAGACCTAATATATAGTCCTAATGTATTCAGAAAAAAGAAAAAAGGGATATATTAACGAAATGCCATTTTACATTGTAAACAGGAGGAAGATAAATGATGTATGTTCAGAATTCAGATACCTTTAGGCGTCTTTCCTCCTAAATATACAAGGTACGCTGCTAAATAACTGCTTTGTCTTAAACATAAAGAAAAAGAAAAAATCACCCTTAATGATGCTTTGAGCTTCCAATGACAGTAAAAGTGTAAAGCTAAGTACTTGTACAATAGGATACAGAAGTAATTGGTTAGGAGATTCTTTTGTGCAGGCAAATCAAGCTTCCTCCTTTCACCTTCCACTTTGAAGTTATTCAGTTCATAAGTCCTGCTATGCACCAGTTCAGCAGCATTGCATTCTTTCTGGTGAATTGAAATTCCATAACTTAGAAGTATTATAAACTTGATATGAAATATATTAAGGATAAGAAAAGGAAAGAAACAGTTGTCAGAAGTTACAGAGCAGCACACTCTCGTCATCCAATTTTCATAAAGTTGAAAAGAAATTTTTTTCATTTGCTTTTAAATGGATAAATATCTAGATAATCATAAAAGAGGAAGACACACAACAAGAAGCGCAGCAGAGGAAAGATGCCATATATAAAGAAAAACCAGTAAGTTTCATGCCGTCATTCATATCTTCACTAGAACAAGAGATAACGTCCATATATCCCTCAGATTATGGCCCTATGTTCAATTACTCCCTCTGTCCCATTTTAATTGACCTGCATCGACTTTCACAGAGTTCAAGAGTAATTTTCAAGTGAATCTTATACTGAGTTTGGTGGAGAAGGGTTTAAAAGTACGCTCCAAAATACAATAGGGTAGAGAATTGGTTAGAAGGTTGTTGCAACAGCTTTAAATGATACAATGTAGTATCCATTTATTAGGCAAGATTAGTTGGAGAAGAAATTGTAATATTAGAAAGAGGTCATTTTTTTGGAAGGGACAAAAAAATAAAATAGGTCAATGAAAGTAAGACAGAAGTAGTATATTACCAAGATGGTAAACCATAGGCTGCCTCGAGTTCCCTTCAAACCTCAGTTTAATGGGAACATGAATATCACTGAAGCTACAGCATAAATGCAGTAGTGCTAAAATCTGAAGGGGACTGTAGGTATAGCAACCAAAAGTTATTGGTCTTCTAAATCACGAGAATTGAAAGCAAGATATTTTAATAAATGAAATAGGACTAAATACCTGAAATGGCATCATAGTGAAAGGATCAATATTGCCTTTTGCTATTCCTTGAGCAACTTCTGTTTGTATCAACGTTCTCCTAGTTAAGGAATGACTCATAAAAAAAGGAAAACAAAGGAAATATATCGTTACATGCATCTAAGTTGCATCATGAATAAATTTGGAAGGATATGGGCCTAGGAAATCTAGATCTTGACTACCACAGACAGACAGCTCAGACAAATGAACCAGATCTTCAGTAATGGGATCATAAACTCGTTGATGCAGGAAGGTCATAATTGCTTTCTTGAAAGACTCTTCATACAGAGGAGAAACTGCAGCAGTATTGTACCTCAAGTGCTTAATGACCTGTAAATAAGCAAATTAGTATCCAATTATCATGCTTATGTAAATGCTCAATACCAAATGCAGGTCAATAGATAAGATAAGCAAATTAAACCGAGGAAGCAGGATTAGACTTTGGCAAATTACTATACTACATACAAATTTTTCTAAGGAAGTCAACATTTTTAATGCTCCAATAATAATATTCACCTTGTCATAGCTCTTGAACTTTTTTATAAGTGCATGAGCTTTTTTTAGGCCCATTCCAGGCAAGGACTGCAAATAGTCACAACCGCTCAAGATACACATCTCTAGAAGCATCTGCTTTGTGAAACCTGTTAAATTTAGTTCCTTATTCTGGTCCAGCTTGGAGCACCGAAACTCAAGACCTTGCCCAAACTTATCCATTTTGTAAATGATCTGGATTCAACAAGAAATTAGCGGGACTTCCATGATGAAGTACAAAAACATTGTAACAAATAAAAAGGAAAACTTTTTTAACAAAGTTGCCACTAAAAACGGCCAAAAGCTTACCCTAGGACAACCAAATGCTATTAAATCTGAATCTTCGGTTATAACAGCATCAATCTGTTTGCTGATGGCCAGAAAGGTCATTTGAGCATCTGCTTCATAAGGAGCCACTATGTAACATACATTTTCCCGCTTTAGGACCTTCAAATGCAAATATTAGATTATGAGAAACAAAAGGTTGACTTGTTAACCGTAATGAAATCATGATGGATTTTAGTACCTGTATTAGATCGTGAGCCACTGAAGGTGATATATCAACCGCCTTTTGATAGCACTCATAAGCAGCAGTCATGTTTCCATTAGCTTCATGCTCTATTGCACGAGAAAGGTTTTCTTTCCTAGATCTGCAAGAAAATGTGAGGATGAAGTTAGCAACACTAAAGAGCTTGCCATGATTGAGGGATGCAAATTAAGGTATTCCTTACTACCTTTAAGGGCTAGATATCAAGGCAAGAGAGGTGCGGTAAAGGTGATTGAAAGATTTGATTAGATGTTGGCAACATGGAAGGAGCAGTAACCTTCAATAGGGTAACTATTCCCAGTTATAGGTAAAGTAGTCAAACAACTGGACAAAGTTAGGAGGAAGGGAATGATGATCAACCCAAGTTCCACTATTATATGGATGTTGCAATGAAACCAAAGTACTGCGGAGGTATGGGGTAAGAAATCTACAGCAATACAAAGCCAACAAATGAATACAAATGAATACAAATGAATACAATAACGAATCTAACGCTACCGGAGAAAAAATAGTAAATGCAAAGCATGGAAATAACACATTAGTACCTTTTTTTTTAATGAAGTAAGACACTTCCATTAAAGGCATCAAGAAGATGCAAAACAAAAGAGAGTACAAGTAAATAGAGTGTGACTGCTCATGAACATCAACAAAAAACCTATGTTAAAACTAAGGAGCAGCCACAGTCCAGAAAATGATCACAACCAGATATATGTGCCTGATTGAGCCAAGTAAAAAGATTAAATAGACATTTAGCTTTAAGGGCATGGTTGGAGTTGATATCAGCTAATTCCTTTTGTTTTTTGTAATTTTCATGGATAAACTAGATGCAATATATCAAATATTAGTTCATTTAAAAAATTAAAAGGAACTTACAACGTAGACGTAAAAGTTAGGAGGTTACAAGTACCTTGCCCGCTTGTTCTCCTGTTCATTCTTCATTGGTAAGGGACCTCCATCAAACACAAGAATGGGTTTGACACCATAATGACGTAATAGATTTACTCTGTGCATGCAATAATCAATATGCCTAAAAGAAAATACAGCGGAAACATTGTCAGAATTTGTATTAAGCTAAAACCGAACTATTCACACTTCAGTCTTTTCAGCCATTCATTAGACTTTCGTCTTCGAAGAAAGAACTTTCTAAGACTTCCAACGCAATGTTGACTGTATTAGTGAGAGATGAAACTTTGTTTACTTCTCTAAAGGTAGTTCACACTTCCTGATCTCAACTAAATCTAATCTTAATGTGAAATCTATAATATATTGGGAGTAGAGTATTTTACTAATGTGATCTTAACAATTAATCTGCCCAACTTAGACAAACACAATGTAAGTTCCTTCTAAAAGTACATAAAACTTGTCGGACTGTTGTTCCATATGAATACCAGTTAGCAAACTCAAACCAAGAAATGAAGATATTATAAAATCCATAGCAACTATGCTGTTAAACCCCATTGCTACCGCGAATACAGAAAGCAAAGCAAAAATGTCCTGTTCAAGAATTGGTATAAACACATGGATTGAGATTTATAGTCCCTTTGCATTAATCACCAGCTGAATCTAAATTTAGTTCAAAAATTCATTTACTTTTTCCACATTTCACATAAATTGCAAAAGAAAGATCAAGAGAAAAAGAAATATACAAAACACATACAACGAAAAATGACATACCAAGGACCTCATCATGAATATCAAATCACAAAACTTTAGAAGACTGAAACAACAGGGAAAAAAATGTACCCAAAAATAAAAAACAGAAACCCCATAATCCCTCACCCATTAAATATTTAGTAAATACAAATTACAAAACAAACCAATAACAAAAGAAAAGAAAAGATTCATTTACCCATCAACTATCTTGATATTAAAAAAAAAAAAAATCAGCGGAAAATGAAATGTAAAGGAGAAAGAAAGGTGAATACTTGGTAGTGGGGATGCCTTTACAGAGCTCTTTGCTGCAAGAGAAAGCACCCTTGTGAAGCCAAGAATATGTATCAACAGCTACACTGCAACCCTTCAATTCTTTGATGTTTATGGGTAACATTATCGATTTCAAGAGGGGCAAAAGCCCTTGTATACCCATTATTCTGTTACCGTATTCAATTCGAGAATATTTGCAATTTTGAAAAATGGGATTGAGCTGGAATTGCTGTTAAAGCCCTAATTTCTGAGCACCCATTTGATAGAGAGGGATAGAATTTAGAAACGAGGGAGAAAGGGGAATGGCAGGAAGTGTTTTTTGAGAGTGCACTAATTGGGGTGTCTATGGAATTTTGCAGGTAATAGGTACGTAAGTAATTAAAATTTAGTCGTGTAAAGATAAAATCTGAATAAAAAATTTTTTAAAAAATAAAAAATCATATGAGATTATAGTATAATGTGCTGAAATTTCATAATATGTTGGAGGAGTTTCAGCATAATATCCTAAAAATTTATACACAAGAACTTCAAAATCCAACATATTATGCTATAACTTTTCGTATTTTCAATTAAAATAATATGTGGTGGAGTTCCAACATAATATGCTGGAAGTTTATGCACATGAGCCCCATGATCCAACATTTTCGTGTATCAGCTAAAATAATAGCTATTTTTCAATGATTTTGTAAATGTTGATTATTTTCCGAATACCAATTCAAAAATTAACTAACCCATGGTATTTTTACAATTTTCTCTCATTCTTTTCTCTCTCTTTTTTACTGCTATTTTTTCTTTTCATTCATTTTTCGGGTCAACGATTATCCACTCTTATATGTGGGGGTGGTTTTTCATTTTTAGGATTTTGATTTTTTGAGGAATTTTCAGAAACCACTATTGTTTAGTCGTTATTAACTTCTTATAGCTACAATATACATAATTACTTTCTATAGCTACTATTTAATTATTACGCGGTTGTATTCACTCTATTCGTGCTACTGTATTCATGAATACAATAGAGGAATTTGCCTAAAAAATAGGGGAATCCAGCTGTTTAATAACGAAAAGATGATCAATTAGCGTGTATCGCTCCTAATTTAACTCAACAAAATCAATTCTACTTAAATTGTTGTTGCTACTGTGTTGTATTCCATATATTCACGCGACTGTATTTATAAATACAGTGAGGTAATCAAGAAATAGGGTGTATACTGTTCTATTCAATTCGACTGTATACATTATATTCAGTTCACAAATATTCATTATTCACTATTATACATTGTATTTAATTCACCGTATTCAATGCGACTGTATTCAAACAACAACAAAAAAATTACAAAACACAGTAATATTCGGTTGTATTCAAAAAATACAGACCTTCGGAATACATAAATACAGGCGAAAAAATGTATTTATAAAAAAATACAATGTATTTGAGTGTATTTGTACGGAATATAATGTATTTGTATCATTGTATGTGACTAAATAGTAAATAAGAGAAGAAAGTTCGTCGGAAATAGCATTTTCTGGCCAACCAAAATACTATATATATTGTATTAAAACTAAAAATAGAGACTAACAAAAATCCAGCCCTCAAATCTTCTCTGGCATAGCCAGGGCCAGATCTATTCACCCAAGAGAATAGTCAGGCTAAAAGAGGGTAATCCCACCGGTTGTCATGTGGTCATTGTTGATGACTTGGTCCAATCTAGAGGTACCTTAATTGAATGTCAGGTCCTCCACTTTGTCATTCTGAGTTGAAAGTTTAGGCAGCTCATGGTGCGGCGAAGGTTAGTGCATATGTGACTCATGGATTTTTCCCTAAATAAGTAGTCATGGGAGCGTTTTATTCACAATGATGATGGCTCGGATAAAGCATTCACTTACTTTTGGATCACAGATTCGTGTCCCCTCACTATGAAGGCCACGACGTCGTCGATTCTGACGCCGACATCGATTCTGACGACGAACACGATGATGACGCTGACGATTCTGTTGATTTGATGGAGAAGAGAGAGGATTAAGAATCTTGTTGATAGAGAGAAAAAATATAATTGACATATTTCATGCCCCAATGCTCGGTATAAATAAATACTTATTTTGCTATAAAATAGAAAAGGTAGCTATAAGTAATAATATTTTGAAATTGTTTTGATTTATAATAAATGGGGTGTAATAGTTTGCTACATGAGGTAAAATTTCCTGATTTTTTTCATATAGAATGGAAAGTCGAGAATTGAACATGTAACAATGTTTTCACTTTTCTTTCAACTAAAGTATAGTCACAATAATCATTAATGCCAAAATTGGAAGATACTTTCACTTTTGGACAATTCAGGAAAAGCTCTTTTGCAAAATTAAAAAAAAACGCAAAAGTCCCATTCCAGTCAGTGAACTATACGAAATTAGGCACATTTTCCCATCGTTAAAAGATGGTCTCAATCCTACCCTTACCGTATATAAGGTGGCTCACATATGCCATATTTTAGACGGACAACCCTAATAAAATATTTAGCACCAGATTTTGACATGTGCCACAATCTGGTGCAATCTATCTATACCATAATTTAAATAATAAATCAGTCCGAACTATCACTCTTATTTTAATAAGCCGACCCGACCCATTACCCTATTTTAATAAACCTCAATCGATTTTATTACCCCTCCCTCCCCAACTCTCTCTCACCTCGCTTTCTTCTCTCAAATCCCAATTTCTCCTCTCACCATAGCTATCCTGTTAAGGTTCTTTTCCAAATTGACACAATTTCAAGATTACTTAGGTAGTGTTTATTTCTTTTCTTCGTTCATGAAATGTCGCAAATATCGAGTTGTTCTAATCGGCGTGTAAGGAATTGTTGATGTGGAAATGTTGCGCTCCATCTCACTTCGTGGACTCCTGAAAATCTTGGGAGATATTTCTTTAGTTGTTATATACCTCATGTAAGTTAATATTTTCTTTTAAATTTTTAGATTTGTGTTTATAGGGTTTTTTATTTTTTCTTGAATAATAATCAAATTTAGATGTTATGTTGCAGCCAACATCATGCGGCTATTGGGAATAAGATGATGACGAATTTCATCCAAGAGCCACTATTGTCATCAACAAATTGAAACGGGAAAAGTTAACTCTTGTTGGTGAAAATGATCACTTGAAGAAAAAAGCTGACTTTTTTAGAGAGAACCCGTGTATTTAAAGGAAAAAGTTATTGATGTTCAGCTTGAAACTAAATCATTGAGGGATATATTTGTTGATTTAAAGGCATCTTCTGTTATTGAAAAATCTCCATTCACATGCTGAAAATAATGGGAGATATGCAAAAAGAGAGAAAATGTATTTGTTATGTTATTGTGCTTCCTTGTTGGGTTTTTGTTGGTTATATATTACATAGTTATGTAGGTTTTGAATATGGATGGAATATAATCATATTTTGTGACTATATGAATGGATGTAATGTAGGACTTTATGTATATTTTGCTTGAGTAATGGTATGATCTTAATGTAATGAGTTTGCAACAAACTAAGTACAACGGTTTAAACTAGAAAGATGGTTTGAGCTTATAATGTGCAGCTTAGAGCGATTTTCAGCAAAATTTCTACACTTGTTAATAGTATGTATCTGCAAGAAGTTTAAATACGCCTGTCAACTAAACGCTATTGAACATATATACCCTCCACAGGTTCCAGCTACATACTAACCGAGGGAGTTGGCTACAAATATTCAAGGGAGTTGAACATACACAACCTGAACATACAGTCTATGAACGTACGCAACCTAAACATACACAATCAACATTTAGAACAATAGTCATCCTATATATTTTTGGCTGCAAACCAATAGAGGAAGTTGGCTACAAACATTCAAGGAAGTTGTTCTAGCTATAATAGTGCATATGCAATTAGCAGCACTATATAAAGGCTACGAACGTTATGATTTATCACAATTTAAGGGAGTTGGCTACAAACCAATAGCCTGAACAACAACCTAAACAATACTTAGAACAATATTCATTTGCATAAAACCATTTCAAGTCAAATAAGAGGTTTGAATTCACCAAAAAGAAATACCTAGAATCTCATCAAAAACCAACAGCCTGTTAACCAAAACCAACAACCATAACAACAATCTTAATGTAAGTTCTTAACATAAAGACCTCTACCCAAAAAGATTCCTAAACTTCACAATTTGATGCCCTCTTCAATTTCTTCTTTTTTCTTGCTTTATCTTGGATTTGCTTGAGTGTGACAGCTGGTTTTCCCTTCCAAGTTCCCTTGGTCGGTGAGTAAGGCAAACTTGATGGCACTGCCACTCCATTTGCATCTTCACAAAATTGAGTTCTTATTGTTCATGTTGGTGCCTTATATTTAGCTTTCTAACTGCAAGTCTTGTTTCTGATTCAGCAATAATTATTGGCCTCAGAGATGGATCTTCATCAGTACCAATAACATGACCATAGCCTTGTGATAAACTAGTAGTGGCATAAGAGGATTCTTGTGTATGTTGTGTCACAATTTCACTGTCAAAGTCTATTCCTTCATCTTCAGAAGCAGCAGATGCAAGTGGAAATTCTGGAGCTGAGGTCCGACTTGAACCACCTTTCTGGTGTTACTTTTTCCTTTATTTTGAAGTCTATACAATGGTTTTCTCCTGGCACCCAAAAAAAAATATTAGAAGTTGTGACAACTCCCTTGAATTGTGACAAATCAGAATTCTTAGAAGTTGTGACACATCATAATTCTTTACCTTGAGACAGCCCCTAGCATTGTAGTTTTCACCACCATAATTGTTGTATGCCATTACTACTCCCTTTCTCGAGTAACTAATAAGTGAGGATTTTGACTACTTATTAGCACCTTTTAGCTTTTATTTTAGTCTAAAAGCATTGAATTATGTCCCCGAAACTAATAAAATGTGTAAAATTGCAGGAAAGTTGGAAGTTGGACTCCCGAGATGAAATTCTACTCAAAAAATAGTAGTCTAAACACAAGGCAGTAAAAGGCACATAAGCATACAATGTATGGTCCGCATAATTTTATCTGTGGCAACAATCAAGGAAGGAAAACTTAGCAGACTTTTGAGAAAATTGCAGACCGCACATGAATTATGAGGCCGCAAAAGCTGGGCTAGGATCCAAGATCAGAGAGATGACAAAAAGCCAAGTCCAGATCTTTCTCAAATTGCAGTCCGCATAAAATTTGTGCAGCCGCAAAAGATTATCTTGCGGCCACAATCATACTATTGTGGACCGAAAAAGAGTGCCTTGCGGTAGTAGTTCAGAATAGTATGGCCGCAAACCTCCAATTCCTGACAATATGAAGAAACCTGCGAACTGCACATGGAATTGTGCAGCCGCAGAACCTCTCGAGGGGCATTTTTGTCTGAAATTGTCAGCCTTATATAAATAGAAGAGTTTTACAAAATTAGATCAAGTATTGAATATTTCAAGTACTATAGCCGTTTCTCTTCGCTTCTTTAGGAAACTTTAGCCGAGAGGTATTAAGTGGGTAACGTAGTGTTGCGAGCTATAATACACCCCAATCAATAAAACGAGCATAAAAGTCTTTATCTTATTAGACAAACATCATGGTCATGGTCACAACCCCAGGCCTTTTATATTTTTGGAAAACACTCAAAAATAATCATTTCTAGTTTTATATCTTTAGAGCTGCAATCATTAGCTTAATTTTAGAAGTAAAAACAAAAACCTATTAGTGAAAATGCAATCTAGATACTTCACATGCTCATTCCGAATATATACTCCTAACTGCCATCTTAGCTCCATATAGATTCGAACCCAACTCTTTATTGGTTTTATTTTTGCAAATGACCATGTCATACCTATTTAGAGGCGTGCATTTGGACGTGATCAATTTTTGGCGCCATTATCGGGGAGTTAAATACGGTGTTAGATATATATTTGGGTTTGTATGTGTAATATCTTCTTTTCCCTCTGTGTTACTAATTTGTGTGAATCAATTGTAGGTACAATAATGGCGAATAACAATAAACTCGGAAACATGCCTTTGGGGGATGTGGGCATTGAGGATGACCAAGTTGAAGAGGTTCCTCTTGAACCTCAAGCTAATAGAAGAGGTCGGGCGCCTTATGACAATGTCTCAGTTCCATCCCCACCTCCACCAAGAGCGGCTCCACACCGGGTATTTCTGAATTAAGGTTATGCAAGTTCTATAGTCCCTCCCTAAATCAGGGCGGACAACTTTCAAATCACCAATGTGATGCTAACTTTTCTAGAGCAATGAGGTTTCTTCACCGGGTCTCCAAGTCAAAATTCATATAAACACTTGAAGGAGTTTGTGGACATTTATTGGGGGAGTAAAGAAACAAACGTCTCCAAGGATGCTTTGAGGCTAAGGCTTTTTCTGTTCTCTCTACGGGGGAAAGCCTTAGATTGGTTGGAACGATTACCAAACCATTCCATTCGTATTTGAGATGAGTTGGCGGAGAAATTTATTGCCAAGTTCTTCTATCCTGGGCATATGGCTACTCTTAGAGATGAGATTCTAGCATTGAAGCAAGAGCCCAATGAACCGTTACACGAGATATGGGAACGGTATATAACAATGGTCAAAGAGTGTCCCAATAATGACATGACAGAGAATATGATTCAACAAACTTTTTATCATGGGTTTAACATGACAAACCAATGTGTGGTGAATCAACTTGCCAATGTGAATTTCATGACTACGTCGTATGTAGAAGCTTGTGAGATTTTGGATAAATGGCGAACACATCATCGGCATGGCAATCCAGGGCTAATGTTCCACAAGGTGACCCGAATATGATTCACCTCCATAAAAGGTTGCATGACCATGGGCAAGACATTGCCGAATTGACCACCACCATAAATCCATTAGCAAAGACTCAACTTCAACAAGTGCAAAATCCTAAGCAAGTAAATGCCATGGAGGGAGTAAACATGATGGTGAACAAAAGAAGGACCAAAGGTCCGCAAGTGCAAAATCAAGTGGAGAATTATGTGCAAGAAGATAGTGGGTTTGATCAAGATGAATCTTACAATAAACAATAGGAGGAGGTGCAATATGTGAACAACTACCAAGGGCAAAGTAACAACTCTCAAAGCTTGAATCAACAACAATGGCGACCTTAAGGCAATCAAGGTAATTGGAACTCTAACAACTAAGGTAATTGGAGTGGTGGAAACAATCAAGGGAATTGGCATAACAACAACAATCAAGGAAATTGGAATGGAAACAATTAAGAAAATTAGGGAGGTAACAATCAAGGGGGATGGAACAATAATCAAGGAAACCGAGCAACCCACCTCTTTATCCTTCCCATGGTCCAAGTTCTTCCAACAATGAAATAAGGCGTATTGATAATATGTTCAAGCAAATGATCGAGAAGAACGTCGATTCTGATGCCCAACTTGCCTTGCACAGTACATCAATTCGTAACTTGGAAGTTCAAATGGGGAAAATCTCTGAAGCTCTAAATACTCATTCTAAGGGGGCACTACCAAGTGACACAATGGTGAACCCAAAGGCTGGGAACAATACAGTGCATGTCATGGCCGTTACTACAAGAATTATAAAAGGTGGGAAGGCACCCACCTCAAGCCAAAGGAAACTTGTGGACGAATAGCAAGTAGTGGAAGAAGAGGAGATCCCAAACAATGTTGAGTAATCTAATGATGAGGTTTGGATTGATATTGAAGATATGCAGAAGAGACTCCAGAGGAGGTGAACCCATCTAGGGATCACATTATTGACATACCGGTGCTGGTAGTGCAAAAGTCTAAGGCACCATTGCCTAAGCCTCCACCTCCATACCTTCAAAGACTTGCAAAGCAAAATGGTGAAAACCGATTCAAGAAGTTTATCCAAATAATGAAGATTCTCTCAATCAATGTGCCATTGGTTGAAGCCTTGGAGCAAATGCCCGGTCATTCAAAGTTCATGAAGGATCTTGTGACAAAGAAGCAGTCGATGAATTTTGAAACTATCAAAGTCACTCATCAAGTGAGTACAATTGTACATTCAATGGCTCCCAAGTTAGAGGATCCCGATGCTTTCACGATTCCTTGTACAATTGGAAGTGCCAAGTTTGCAAAAGCTCTTTGTGATCTTGGGGAAAGTATAAATTTGATGCCCTATTCGATTTTCAAAACATTGGGAATTGGCTAACCAAGGCCCACCTCTATGAGATTGCAAATGGCCGATCACACTATGAAGAGACCCTTGGGAGTGATTGAGGATGTTTTGGTTCGTGTTGATAAATTCATTCTCCCTACAGATTTTGTCATTCTAGATTGTGAGGTTGATTATGAGTTGCTGATTATTCTTGATAGACCTTTCTTTTATACGGGAAGGCTTTTTGTGATATTAAAGCCCGAAAACTTACTTTCCGGGTTGGTGATGAAAAAGTGGTTTTACATGTGTGTAAGTCCATGAGGCACCCCAATAGCAATGAGGTGTGCTCTTTCGTGAACTTGGTGACCAATATGATTGTGAATGAAACAACTGATATGATAAATGTTGGTGATATATTGGAGGCCGTCTTGCTCAACTTTGATGATGACGAGATGGATGGCTTTGTAGAATGTGTGAACTCTCTGCAAGGAATAAGGTCATACACCTATGAACCCCGAAAACTGTCCTTGGATCTTGAAAATAGGACATCCCTCCTACAAAGTCTTCAATCGAAGAGCCTCTTATGTTGGAATTGAAGCCATTACCTTCACATCTTCGGTATGAATTTCTTGGCCCTTCTTCTACTTTACCAGTTATTCTTTCCTCTTCTTTGACTAACTTGCAGGTAGATTCTACATTGGTTGTGCTACAAAAGAGGAAGAAAGCTATTGGATGGACATTGACGTATATTTAGGGGATAAGCCCTACCTTTTGCATGCACAAGATTAACTTGGAGGAAGGTGTCAAACCATCTATTGAACATCAAAGGAGACTCAATAAATCCATGCAAGAGGTTATCAAAAAGGATATCATCAAGTGATTGGATGTCGGGTTTGTCTACCCCATTTCTGATAGTTCATGGACTTCTGCGGTTCAATGTGTCCCAAAGATGGGGGCCATGGCTGTGGTCACTAGCAACAAGAACGAATTGATTCCTACAAGAACGGTGACCGGGTGGAGAGTGTGTATGGACTACCACAAGCTCAACAAAGTCACAAGGAAGGACCATCTTCCACCTCCCTTCCTAGATCAAATGCTTGATAGATATGCCGCTCGTGCTTTCTATTATTTCCTTGATGGATGTATACGGCGAATCCGGGGGCCTGATTCCCCCGTCATAGAACCATCTCGCGGTCATGCCCCTCGAAGCTCGAAGCCAAGGTCGAGACTCATCCTCGAGGTTCGATATATATCGGTCCAAAGGATATCGTATTCTGACAAGTACAGCAAGCTACGGCAGGCGAGAGGGGAGTTCCCAAGGCACACGGCTTAACCTGACATGGTTGGTCTATCCGGGGCCTATTTTCAAGATGTCATGTCTAGCCATCCTATCTCCATTACTTTACGGTTAATACATTCTGAACGGATTCCCCTCCTATATAAAGGGGATCCCCATTACTTTGTAGGCTCGGCTGATGTTGCTCCATTTTCTCCACAAGTGCAATAATATTTCTCTCTCTCTCTCTCTTTTCTTTCTAACTCGCTTGTTCTCACTGGCCCGAGGCACCTTTACATCCATCGTTCTCTTACTTGTTCTTCATCATATAGCTTAGTATTGACCGTAAAGAGCCTTGTTTAATTATATCCTCAATTGTTATCCCATTCCCGACTATCCCCGATAGCTCAAACTCGACCCTAACGTCGACCCCGAGGCCCCCCATCGACCAGACCTATACCCAGGCAGCAGGCCCCTCGGTTCGATTACTATCTCGTTTTAGCTTGCATTTCATCATTAAACTCCATATTATTAGCATCAACTGTTCTAACAACTAGCTCGGGAATAGATCATGTATTTTTAGAATCCCATTTACAAATTTAATTGTTGTTACCATTTTCATGGTAAACAGTTTGGCGCCCACCATGGGGCTAAAAATAATAGTGATTATTTTCTTGCTGGTTCTATTGCACAAACGCATGCTATCTTTTACACTTTTTCTTGTCCAAAGATCTCGTCTTTCAGGACGAAGAGCCTGGCTCGACTAGTGAAATGTGAAGCCGGAACCTCAAAGACGATAGAGAAAAGGGCATGACCGACCTAGAGGCCGATGTCCACATGATTATTGGGGGAGCCAATGTTTCCTCGAGGACCCGTGTCCAAACGAACGAGAACGTCCGCCACAAAGGAGGGGCCAGCCCAAGAACACTTACCTGGAGAAACCCTCATATTTAGCGAAGAGGATCTCGAAGCTATGATGGAACCGCACAACGATGCGCTAGTAATCTTGTTTCTCTCAAACAACACCAGAATAAAGTGCGTGCTCGTGGATCCAGGCAGCTCGGTCAACATAATCAGGTCAGAAGTAGTAGAACAGCTAGGGCTGCTGAATCAATTTGTTCCCACCCCTCGGGTCCTCCATGGTTTCAACATGTTCGGAGAAGAAACGAATGGAGAAATCACCCTCCCGATCGACACGTCTAGCACAACCCAAAACACTGGGTTTCAGGTCATCAACGACGACATGAGATACAACGCCCTACTTGGCAGGCCTTGGATACACAACACAAGGGCAGTGCCTTAGGCTTTGCACCAGGTGATAAGGTTTCCCACCAGGGATGGCATCACGACCATACATGGAGAACAACGGGCAGCGAGGGAAATGTTTGTGGTCCACCACGAGATGCCAACCCCCACATGCCCAACCTTAGACGAGGAGGGAAACATGCGGACCCTTGAAGACGACAAGGAAGACATTTTTGCACCCCGAACCTCCGTCACCCCGGAGGAATCCGAAGCGACCAAATCAACAGCCGAAGAGTTGGAGTAGACCGTTTTGATCAAACACCTCCCGGATCGCAAGGTATACCTGGGAACGGGGCTGACCCCCGAACTCACGGCAGGGTTTATTCAATTCCTTGGTAATAATATCGACTATTTCGCTTGGTCCCACTTAGATATGACGGGTCTCCTACCAGAAATAACCTCCAACAAACTAAGTGTTGACCTCAAATTCAAACCCGTGAAGCAAAAGAGAAGACCGCAGTCCGAGATAAATCATGCCTTCATCAAAGAGGAAATGGCGAAACTCCTTAAAATCGGATCCATCAGGGAGGTAAAGTATCCCGAATGGCTAGCTAACGTAGTGGTAGTGCCAAAAAGGGGAATAAGCTAAGGATGTGCGTGTGAGCACGTGATTTTTGCCTCACGAAAACTACTCCCAAATAAATCAAAAATAAAACTAATTTCTTTTAGTGTGCAATTTTAGAATTTGTGTTGCGTTTATTAATTGTTTGTGTTTTGTCCGTAAAATATTTGCTTTGTTATAATTAAACAAAATTAAAATAAAAATACATGTTTCATGCATATCTAGGATTTAAGTATGCATTTAATTAAGTTAATTTAAATAAAATTACAAAAATATGCGTTTGTTCTAATTTTAATGTTTCACTATGTGATTAATATTTTTGTCTATGTGTTAAATTGTTAAAGGTTGATTAATATTTTGAAGGAGTAATTTTTTGTTTTTATAATTTTAATTAGGATTTTTAATAATTGAAGTATTAAATTGGAAATTAAAAAGAGTGGAATTAAATGGGCAAAAACGGATCTGGGCCAAAATTTCTAAACAAAATCAGGCCCAATCTAAATGACCATGTCCGGTCCAATTCAGCTACGCCAAACGACGTCGTTTGGTGATCATTCATCAAGGGCCGTTGGATTAAGTCCATCCAACGGCCAAGATTTCATCACCCTAACCCGTGATCATCACCCGACCCACTGCCCCGGTTCAACCCGTCCCCCAACTTAAACCAAACGATGTCGTTTGGTTAAGTGGATTGATCCTAGCCATCCATTCTACTTGATCCAACGGACGATACCAATCCACCCCACCCCTATATAAATCCCAAGCCTTACCCCGGCCCCTAACTGAACACCCCCTCCTATACTGTTCATCATCGTTCCCCAAACCCCCACTCCTAACCCTAGCCGCCCCTATTCCCCTTCGCCTGAAACCCGGCGGCATCAACGCCGCCGGTCACCAACTTAACACCCTAGGACCTCCTGAACCTCCCCTACACGAATCCGACCTTAGTTTCCTTCGAATCAGGCCCCAACTCTTCGAATCTTAAATCGAAGGTTGGCCTGAAAACCTGATCTAAACCAATCAGCCCCAAATTAACACTATGGCTTCCCCTAACAACCCTTGTTATGGATCTGAAGTTAGTTTGGTTCGAATCAGCTCTGAACTTCTCGAATCTTCTTTTGAAGATTCGGACCAAACAAGGACGAACTCAGATCCGTTTCAAACTAACACCAAATGACCCCTAGGCTACCCTCACCCTTGTGTCATGTTTGGTTCTTCTCGAATCTGACTAGAAATGGGTAAATCCCAAATCAAATTTTTAAGAACCCTAAAAATACCAAACTTTCGGATTCTGTTCAGATTAAGTGAAGATTGAGGTTTAATCGACCTTAGTCGAAGTATTTTCAGTGGAAAATACTTCGACTAAGGTCAGTTTGATTTCAAACAAAAAATCCGAAATCCAAGTTGAGTTCGAGTCGGATTAAAATTGAAGATTCAAAGGTATTTTTTCTATTATTTTGTGTATTCTACGTGTATTGTTGTCTGTGTCAATAGCTTGTTAATTTTTCATATTTATTTGATTAATTCTGTCATCTTTGTCTCATGCCCGTATATATGGTCAAATATGAAATTATTTCTGTTGGTTGTGACTATTTATAATGTAAGCTATCGACTCGATTTAGTTCGTCGATTAGTTATATTATGAATTTTCATTCATAATAATACTGATTGAAACAACATGTTTTCTATTATTATGTACTGTTTGTTGACAGATATTGTAGATAATCATTAGTTAAATCATCCTGGTTTATATGAATCTGTCAAAATAAGTGTTGTATATATGTTGTTGTCTGAACATTAAAGTTTCAGGGCATTGTCAGTATTGGCAATGATCCTGTATGTGTCTGATTTTGGTTCAATGTTAAATCCAGTCTGAATTGTTATGATAATTTCAGTAATATGTTGTTATGATGTTAGTTCTGAATTCAGTGTAATATTGCTGTAATGTCCAGTTTGAATTCAAGTTTACAAAAGTTGGTCAAATACAATTGTGTTAGGAGGTTAATAGGATTGGTTTTAGCTGTAAATCAGAAAGATAACTAAGTTTGTACAGATTTTAGAATCTGTTTTGCTGTAGGTTCTGATTTTTCAGTAATAACATAAGGATTTTAGGGGCACTTCTCAGATAAAACAGTAAGGGTAATATGATATAATAGTGGGCTGATAATGGAGTGTTAATGGCTATTAGTTAATGATACTAATGGGGAACAAGGGATAATGGGCTGCTGAAAATCAGGGAAAAGTTAGCCTAATGGGATTTAAAGTGGAAAAACAGATTTTTAATGGAAATTTTCTGTTTTTAAAAGATAAAGGGGGTCCAGGCAGCACTTAAAAAGAAAGGGGAAGACCTGTATAAATACAGGAAGCTGAACAGAAAAAAGGGGGAAGAGATTTTTAGGATTGAGATTCTGAAGAAAGGAAAAGAACTCAGATTTTTTTTAAAAGGAAAGAGAGGAAGAAAACAGAAAGAGAAATAGAAAAGAGAACATTCACACACACACACACACACAATCTGAAACAGATATAAAAGCAGAAACAGAAAAATCAGAAATAAGGAATCCGAAACAGAAAGAAACTGAAATCTGAAATGCATTCTTTCTGGAATCTGTCCGTTGTTTGCCTGTGAATGTTATTCAGAAAATCTGAAATTTTTCTTAAGTCTCTGTCACTGTTCATCTGGGTCAACGGGTCTTATTCAGACTTGCTGTGTCATTGGTATATTCTACTGATTTTGTTATTGCTGCTACTGCTGAAATTTACTCCTTCTACCTTCATTTTCAGGTATATATATCCTTTTAAATTCTATGTTGGAAAGAGTTTCAGCATGACAGATAAATGAAGTTTGAATTGTAATAATGTCTGTTATTCATTGGAGCTCTTTAATTAAAAATTCAGTTTTGTTTCTTGATCAAATAAGAAATATATGTTGATAGGATGACTGTAAGTTAAATATCCTTCATTGAAGACTGTATAAGTGTTGTAATAAGATTAATTTTCTAAATTTTCATTGAAGTATAGTTATGATTGAATTGTTAAGGTAAGGAATATGACAGAAAGTTGGTTATCAGTTAAGTTCTATGACATTGTTAGTCAGGTATAGAACATTCTGAAATATCAAGGAAAATATGCTATCAGTTTATTTTGTTAGTTAATTCAGTGTTGTTTAAAGCTAGATGATGATTGGTTGCAATTAGTTATCTTTTGGCATAACATTGGTTGTGTTCATAATCTATAATTGAAAGACGAGTTAGTATAATCCATTATGTTTATGATGTCAAAGATGGTAAGTAATATTGTATGCAATATTCATTTTTATTTAGTCAGTTAGACTTGTTCTCGTTCTTAATAATAAAAGGGTTTATGAACTTGTACGATGCGAAAGTTAATGGTTGTAATAATTCATATAGATCTAGAATCAAATGGGTTTGATTACATATATAATTCAATCATAGGCATAATTAATTAAGTCAATTTCGCCTATTGGATCAAAACAAGTATATAAGAGTAAGATATAAATTGCAAAACTTTATATCAATGGTAATTAGAATAGAACTTGCACTAATTAATAATAACAAAAGTTCTTAAAAATATTCTTTCCTTTATAATTCATTTCAGTTTTATATACAATTCATTCGTTGGCATATATATGTTTTATAATTGTCAAAAATAGTGTTAATCATATTTTATCCTTTCAATGAGAGTTTGAATAGTCTTGGGATGAACATAATTAATACTCGGAAATTATAGTCAACGGGCAGCATAAAAATTTTGTGAATTTCTTTTAAAAGAATTTAAAGACACCCCCTTTAATATGAATTTCTCAGCATTTTCATATAAAATGTGTAGATACAACAAATAATTTGTGGAAAAATCCTTAATATCATTGCAAATATTTTTGCGTAATTAGGGATACGTTCGCGTACTTGATTATATTTTTAAAAGCAAAAATTCGGATTATGCGTACGCGCAATTTCGAGCGAATATTTAATAAAAGGATTTTTTTAAGGCGTCAAGTTAATTTCATAAAAACCCGCGATGTGCGGTTCAATATTTAAGAAAAACAAATATTCTTGATTCAACACAATCTCGGAAAAATGATTGCTTAATATATTATCAAAAGTTATTGTGTACACGTACGCGTGACACAATTCCGCATTTTTAAATTTGTAACACGAATATACGTACGCGTAATTCGATTCAAAGAAGGGTCCTTAATCATAATAAGTAAAAACGGTAGAAAAATCACGTAACAAAAAGTATTTAACAAAAATCAAGATAATTAAGCCAATAATAAAAACAGTTAAGCGACCGTGCTAGAACCACGAAATTCGAAAATGCCTAACACCTTCTTCCGGATTAACAGAATTCCTTACTCAGGATTTCTGGTTCGCAAAATAATAAACAGAGTCATATTCTCCTCGATTCAGGGATTATAATTGGTTACTTGGGACGCCTTAAAATTCCCAGGTGGCGACTCAGAAACAAATAAACAAATCCCGTTTCGACTGTCCTTTAATTGGAGAAAACTCCCCACGCGCCCCGCGGGCGCGACAAAAAGGAGGTGCGACAGCTCTGGCGACTCTGCTGGGGATCAAAGTTGTTACTATAACCCAGAACCATTGGTTCAGGGTTTAAAGAATTCGAGCTTAAAATATCTGTTTTTATTGGCTTTACTTACTATATAATTTTCAACTGTTTATATGCTAATATGCTAAATGTTTTTTTTACCGCTTTAATATTATTTGAATTGTGAATATATACAACTGCTACGAAACCCCCTTCTTTCTGAGTCTTCTGAATTTATGGTGTACACGTGCGCGTGACCCACCTTTCTGTTAAAGTCATACCAAATAAGACGAAGTTGGGACAAGTAACTAGGCCGGGCAGACTTTCGTGCTCCCGGTACATTACCCCCGCTTCGGCTCAAACTGTCCGTTTGGGTAAGCCAGGTTTAGAACAATCAACCTAAGGTTTTACACTTAGAATAACTCAGCCATGTACCGGATCCCTAGTAGGAACGAATATTTGCATCATATGCATTTGGCCTTGGAGACTCAACACAGGGGTTGGGTCTGTCTAGGACAGGTGAACCCAAAATTAAAAGACCATCATGATGCATCCTATTTGTTATTTGTGCATTCATTCGCCTCGAACATGCTTGTTGACCAGCTTAAATAAAATCTTGGTAAGAAGAAAGGAATAAAATGGGTTGCTTTAAAAATTTCGAAAAAATATAGTTTTAAATTTTGAAATAAAGATATTTAATAAATAAAAGAAAAATTTCGAAAATGATTTTTAGTATAAATTTTTCCAAAATAAATTTTGACTTTATTAAAATTAAATTTCAGATACAAAATGAGCACTACACAAAGCCCCTCATCCACAAGTACGGAGGAATTTCTATGTCAGCTTCAAATGTGGTGGTATGATTTAGGCGAAGACGGTCAAAAATGGGTCGTCAAGCATTTGGGAAATCTCACGGACATTATGAAAGTTGAGCCTCGGGATGATCTGATTACGACATTAGTAACTTTCTGGGATCCTGTTCACAATGTTTTTCGTTTCTCTGACTTCGAGCTTACTCCTACATTAGAGGAGATAGCTGGCTATGTTGGTTTTGACGGAAGTTTAAGAAATCAAAGCTTGATATTCACAAAGGCTCCTTCAATACATCGATTCTTCGGTCTTCTGAACATCAGCAGTCAAATTAGGAAAAGCAATGTCATCAATGGATGTTGTTCCTTCAACTTTTTGTATTCCAGATTTGGAAAGTCAGATGGGTTCGAAATTCATGAGAAAGGCCTTACTAATAAGCAAAACAAAGACACTTGGCAGATGCACCGTCGATTTGCTTTCATGGTGGCTTTTCTAGGAGTCATGGTCTTCCCAAATAAAGAGCGAACAATTGATATTCGCACCGCAAAAGTTGTGCAAATCCTCACCACTAAAGAAAATCACACCCTTGTCCCCATCATTCTATCAGATATTTATCGGGCTTTGACTTTATGCAAATCAGGAGCGAAAGTTTTCGAAGGATGCAAAATTTTGTTGCAAATGTGGGTGATTGAACATCTCCAACAACAACCCAAGATCATACAGTATGGGTCGAACAAAGCTAATTGCATCGAGAGCTATGAGGAAAGAACAAAAAATTATCAAGCTCCAGAAGGGATAGAAGCATGGGTATCTCATCTAAAGGCTTTAACGGCAAATCAAATTGAATGGACTCTGGGATGGCTCCCGATGAGAGAAGTAATACATATGTCAACCTCAAATAGTTATCTACTACTATTGGGATTGAGAAGCATTCAGCCGTATGCACCACTAAGAGTCCTAAGGCAACTAGGGAGATATCAAATAGTTCCTGATGAGGAAGATTTGAGTATGCAAGTAATCGAATTACACCCAGAAGCCACTATTCCCGAAGCTTTACTTCAGCAGATGTGGAATGGGTGCCGATACTTGAAAAGTGATACTCAAGTCCTAGACACTACCAAGGGTGAGATAAATCCTGGATATGCAAGGTGGTTCGAAAAGCGGTCTCGCGTGGATGATGTACCGGAACCTGAGCTAAAAAGGCCAACAAAAAGACCCCATGTTCAAAACTTCAATGATGAAATCCAAGAGCGGTTGATCTGGGGAGAAAAAGAAAAAGGGTACAAAGCCACTATCCATGCCCTAAAAGAAAATCTAAGAAGCCTCAGTTTGGAGAAAGATTTGCAAGAACAAGAAGCCAAAGGCGAGAAAAAGAGTCTAGCTTGTGAGAATGAAAATCTTCATGCTCGATTCCAAAAAATGAAAAGAGTCTCTGAAACGCCAAAGAGGAGCTGGAAGGATCAAAAAACCATCGCCAATCTCTTCGAAAAAATGCAAGATTATGATTCCATTCTTGCGGAAAACGAAAGGGCATTGAGCAAAGCAAAAGAAAGGATCCAACAATTAAACGAAGAAGCCAGATCTAACAAGGAACGCCAAGATAGGCAATCCGAAAAAGACAAGGCTCAATTCAAGAAGGAAAAAGACTATTGGATGCGATCAGAAGACCAGCTTCGTGCACAACTAGAAGAGGCAAGAAGATGCAACAGAGAATATCAACAAGCAGACCTCGACAGGGAAAGATCGCAAGCAAGATTAGAGCAGGCCAGACTCCGAGCTCTATTAGAATCAGCTTTAGATCGTGAAAACCGTGTCAGAGATATAGCCACCACTCGTCAGCAGCAATTGCAAGACCAAGACCAACGTCTCCAAGGTTTCAGGGCACAAATCTACGACTTGGCAGTCTTCACATCCCAAAGTTATGTGAACTGCCAAGGAATGGATTATGAAAGATTTACGGAGCATGCGCCCACTCTTGCTCGTCATCTAGCAGCGGAGTTGGAAAGGATGTATCGTACGCTGGGAGGCCATCCAGGTCAAGCCCCACATTGAGCAGATAATTCAATATTAGAGAACAAAAGTGGAAAGTGGGGCATGTTGTGAGATGTTATGAATTGTATCTTTTATTTTGATTTAAGTGTGTGTGTTTCAAGCTATTTTCTTAAAGTTTTTCAAATGTAATTCCATCTTTGTGTAATGAATAAACATGATTGACTTTGGTCCGAACTACGCAAGGTCTGATTCATGTAAGAGCATGATACGTAGGCAATCTCTCAGATTCGACCACCACGATAAAAGATATATATAATAAATAAAAATGAATAACAATAAAAATTTCAAGAAAGCTGGGACGACACAAGCAACCGAGCGAATGCATAATAGAAAGGGATTATTTGTCTAGGAGCATTGCATCTCAACGTGTGATTATATATGTGTTAAACTCTCAAAACTAACAAGTTTGTTCATTTTCAGAATTCAAGCAGTTAGTTTCTCTAAAGAGTATACTGGCATACTATCACTATCACACAAGATCAAAAGGACCAATACCCGAAAGTATGTCTATCCCAGATGTTGACACAGGTATGGAGATAGAAGAGATGGATGTCGGGAAAATGAAAGAAGAGATGCTTAAGCTCAAGCAGCAAATGGCTGAAATGTACCAAGCTTGGTCTACAGGACAGTTACCCCCATCTTACCCAAATAACCCTGCTCCATCAATGATCCAAACTCAGGATAATATCACCACTGAATTATCCCCAAGTTTCCCCATTTATCAGCACTACCGAGGCACCACCTCTCAGACACCACAGTCTCCACCTCCAAAACCAGTTCCGTACCTTCCTCCACCTATGACTCCTGTTTTCGTAGCACCTCCCCCTGCTACATTTCACAAATCTCCTAGTGAGCCTACATTTCAGGCCCAAGACAACCAATATTACCCCCCGGAGCCCACCTTCAAAGCCTCCGAAATCAATTCACCTGCTCCTCGGTTTGATCTCCCAACCGAAATTGACAAGCCAGCCAAAAATGCTGAACAAGAAGAGATGTTCAGGAAGGTCAAAAGTTCTAGAACAATCGTTCCGAGACATGCGGGGATTAGGTGGGCAAGTCAGTGTAGCATACAAAGATTTATGCTTATTCCCTAATGTACAATTGCCAGTTGGCTTCAAGATGCCCAAATTTGACCTATACAGCGGGCACGGCGACCCAGTAGCCCACTTAAGGGGTTTCTGTAGCAAGATGCGAGGAGCTGGGGGAAAGGATGAATTATTGATGGCTTACTTCAGTCAAAGTCTAAGCGGATCAGCTTTGGAGTGGTATACACGCCAGGACCATGGAAGATGGTACACCTGGGATGACCTGGCACAGGCATTCGCATACCATTTCCAATACAATCTGGAAATCATCCCAGATCGATTATCTTTGACCAAATTTGAGAAGAAACACAATGAAAGTTTCAGAGAGTATGGTTTTCGGTGGAGAGAACAGGCAGCAAGAGTGGATCCTCCTATGAAGGAGAGCGAAATGGTAGACTACTTCCTCCAAGCCTTGGAACCAACTTACTACGCCCACTTGGTTTCAGCGGTTGGAAAATCATTCAACGAGGTAGTGAAGATGGGAGGTATGGTGGAAGAAGGCCTCAAGACAAATAAAATCATGAGCTATTCAGCAATTAAGGCAACTACTCAAGCTATTCAAGGCGGGGTAGGAGGAATCGGAAGAAAGAAAAGGGAGGAAGCAACCGTAGTTGATTCAGGAATTTGGCCGGGACCCAGGGGTTCACCGTTTTACTATAATCAGAAACGACCTCGCCAATCAGCTTACCACCATGATTCATCCCAACATTACTATCACTCTTCAGAGCCTCATTTTGCCATTAACCATGCTCAAGCATACAATCAGCCACCTGTTCACACCAATTGGCGTGCTCCTGTCACACCAAATACTTACCCACGAGCTTATCCCGGACCAGGTTTCAGGCCTAGGCCAGCATTCAGGGGAGAAAGGGAACAGAAAAAGAAAACTTACACTCCATTGGGAGAGTCTTACACTAGTCTGTTCCACAGGCTGAGACAGCTAGACATGCTGAGACCAATACAATCCAAACTACCCAATCCTCCTCCAAAGAATCTGGATTACACCATTAGCTGTGAATATTGCTCCGGTGCACCAGGCCATGATACGGAGAAATGTTGGCATTTGAAAAATGCAATACAAGAGCTGATTGATACTAATAAAATCGAGGTTCAAACCCCCGAAGCTCCAAATATCAATAGAAATCCAATGCCAGCCC
This sequence comes from Nicotiana sylvestris, assembly GCF_000393655.2. NCBI lineage: Eukaryota > Viridiplantae > Streptophyta > Magnoliopsida > Solanales > Solanaceae > Nicotiana > Nicotiana sylvestris. Next base: position 48,040,015 of record NC_091058.1, read on the forward strand.
ATCAAGAGGCTAACATGATAGAAATCATACAAGCTAATGGGGAGACAAAGAAGCCGTCACAAACTGTCATGATGATCAAGTCTCATGAAACCAAGCCAGATAAGCAGTTAATGGAGGAGAAGCCGGTGTCTAAGCAGAACAAAAATGGTGATGAACCGTCTATGATAGTCGATGAGGGATCATCGAGCAAAGTTGCCGCAAAACAAGAGAGGCCGAAGGTGATAGTACCAGGGGTTGCTAACAAACCCGTTGTATTCGTGGAAGGAGCACGTACAGATCGGGTTATTATTGCACCTGTAATCCAGCTGCCAATCATCAACAACAAAGCCATCCCATGGAACTATGAACGGGTGACCGTAATGTACAAGGGCAAAGAAATCAAGGAAGAAGTGTGTGAGGTACAAGGCTTGACTCGTTCGGGAAGATGTTTTACTCCCAAAGAGCTGAGAAAAACTAAAAACAATCCAATGCCAACAAAGAAAGCTGTGACGGAAGAAGAGGCGAAGGAGTTTTTAAGAAAAATGAAGCTCCATGATTATTCTGTTGTAGATCAATTAAAGAAGACCCCCGCTCAAATTTCATTGTTGTCATTACTGATCCATTCAGAGGAACACCGTCTGGCGTTGATGAAAATCCTGAATGAAGCTCATGTTCCTGAAAAGATCTCTGTAAATCATTTGGGCAAAATAGCCAACAGAATCTTTGAGACAAACAGAATTACATTTGCTGATGATGAATTACCTGTGGAAGGTACCGAGCACAACAGAGCTCTTTACCTCACCGTGAAATGTGAAAACTCCGTAGTAACCCGGGTATTGGTTGACAATGGGTCCAGTGCAAACATATGCCCTCTCTCCACTTTAAACAAATTAAAAATTAAAGAGGAGAGGATCCAGAAGAATAGTATCTGCGTACGAGGATTTGACGGTGGAAGCAGAGATTCATTTGGCGACATAGTGTTGGAACTAACTATAGGGCCAGTTGAATTCACAATGGAATTCCAAGTGTTGGACATATCTGTTTCTTACAACTTGTTATTGGGTCGACCATGGATCCATGCTGCTAAAGCAGTCCCGTCAACACTACATCAGGCTGTCAAGTTTGAATGGGATCACCAAGAAATAGTCGTGCATGGAGAAGAAAGTTTGAATGCTCACAACAGCACCATTGTACCGGTCGAGGGAACAGAAATTGACCAAGGACCATGGGTATACCAAGTGTCCGACACGGTGTCGGTAGAGAAAATTCCAGAAGGGAAACACTTTTCGAATCCAAAAATATCCTCTGTATCAGTCATGATAGCTTATGAAATGCTGAAGAATGGCTTTATACCCGGCAAAGGTCTGAGCTTATCTCTGCAAGGAATTGTACAACCAGTATCTCTCCCCGAGAACTGGGGAACATTCGGTTTTGGGTTCATACCTACCGCCAATGACGTGATAAGGGCCATGAAGTTGAAACACCAAGCATGGTTTCTTCCAAAACCAGTACCACAGCTGTCGAAGTCTTTTGTCAAGACCGGTGCTAAAAATCGCCCGATAACAACAATTCCTAAATCCCAGGTCAATCCTGAGGAAGAATTAATTGAAAGGTTCGAGAAATTGTTTAGTGATGTGAATATGTTGGAAGGCGGAGAAGGGTGTAGCAACGCAGAAGTTCAATTCGTTGGACCAGAAACAAAGCTCAATAATTGGAAAGCCACTCCTCTCCCAATTCGAAAGGAGTCTTGGTAGTTTATTTTGATTTTCTTTCAGTTTGTTTGGGTTATTTCAAGGTTGTAATCCCAAAGTTTATCTTACAGTTGGTTTGAAGTGTGCAAAACCTTGTTATCTTTCATCATCCAATAAAAAGCAGTTTCCTTTTTATTATCATTCCTGATAGTTTTCTTTTCTTTTTCTTCTTTCCTATACAGTTCTTTTTACGCTGGCTCTAGTGATATAGCATGCATGAGGAATCCTCAGCCCAGTCTTAAAAATCAATCTGGTTCCGAAGTAATAATTCAAGAAATATATTGTGATTATGAATCAGAATATGATGGAGATGAGGTTTTTGAAGAGATTAGTAAAGAGTTAATTCACTTTGAGGAAAAAATCAAACCTAACTTGAGTGATACCGAGGACATCAATATAGGGGACACGAGTAATATCCGAAAAACTAAAATAAGTGTCCATCTGGAGCCAAAGATCCGAGAGGAGTTAATTAAAACACTCATAGAATTCAAAGATGTTTTTGCATGGTCGTATGACGACATGCCGGGCTTGAGCACTGATTTAGTGGTCCACAAATTGCCCACCGATCCAACGGTGCCTCCTGTCAAGCAGAGGCTGAGAAAATTCAAGCCTGATATGAGTGTGAGAATTAAGGAAGAAATCACCAAACAATTGGAAGCAAAGGTCATTCGAGTCACTCGATATCCTGTTTGGTTAGCTAATGTCGTTCCTGTGCCAAAGAAAGACGGCAAAATTAGAGTATGCGTCGACTATCGCAATCTCAACAAAGCAAGTCCAAAGGATAATTTCCCATTACCCAATATCCATATTTTGATCGACAATTGTGCCAAGCATGATATAGGGTCTTTCGTGGATTGTTATGCCGGGTATCATCAAATTCTAATGGATGAAGAGGATGCGGAAAAGACGGCATTCATCACACCATGGGGAACTTATTGCTATCGGGTAATGCCATTCGGTTTAAAGAACGCCGGGGCAACCTATATGAGAGCAATGACCACAGTGTTTCATGATATGATACACAAGGAAATTGAGGTGTACGTGGATGATGTGATCATAAAATCAAAGCATCAGGCCGACCACGTTGGGGATTTGAGGAAGTTCTTCTTAAGACTTCGCAGGTACAACCTCAAGCTTAACCCTGCCAAGTGCGCATTTGGAGTTCCATCCGGAAAATTGCTGGGATTCATAGTCAGTCGACGAGGCATTGAGCTAGATCCGTCAAAGATCAAAGCCATCCAAGAACTGCCACCCCCAAGAAACAAAACTGAAGTAATGAGTTTGTTGGGAAGGTTAAATTATATCAGCAGGTTTATTGCTCAGCTCACAACAACCTGCGAGCCAATTTTCAAATTGTTAAAAAAGGATGCTGCAGTCAAATGGACCGATGAGTGTCAGGAAGCGTTCGATAAAATAAAAGGGTACTTATCAAACCCACCCGTGTTGGTCCCGCCAGAGCCAGGAAGACCTTTGATTCTTTACTTGACGGTTTTGGAAAATTCATTTGGTTGTGTATTGGGGCAACATGACCTCACGGGCAGAAAAGAACAGGCCATCTACTACCTTAGCAAGAAGTTCACAGCTTATGAGGTTAAGTATACTCATCTGGAAAAGACATGTTGCGCCCTAACATGGGTAGCTCAAAAATTGAAACACTATTTGTCATCCTACACTACTTACCTCATTTCTCGGTTGGATCCATTGAAATACATTTTTCAAAAGCCTATGCCAACAGGAAGACTTGCAAAGTGGCAGATATTGCTCACAGAATTCGACATCGTCTATGTGACTCGAACTGCAATGAAGGCTCAAGCACTGGCCGATCATTTAGCCGAAAACCCGGTCGATGAGGAATATGAGCCGCTGAAGACTTATTTTCCTGATGAGGAAACAATGCATATCGACGAGGTGGAGCAAATTGAAAAACCTGGCTGGAAACTTTTCTTTGATGGAGCCGCTAACATGAAAGGAGTCGGAATAGGAGCTGTAATCATTTCTGAAACAGGGCATCACTATCCTGTTACGGCTCAATTGCGATTTTATTGCACCAATAATATGGCTGAATATGAAGCTTGCATTTTGGGGTTAAGGCTAGCCGCAGACATGGGTATCCGAGAAATCTTAGTCATGGGAGATTCAGATCTTTTGGTACATCAAATTCAAGGAGAATGGGAAACCCGAGACTTGAAGCTCATACCATACCGACAATGTCTACATGATCTTTGTCAGCGGTTTCAATCAGTGGAATTCCAACATATTCCAAGAATCCATAATGAGGTTGCCGATGCATTGGCTACCCTGGCATCAATGTTGCACCATCCGGACAAAGCTTATGTAGATCCAATACATATTCAAGTCCACGATCAGCACGCTTATTGCAATATGGTTGAAGAAGAATTTGATGGTGAACCATGGTTCCACGACATCAAGGAGTATATCAGGATGGGGATATATCCCGCACAAGCCACAGGAGATCAAAAGAGGACCATTAGGCGATTGGCAAATGGATTCTTCTTAAGCGGAGGAGTTTTGTATAAAAGAACACCAGATCTTGGATTATTAAGATGCATAGATGCCAGACAAGCTACAACTGTCATGTCTGAAGTACATTCAGGAGTTTGCGGACCCCACATGAGTGGATATGTGTTGGCAAAGAAAATCCTCCGAGCTGGTTACTATTGGCTTACCATGGAGAGAGATTGTATCAATTTTGTGCGCAAGTGTCATCAATGCCAAATACACGGAGATTTGATTCATTCTCCACCATCCGAGTTGCACACAATGTCGGCACCATGGCCTTTCGTTGCTTGGGGCATGGATGTGATTGGACCAATTGAGCCGGCAGCATCCAATGGACACAGATTCATTCTGGTAGCTATTGATTATTTTACCAAATGGGTTGAGGCCAAGACATTCAAATCAGTGACCAAGAAAGCTGTGGTCGATTTTGTCCACTCAAATATCATATGTCGATTCGGAATCCCGAAGGTGATCATCACAGATAACGGTGCTAATCTTAACAGCAACTTAATGAAAGAAGTATGTCAACAGTTTAAGATTACACATCGTAACTCTACCCCATATCGGCCCAAGGCGAATGGAGCAGTAGAAGCAGCCAACAAAAACATAAAGAAGATACTTCGGAAAATGGTAGAAGGTTCAAAACAATGGCATGAAAAATTACCATTTGCATTATTGGGATACCGCACTACTGTTCGCACTTCAGTAGGAGCAACTCCTTATTTGTTGGTATACGGCACTGAAGCAGTAATTCCTGCAGAAATTGAGATTCCTTCCCTTCGGATCATCGCCGAAGCAAAGATTGATGATGATGAATGGGTCAAAACCCGTCTAGAACAGTTAAACTTGATTGACGAAAAACGATTGACCGCAGTATGCCATGGTCAATTATATCAAAGAAGAATAGAAAGAGCATACAACAAAAAGGTGCGTCCCCGGAAGTTTGAAGTAGGTCAGCATGTGCTGAAACGTATTCTTCCACATCAGGTTGAAGCAAGAGGCAAATTTGCTCCGAATTGGCAAGGACCATTCATTGTGACCAGAGTATTATCGAATGGTGCACTATGTTTAACAGATATTGAAGGCAAATGCATAGATATGGCGATCAATTCTGACGCGGTAAAGAGATATTATGCATAACTTTTTGAATGTTTGTATTTAGCACTATTTCGAAGATTGAAATGACAAAGGCAATTTATTCTGCTATCCAAACACTATACCATTTGCTTCCCCTTTGAGCCATACTTGTTTCTTTCCTACCCTCTCTTGGAATCAATAAAATAAAAATAAAAAAAAAAAAAAAAGATCAAAATCTTCACTATTATGTAGTGAACTACGTTTGACCTGATTCCTCAAAGAAGGATACGTAGGCGCCTCACGGCTCGGTCATAGGGTGCACCACATGCACAATGTGCACGGAAAAGAAACATTAAGAGACCCCAATCAAGAAACTGGGGCAGGAATTGTGTCGGAAATAATAAAAGATTCCAAGAGTTGTAATCTTAAACCCATACCAAAGCTATTTAGCTTTTAATACCTCTTTCATTTCTAACCCTATACCAAAAAGACCTTTCGATCAATCTTAGAAAAATGCTGAGGCAAGCAAATGAAGTGGTTCATAACACTCTGGTACAAACAAGGAAAGAAAGTAAAAATGAGAGAGTCTTATAGGTGAAAACCCACACGGGCACCGTAAGGCAACGGAAGTTGAGAGAAAAGTAAAATGAGAGAATCTTATAGGTGAAAACCCACACAGGCACCATAAGGCGAAAAGGAAGTGAAGAAGTGAAAAATGAGGAAAATTTATCGATGAAAACTCCTTGAGACAATTGAAAGGAGATTGATTAAAAGACTGGGTTGATTAATCCGAAACGCATACCCTGATCATTGGTGCCAGTAATTCCAATCAGATAAGTCCTTTATTCCTTTTCCAACAGTCATCCAAAAAATTGGATTTTTCTTTTCATTCTATAATTGTCGAAATCAGCGTATTTCGTTACTAATAATCTTACTTTCTCCAAGCTTTGAGATAAGTTTTATTCCAAACAAATAAGAAGGAATGTCAAGGTATACTACCAAGATTCAAGGTTACAAAATACAGCCACGAAAGGTGGGAGATAAAATATGGGTGTAAGAAAGATGAAATCAAAAGTGGATCAGCAAAGTCAGAAGAGGCATATGATTACAGTTGAAAGGTTTTGAAGGAAAAAACACAGAGGGGAATCCTATAGTCAAGGATCAATTACAAAGACAAAACAGTCTTTTCAATCATTCCAAGGCAATAAAGAGAGACGAAGAAAAACATCACCATCGGCAAGAATACCACAGCCAGCCACCCTGCTTTAAACTAACGAAGTTTTCTTTGATTTAAAACAGGGGCAAATACAATATTTGTGTCAGGAAATACCGGGTAAAGAATTAAAGAAGTCAGGCGTCTACCTGGAGAATGAGGACAAAGAATTTGAAGAAATCAGGCGTCCACCTGGAGAATGAGGATGAGAATTAAAGAAGTCAGGCGTCCACCTGGAGAATGAGGATAAAGAATTAAAGAAATCAGGCGTCCACCTGGAGAATGAGGATGAGAAAAAGAAGTCAGGCGTCCACCTGGAGAATGAGGATGAGAAATTAAAGAAGTCAGGCGTCCACCTGGAGAATAAGGATGAAGAAAAAGAAGAAGTCAGGCGTCCACCTGGAGAATGAGGATGAGAATTAAAAGAAGTCAGGCGTCCACCTGGAGAATGAGGATGAGAATTAAAAGAAGTCAGGCGTCCACCTGGAGAATGAGGATGAAGAATTAAAGAAATCAGGCGTCCACCTGGAGAATGAGGATGAGAATTAAAGAAATCAGGCGTCCACCTGGAGAATGAGGATGAGAAAAAGAAGAAGTCAGGCGTCCACCTGGAGAATGAGGATGAGAAAAGAAGAAGTCAGACGTCCACCTGGAGAATGAGGATGAGAAATTAAAGAAGTCAGGCATCCACCTGGAGAATAAGGATGAAGAATTAAAGAAGTCAGGCGTCCACCTGGAGAATGAGGACAAAGAATTTGAAGAAATTAGGCGTCCACCTGGAGAATGAGGATGAGAAAAGAGGAAGTCAGGCGTCCACCTGGAGAATGAGGATGAGAAAAGAAGAAGTCAGGCGTCCACCTGGAGAATGAGGATGAGGAATTAAAGAAGTCAGGCGTCCACTTGGAGAATGAGGACAAAGAATTTGAAGAAGTCAGGCGTCCACCTGGAGAATGAGGATGAGAAAAGAAGAAGTCAGGCGTCCACCTGGAGAATGAGGATGAGAAATTAAAGAAGTCAGGCGTCCTCCTGGAGAATGAGGATGAGAAAAGAAGAAGTCAGGCGTCCACCTGGAGAATAAGGATGAAGAATTAAAGAAGTCAGGCGTCCACCTGGAGAATGAGGACAAAGAATTTGAAGAAATCAAAGAATTTGAAGAAATTAGGCGTCCACCTGGAGAATGAGGATGAGAAAAGAGGAAGTCAGGCGTCCACCTGGAGAATGAGGATGAGAAAAGAAGAAGTCAGGCGTCCACCTGGAGAATGAGGATAAAGAATTAAAGAAATCAGGCGTCCACCTGGAGAATGAGGATGAGAAAAGAGGAAGTCAGGCGTCCACCTGGAGAATGAGGATGAGAAAAGAAGAAGTCAGGCGTCCACCTGGAGAATGAGGATAAAGAATTAAAGAAATCAGGCGTCCACCTGGAGAATGAGGATGAGAAAAGAGGAAGTCAGGAGTCCACCTGGAGAATGAGGATGAGAAAAGAAGAAGTCAGGCGTCCACCTGGAGAATGAGGATAAAGAATTGAAGAAGTCAGGCGTCCACCTGGAGAATGAGGATGAGAAAAAGAAGTCAGGCGTCCACCTGGAGAATGAGGATGAGAAATTAAAGAAGTCAGGCGTCCACCTGGAGAATGAGGATGAAGAATTGAAGAAGTCAGACATCCACCTGGAGAATGAGGATGAGAATTGAAGAAGTCAGGCGTCCACCTGGAGAATGAGGATGAGAAAAAGAAGTCAGGCGTCCACCTGGAGAATGAGGATGAGAATTAAAAGAAGTCAGGCGTCCACCTGGAGAATGAGGATGAAGAAAGAAAAGAAGCAGTCAAGGCACCCACCTGAAGAACGAGGGAATGCAATTGAAGTGTTGAAACCAAAAGCCCACTCATGTGAGAAAGGAGCACACTTAGAATCAATAAAGCAGAGGAGTCCAACAGAATCCCCAGCAAGAAACAACAAGAGTTCCAAGAGGAATACGGAATAAGCCAAATGCCCAAGATTCACCAAGATATCAAGACAACAAGAAACGCAAGGGCATGATCTAGATAAGATTTTTATAATTCTTGTACCATAATCTAGCTTAATTTTGTATTTCCTTTAAAGTAAGGTGTAATAAGGAGGTCAACAAGCAGTAAAAAACAGCACGGAGCAGCAGTAACATCACAGTCCTATGGTAGTCCCAGCTACCAAAAAATCCCCGAACTACATTGACCTGATTCCTTTATAGCCAAGGATATGTAGGAAACCTTCGAAGCAGAGGTTCGGTCAAATCTTTCAAAAAATGCTTCCCACAGAGTATTCGAACGGGCAAAAATCGCTCGTATCCGCTCACTTTATCTTTGCACGAAAACTCTTCAAGTTTCTGCACAAAGAGGGGCAGCTGTGAGCACGTGATTTTTGCCTCACGAAAACTACTCCCAAATAAATCAAAAATAAAACTAATTTCTTTTAGTGTGCAATTTTAGAATTTGTGTTGCGTTTATTAATTGTTTGTGTTTTGTCCGTAAAATGTTTGCTTTGTTATAATAAACAAAATAAAAATAAAAATACATGTTTCATGCATATCTAGGATTTAAGTATGCATTTAATTAAGTTAATTTAAATAAAATTACAAAAATATGCGTTTGTTCTAATTTTAATGTTTCACTATGTGATTAATATTTTTGTCTATGTGTTAAATTGTTAAAGGTTGATTAATATTTTGAAGGAGTAATTTTTTGTTTTTATAATTTTAATTAGGATTTTTAATAATTGAAGAATTAAATTGGAAATTAAAAAGAGTGGTATTAAATGGGCAAAAACGGATCTGGGCCAAATTTTCTAAACAAAATCAGGCCCAATCCAAATGACCATGTCCAGTCCAATTCAGCTACGCCAAACGACGTCGTTTGGTGATCATTCATCAAGGGCCGTTGGATTAAGTCCATCCAACAGCCAAGATTTCATCACCCTAACCCGTGATCATCACCCGACCCACTGCCCCGGTTCAACCCGTCCCCCAACTTAAACCAAACGATGTCGTTTGGTTAAGTGGATTGATCCTAGCCATCCATTCTACTTGATCCAACGGACGATACCAATCCACCCCACCCCTATATAAATCCCAAGCCTTACCCCGACCCTTAACTGAACACCCCCCTCCTATACTGTTCATCATCGTTCCCCAAACCCCCACTCCTAACCCTAGCCGCCCTAGGATTCCGACTTAACACCCTAGGACCTCCTGAACCTCCCCTACACGAATCCGACCTTAGTTTCCTTCGAATCAGGCCCCAACTCTTCGAATCTTAAATCGAAGGTTGGCCTGAAAACCTGATCTAAACCAATCAGCCCCAAATTAACACCATGGCTTCCCCTAACAACCCTTGTTATGGATCTGAAGTTAGTTTGGTTTGAATCAGCTCTGAACTTCTCGAATCTTCTTTTGAAGATTCGGACCAAACAAGGACGAACTCAGATCTGTTTCAAACTAACACCAAATGACCCCTAGGCTACCCTCACCCTTGTGTCATGTTTGGTTCTTCTCGAATCTGACCAGAAATGGGTAAATCCCAAATCAAATTTTTAAGAACCCTAAAAATACCAAACTTTCGGATTCTGTTCAGATTAAGTGAAGATTGAGGTTTAATCGACCTTAGTCGAAGTATTTTCAGTGGAAAATACTTCGACTAAGGTCAGTTTGATTTCAAACAAAAAATCCGAAATCCAAGTTGAGTTCGAGTCGGATTAAAATTGAAGATTCAAAGGTATTTTTTCTATTATTTTGTGTATTCTACGTGTATTGTTGTCTGTGTCAATAGCTTTTTAATTTTTCATATTTATTTGATTAATTCTGTCATCTTTGTCTCATGCCCGTATATATGGTCAAATATGAAATTATTTCTGTTGGTTGTGACTATTTATAATGTAAGCTATCGACTCGATTTAGTTCGTCGATTAGTTATATTATGAATTTTCATTCATAATAATACTGATTGAAACAACATGTTTTCTATTATTATGTACTGTTTGTTGACAGATATTGTAGATAATCATTAGTTAAATCATCCTGGTTTATATGAATCTGTCAAAATAAGTGTTGTATATATGTTGTTGTCTGAACATTAAAGTTTCAGGGCATTGTCAGTATTGGCAATGATCCTGTATGTGTCTGATTTTGGTTCAATGTTAAATCCAGTCTGAATTATTATGATAATTTCAGTAATATGTTGTTATGATGTTAGTTCTGAATTCAGTGTAATATTGCTGTAATGTCCAGTTTGAATTCAAGTTTACAAAAGTTGGTCAAATACAATTGTGTTAGGAGGTTAATAGGATTGGTTTTAGCTGTAAATCAGAAAGATAACTAAGTTTGTACAGATTTTAGAATCTGTTTTGCTGTAGGTTCTGATTTTTCAGTAATAACATAAGGATTTTAGGGGCACTTCTCAGATAAAACAGTAAGGGTAATATGATATAATAGTGGGCTGATAATGGAGTGTTAATGGCTATTAGTTAATGATACTAATGGGGAACAAGGGATAATGGGCTGCTGAAAATCAGGGAAAAGTTAGCCTAATGGGATTTAAAGTGGAAAAACAGATTTTTAATGGAAATTTTCTGTTTTTAAAAGATAAAGGGGGTCCAGGCAGCACTTAAAAAGAAAGGATCAGACCTGTATAAATACAGGAAGCTGAACAGAAAAAAGGGGGAAGAGATTTTTAGGATTGAGATTCTGAAGAAAGGAAAAGAACTCAGATTTTTTTTAAAAGGAAAGAGAGGAAGAAAACAGAAAGAGAAATAGAAAAGAGAACATTCACACACACACACACACAATCTGAAACAGATATAAAAGCAGAAACAGAAAAATCAGAAATAAGGAATCCGAAACAGAAAGAAACTGAAATCTGAAATGCATTCTTTCTGGAATCTGTCCGTTGTTTGCCTGTGAATGTTATTCAGAAAATCTGAAATTTTTCTTAAGTCTCTGTCACTGTTCATCTGGGTCAACGGGTCTTATTCAGACTTGCTGTGTCATTGGTATATTCTACTGATTTTGTTATTGCTGCTACTGCTGAAATTTACTCCTTCTACCTTCATTTTCAGGTATATATATCCTTTTAAATTCTATGTTGGAAAGAGTTTCAGCATGACAGATAAATGAAGTTTGAATTGTAATAATGTCTGTTATTCATTGGAGCTCTTTAATTAAAAATTCAGTTTTGTTTCTTGATCAAATAAGAAATATATGTTGATAGGATGACTGTAAGTTAAATATCCTTCATTGAAGACTGTATAAGTGTTGTAATAAGATTAATTTTCTAAATTTTCATTGAAGTATAGTTATGATTGAATTGTTAAGGTAAGGAATATGACAGAAAGTTGGTTATCAGTTAAGTTCTATGACATTGTTAGTCAGGTATAGAACATTCTGAAATATCAAGGAAAATATGCTATCAGTTTATTTTGTTAGTTAATTCAGTGTTGTTTAAAGCTAGATGATGATTGGTTGCAATTAGTTATCTTTTGGCATAACATTGGTTGTGTTCATAATCTATAATTGAAAGACGAGTTAGTATAATCCATTATGTTTATGATGTCAAAGATGGTAAGTAATATTGTATGCAATATTCATTTTTATTTAGTCAGTTAGACTTGTTCTCGTTCTTAATAATAAAAGGGTTTATGAACTTGTACGATGCGAAAGTTAATGGTTGTAATAATTCATATAGATCTAGAATCAAATGGGTTTGATTACATATATAATTCAATCATAGGCATAATTAATTAAGTCAATTTCGCCTATTGGATCAAAACAAGTATATAAGAGTAAGATATAAATTGCAAAACTTTATATCAATGGTAATTAGAATAGAACTTGCACTAATTAATAATAACAAAAGTTCTTAAAAATATTCTTTCCTTTATAATTCATTTCAGTTTTATATACAATTCATTCGTTGGCATATATATGTTTTATAATTGTCAAAAATAGTGTTAATCATATTTTATCCTTTCAATGAGAGTTTGAATAGTCTTGGGATGAACATAATTAATACTCGGACCTTCCCGTTGCCTAATATCGATCCCCTGATCAATGCTACTGCCGGCCACGAGACCTTTACTTTCCTCGATGCCTACTGGGGGTACAATCAAATCCAGATGAACCCCGAGGATAGGGAAAAGACCTCATTTATCACAAAATATGGTACATATTGCTATAACGTAATGGCCTTCGGGCTAAAAAATGCGGGAGCAACATACCAACGACTAGTTAATAAAATGTTCAAGCACCAAGTAGGAATCAATGGAGGTATATATTGACGATATGCTAGTCAAATCCCTGCGTACAGCGGACCATCTGACCCATTTGCAGGAAACCTTCGACATACTCAGAAGCTACAACATGAAGCTCAATCCTGAGAAGTGCGCCTTCGGAGTAGGCTCGGGCAAATTCCTAGGCTTCATGGTATCAAACAGGGGGATCGAAATCAATCCCGACAAAATAAAGGCCATCGAAGAGATTACGGTAGTGAACAACGTAAAAGTCGTTCAATGGTTGACAAGGCGGATCGCGGCCCTAGACGGATTCATATCAAGATTGTCGGACAAAAGCCACCATTTCTTTACCCTACTCAAAAGAAAGAACAACTTCGAATGGACTCCAGAATGCCAACATGCCCTGGAAGAACTGAAATGGTACTTGTCTAGCCCACCTTTGCTGCACACACCCAAGGAGGATGAAAAGTTATACCTATACCTGACTGTATCCGAAATAGCGGTATGCGGCGTACTGGTCTGAGAAGATCAAGGTACACAATTTCCTATTTATTATGTGTGCCGGACCTTAGGGGACGCCGAAACCCGGTACCCCCATCTGAAAAAATTGGCTCTCGCACTAATAAGCGCCTCGCGCAAACTGAAGCCTTACTTTCAGTACCACCGTGTCTGTGTCCTGTCAACTTATCCCCTCCGGAGTGTACTGCATATACCTGAGTTATCGGGCCGATTGGCCAAATGGGCCATCGAACCTGGAGGGTATGACATCAAGTATCAACCTCGGACGGTCATCAAGTCCCAAATCCTAGCGGATTTCGTGGCCGACTTCTTGCCAACCCTTGTACCCGAGGTAGAGAAGGAGCTTTTATTAAAATCAGGAACATCCTCCGGGGTATGGACCCTGTTCACGGATGGTGCCACAAACGTAAGAGGATCCAGACTCGGTATAGTCCAAAAGCCGCCCGTCAGCAGCATAATCAGGCAATCCATAAAGACCATCAAACTGACTAACAATGAAGTCGAGTATGAGGCTATGATTGCAGGTTTAGAGTTGGCCAAAAGTTTGGGAGCCGAGACTGTCGAGGCGAAATGCAACTAGCTCCTCGTGGTAAGCCAAGTGACCGGAAGCTACGAAGCCCGAGAAGACAGGATGCAAAGGTATTTGGACAAAATCCAAATCGCATTACGTCGCTTTAAAGAATGGACCTTAGTCCATGTACCTCGAGAGCAAAATTACGAGGTCGTTGCCCTTGCGAACCTAGGATCTTCCGCTTAAGAAGAAGACATGCTCCCCGAAACCGTTGTCCAACTGTTCAAATCTATGGTCGAGAAAGGTCACGCAGAGATTAACTCCACCAGCCTGACATGGGATTAGAGAAACAAATACATCATTTATCTGAAGGACGGGAAGCTACCCACGAATCCAAAAGAATCAAGGGCCCTGCAAACCAAAGCGGCCTGGTTCTCACTCGATGAAAATAGGGCTCTCTACGGGAGAACTTTTGATGGTCCCCTAGCGATATGCTTGGGATCAGGCGACACAGATTACGTGCTCCGGGATATCCATGAGGGCTCCTGCAGAAATCACTCTAGGGCCGATTCCTTAGTTCGAAGAGTGATCAAAGCGGGCTACTATTGGGACAGCGTGGAAAAAGATGCCAGGGAATTCGTCCGAAAATGCGACAAGTGTGAGAGGTTTGCTCCCGTGATCCACCAGCCTAGGGAACAACTGCATTCCATTTTATCACCATGGTCATTCATGAAGTGGGGGATAGACATTGTCGGCCCTTTGCCAATGGCACCAGGTATGGCCAGATTCATTTTATTTACGACTGACTATTTCTCAAAATGGGTAGACGCGCAGGCTTTCGAGAAAATAAGAGAGAAGGAAGTCATCAATTTTATATGGGAGCACATCATATTTCGGTTCGGGATCTCGTTCGAAATAACATGCGACAACGGGAGGCAATTCATCGGGAGCAAGGTAACACAGTTCCTTGAAGACAACAAAATCAAGAGAATCCTGTCGACGCCATACCACTCATGCGCAAACGGCCAAGCCGAATCTACAAATAAAACCATCATTCAAAACTTGAAAAAGAAGTTGGAAAGTGCCAAGGGAAAATGGAGAGAAACGCTGCCCCGGGTGCTGTGGGCATACCGGACAACTCCAAAATCGAGCACCAGGGAGACACCCTTCTCCCTAGTGTATGGCGCCGAAGCACTGATACCGGTGGAGGTCAGGGAACCAAGCACCAGATTTCGACACACTAGCAAGGGATCAAACAATGAAGCCATGGCAACGACCCTCGAGCTGCTCGATGAAAGACGGGAAGCCTCGCTAGTTCGGATAGCTGCCTAGAAGGAGAAAATCGAAAGATACTACAACAGAAGAATGGATCTCCGATACTTCGGAATCAGAGACTTAGTCCTAAAGAAGGTTACCCTCAACACTAGAAACCCTAATGAAGGGAAGCTGGGCCAAAATTGGGAAGGATCGTACCTTCCGAGTAACTGGAATGTGTCGATGCTTAAGCGGTATTACTGCTAGGGCGGCCGGATATGGAATCCCACAAATATTCTCGAGCAAACGTCGCACTCTTTTCCTTCGACCGAGTTTTTTTATCCCGAAACGGGTTTTTGCCATCAAGGTTTTTAACAAGACGATGTCCATATATCTCCCAAGAAGGATTCGAAGAGCCTACAAGATTTCTTTCGCAAACAGCCCCACCTTGGGAAAAAGGCGAACAAGGCTCCGATTGGGAATACTGTATCGGGTCAAACGACCTAAGGAGTCACACCCGCACAGGCCGAACTCGCAAAAACAAAACAACATGTATTTACGCCAAGCAATAAATAATATCTTTAGGCATCTCGTACTCTAGAAAAGGGGATTTCAACATGCTCACGACGAAGGCCTCTCCACCAAATGCGTCCGCCAGCAATTCAGCACCCGCATGACCCTAGGGTCAGAACTCAGGGCTCATAAAAGCCCCTGCAAGGCAATTCCAAGCTCACGAAAAGCGGTCTTCAAGCTTAAGCAAACTCAATGACTTGGAGACTGTCATTAATCGCCTTGCGCTGGAAAACCCAAAACTGTAAGACCCCTAGCGGGCAGACTCGGCGTAACCAGATCTATTTTACATTACAACAAAAACTACAAGACCTCAACATGCATGACAAATTGTAAGACATCAAAATGCATGAAAATCCCAAAGTTCAGGCTATACGTCGCATTTGTAAGAGTCCCGAAAGGGCATACCCTCGGTGTAGACACCTAAACTATCACTCGGGATCAAAATGGATCTAGCCAAACACATATGACTACGGTCAAAATGGATGATACAACAAAACTAATGCAACTCGGGGACGCCCGACCGTCGCTAAACAAAAATCACAGGCCACTACTTCGAACATACTTCGGAAAGAATCGGTTAAAACAGGCTTCCCTCAACAGGCAAAAATGAGCTTTAACCATGTCAGCTCCAAATCACAAGGCTTCGACCTACTCAGCCTATGAGCTATGAACCTTCTGAGGTGCTCAAACATCGCCGATACCGACTTGAAATCTTGGTTCTTCCAAAACCGATGACGGGTCAGGCAAAATTATTTCAAAAGACCTTTACGAGCGAAAAACAAAGCCTACAAAAATCCCACAAGCAAAACAGCGTAAGAGCCATTGTCGCCAGCCAAACGAGCCTCCGGGCATACATTGAAAGGTCTCTACGACCAAACAGCGTAAGAGCCATTGCCGCCATCTTAAAAACTGACAACTTGAGGATTAAAATGAGCTCGAATGGTAACCCGATTCGGAGACCGAATCCAAAATAGTTAACTATGCAAGCATCCGGGCCACATATTGAAAGGTCTCAATGACCAAAACAGCGTAAGAGGCACTATCACCGGTCTGAAAACACTTAAAGGTCAATTAAAGCTCGAATCCCAATGCAAATTGGAAACTGGACCCGAAATAGTTAAACTACAACATGCCTAAGGGCACAACATAAATTCCAATGTCAACCAGCCGAGTGAGCCTCCAGGCCACGCGTCTGTAAGGTCACTTCGACCCGAAGCACAAAAGGCCATCATTGCTTGCCCATGCAGGCAAAAAAGAACTTTAGGGTCAATTAAAGCTCGAATTGCAACGCGACTCAGAGACTGGACCCAAAATAGTTGAAACAGCAAAATGCCCGAGGGCAAAAGGTAAGAACCGTCATCACCCAACCGGGCGGGCACGGGAGAGCAGAAATCAACAAGGCTCGGGACAAACCCAACCCAGAAACACAACGCAAGATGGTGGGGCAAAAGTGTGAGATCCCTCACAGCGGTTCACGTCGGAGGCCGCATCAACTAGCCACACGATAATTCCCGAGCCAGCCCAAAAGGGCCACAGGGTTATATTGCAGGTCTAAGGTTTTTTCGCCAATCATTGCTGAATTCAAAACAGAAAGGGAATAAGGGAAACAGAGTCGCGGAATTCTCCTCATACATATGCCAAAATAAAAGTACTGTACAACAAACAGGGAGATCAACAGGAAAAAATAGCATATCCTAATCTATCGCCGAACCGACATCCTCAAAGGTTGCATCTAGGCGATTATAGATCCCCCAATGACCCATTCGCGACGGCGTCCCCCCTCTCCGGGGATCCACCCCCATTTTTAACCCCGCTTAAGCTGCCTTCCAATATGCCCTCGACGGTCAGTCCTCAAGAACTCGGCCAAGCGTGATCCACGATTCGAGGTAAAATTGGGCTAGCCCCCTCAAACGCCCTCTCAACGTAGGAATCTGCGACAATCGCTCCTCCCCCATGTGAAGATACAAGCGCCTCGGCCTCAACTTTGATCTGGAGCAATGCAGCTACCAACTCAGAATGAAGGCTCTTATACCTGCCGATATCCTCATTCGCGCCCTGAAGCTGACCCTCAATCAAGGTAACTCTCCTCCTGAGGTTGTCCCTTTCAGAAGACACCTCACTCGCATACCGGCTAAGCTCGGAGATTTCAGCATCCCTGGCCCGAAGCTCCCCTCTTAGCAGGGCATTTTCCTTCTCAAACCGCACAGATCGGGGCACAAAGAGTTAAAAGCGACAAAATTTTACAAAGGCTCAAATGATGGTGAAAACAAGGGATTGATGACCTGTTCGGTGAAAAAGGCTTTCTCACACTCACAACGACTCACCTCATCCTATTACTAGGCGAGGGCCTGGTTATAAAGCACCTCGGCCTGAAACCGCATAAAAAAGTTAAGAGGATAAAGGATGGAGCAGCCTAAAGCAGCAGACAAGGCTAGATGAAGTTACCCACTCACAAATATTGCCTATCTTGCCAAAAATAGATGAGGCATTGACCTCGGAACTACCCTCAAGAATGATCGCCGGCCTCCCGAGTGCGTCTCTGCCTTTCATCAGTGCTCCCACCATGAAAGGCTCCTCGCGAGACTCCTCTTGCATTCCGAAAGATGGAAGGATCTCCCCCTTTGGAGAATCAATAATATCCAACGAGCCAACGGGGTTATCCTAAATCTCCATCCTCTATTCATCTCGGGTCCCAGCACAAGGTCCCTCCAAACTGCCTGTCAAGGGCGCCCTGGATCGGGGAGACCTCTGGCCACCTGTCAATTCAAGGTCAGTGCTCGATACCCCATCCATTGCCTCACCACCACAAATCTGAGTCGTGCCAGCATCAAACTCCTGTCCGGAAGCATCTATTCCCATGACCTGAGGATCAATCAACCCCAAACACTCTTCAGGGTGTCGACAAGCTGCTTTCTCCCTCACCTTCAGCACGAGGATTTCCCGTCGCCCCGGATACTGGAGCCAATGGGTCAACCTTGGAATCCTCCACTCTGATCCTCTTGGGTTCTGGTGGCTCAGCCGATAGGCTCTCCTGCCTCTTCCTCTCCCCGTCATGCATCAGAGTGTCCCCTCCAATGGATGGCTCCTCCCTCATCAGTAAGATTTCTCCCATACCTGCATAGATGCATATGTTAAAATGCACGGTACGGAGAAAGCTACTAATAGCAAGATACATCAAAATGCACGGATGCAACAAGACTCAAGGCTTACCAGGGCCTCCGGCCTCCCACCGAGCTCGGGATAAATCCCGCCACGCTTGGTCGGTATACGGGAAGATTGAGTGCAAACCACCGACTTAACCCTGAAGGTTCGACATTGCGCCAGGGTAGATCATTGCAGCTAAAAAGATAAGAAAGGCAGAGTCATATGTATAAAGAAAAATTACCAAGAAAAGGCAAGGGCACCACGTCTACTTACGCCCAACGTTCCATTTCTCAGGGAACGACATCTTTTCCGCTGGAATCAGATCAGACGTCCTCACTCAGACGAATCGACTTAACCACCTATCATCCCCAGACTCCTCGGTGGGGGCAAAAAGGGACCTCGAGGCTCGACAGCGAAGCTTGACTAAGCCTCTGCGAAGTAGACGAGGGCTATACATTCGGATCAAATGGTTCAGGGTAAAGGTCATTCCCTCTATCATGCTCGAATAATGCCTAATCATATAAACTACGCGCCAGAACAAAGGGTGGACTTGACCTAGAGTTACCTGGTAACTCCGGCAGAAGTCAAGAATCACGGGGTCGATCAAGGGCGAGGACGGCTCCACCGTCCCCAAAGAGAATGGGTATGTGTACACACTCAGAAAACCGACTTTATGAGCCATAATATCTTCATCCTGAGCGGGAATCTCCACGAGCATGGTATCTCCCCAACAACAGTCTTCATTCACTCTTTTGATGTCCGTTATAGAGCTAATATATCGAGTTATAGGCTCGTGGTGCCCTGACTTTGAGGAGGGTCTCCCGACCCTAAAATCGGAGGTCATCACAAAGGGTCCCGGAATGCATTCCTCGGAATGGGGGGAGTGGCCACTTCACCTCGAGAGAAAAGCGAAGGGGATGAGCCCGCAACCTCATGGGAAGCAAAAGTGGAAATATTCGTCATCCTTGGTGAAATCTGAGGAAAGAAGAAAAAGGGGGTTGCGTCCCTGGGAAAGAGTGAGAACGAAGGGAAATAGACCTCACTAAGGGTTTTGAACACAAGATGGAATCTAGAAAGGAAGAGACGAGTATTTATAAAAGCATCATGGGTATATTGAAGGAAGCCAACCGCCGTAGTCAATGCTGAAATCTGCAAGAACAGTGCACGTAATGCGCCTTAATACCTTGTATCCGTTCGCAAGGGCACTAGAGGAAGCAGGGATTCAGAACTATTTCTTATTGTTTCTTGTCGCCTTCACTCTAAGAAACGCATAGGCTATCTGTATACGGCGAATCCGGGGACCTGATTCCCCCGTCATAGAACCATCTCGCGGTCATGCCCCTCGAAGCTCGAAGCCAAGGTCGAGACTCATCCTCGAGGTTCGATATATATCGGTCCGAAGGATATCGTATTTTGATAAGTACAACAAGCTACGACATGCAAGAGGGGAGTTCCCAAGGCACGCGGCTTAACGTGACATGGTTGGTCTATCCGGGGCCTATTTTCAAGATGTCATGTCTAGCCATCCTATCTCCATTACTTTACGGTTAATACGTTCTGAATGGATTCCCCTCCTATATAAAGGGGATCCCCATTATTTTGTAGGCTCCACTGATGTTGCTCCATTTTCTCCACATGTGCAATAATCTCTCTCTCTCTCTCTCTCTCTTTTCTTTCTAACTCGCTTGTTCTCACTGGCCCGAGGCCACCTTTATATCCATCGTTCTCTTACTTGTTCTTCATCATATAGCTTAGTATTGGCCGTAAAGAGCCTTGTTTAATTATATCCTCAACTGTTATCCCATTCCCCACTATCCCCGATAGCTCAAACTCGACCCTAACGTCGACCCCGAGATCCCCCATCGACCAGACCTATACCTGGGCAGCAGGTCCCTTGGTTCGATTACTATCTCGTTTTAGCTTACATTTCATCATTAAACTTCATATTATTAGCATCAACTGCTCTAACAACTAGCTCGAGAATAGATTACGTAATTTTAGAATTCCATTTACAAATTTAATTGTTGTTACTATTTTCACGGTAAACATTGGGTATTCTAGCTATAACCAAATTCTTATTGCTCAGAAGGATCAAGAGAAAATAACTTTTACATGTCCCTATGGTACTTTTGCCTTCAAGTGGATGCCATTTGGTTTGTGCAATGCACCAAGGACTTTTCAAAGGTATATGATGGCTATCTTCACGGACATGGTGGAGGATTACCTTGAAATTTTCATGGATGACTTCTCGGTGGTCAGGAATTCTTTTGATGATTGTATCGCAAGCTTGAATAAAGTGTTGGCAAGATGTGAAGAAACAAATTTGGTGCTAAATTGGGAGAAATGTCATTTCATGATTGAGGAAGGCATTGTCATTGGTCATAAAATCTCAAAGAATAGAATTAAAGTTGACAAGGCAAAGATTGAGGTTATTTCTAAACTTCTACCTCCAACTTCGGTGAAGGGCGTGCAGAGTTTTTTAGGTCAAGCAGGGTTTTACCAGCGCTTCATCAAGGATTTTTCTAAGGTGGTGAACCCGTTGTGAAAGCTTCTCAAGAAATATGCTAAGTTTAACTTCAATGTTGATTGCATGAGAGCTTTTGAATTGCTAAAGTTCAAGTTGACAACAACTCCCATCATCATCGCTCCAAATTAGAGTGTTCCTTTTGAGCTCATATGCGATGCAAGTGACGTAGCGGTGGGGGCTATTTTGGGGAAACACATCAACAAGATTTTTCATCCGGTCTACTATGCTAGTAGGACCATGAATAGTGCCCAAGTCAACTATACCATTACAGAGAAAGAGCACCTTGCCATTATGTAAACTATTGAGAAGTTCTGCCCGTACTTGATGGGTGCTAAAGTGATTATCCACACGGATCATGTGTCACTTCGTTATCTTATGAGCAAGAAAGATTCCAAAGCTCGGTTGATGAGATGGTTGCTTTTGTTGCAAGAGTTTGACGTTGACATCCAAGATAAAAAATGAAGTGAAAATTAAGTGGCGGACCACTTGTCTCATTTGGAGGAGGAGGGGAGGCCGTATGATGGCCTTGAAATCAATGACTCCTTCCCCAATGAGAAAATTTTGGATATTTCAATGAAATAGGTTCCATGGTTCGCGGATCTAGTAAATTTCCTTATGAGTGGGATCATCGCTGATGAGTTCTCTTCAAACCAAAGGAAGAAGATCAAACGGGATTGTCAAGACTATTATTGGGATGAACCGTACCTTTTCTGGATTTATACGGAAGGGGTGATTAGAAGATGTGTACCAGAAGAAGAGAAGTGTGAAATTCTTGGGGCTTGTCATTCTTTGGCATATTGTGGTCACTATGGAGCAAGAACGGCGGCCAAAGTACTAAGTTGTGGTTTCTGTTGGCCTACTCTTTACAAGGATGCAAGTGATCTAGTTAAACAATGTGATGAAGGTCAAAGGGCCGGTGGAATCTCAAATAAAATGAGATGTCACTCACCACCATGTTGGAGATTGATATTTTTGATGTATGGGGTATTGACTTCATAGGTATTTTTGTGAATTCTTATGGAAACACCAACATCTTGGTGCGGTTGATAATGTGTTCGAATGGGTTAAGGTCATCGCTTTATCGAACAATGAGGCGAGAAGTGTGGCGGTTTTCTTGAAGAAAAATATTTTCACAAGGTTTGGTAATTCGCGGGCTATCATTAAGCGATGGGGGGTTACATTTTTGCAACAAAGCCTTCGATGCCTTACTTACCAAGTATGGTGTCACGACTTCCTATAATCCACAAGTAAGCGGGAAAGTGAAAGTCTCCAACTGGGAGATAAAGAGTATTTTGTCCAAAACAGTGAATGCTAACCAGACGGATTTGTCCAAGAAACTTGATGATGCTTTATGGGCTTATCGGACGGCTTACGAAATACCTATTGGAATATATCCATAGCAATTGGTATTCGGAAAAGCTTGTCATCTTCCGGTGGAACTTGAGCACAAAACCATGTGTGTTCTAAAGAAGTTGAATCTTGATTGGGATGTAGCCGCTAACTTGAGAGTGGCACATTTGAATTAGTTGGATGAGTTTCAGTACCATGCATACACAAGTTCGTCCTTATACAAAGAGAAGATGAAATATCTTCATGACAAGTATATTTGTAACATAGAGTTCAAAGAGGCCGATTTGGTGTTGTTGTTTAACTCACAGTTGAGGATGTTTTCTGGGAAGTTAAATCAAAATGGAGTGGCCCGTTTGAAGTTGTGGGTGTGACACCCTTTGTTGCATTGGTCTTGAAGAACAAAAACAATAAGGTATTCTAAGCCAATGGTCACCGGGTTAAGCGCTATTTGGGAAAAGTTGGAGATGGCCACATAGTGGCAATGATTCGTTTTAATTGAAGTTATTCTTCATCGTGTCGCGACGTTAAATCAGTCGCTTCTTGGGAGGCAACCCATGTTTCTTTTTCTTTCCTTTTTCTTCTTTTGTAGTTAGATATTATTTTTATGCTAACTGGACTTGGAGTATGTTGCAGGGATGAGTGTACTTTATAGGAAGTGTGCCCAGAAATTTGGTTAAGTGTGGAAGGAATTGCGGACTGCAATTGTATTGTGTGGACTACACAATTATGGTTTCTGCAGCAAAAGGTGCTCTACGGACTCACAATTACATTGTGGACCGCACAAATTGAAGGTGAAAAATGGCAACTCTCTGAAGTTGGTCTGTCAGAAAGATGGCCAAACTGCAACCGCAAGACAAAATTTGTGGTCCGCAACAAAATCTGCACCCGCACAACAAATTCTGCGGACCACAACAACAAAAGGGCATATGAGCCCCAGGTAATAGAGTGTGGACCGCAATTGGAATTTTGCGTCCACACTCACTTCCCCTTCCCTTGGTAGGCATCGAATAGTATAAACAGAGAGGCTAGAGCATTGTTCCCCTTTTCCTTCTCTAAGCTCACAATTTGCAAAAATTTGAAATTTAGTCTTAAATTGTCCGCCTACATGCCTAGCCACTGTTGATCACTCATCTCTTGTACTCATTCACATCTGGTATGCTCTTGTATTTCTTTTAATTTTTGGACTTTTAGTAAAAATTTAGACCATTTATCTGTTGAATTTATTTGAACAACCACGTAGGGTAAATATGCAGTGGGTAGACCGAAAAAATGCTCTTAGAAGAATGGGTAAATAGGTTTTCATGCTTAGATGTTATTTCCATGCCAAAATTTTGCAAAAATTTCAAGCCCTAGATTAAAAAAATGACTGTCTGTCATAATTGATTACAATCTGCGGCCGCACAAGAAATTGTGCGGTCCGCAGAAGTTGAAGTCTAGGGTATTTTAGGCATGCTTCTGCAGTCGCAAGGCAATTTGTGCGAGCTATAGAAAACTGGTTGTGGCCGCAAAATAGCTAATTCTCTGTTATCAGAGAATTGGCATATTAGTGGTATCTGAGTTGCGGCTACAATGGGAAATATACGGACCACAATCTATTTCTGCGGTCGCAATGGAAAATTGTGCGGTTCGTAATGCCCATTCTGCGGCCGCAATGAAAATTCTACGAATCGCAACTCCCTACCCTACAAGCATGTTTTCAAATGTGTTCTTCAGTGTTTTTTCTAGAGTGTTTTTTCTGTTTAAACTTGAATTCCAACTAACATCTACCTTTGTTTGGTATAGAAAATGGTTCGATCTCGAGGCAGAGGTAATACTTCAAAGGGGAAGGGTGAACCTTCTAGGAGTCGTGGCAAGAGTGTTTTACCCCTCGCCCTACAAAAGATAATCACAAAGAAGGCTACAGCTAGTCGAGTGAGAGGTGCAGAGCCCTTCGAGTCCAGTTCTTATGTCCCATCTAGGGAAGCATCGGAGGAAAACTCGGTATAAGAGCAGCCAACTGTCTAATCAAAGCCACAAGAAAGGTATCAACTCAAGGACGAGTCGTCCACTTCTCAAAGCACTTCCAAGGGATCGGAAAGTGCTAGTCAAGCATTCGAGCAATCCTCTACACCTGTCCCTGAGGCACCAAATACTACTATTGATGACATCCCCGATGATGTTAGAGGGGGAGATGCTACAGCTGCCGGCCTTGAAAGTTTGAAGAAGAAAGAGTTCTGGGAAAACCGCTTCATTATTTTGGCTGCTTTCTCTAACTTCTGTGAGTGGTGTTCAGTGAGATCTCTCACTCTTGAGCGACAATTCCAATTGAAAGATCTAGAAAAGTACAACCCTACAATGTTGAGGCAGTTTAGAGAACACAAAAAGTGGATGTGGTTTACCAATGTGGCACACATCAAAAAGGGGACAAAAGTGAGAAACCTCAAGGTACGATTGACCAGCACACGTTGAACATATACTTTGGGTTTGATGATGTCGAGCCCACAAAGTACTTAGAGAAGTATGCACTTGGGGAGGTAGCTCGTCCCTGGTTACTAGAAATTTTTGCAGCTCCTGGGCCGCCGCCACCATGGATCACAACAGGGGTTCCTATTCAGAGGAACAATGTAAACTTTGAGGCGAAGGGCTGTCAAACCTTTGTCTATAGCAGACTAGACCCGTGCCAGAATCAGACTTATCTTCCAATATCGCGGGCAGTTCTAGTTGCTTCTATCATGGACGGTTAACCGATCAATATGGGTGCCATAATGTCGACCAACTTCTCTGTGACCTCTAGGCAAGTTGACTCGTCTTACCCGTATCCCAACACTATTATGGAGTATCTCACGGATGCGGGGGTAGAGCCGAGGGATTATGATACGAATGTGCGGCCAAAGAAGCCATTCTCATGGCACTCTCTGATGGATACTACAAACCCAAAGAAGAAGGTTCAGCCTCCTACCATTCCGGGCCAGTCTGACAAGCCAGCTATGGTAGTTGCGGAGGCAGTTGAGGGTCCATCCACTTCGACCGAGCCATCCTCCACTGTTGCAGCGATGCCTCTACCACCATCTTTAGTTCCCATTACATTTATTGCCATAGGTTCCACCTCGGCTTTGAAGTTGGTGCCCATGCCTGCTGCTCCACTTTCTATGTTGTGAGTCTCCTAGATACTAGCGAGCCTCAACAACTGGATGTAGAGACCCACTGCAAAGCTGTCTGATATATCTAGTACTTTTGCAGCACAGTCATCTATTCAGGCACCTTAGGTTCCTCCGATAGTGGAAGATACATTGAAGAAGATCCTGGAGAACCAGACTACAATCATGAACACTTTGGTACAACATGGGGCCGCGATTAAGGAGCTAGGAAAAGAGGTAAAGAAATTGAGAAAGTCTTAGGCTTTCAAGAAGTTAGTTGACAATCTCCGGAGACAGGTGACCAAGATTGCAGCAGCCGGGGACCTCCCATTTGAGATGCTGATTGATCCAGGTCTTACAGCACCATTAGAACCATTAGCTCCATCAGCACCAGCTGGCTAGTCTAAGGAGCCAGAACTAACTACCGAGGCTATGCGCCAGATGTTCACCAACCCGTCCACTCCCAGAATTGAAGGTGATGAGATCCAATTGGTACATGAGGGCGGTGACACTACTGGGGACGTAGAGATTTCAAAGGAGCCATATGGAGTTTTCTTCACTCTTTCCCTTCCTTCACTCTTATTTTGTAAGCATTGATGACAATGTTTATTTTTATTTTGGGGTGGAGTTTATTTGATCTTATTTGCTAATTCTAAGACATTTGGCTTGTACTTAACTTGATACTATTTTTTTCTTTCTCATTGTGTATATATCCTCTCCCTTCTCTCATGATGTATATATTCTCTATATTCTATTTATGTATATATCTTCTCTTTCTCTCTCATTATGTACATTCGTTCTGCTTTCAATAGTTTTTGTTTTGTAGCTTCTTTTTGTTTATTTCCTTATTAGTTAGTGTTTAATTTAGTAGCTTCTTTTTATGTTTTAGTAGATAACAAGCATTTAGTTTTCTTAATGCCACGGTTCTTTCCAAGAGTAGTTGTTGTATGAACTGGTGGCTCTTTCCAATGATGGATGACATGACAACCTTCTTAAAGGAATAAGTCTATTTTGTGTTTAGGTGATAATAGTAGTAATAATGAATAAAAAGACCTGATTAAGTCAAACTCAAAGAGCCAAATATGCTTCATGTGGCACCAACATACTTAACTGTGTGCTTATGGTTAGAGACACGGTTTTAAATCGGAAATAACTCTAGTTAGTGACTTTGTGACTCCTGTGTTGACTCTGATACCATCGAGTGGTCTAATCAAACCATAATGATCTTCAATCTTGAATGTGGTCGTTCTGGGCCCTCGATTCTATCCTATTTAACAATCTAGTTGCATGATGGGTGAGATGCTTTGTTGCTAGTCCAATTACCCGTGCGAAAGGTCTAGAACTTACCCTGAATGTGTTTTTAAGGCGAAATCGTAAGTTTTGCTTGCCTTGAGAAGTGATTGTAGGCTTTCCTTGGCTCGTTTGAGTTTTCTATTAACTACCAATGATGTCATCCCTAGTCAACCCCTTCGATCCTTTAGCCTTTCTCATTTGAAAATCATGTTACAAGCATTTACCCGTTCTATCATGACCTTCGCTTGGCACTCGAGCTTTCCTTAAAACTCATGTGAAACAATCGACTAAAAATATAAGTTTGGGGGAGAGAAGAGGAAATTGAAAAAAGTAGGTATCAAGGCACAAAAAGAGAAAAGAAATGATGAGAAGGAAAGACAAAGAAATGAAAAGAACAAAAAGAGAAATGCAAAAAGTGAATAAATGAAAGAGTTGAAGGGATTCAAAAAAAGGCAATGATCCCAAACATGGGGAAATATGAATGTAATGATCAAGAAAGAGTGATGTTAAGTCTTTCTAGTTCCCCAAGGAAAAGAAAGTGCCTCAAGGAATCGGCAACGTGTGAGCCGAGAATTAAAAGATGGAGTGCTTAAGGAAGGTATAACCACTTATCTATATTGTATCAATCCCTAATCCAAAAGTCTTCATTACATCCCGAAAGAAGTCCTATTTAATTTTGAGCCGAGTGAGCTACATTAGTGGTGATCTACACGAAGGGCAAGTTTATAGTATTGGAAGCCATACTGAGATAATATTGGAAGCCTTAATTGTGACATTCTCTTGAGAGAGATGAGTGAACCTTTCATAAATCTTTGAATTGACTGCTAAATTCTTAAGTGAGCTTGGCAAATGGAAAGTAGAGGAGGGAGAGTTTGGAGTCCGCCATGACCTACAAGATAGAGCGAGAATCCTTGATGAGTAAAGTCAACTCTTGATGCTCTCACATTAGAGTTATATGTGCTTAAATGTTTAACTTGTTGTCTTGTCAATAATGCATGAGTGGTGTAGGTAATTGTTGGTCCCAACTGAGGTGTGAATGGCTCACCAGTGGCTAGCTGTAATATCCTTTAACTTTTGGAGGTTATTTTATTTGCTTGAGGACAAGCAAAAACTTAAGTTTGGAGGAGTTGATAAGTGGATATTTTGACTACTTATTAGTGCCTTTTAGCTTTTGTTTTCGTCTAAAAGCATTAAATTATATCCCCGAAACTAATGAAATGTGGAAAATTGCAGGAATGCTGGAAGTTGGACTCTCGAGATGAATCCGACTCAAAAAGCAGTAGTCTAAATACAAGGCAATAAAAGGCACATAAGCTTACAATATGCGGTCCGCAAAATTTTATCTGCGGCCGCAATCACGGAAGGAAAACTCATCAGACTTTTGAGCAAATTGCGGACCGCTCATGAATTGTGCGTCCGCAAAAGCTGGGCTAGGATCCAAGATCAGAGAGCTGACAAAAAGCCAACTCTAGAGCTTCCTCAAATTACGGTCCGCACAAGATTTGTGCGGTCGCAGAAGATTATCTTGCAACCACAATCATACTATTATGGACCACAAAAAAGAGTGCCTTGCAGCCACAATACTAAATCTACGGATTGCAAAAATAATTCCTCGCAGCCATATTTCAGAATTGTGCAGCCGCAGACCTCCAGTTTCTGACAAGATGAAGAAACCTGTGGACCGCACATGGAATTGTGCGGCCGCAGAACCTCCCGATGGGCATTTTTGTCCGAAATTGTTAACCTTATATAAATAGAAGAGTTTCATAAAATTAGGTCAAGTTTTGAATATTTCAAGTACTGTAGCCGTTTCTTTTTGCTTCTTTAGGAAACTTTAGCTTATTTTGGTAATTAAACATTAGATTTCTCGATTTTAATCTTCCAATATGATTTTTATTATCTTTTCTTCTTTGTTTTCTTCTACACCCACTATGAGTGACTAGATTTTTGCTAGGGTTGTCACCCAACCCTTTTGTATAATCCTTATGGGTAATAATTTTATGCTTGTTTATGAATTGATGTTTATTATTTATCTTTTTATGCTTCAATTGTAGAATTAATAGTTGCAAATATTGATTCATGCCTATTTGACTTAGTCTCTTATTGAGAAAGAGGTACCCCGTCTAAGTTAACTTAGCTATCAAGGAATTAGGTCAATTGAGAGATTGATTAACCCAATTAAAGGGTTCAACCTAGAGATAGTAACAATCCGACTTGAGCTCTTATCAACCATTTTGGTAGATACCTATTTGGCCTTGAGAAAGCCAAATTGGAAAAAATCACGCTCTCACCGAGAGGTGTTGAGTGGGCGACATAGTGTTGTGACTATAATACACCCCAGTCAATAAAATAAGCATAAAAGTCTTTATCCCATAGGCAAATATCTAGGTCATGGTCACAACCCTTATATATTTGGAAAATACTCAAAAATAATCATCTCTAGTTTTATATCTTTAGAGTTGCAATCATTAGCTTAATTTTAGAAATAAAAACAAAAATCTTTTTGTGAAAGTACAATCTAGATACCTCACTTGCTCATTTTGAATATATACTCCTAACTCTCATCTTAGCTCCATGTGGATTCGACTCCGACTCTTTATTGGGTTCTATTATTGCAAACGACCGTGCCATACCTCTTTAGAGACGTGCATTTGGACGTGATCAATAACTCCACTCCCCAGCCTTTTTCCTTGCTTCATCCGACTCCCTGGTTCTCTTCACTATAGGTTTGACCACATTCTTGGAAACATCAGGAGGTTCCATTGCCTGAGTTGGTTCTACTTTACAAAGATTTTTCCCCTTAATGGGCCGAAGCTTGTGATTGTAAGTCAATGAATATGTTTCTTTGCTATAGTACTTTTGGATTTGTGACAGTGTCTCCCCCTACCAAAGTAAAAATATGTTAGTAATTAGATAACATTAGAATGATTCAGTGAAAAATAGTTGTGTCTCATACCTTGTCATACAATATAGCCTTGATTGCACGAGGGCATGGGATACCAGATAATTGTCACACTCTACATGCGCATCTTTTCATTTTAAGATCCACAATATATCTATTATCACCTTCGCTAATTTCATATCCAAAGTCACAATTAAACTCAACCTTGCAGTAATGTGTTATTGCCCTATAATCATTATACAACTTCAAAGCATATGGACTGAAGTCACCATTATATTTACTAATGTCATTTCTATTTGTAGCCAAAAAATTCATAATCTTCATCCTTATCTTCTCTAACATCTTGATGATTGGCATATGTCTTGCTTTCAGAATCCATACATTGAATGATTCAATGAAATTATTGTCAACCATCATGTATTTACACTGAGTATCAAAATATGCTTTGCACTAAGATTGTGGTGGCTAATGCAATAGGTCTTTAGTAGCACCACCATCATCAGATATCTCACATAACTTCTTGAGTTGATCTTTGAAATTTTCTTCATAAGTATTCCAAGCACTTCGCCATAAAAGTTTCTTCATCTGTCCACTTCTCCATTTTTTCTGCTAGTTAGCTTCAATGTGTCTCTCACACAACTTGTGGTGAGTATTAGGAAGTACATTCCTCACAGCATTAAGTAAACCCTATTTACAAAAGAAACATAAATGCGAGAAAGCAAAATAGACTAGAAAAAAAAACGAATAAAAGATGAAAGTAATACCTTCTGCATATCTGAGATGAAAGTAACTCCATGACCATTTTTAGATCCAAAGAAAGCTTCAGAAGCTCAATAAACCATCCCTAAGTTCTAGCATTTTTCTTGTCTACCACAACCCATGCAACCGGATAAAAATAATTTATGTTATCTTAATCAATAGCTGTCACACCTCCTTTTTCTACCCCGAAAGGGGGATAGGGGAGTTTTTTCCAATTTAAGTGACAATCGAAACATGATTATTTATTTGAAATTCAGAGTCGCCACTTGGGATGATTTATGGTGTCCCAAGTTACCAGTTTAAATCCCGAATCGAAGAAAGATTGACTCTGTTTTACAGTCCGCGAAACACAGAAATCCGGGTAAGGAATTATGTTAACCCTAGAGAAAGTATTAGGCATTTTCGAGTTCCATAAGGTTTCAGCACGATCACTCAATTGTTATTATTGACCTATTTATTTGATTTTAAAAACATCTTTGAAACCTATGTGCATTTCTATTCCTTTTAAACCGCTTTTAATAATCCAATTATTATACTAATAATTATTTGATTACACGTTGTGAATCATGTTACGGGAACTGTACTCACGATCTACAACGTATTTATTTTATTAACAAGATTAAATTGTGGTCGGGTCACATAAATGTACCCCCGAATTTTAGAAATTAAGCATCACAACTACGTCACGGGAACCGTACCTTAGCTGTGGCAATTATTTAATTAACGCGCCTAAAGAAAACTACTAAAGTTCAAGGCATTTTCTATACTAATTTTATATTTATGTGAGGGCCATAGATTATAGGATTTTATTCGTGAATGGCGCACCTCAAATTATTTTCTGAAAAGGATTAGCTCTTGATCTAATTTCGTGAGGGCCATGTATTATAGGTTTTGTTTGGGCATGACACACCTCAAATAATTTTAAGAAAAGGTTTATATATATATATATATATATATATATATATATATATATATATATATTTTTTTTTTTTTTTTTAAAGGGCAAACTAAAGGTGCTCCTATTTATCTAATTTAAAACTAGGTATCATAACCACGTCACGGAAGCTGTACCCGTAATTGTAATAATTGAATTGCGTGCCTAAAGCAAGCTACGATATTCATTAATTATTTTTCTAAAGCTAATTTGAGAGTATTCTGCAAGGTCAAAGAGATTATGGATAAAGTATTGCTGCAGAAAGGCACATGAGTTCAACATTGCCTTATTTAATTAGTTGACAACGTTTTAACTCTTATTAAACTGGACCAAACGAAAATAATCCATTTGGTCTATTATATCAAATTAAAACCTCAAATGCCCAAATTAATTCTCAAACAAATCATATGGCTCACTCAAAAATTCCCTGGATAGATTATGAAGAATTAAGCTAAAACTCATAACACTTTGTTACAACATAAATCCACTCACCATCCACTGCCATCAAACCTTTAATCTAAAGAATTCACAAATAAGCAATGAAAATTTCTAATCAAACTGGAAGACTCACAGACATTACACATCTTGAGCTAAAGACAGAAAGCACAGATGTTCTCATCAAATCAAAGTCATAGATTAATATGCTTAAGAGTAACAATGGAGAAAATGGACCTCAATGTTAAATCTGAACTTTAAATATTTTATAGCTCTGAAATCCGAACGAGCAACTCGACGACCTCGAACAAAAAATGTTGTTGTTATAGGGGTTGTTTTGTTGCGCTTTTTGATAGAAAATGGCACAAGGAAGAAATCCGCCCCCCTTCCCCCTCAGAGGTTCTTCGTCCTTATTTGCTTCAACATCTCTGGATTTCTAGGTTGAAAAGAGTTGCATAGAAGTTGGGGACGGGCAAAATGGAATTTTCTAATCTCTATCTCGTTTCTAACCCATCTCCAAATCTATCTGTTTCATTCTTTCTTTTTCGTTTCCCTTCCCCTATTTTCCGTTTTTTTTTTATGTGCATGTGTGTTTGTTGTGTGCTACTTTTCTCTTGGATCAGAGAGAACGAGAGGTCCTAAAATGGGGTGCGATTGATTCCTCCTTCATGAGTGTGTGCGACCGTTTTTTCTTAGAGTTAGAGTCTTCGGTCCAGATTTTTTGATTTTAGGAATTAGGCATTGTTTTTATAAAGGGGTAAAAATTAAGTTAGGTCAAATGGGGAATGGGTATGAGCTCAATATTTTGGGCTATCTGAAATTGGGTCTTTTTCAATTAAGACCAAACAAAATTAGCCCTAACTTTCATTATCTTTCTTCTAAAACAAGACCAAAAATACTGCATCATTTATTAGTTAATCCTACTTAAGTAAAATAACTATTAAAATAAAACTATCCGTTAAAACAAATCTATTTTTGGTATTTTTTTAAAATATCATACTAAAAGATAAAAATGAAAAAATCATTGTAAAATAAGATAATATTCCTGAAACTTTTTTTTGTGTATTTTTTAATTTTATATAAAGTAGACAAATTAAAAGTAACTAGATAAAAATATTAATTAGCTAAATAAGAGAAAAATATTTTTATAATTTTTATTTTTGTGATAAAATAAAGTAAAGAGAGCAATACTAAACCTAAACTAAATATTTACGCTAAGATGTGTAAAATCTTGGGGAGGATAAAAAATTACATGTCTACAATAGCCACAAGCAATGACCCTTATATCTCCCCTTAAGAAAAGTACCATCCAGCCCAATAAATGGTCTCAAGCCATCTTTCCAACAAATCTTCAATGCATTGAAGCATATATACATCTTTAAAAACTTTCTTTTCCCTTCTTCAAGGGCATCTTTAGAAATATTAATTACAACATCAGTGCCAAGATTATATTGTCTCAGTTCTTACTCATAGGCCTCAAGTTTCTTGTAACCATCAACAAAACTGCCCTCTAACTTCTTAAGTGCCAAATTCTTGGCCCTTTTAAGCTTAGTCATTGACACATTTAATTCAAACACATCTCTAAATCATCTTTCATTTCCTTCAGGCGATACGGAGGATTATACTGCACTTTTCTCCTAAATAGGTGTGCTAAAGTATTTTGATCAGCCCTAGGATTTTTGAAGCAAGGTTCATATGTATGGATATCTTTTCATGTCTTCATTTGATAGTTATCACTATTGCCATCCTGTGACATATAACATCTGAATGGACAACCAGTATCACACTTATATCTAGCCCTAGTTGAATCAATTTTGATCACATGCAATCCTCTTCTATTAGCCAATGCATAAAAGTTCACTATCCTTCTAGCTTCTTCAATATCCTTAAATATCATACCTAACTCCAACTCCTTAAAATGTTATAACCTATCAGTTACACCCCTTTTTTTCTTTACTAATACCTTCAAGTTCTGAATAATCATATTCAAAGCCTTCTGAATCATAAAAAAATACTACCACCCAAACTACTTTCACATTCAGAAGCTGCATCAATGTCTACAGAATATTTTTCTTTATGGTAAACAATATTTTGAGCAAACACCCTAGCTTCATACTCATCCACACCAAAAAAGTTAATCACATTGAACTCTTTAGAGAACAAGTACTGAAGAGTCCTCACACCATCATCATCAGTTACTAGATAGTACCTCACCGAAGGTCTAGTCACTAAAATTTGCTCGACTAAGCTCAATCCTAAATTTCTGATAAATTCTTCACAAAAACTTTCATAGTTGACAAGGCAAGACATGCTTCTGATCATACACTATTTCAGATGAAAATACCTAATTACCCCATAGTGAAATATCGGGTCCACTTTAGCAATCATCTTCTGTTTATATCACATGCAAAGGAATAAAAAGAGCGACAAGTGAGGGTCCACAACAGTAAGTATGAAGGCATAAGCAGGACCACAATCATTTCGAGTAAAAGTATTTCAAAAACATACGGTAATGAAGGACCACAACCAGACAACAAAATCATCAATTACAACACATTATTCACGTTATTTTATTCTTTAGTAGGATAAAGTGCCATAATGATATCAATAAATAACAACCACATTATAAGACAAGAAACCCAAAACTCACATATAAAATTCAAATAGCGAATCTCTAACCCACAAATAAAAAAAGGAGAAGAAGACAAAAACATGACATACCTGTTAAAAGCATCAAGCTTTTGACTTGTCTATGAAAACGAAATCCTAGAGGTCCAGTTTTGTTGAGTGGTCGGCTGAGGGGAAATTGGAATTTGCAAGAAAGCGAAGTGAGAGAGAGAGAGAGAGTGGGGGAAATAAAATAAGACATGGGTTTATTAAAATATGGTATTGGGTCGGTCGGTTTGTTAGAATAAGGGTGATGGGTCGGGTTGATTTGTTATTTAAATTAATGTATAGATGAATTGCACCAGATTGTGACACATGTCAAAATCTGGTGCTAATTATTTTATTAGGATTGTCCGTCTAAAATATGGCATATGTGAGCCATTTTATATACAATAAGGGCAGAATTGAGACCACCTTTTAACAACAAACAAATGTGCCCAATTTCGTATAGTTCACTGGCACAAATGTTCCTTTTCCGTTTAAAAGAAACAATCTTTTAATAGTTATAGTTTCTTTAAACTTTTGGGATTGCTTTGTGAGTATGAGAAGATCTTTTTGTTCAAAAAGTGCCTTTAAGACATTTCATAGTTTAAAAGATGGAATTTTTACCTCCTATAGCAAAGGTTAACACCTTATTTATTTTAAATAAATATCATTTAAAAAAATTATATTCTATAGATACCTTTTAAGGTTTATAGTAAAATATTTAATTTTGGTTACCTCCTAGCCCTAAGCCACTAAATACGCTATTCAGTTACACTATTTTCTTTCTCTCTCTACTTTGATACATCCCATTCTCTTCCCCTATTCCCTGAAAACACGATGTTCAATCTCAAAATTCCTCTCACCAATTCAAAGTTGTCATTATGCCTGGCCCAGTCTCGAACAAGCATCGGGTTTCTGAGCAGTTCCAGTGTAACAATGGTGGAAGCAAATTTGCGTATACACACGTTTGTCGAAATTCCGTCGCTGGAGATATTCTCTTCTCAAATTGAACCCAAAAAAGTCCCAGCGATGACTTCTCTAATTGAGAAAATATACCTATAGCAGTATATAAACACAATACTATATTTGTGCGGATGTGCTCAACAATGTTTTCTTTTTGTTGGGTTTAAGTTTTCAAGGGATGCATAAAGCATTGGAAGGCTT
The DNA here is from genome assembly GCF_000393655.2 of Nicotiana sylvestris. Taxonomy (NCBI): domain Eukaryota; kingdom Viridiplantae; phylum Streptophyta; class Magnoliopsida; order Solanales; family Solanaceae; genus Nicotiana; species Nicotiana sylvestris. The sequence goes on from NC_091058.1 coordinate 48,075,942, forward strand.
TCTCAAGATGGAACTCGTCGGATCGTGGCCTAATACAAAAAAGGTTAATCTTTTCAATCAAAATAGAAGCCCTGGTATTCAATTAATCACGATGAAGAAGAAGATTTCTGTTAATATTTTTGAATGTATTTTCAATGTATCACGCTATATTTTCATGTATTTAATTGTATTTATTGTCTCTTTTTTATTATAATTCAATGTATCTCGCTGTATTCCATGTATTTCATTGTATTCACTATCTTTTTTTCATTGTATTTCAATGTATCCCGCTGTATTCTATGTATTTCATTTGTATTCACTGTCTCGTTATATGCCATGAATGTATTCATATGTTTTTTTTAAATTAATATAATTTATGTATTCAGATGTATTATATATTTTTTCTGAAGATTGCTATGTTTTTGGAGTATTTTTCGGTTGAGAATCTTTTTTTATAATGGGAAATACAAAATTTATGTGTTATAATTGAGTTTGTTGAGTTATATTAGGAGTCTATTATGTTAATTGATTCACTTTCCGTTTAAAAACAGTATATTCCCCTATTTCACGTCGTGAATACAACCGAATACAGTCGAATACAATAATTTGTCCAGCTGTAATTCCATATTTCAAGCCATGAATACAATCGAATACACTCGAATACAACAACTGATTAGCTTGACTTCCCCGATTCACGCCTATTTTTGCTACTGTATTCATGAATACAATAGCTTAAATACATCAAATACATCTTATAACCAAAGAAAAGGTATATAGCAAATGGTATTTATAGATGACTAACTAATACTAAAAGATAGTGCTTTATGAAAATTTCCCTTAAAAGATTTCAACTTTGAAATGATTTTAATGTTCCAACGGTTAAAATTTATATTTTATTGATGATCAATTCTACCTTTCAGCTAAAGTGCTATCCCAACTGGCTATGAAAACTCAACGCCATAATAAAATAAAAACCTTTGATTACTTGACTTATCATCAATGATAATTAGTGACATATATGTGAAACTAGCATTGAAACAGTTGAGCATATTTTTTTCCCACCACAAAATTGCTAAAGACTATTGGGCAGTGGCGTACGCAAAAAATTTCGTAAGCGGTGTCATATTTTTTTATAAGTAGACAAAGAAGTGAATAAATAAATAGTTACTATAGTAAACCCATATTAAAAAGGCACAAAATCCAAAACATTGCTATAAGTCTATAACTCTCGACGACTAGTTTTTCTTTTTTTGAAATATATCAATAATAGTCTTATGAAACAGTACTAAATATGTCTTTTTTCTAGAATTATATGATTATACTTGTTGTCAATTTTATTAACAAGTGGATTCTAGTTCAACTGGTTCTTGTTGCTCCTTAATTTTATGATAGGTCAATGGTTCAAGTCTCAGTAATACAAACTATTTTTAAATAAATAATGTCTCGAAAATGATAAAAACATAAAGTATTGTCACACCTCCCTACCTACACCCCCGAGAAGAGAGTATAGAGGAGTTTTTCCACTTTAAGTGACAATCGAAACGAGATTTATTTATTTAAAGATTCAGAGTCGCCACTTGGGAGATTTATGGTGTCCCAAGTCACCGGTTGAATCTCGAATCGAGGAAAATATGACTCTGTTTAACAGTCCGCGAACCAGAAATCCGAGTAAGGAATTTTGTTAACCGGGAGAAGGTGTTAGACATTTCCGAGTTCCGTGGTACTAGCACGGTCGCTCAACTGTTATAATCGGCTTAATTATCTGATTTTAAAACATCTTTGAAACCTAAGTGCTTTTTTTCTAACTTTTGGAAAACCGCTTTTACTTATTTAAAGAATTAATTCAAGGTCATTTAAAACATATCACAAGCCATACCACATGAAATGCACCCGTGGTTCACGACACGCTCTATTTAACCCTGTTGGAAATTAGAACCGGGTCACATGAAATGCACCCCCGGGTTTTAACATGTTTACTTCTACTATCATTATTCAAAATTATGGTAGGGTCACATGAAATTCACACCCGAGCCCTTTTATCTAATTAACATAGTTCAGCAATCCAATTTCTATACCGTCAGTTATAACCAATTCGAGTTAAGCATATGATTCGAACAACTAGAGATTCCAATTCACTCGCAATCAATTCAAGTAGCCATACGAGATGGCACATTCAAAGCCATAAATAACATGTCACAAAGTCGGATCACCAAGCAAATAGTTAACATTAGAACAAGTAAAGGATTGAAGGATTGAACCTTATTGCGCAAAACCTTTTGATAAATTTCACCAGCTACGAATGCGATTCGAAACAACAAATTCAACTCGAATCAAACCAAAGGATCGCACCTCGGACGGTAACTCCAACAATCGAACACCTGTTGCCACTCAACTCCATCTCGGAAACCAACACTTTTCAAGTGCAGATTTGGAATCCTCAAAGCGTGATGGTCGAGCAGCATCAACAACAAATGTCACAGCATGTGCCTCTTCATAACAACTCTCCCAGATTGAGCGAAGACCAGACTGACCTCTTAAATCCCAAAATACAAGCTTTGTATTTGAGACTTCAACGTGACCAATATTGAACCTACGGTTGGAACGATACAACTTGGTGGAAAGCTTTCCAAGTTTAAGTATTGTTGATTGTAATTTCTTTAAGTGTCGTCTTCCAGCCTTGTCAATCCCAAAATAAGGTCATGAAACTCTGTCTTACTGAACATGTATTTATACAATCCATAAAAAATAAAAATATCTCTATCTTCTTCTGTTTACTTTTAAAACTTTCAATATACATTAACATCTTCCAACCAGTTTACAAAGAAGAAGGCGACGCTCAAACGAGCAAACAATTCCCTTCAAAATCATTACCAAAGTTGAACATCGATGTGCTCTCAAACAGATCCGGAAATGAACAAGATCTAACGGAAGGACCTCAGATTACCCAGAAGGCTTCGTACCTCAATCGACTCGAACATTGACTTCAAACGAGACAGAAAACCAAGCGGATAACTCAGACGGCGTATCAACGAACAAATCTACGGACCAGACACCGGCGACCTCGAGCGAAAGCACGACCCAAAGAAATAACAGACTACTGACTGAAAACTGTCGGCTTACGTAGATCTCAGGTCTGTTTTGGATGGTAGAAAAATGGAGATGATGAGCTACGTTTTTGTTGTAACGTTGCTGCACAACTTTTTTGTGTGTGTGTATGGCTGTGTGCGTCATGGTGTATGTATGTGTATGAAGGTGAAGCTCGCCGGAAATGGCAGCCTCGTGGTGGACGACGGTCGGGCAGTGTTGTAAGCGTACAGGTCGGCTGACTTCTGGGCGAGTGTAGCAATGGGATCCGCTCAGGGGTGTTCAAGGTTAGAAGAGAAAGAAGCTATGGCTAAAGGAGTTGTCGTTTGGGATAGAGTTGCCGCCGACGGGTAAGGCTAGCGGTGTGAGAGGTTCGACGATGAGGGGTGTGGACGTCGGGTTGAAGACGATGGGCATGGGGGGTCTCTTTGCTGCGCAGGGGTCGTCGGAGAAGATGACGCGCAGAGGGGGTCTATTTTTGCGCAGCCTTTTCTTTTAGCCTTTTTGTCCGTTCCCCTTTCATTCTTTTTCGTTCCTTTTATTTATATAGTCTAGGTTTTTGGTAAGGTTTTAGGTTAAGGGGTATGTGCCTAAGAATTATGGGCTTGGCAATTGTGGGCTAGGTCCAAAATTAGGCCTAAAGATGGGTTGCTCGAGCCCAAGCTCTATTCTTTTGCTGCGAACGAGATTAAAAATACGGGCCCATTTGTTAATTATTCCTACTATTCAAATAATTATTAAAATAAAACTAACCATTAAAACAAATCTATTTTTGGTATTTTCAAATATCATATTAAAATAAAAATACGATACTATTGTTGTATATATTTTTAATTTTTTTTAGATTAAAAATGACTACAAAACATTAATGAACCTATTTTTTGTGATTTTTGTTTTCTTGTAATAAAATAAAGTAAAAGAGTCAAAATTACTTAAAATATCTATATTATGCCTAAATTAAATATTTTACGCTAATATAAAAAAAATCTTGGGGAGGGTCAAAAATCACATGTCTACAGCTGCTCCTCTTTGACTGGAAACGTACAGAGTTTTCAGACAAAGACTGACCAGACAGGTTTTTTTGACCTGATCCTTATTTGGAGAGACTAAAACTAAGAGAAAAGGGGAATGTGACCGAGCCCTGGTATCTGAGCTTCCTACATATCCTTGGCTATAAAGGAATCAGGCCACATGTAGTTCAGAGATGAGTGAGATGACAGAGTATGTTGAGGTGGAGATCCGGTCGAGATGCCGTTCCGCCGAGGTTCCGGTCCGCGGCCCCAGTTATTACATCAAAAATCAAATGAAAAAGACTAACTAAACCTGTCAACTACGAGTTACAAGATTCCTATCTATAAGTCTTCTGAAGCTTGATCTTGAGTCTTGAATGGTTCTTCATGCAAACTTTAGATTTGAACCTTGGCGCTTGTTAGCTGCAGGTACTAGCTCGTTCTTCTACAGCTTTTGGATCAAGACCGGACATGTAGTGCTTGTGACTTCTACCATGTCTAAGCAGTTCACATCCTTCATCGACTTCTGCATTTGGATTAACTTGTTGCCTTTATCTCTTTTTCCTTTATTGTGACTAACTTTTGTTGATCATCTAGGACTACTGACTCACATTCTTGACGCGAGCTTCTTTTGTTACTGACCGGAATTGCATTCTGAATTGAATTCTCTTATTTTTCAGGCGGGCGCCTGATTGCTGAACTTGAACCGTCTTCTCTTATTACTTGACATTGTTTTCCCTTGCACCTTGAACCATTTTCCCTTGAAACTTGAACTGTCTTCCTTCGAAACTGCTTTCCCTTGAAACTCGAGTTGTCTTCCTTCGAAACTGTTTTCCCTTGAAACTTGAGTTGTCTTCCCTTGTTCTTCAGGTGGGCGCCTGATTACAACAAAACAGACAAAACAAAAGAAATTTTTCTGCCCCAGTTTGCACTAGGAAGATTTGTGAGTTGTTAGCAAAATTGTAAACCACTTGTACTATTAATGTAATGATGAGAGTAAACTAAAGAATAGACTAGGAAAACTATAAACCAAGCTTGACTAAAGTAAAAATTGACCCTATTCTCCAGGCGGGCCCCTCTGATTTCAGGAAAACTAACATTGATAATCTTAAGAAAACTAAAAAAATGGCCTTTTTTTTTCAAATTCAGACTTCTCTTTTTTTTTTCTTCAAAATATCCTAGGAGAAAATTCGTCAGACTAGGTTTTCTATCTTAGGAGAAAGATTCATCAGACTAAAACGTTAATCCTAGGAGAAAATTCATCAGACTAGGTTTTCTATCTTAGGAGAAAAATTCATCAGACTAAGATTTTGATCCTAGGAGAAAGTTCATCAAACTAGGTCCTTTTTTTTTCTTTTTTTTGGTATCTTAGGAGAAAGATTCATCAGACTAAGATTTTGATCCTAGGAGAAAGTTCATCGGACTAGGTCTTCTATCTTAGGAGAAAAAATTCATCAGACTAAGATTTCTATCCTAGGAGAAAACTCATCCGACTAGGTTTTTTTGTTATCTTAGGAGAAAGATTCATCAGATTAAGATTTCATTGGGAGGAAAATCCATCAGACTAGGACATATTACCCTAGGAGGAATATGTAAAGAGCAATGGCATGACTTTATGCATAATAGCAATACAAACAAAGGCAAAGATATGAGAAACCTCCCTTTGTAGTCTCTTCTCTTCTTTTCTTTTCCTTCTCTTTTTTGTTTTTGTTTTTTTTCTTCTTTTTTTCCTTTTTTTCTTTTCTTTTTTTCTTTTCTGAACCACTTTCCTTGCACTGCTTTGTTCCTATATCACACAAAGAAAATTGGTCAGTTTTGAAGATGGTGGTCGGTTTGTGGCCTTGAGTCTTTGGGCAGCTTGGCTTCTGCTCAATTAGCCTGAGTCGGCTTCAGGAGACTTTTGCTCTGCATCAACCCTAATTGCTTCACACCCAGTACCATTTGTATTTGCGGCTCGATCTGTCTTATCTCAACTGGAGATCTTTTCTTAGACGACCCTTTCTGATATCTAGAATAACTTCATGCTTTTGAGCAATTTGTCTGTCAGAGAGAATCACAAGTTATCTTTCTTGCGCAAAATAGGCTGACAAGAGTCTTTTTGGGGGAGCCTTTGCATGAATCCTCAAGGTATATTGACAGTAACTACTGAGTGTGATGGCCAAATTCACTTTGTGCAACTGAAAAGCTGGTAGCAGGTTTTGAAATCTTTTCTTGCTTGTTTTGACAAGGACTGACTCGGAGTGGAGGACACAATGATGCAAAAACAAGTATTAACAAGAAATGCCCCATGTTGGAAGGACAGAAGGAAGAGTTTTTTTTTTATATAACTAGCCTTAATGATCATGACATGCATTGTGGACTCAATGGCCTGATCTATCAAACTAATTCAATCTTTCCTTTTACCATTCTTATGACCTTTGAGGTCGAGCTTGTTCGTACCAATCCTTTGTATCAGCTTCAAGACTCACCTTTGACTAGTGGTGCCCCGAGGAGTTTTCACCACCAAGTCACTCTCATTTATTCATCTATACTTACCGTCGCCTTACAGTGCCCGTGAGGGTTTTCACTAGTAAGACTCTCTCATTTTTGGATTTCTTTTTCTTTTCTTTTTCTTACTTTTTGTGAGTAACTTGACAGTGTTATATGTCGTGTGACAACTATTGCTCATTGCATGCTTCTCTTGGCATTCTTGAAGGCATATCGGGAGGTCTTTATTTGGACGATTTTGGATAGGGTTGGAAAGAAATGTCGGCATGAAGGCTCAAAGTAAACTCAAAATGAGGGGTTGTGGACTTACAACTCTTGGAATCGACTCTTCCAAAAGTGAAATAAAATCTCTGCCCCGGTTTCAGATGCTGGGGATTTTTGGATTTTTCTATTTTTTCTTTTTTTTCTTCCTTTTTCTCCTAAATTCTTATTTGGTTGGACCAAATCGTAAGGCTGCCTACGTATCCTTATTTTTTAAGGAATCAGTTTGAACGTAGTTCAAACATATGACCTAAACTATTTTTCATCTTTCCTTCTGTTTCTCTTTTTTTTCTTTTTTCTTTTCTTCTTTTTTTTCCTTTTCTTTTTTCTTTTTTTATTTGCCCCAGCTTCTATTTTTAAGGGCATGGACCTTCGACAATTATTTTTTTTTCTTTTCACTTGAACTTTCAAAGAGCTGCCCCAGTTTGTACTCTTGGAACATGGACTTTTCTTTTCTTTTTTCATCATTGTTTTTTAATTTTTTTTGACTCTCGACTCTAAACTTGATTCCAAAAGGGGGTGGTCAAAGAAAATAACACAGGCTCAAAAGGAGTAATAAAGGGTATAAAGTGATTGGGTAGCATAAAAAGGGCCTCCCAACCTCGAGAATGCCAAACATGGTATCTTTTCGCTTGACAAACATGTTAATAATTTGAAGGTGAATTCTATTCGACCTCAATTCCAAAGTATCTCAACTCTTTATTCATCCTCAAAAGTATCCTTTTTTTTCTCAATTATTCGATTCCATATTAAATCAATTTCTAAGATCTGGTCAAAATTTCCGCATGCATGTCATGTCATTAGAACTAGCGAGAAAAGAACTCGGAAAAAATGACACAAAAGGACAAACTGTATTTTATTGAGTAAAAGATGAAAGGATTTGACAACAAGACAAACAACCTAAAATCTGAGTTACAACCGTAAATAACCCGGCTAATGAAAATAGTAACAGAACAGAAAGACAAGACTCACACAAACAGAATAGAGGGATAGAAGGGTTTGACTCAATAAAATAAATAAAATCTGGATCACAACCCTGAAATAACCCAGATAATAGAAAAAACATCAAAACAAACTACCAAGATTCCTTCCTAGTGAGGAGGGAATGACTTTTCAATTGCTAGGCTTGACATTTAGCCACAAATTTGCTCATTAGGATCGGCAGAGCCTTCTCCAATTTCAAAATCATTAACTTCAGTTAGCAAATTCCCAAGAGGATTCTCATACTCCCTGTCACCACGCATCATCCCCACAAAGTGTGCATCATCATGTGCAGGTAAAGGATTCTGCATGATATTTTGGGCACCACTGTCTTGGATCACAATCAGTTTTTCCTGGACCATCCTTTCTATTTCTCTTTTCAAATCCCGACAATTTTCAACATTGTGCCCCTGGGCATTGGAATGGTATTCACACCTTTTAGAAGGGTCAAAGCTTCTCGCACGTGGGTCCACATGATTTGGAGGAATATGTGCAATCATGTCATAATGCTTTAACTTCTCAAATAAGCTTGCATAGGACTCCCCTATTGGTGTAAAATTATCTTTCAACCTTTGTTCCCCTTTATACCTCTAGCTTGGATGTGGGTTATAGGGCACCTGAAAATTTTGTGGAAGCTGGTGGAGATTTTGTGATGCTTGTGCTCGCCTTCTGGGGTGTTTTGGTGGCTGGACAACATACTGAGGTGGAACGACAAAGTATTGAGGGTTCTGAGGTGGATAATACTGCTCAGGGGAGTCATGGAAAACTTGAGGAGTCTGCTCATACCTTTGAGATGTTCTCCTGAGACCTCTTCTTGACCCTGATGTCACGATTTCTTCAACCTTCTCATTTGTGTCACTAAAATTATCAGATTCAACCCGGACAACCTGAGTTGCGGCTTTAAAAACTGCTTGACTTATAATTTTGCATGTCTTAAGACCATTCTCTACCATTTCTCCCATTTTGATTGCTTCCGAGAAGGATTTGCCAACTGCGAACATCATGTTTTGAAAGTAATCGGGCTCTTGCGCTTGAAGGAAGACAATGATTAGCTCGTGGGCATCCATGGGTGGCTTAACTCGAGCTGCTTGCTCTCTATTTAATGGCATATTCCCTGAAACTTTCACTTGGATTCTTCTTCAGGTGTGAAAGGGAAATGCGGTCTGGGGCAATGTCAATGTTGTATTGGAACTGTTTGACAAAGGCCTGTGCCATGTCATCCCAGACATACCAGCGAGATGTGTCTTGATCCAAAAACTATTTCGGATGCTACTCCCGTAAGGCTTTCCCCAAAATAAGCCATCAACAATTCTTCATTTCTTCCCGCACCTCTCAGTTGATTGCAATACCTTTTCAGGTGGGCTATGAGATCTCCATGTCCATCATACTTTTCAAATTTGGGAGTCTTGAAACCAGGCGGCAAGTGGACATCGGGGAACATACATAGATCTTTGAAGGCAACACTCTTTTGACCTGCCAACCCTTGCATGTTTTTCAACCGTTGTTATAAGCTTTTCACTCTTTGGGTCATTTCTTCCTGTACCATCTTTCGGGCAGGCTTTTCAATATTTGCAGGAAGATCAAACGAGTACGAGTGGTACGGTACTCAGGAGAGTGGTACTGCTATGGCTGTGTAGCAAATTGTGACTCACAACGAGGCTGTCCTTGACCACTGGCCCATGCTTAACACATTTCGGTCATTTGCTGTTTAAGTGTTCTATTTTTCTCAAACATAATAGACTCTTGTTGAACCCTCTGACCCTGAATCTCTTGAGCAGTTGTAACGGCTTCGATGTCAGTTATCATTTGTCCTTGGATCTTGTGTTCCCAGCTTACCACAAACCGACCACCTCAACTTTCTTCACAATTCAAAATAAAACATGTTAGAATGAACTCAGTCGGTCCTTATTATTATCAACATTTTTCATTTTTTTTCTTTTTTTTTTTTCATTTTTTTCTCATCTTTCTTTTGAATGGTTGATCGAACCTGATGTGGGTTGCCTACGTATCATGTGAGAACATGAATCAGATCTTGCGTAGTTCGGGAAGATTAGAAATAAAGGAAATAAACTAACTCTTTTTTTGGATTTTGAAATTTGTTTTTTTCCCGAAAGAAATACTTACAAAGAAGAAAGAAAATATTTTTTGGATTTCGATTTTTTTTTAAAGAATTTTTTTTGAAAAGAAAGACGTCTAAAGAAGATGAAAAAAATATTTTCTTGAATTTTAACTTCTTCTTTTTTTATGAAAATTTTGAAAGAAAAACTTCTAAAGAAGAAAGGAAATATTTTTGGACTTTTACTTTTATTTTGTATTCATGAAGGAAAGACTTCCAAGGAGAAAATAAATTATTTTTGAATCTTGAATTTTTCTTTTCAATTTTCGAAAGGTGAACTTCTAAAGAAAAATAAAAATATTTTTGGATTTTTTGAAAATTGCGGGCTCGAAGAAAGACTTTTCTAAAGAAGGAAATAAAGGAAAATATTTTTGAATTTTTAAAAATAGTGGGCCAGAGCCGATGAGGTTTGCCTACGTATTTCACATCCGGTGAGAATCAGACCCGCGTAGTTCGCCCATTTTTCGCGGAACAGGAAAACATGACTTTCTGAAGACATTGGATTATTTTTCTCTTTTATTTTTGAATTTCGGGAGAGTTTCAGAAATTTCAAATACCTATCTCTCACTCTTGATTTTTTCCTTTGATTTTTTTTTCTCTTTTTTGTCATTTTCTTTCCCTATTTTAGAAGCCGGTCAACATGCAAGCCGAAATAAAGAGATGCGCAAGTAGCACATAATGCATCAGGATGGTCTTTTTATTTAGGTACACTTGTCCTAGACGGACCCAACCCTTGTGTTCGGTCCCCAAAGTCAAATGCACGTGATGCAAGCAAGCGTTCCTACTAGGGATTCGGCATGAGGCTATGTTATTCTAGGTTTAAAAATCTGGGCATATTGTTCTAGACCTAGCTTACCCGAGCGGACAGCTCGAGCCGGGGGGGGGGTAGCGTACAGGGAATACAGAAGCTTCACCGGCTTTGCAACTTGTCCCAACCTCGTTCTAAGATTGAGATAAGACTCTAACAGAAAAGAAGTCACACGAAGTGCATACTTCCTAGATGATTTAGAAGACTCAGAGAGAGGATGGTTTCATTGCAATTTATATACAGTCCAAATAATATTAAAGCGGTAAAAGCGGCATTTAGCACATTAGGCTCAACATGTAAAAATCAGATAAAACAAACCAGCTATAACAATTATTCTAAGCTCGAATTCTTAAATCCTGAACCGAAGTTCTGGATTTGGTTCCCCAGCAGAGTCGCCAGAGCTGTCACACCTCTTTTTTCTACCTACACCCCCGAGAAGAGAGTATAAAGGAGTTTTTCCACTTTAAGTGACAATCGAAACGGGATTTATTTATTTAAAGATTCAGAGTCGCCATTTGGGAGATTTATGGTGTCCCAAGTCACCGGTTGAATCCTGAATCGAGGAAAATATGACTCTATTTAACAGTCCGCGAACTAGAAATCCGAGTAAGGAATTCTGTTAACCCGAGAGAAGGTGTTAGGCATTTCCGAGTTTCGTGGTTCTAGCACGGTCGCTCAACTGTTATAATCAGCTTAATTATCTGATTTTAAAATATCTTTGAAACCTAAGTGCTTTTTTTCTAACTTTTGGAAAATCGCTTTTACTTATTTAAAGAATTAATTCAAGGTCATTTAAAGCATATCGCAAGCCACGCCACATGAAATGCACCCGTGGTTCACGACACGCTCTATTTAACCTTGTTGGAAATTAGAACCGGGTCACATGAAATGCACCTCCGGGTTTTAACATGTTTACTTCTACTATCATTATTCAAAATTATGGTAGGGTCACATGAAATGCACACCCGAGCCCTTTTATCTAATTGACATAGTTCAGCAATCCAATTTTTATATCGTCAGCTATAACCAATTCGAGTTAAGCATATGATTCGAACAGCTAGAGATTCCAATTCACTCGCAATCAATTCAAGTAGCCATACGAGATGGCACATTCAAAGCCATAAATAACAACAACAACAACAACAACAACAACAACAACAACCCAGTATTATCCCACAAGTGGGGTCTGGGGCAAAGCCATAAATAACGAGTCACAAAATCGGATCACCAAGCAAATAATTAACATTAGAACGAGTAGAGGATTGAAGGATTGAACCTTATTGCGCACAAACTTTCGATAAATTTCACCATCTACGAATGCGATTCGAAACAAAAAAGTCAACTCGAATCAAACCAAAGGATCGCACCTCGGACGGTAACTCCAACAATCGAACACCCGTTGCCACTCAACTCCATCTCGGAAACCAACACTTTTCAAGTGCAGATTTGGAATCCTCAAAGCGTGATGGTCGAGCAACATCAACAACAAATGTCACAGCATGTGCCTCTTCATAACAACTCTCCCAGATTGAGCGAAGACCAGACTGACCTCTTAAATCCCAAAATACAAGCTTTGTATTTGAGATTTCAACGTGACCAATATTGAACCTACGGTTGGAACGATACAACTTGGTGGAAAGCTTTCCAAGTTTAAGTATTGTTGATTGTAATTTCTTTAAGCGTCGTCTTCCAGCCTTGTCAATCCCAAAATAAGGACATGAAACTTTGTCTTGCTAAACATGTATTTATACAATCCATAAAAAATGAAAACATCTCTATCTTCTTCTGTTTACTTTTAAAACTTTCAATATACATTAACATCTTCCAAGAAGTTTACAAAGAAGAAGGCGACGCTCAAACGAGCAAACAATTCCCTTCAAAATCATTACCAAAGTTGAACATCGATGTGCTCTCAAATAGATCCGGAAATGAACAAGGTCCAACGGAAGGACCTCAGATTACCCAGAAGACTTCGAACCTCAATCGACTCGAACACTGACTTCTAACGAGACAGAAAACCAAGCGGATAACTCAGACGACGTATCAACGAACAAATCGACGGACCGGACACTGGCGACCTCAAGCAGAAGCACGACCCAAAGAAACAACATACTACTGACTGAAAACTGTCAGCTTACGTAGATCTCAGGGCTGTTTTGGATGGCAGAAAAATGGAGACGATGAGCTACATTTTTGTTGTAACGTTGCTGCGCAGTTTTTTTGTGTGTGTATGGCTGTGTGTGTCGCAGTGTATGTGTGTGTGTGAAGGTGAAGCTCGCCGGAAATGGCAGCTTCGTGGTGGACGACGGTCAGGCAGTGTTGTGAGCGTGCAGGTCGGCTGACTTCTGGGCGAGTGTAACAGTGGGATCCGCTCAGGGGTGTTCAAGGTTAGAAGAGGAAGAAACTATGGCTGAAGGAGTTGTCGTTTGGGATGGAGTTGCAGCCGACGGGTAAGGCTAGCGGTGTGAGAGGTTCGACGATGAGGGGTGTGGACGTCGGGTTGAAGACGATGGGCAGGGGGGGTCTCTTTGCTGCGCAGGGGTCGTCGGAGAAGATGACGCGCAGGGGGGGTCTGTTTTTGCGCAGCCTTTTCTTTTAGTCTTTTTGGTCGTTCCCCTTTCATTCTTTTCCGTTCCATTTATTTATATAGTCTAGGTTTTTGGTCGGGTTTTAGGTTAAGGAGTATGGGCCTAAGAATTATGGGCTTGACAATTGTGGGCTAGGTCCAAAATTAGGCCTAAAGATGGGTTGCTCGAGCCCAAGCTTTATTCTTTCGCTGCGAACGTGATTAAAAATACGGACCCATTTGTTAATTATTCCTACTATTCAAATAATTATTAAAATAAAACTAACCATTAAAACAAATCTATTTTTGATATTTTCAAATATCATATTAAAATAAAAATACGATACTATGGTTGTATATATTTTTAAGATTTTTTTTTAGATTAAAAATGACTACAAAACATTAATGAACCTATTTTTTGTGATTTTTGTTTTCTTGTAATAAAATAAAGTAAAAGAGTCAAAATTACTTAAAATATCTATATTATGCCTAAATTAAATATTTTACGCTAATATAAAAAAAATCTTGGGGAGGGTCAAAAATCGCATGTCTACAAGTATGCCATCAAACAGATTCGAGCTCTTGACGTCAAGATCACATTAGTGACACTTAACAACCAGACCAGTGACACTTCTTTGTTTAAGCGATGTCACCTCTTTCTTTTATACAAATAATCTGATTTTGTCTATGCTTATACCTATATATTTAATAAATCTTTCCAATGAAGCGGTGTTCCGTGACAGTGCTTCCAATAAGGTGGCTGCGCCCCTGCTATTGGGAAGGCTAAAGACTTTTTCTAAAGATAAGTCAGTATGTGTCCAAGTAAGCCGCCCATAAAAAGAATAAGTTTGATTTTGATATGATCACTTTCTTTCTGTCATTTGATATTTCATATTAAATCAAAAGAATATTCTCCCAAAATTCTACCTCTTCCCCGTCCACTCCATAGGAAAGAAAAAGAAAAACGTGTGATACTGACATCGACACTAGTGATAACTCATGTTTAAGGCACTTTAAGCAATACTCCTAGTAAATAAGATAATAATTATTTAATGGAAATTATAGAATATTGACTAACTATTGTAACAACTAAAAAGCACCACGACAAATTAACAACAAGTAAATAGTCTTGAATCTCACAGTAGTTTACTACTTCTTAGATCGAATTGATCATTTCTTTTTCTCTTTAAGTTATAATAATTTAAAAACATTTGAACAAATTCAATTGTCTAAATTGAAGTTTAATTTGGACTCACTAATTAAGCTCTAGTTATTTAATGAAAATTACGCCCTCCGGTCCACTTTATTGATATTTTGACTTCTTTTTGTGGTTCATTGTGAGCACGTGATTTTTGTTTTACGCGACAGTCGCTCCAAAATTATAAAATTGGTCCTGCTGTACAATTTTGGATTTCCGTGCGGCACTTTGTTGATTTATTTGTGACTTTGGCCCGTTTTTATTTATTTACTTTATTAAAACAAAATTCAAAATGTGTACGTGTCATGCATAATCTGAACCGCAACATAGAAAGGCATAAACATGCCCCTTTGTCCGTAATTTTGTTTTGTTTGATTTTACCTGTTTGAAATATCTTTAGTGTGTGTGCAAATAATTGTATTGAGTGTGTATTTAATTTTAATTTGATTTTTTGGCTTAGTTTTGTTTTTAAAATAAATAAGAAAAGAAATAAAAATAAAAAAAAAAAGAGAAAAGGGCCCTTTCTTCTTCCGGATTGGGCCAATTTATTAAATAAATTGGCCCAAAACAAAATCAGCCCAAACCCGGTCCAGACCAGCTGGCCTCAGGGGGCCTTCCAAACGACACCGTTTTACTGCAGTCTGATCTGGGCCGTTGATCTCAAATAGATCAACGGCCAAGATCACATTTCCCGTAACCCACCAACAAACCCGACCCGTTTCCACCCGGACCAACCCAAACCCCTTACCCTCGAAACGACACCGTTCCACTTAAGCCATCAGATCCAGACCGTAGATCTAAATTGATCTAACGGTCGAGATCCGCCTACTCATTCCATATATAAGCCCTTAACATACCCTACCCCCCTATCCAATACCCCGGCCTCCGTCTTCAACCTCATCCCCCATCAAACCCTAGAGCCGCCCCTGTATCCTTCACCATGGAAGCCGGCGGCATGAACGCCGGTGACCTTCCCCTTAACACCGTAGAACCCCCTTTACATCCTGAACCCAAATCTATCAACCACACACCTCGAATCCTATCCCACCTTCTCGAATCTTCATTTGAAGATTCGAGTCGGAACCTAATCTACACCAATCTGCCCTAAATTCATACCAGACACTCCCCAGACCCCCTCATGACCAAACCATACTTGGTTTGGTCCGAATCTGACCAGGGGAGTATGAATCCCGGATCTGAGTTTGGAACTTTGTAGTTCTTCATCACTGGCCTATGTCCGTCCAAACCAAAGAGATTAAGGTCTAATGGACCTTAATCGAAGTGTTTCTCATCTGAGAAACACTTCGATTAAAGTCCGTTCACCCTTAAGAAAGTCTGTCCAAGTCCGAGTCAAGGTTTTTGATTTTTCAAGATTTGAGGTGAGTCTTGCTTGCTTTCTTTATTTCTGTTTGGTCCATGTGAGTGATTGAATGGCTGTTCATGTTTTGTTTCAATTTGTATCTTTGAATTTTTACCAACTTCTGTTTGTCCACTTTGCTTGAACCACGGTGTTTGTTTGAACCCCTCCTATTCTGATAAGGCATGTGTATTGGTTGTGTTCCAAATTTGTATTGATTAACTGATTCCTCGAAGTATAATTTTGTTTAGCCAGTACAATTCAAGTCATGTGCCCTATACTTTGAATGTCTGATTTTTGGCTACGATTGTGTATGTTAATGCTAATATAGTCGAGTCGACATGAGTCGTCAATTAGTTTCAACTGCCTGAACAAAATAAATCGATTTGCTTCTGTTGAACATTTGCCTGAATCAATTAAGAACCAAGTTCAGTTACTTATAGTTGTTAATATGATTTCAGAAACCTAAGGCTTGATCTGTAATTGAAATCTGAGTTGATAGCATGTGCACTTGTGCACAGCATGTGCATTGTGCACAGCCTGGTCCCTGTACAAAGGGCTTTTGATTTAGAAATGGTTTGACAGCATATGCTGTCAGATATATTCTACTGCCCATGCTTGCTTTTAGTTAATAAAATAGGAAAGGAAAGCCTGCCAGGGAATATTGATGGGGTTATATACTTAAATAACTAATTGGGATCTGAAAAGGTAAAAGACAACATGGGAGGGGTACTGTGACATTTGGAAAAGAGGCTGTTAAAAGAGATGGTGTCGAGGCTTATAAAAGGAGACAGAATTGGGCAGGAGAAGAGGGGCATTAGGAGATAGACATAAAAAAGGGGGATAGAATCAGAGGAGATCGGATAGACTGGGAGAAAAAAGAGAAGAGAGAGCAAAAATACATACATATACACATATAGACACACACACAGAGGGAGAACCATTAGAGGGAAGGGAATACACTGATAAGGGACATTGACAAGAAAACAGGAAAGGGAGAGTGATCTGAAAACACACGGACAGAAATAGATAAAGAGAGGCCTAACACAGAAGAAGGGAACTGCATTTTTCATCTCTGTCTTGATTCTCAACTAGTCTGGATTTTGCCTGTTCCATATTGATCTATCCTGAGTTTTGTTTGAGATTATTGGTTGTGTGTAATATCAGTTCAGTTCTGGATCCATTCTGGTTAAATTCTGATTCTATATTGCTGGGAATTTGCTACATTCTGCCATCTTTCATTGGCTCTAAATAGCATTTTTTGCACTGGGAATTTGTCCTGCTGTTGTTCATCTGTTACTGCTGTTCCGCTTGCACTGTTGCTCAACTGACTCCCCTACTTTCTTCATTGTAAGCATTTCCTCAGGTACACATTTCGAATCTGTCTGATGTTGCAATGAAAGTTGAATCGAAAGATCTGAAGAATGTTATAATCATCTGTTGCATTGCTTACGAATTTTTTATATAAATGTTGTTAAGATATGTAAGTCTCTAGTCAGTTAGCCTAATAGAGATACATTATTAAGGTGGTACTTAATTAAAGTCTATGCCAATCTGAAACTGCGACATTTTATTCGTTTAAGTAGTATACAAGATGTAAATACAATTCATGAAATGTGCAGCTATTTAATACGATTGTTTAACTTAAACTCGCTCTTTCAGCATGCTTTGAATATGTAAGGGCAAATGGTTGTTTTAAATCTAGCTAAAGATAATACAATTTCAGATTCTTGAGTTTCAGTTTCATTAGGCAGTTTATAGGATGAGTTTCAAATATCATTAGTCGCATTTTCTAATAAGTAGTTTTAATTAATCTTGTCTAAATAAGTCAGAGTTAGGGAGCTCTTGCAGCAGTCGTAGCATTTCATCAATCTTGTATATAATTCTTCTATCAAGTTAAAAGTATGTTTCATGAGGTACAACGTTTCTTCACTCTGTAAATAATTAATCAGACGATTAACTAAAAATCTGGATTTGGCCAAAGCATTATAATGAGGTTAGCATGCATCTTTTCTTCTATTTCTAGAAACAAACACACTAGAAATGTAGCAACTTTAGGATATCCTTTCTAAAATAGAGACGAGCCTCGCCAAATAAAAATGCAAAATCGCGGGGCCCTCGATAAATAATCATAATAAATATTTAGAATTCAGGCTAGGCTGTTTAGTGAATTCCACTGCCTTCCCCAAAGATAATAACGCGTTAGACTCTTTAGGCGCGACTTAATTAAATTACATTCTTAAATTCGGGTGCGCATTTATGTGACCCAAATTCAAATCTCAACGGAGTCGAAATGTGTTAACAACTACGGGTGCATTGATTGTGACGTGGTTCGAGATGCATTTTCACGACGTTGCAATTCTATAAAAATAAATGATAATAATAAAAGCGGTTTAAACTTAATAAAAGCACATAAGTCACAACATGTATTTAAATCAGATATTTAGCCATTATAACAATTTAAGCGACCGTGCTAGAACCACGGGATTCGAGGGTGCCTAACACCTTCCCTCGGGTCAACAGAATTCCTTACTTAGAATTTCTGGTTCGCAGACTTCATTTGGAAAAGTCGAAAATCTCCTCGATTTGGGATTCAAGATAAACCGGTGACTTGGGACACCAAAAGCCAAACCTTTCCCAAGTGGCGACTCTGAATTAAATAAATAATCCCATTTCGAATATTGTCACTTAAATTGGAAAAACTCCACCCGCGCATCTAACCCTTCGGGGCGGGGGCGCGCAAAAAGGAGGTGTGACATTCATAATATTTAATTTCTTTATATATCAAGAATGAATTAACTTATTTTTTTCCAAAGTTGCCCTTGCAGTAAAGAGTCTATGGGTATTTGTTTATTTTGAATGAATAAATTAAGTTTAATATGATCAATTTCATTGTTAATTAATGCTAATATAAATTCTTTAATATATGTAAAAATAGCTAAAAAAATAATTAAAATGGATCGGAGGTAGTACTATTTAACATCAATTTCCTTATCATGTGAGACACATGTTTCTTAATATTTTTTGCTGTAGATATGAAAAATCCATTAACAAATAAGTAGTACAGAATTACCAACAGGAACAGGCTGACCGGGTAATTAACAACAATTAAGATTTGTACTGGTTGGAATGTCAACAACGCTCAGTACTTTCCATATTTATTTATTAAAAAAACGAGTAGCCGTGGCAACCACGTGCTCAACTTATTATGGTATTATAAAATACATTTTAAGTTGGACAAAAGTTTCTGGTCCACATAGCACCCGCAAAAGGGATATGGAATATCCAAGCTTAAATATGTGAAATATAATTCAAGTAAAACATGATAAATTGTTACTTTTTCATTTCTGTTATGATAAAAATCAAAATATGGTGGATGCCTACTCTTCCTCCATGATCTTTTTCTCAAATGGTTAATGACATATTCAATGACATATTCCATGACATATTTTCTTCACTTTTGATGCCTATATAAAGACTTTGTAATAGATAAGAAAATACACACAATTGAAGGAGAAAATCTCTTCATTTCTCTCTATCTCTTTCTTGTTCTTGTTTTACTAAATTGTCTTTATTTCTTGTTCATGTTTTACTAAATTGCTTTTATTTCATAACACGTTATCAACACGAATCTCTAACCAATTCTATATATATATCTACAAAATTGTCCTACATCCGGAAAAATTGCAATCAGAAGCCATACATATCATTTCCTGGTTGAAAGTAAAGAGAAACTACATATGGTAAGTAATGAAACATAAGAAGGTATAATTATCTTATACTTGTTATTCCTCTAATGTCTCGTATGCACACAACTTTATACTATACCTGTATTGCATAAACACATATTAATATTACATCTTTCATATCACATAAATAAAATAAAATTTTCGAAGTTCTATATGTGAAAATCATAGTAGCAGTTAATTGTTGATATGATGCATGTCATGGTAACCAAGGATATTTTATATAAATTGTCTTATGCATGTGTGTTAACTATCTTCAATCTGTCCTGCCGCTTTTAACATTCTCTTTTACTTGGATGAATATTTTTTTTTCCTTTTGAATTTTTACACTTGCATATAGTACAAAAAAAAGGAATAAAAAAATGGTCATACTGATTAAAAGCATAAATCATCTTGAAGAAAACAAGAAATACTTCACATCTTTATCTAGGTTGATTAATTACTTCTTTGAAATTTGGAAAACAAACCAGCTATTGAGAAAGTATACTTCATAATTTATGGTCGTATCATTTGAAAGCAAACAATGATTGGTATGACTACTAGAAGAGGTATTTTTGAGTATCCATGACCTACTTGATGCTTGCTACTGACTTACCATTTTTAAGTATTTTATATGAATGATGCACAAGTTACAACTGGTAAGTTGTTACCTATAATGTCACTTTTCAGGTAGTATAAATGCTGAATTTATGTATTAGTATTATATATGTGTTGTTACCTATATGATGTACTTTTGATAAATTTATTCACTAATTGCTTGGTTGAATTGAGTGAAGGAAAGTCATGACGTTAAATCAAATCCAATAGGTAGGGTACACCCCGAAAACAACAATATTTTTGAGAGAGACTCAATAAATATTATGATCCTTTTAAACTCTAATAGAATTTGGAAGAAATATTCTGACTACAAACAGTTGTATTTCATATAGATGCTACAAATAATTAATAAAGCTTTACGCTGATTTGAGATTTGTACACTTATTTAAGAAAGCAAATTTCATTTGCTAAGTTGCAAATTAGTTGTGTATAACTTTCTTGGCATGTGATTGAAATTAAGGCTTGAGAATGAATCTCAATATTGTTTAACCTATTATGCCATTGATTGAGGGTAAGACATCGGGATCAAGCCCTGATGCTCCATAATGATAAGAGTTGGGTTTGAGTCCCAATTTATTATGACCTAACATGCCTTTATATTGGTAAGACATTGGGTTTGAGTCCCAATGTACCATATTTATGATATAATGATGACTAAAGAAAAATAATATATTTTTCATGAAAAAGCATGAAAATTGTCCCACTTGATTTGCTCCATTCTTGAAGTGAATGTGATAGCAATGCATAATAAATTTCAATGAAGATAAGTGGTTGAACAATGAACGTGGGTGTTCCAAATATCAAAATAATAATAATCATCACTATGATTATAAAAGAAGAACAATAAGGGTTCTCAAAATAGTCCTTCAAAATGTAAAGGCAATGTTTACCATCAAATTGGTATGAAAATAATAAAGCACGTAGCTGATTATGATCCATTCCTTGAAGAGAATGTGACTTGTAATAAGCATTGAGAATGCAAACCTAAAGTTGAATGTGGCAATATGTGATAAAAATAATGAATAAAGACATGCAATTCATGATTATATGAATACCACACAACTCACCTCTAAGGGAGGTTTGAGTGAAATAAAGAGAATAAATATTATTATGTGGTTACATGAATATGTCATTGGTCGCGTACATGTAATACGCCAAAAGTTATTTTGTCATGCCTTATAAAAAGTTATTAAAGGCAAAATTAAAGCAAGAAATGATTTGCTTATGATGATTTTGACCATGACAATTTATTATGATATAATTTTCTCATTGAATGAGACATTTACCATATGAATGATATGATAAAAGATCTTGTAGTACAAAAGTTGTTAAGAGCTTCGAAAAAATTAATTTGTTACTACCCGGATGAATAATATTATTCATGATATTGATATTGTAAAGTCTCAAAAGAAACTTTTTGAGTTTCAAATGTATAAGTCAAAGTGGTTGGCATATTGAGACTATAAATGAAAGAAAGATTGAATATCTTCATATTTCTATAATCATACCGGGTAAATATGAAAGGTTACCCGATCTTCTTTCTATTTGTACTACACAAAAATATAAGCATGATGCTGGAATCATATGCCGCAAGTAAACTAGAGGTTTACTCAAACAAATATTAATTGGCATGACCAGTTGACCATCTCGGTTCAATTATGATGCGAAAAATTAATTGGGAATTACATTGGCATATATTGAAGTAATAAAAGTTTCTTCAAGAATTCTCTTGCGCTGCTTATTCTCATGATATACCACTTAAAGGTTGGGATTGAATCCCTTGATTTCTGGAAGGAATAAAAGGTGATATATATATGGGCCCAGTCACCTGCCATGTGGACCGTTTACTATTATATGATTTTAATAGATGCATCTATTCTATGGTCACATGTGCATTTGTTAAAAACTTGCAGTTTGTTTTTGCAAGATTGTTTGCTCAAGTTATTAGAGCACAATTCCAGAATATAAATTATGATGATTTATCTTAATAATACTGGTTTAAATCCAAGTTGGTTTAGCAGAAATTGTATGCCTCCAATTATAGCTAAATCATTGGTTATGAGAACAAAACTCCCAAAAACGAAATTTGGTATGAGATTTATTATTTAATATACAGCAGCACTTGTACGCATCTAGCCAAGTTATAAAAATTTCTCCCTATCGCAATCGGTTCAGGGTCAGGAACCAAATAATTTCTATATAGAAATATGGATGTGCTATATGATTTAATTATGCCACCAAAATGCACAAAGATGAGTTCCCAAAGATGGTTGGGAAATGTGTTGGTGATCCCAACATTAGGGGGAGAAAATGGGCAGCTGAGAAAGTGATACGTGAAATGAATTATTATGAATACATATAGATCCTCGTACAAGAAAATATAAACTTGAAGTTCAAGTGATAATTCATTTACAAATTATTGCCAGACGCATTTGCTGACCCAAAGCTAAATGTCATATTTCAGCTGCTAATGCTCCAAATAGAATAAAGTCCATGAGGGACAGAGTCTATGGCACGCATGAAGTGTAACAGACCAATCGGTTCCAAAGATAAAACTCCTTGAAGAAGGAGAGGGGCAAATATTCAAAATGGTCATAATAAGGAGGCAAGTGCCCTAGAAGAGCACCACGACATAACACTTCATAAGACCTCATGGGAGAGGCTCAGGTACCTGAAAATAATGAAATAAAGAGATCTCAATAAGTTATGTCTTTATTGGGTAATAATGGAACCGACATAAAATGATTGTCGACGATATTGTTAATATAATGTAGCGCTCAATATGATTAATATTGACGAGGATCTTGAGATCAAATCTGTCATGAAATTTGGACGGATAAAAGATTGGCCAAATAAAAAATACGCAATGAAATTGACTTCACTTGAAAAATGTGAAGTTGGACGGATAGTCCAACACCTGAAAGTATAAAGTCAATTGAGGTATAAATGTGTTCTTGTGTGAAAGGTTCAAGTCGATAGACATAAAGACGACTTGTGGCACACGAAAATTAGTAAATATCCTCACATTGATTATATGGACACATGTTCTCTTATGGTGGATATAGTCACTTCAGGTTTTAATCTGGCAATATATGAAAAACTTGATATGCGTATAATGAAAATCATTGAAGGATTTAAATTGTTCTGGAGAATATTATGGTTCCCAAAAAATTTATTAAATAAAGCTTCAATAATCCTTATACGTATTGAAATAATCAGGGCGCATGTGGTATAATCGCCCGACAATACTTGTTGAAAGAAGGGTACAAAAATAATTCAATTTGTCCTTGTAAAAGGATCCAGATTTGAATTTGTTATAATCACCGTGTATGTTGATGATTCAAATATCATTAGAACTCCCGGGGAGTTTCATAAAGTAGTAGACTGTTTAAAGAAAGAATTTGAAATGAAAGATCTTAGAAAGACAAAATTTCATCTTGGTCTACAAATTGAGTATATGAAAGATGAAATTTTTGTCCATCAATCAACATACACTGAAAATATTTTAAAGCGATTCTATATGGATAAAGTATATCCATTGAGTACCCCGATAGTTGTGTCATCACTCGATATAAATAAAGATTCATTCCGACCTCATGAAAATAATGAAGAACTTCTTGATCCTGAAGTACCATATCTTAGTGAAATTGATGCACTAATGTATCTTACTAACACTACAAGGTGTGACATAACTTTTCATTTAATGTATTAGCAAGATATAACTGTACTCCTACAAGGAGACATTGGAATAAAATCAAACACATATTGCGTTATCTAAAAAGGACTACCGATGTGGGCTTATTTTATGACAATGATTGCAATCCCGATCTTGTTGGTTATGCTGATGCAGGGTATTTATATAACACACGCAAGGCTTGATCTCAAACATGCTATGTGTTACATGTGGAGGCACTGTCATATCTTGGCAATCGACTAAGCAATCAATCGTGGATACTTCATCTAATCATGCTGAGATAATTGCTATTTATGAAGAAAGTCGAGAATGTGTATGATTGATGTCTATAATACATCTTATTCAAGAAAAATATGATTTGAAGTGTTAAAAACTACCCACAATTTTATATGAAGACAATACAACATGCATAGCCCAATTGAAGGGAGGATTCATAAAAGGAGTTAGGACAAATCGCATTTCACCAAAGTTATTTTCCATATATGATCTTCAAAAGAATGGTGATATCAATGTGCAACAGATTCTTTCAAGTGATAATATGGCTGATTTGTTCACCAAATCTCTACCGACGTCAACCTTCAAGAAACTAGTGTACAAGATTGGGATGTGAATGATCAAGGATGTGAATTGATGCTCTCATCAGGGGGAGTTAATACGCGTTGTACTCTTTTTCCCTTACAAGGTTTTGTCCCACTAGGTTTTCCTTGCAAAGTTTTTAACGAGGCAACCAAAAGGCGTATTTCTAAATATGTGTACTCTTTTTCCTTCATTAGGATTTTTTTCCCATAGGATTTTTTCCTAATAAGGTTTTAACGAGGCACATTATTTATGGACATCCAAGGGGGAGTGTTATGATAAAAATCAAAATATGGTGGATGCCTACTCTTCCTCTATGATCTTCCTCTCAAATGATTAATGACATATTCAATGACATATTTTCTATGTTCAATGACATATTCCATGACATATTTTTTTCACTTTTCATGCCTATATAAAAGCCTTGTAATAGATAGGAAAATACACACAATTGAAGAAGAAAATCTCTTCATTTCTCTCTATCTCTTTCTTGTTCATGTTTTACTAAATTGTCTTTATTTCTTGTTCATGTTTTACTAAATTGCTTTTATTTCATAACAATTTCCCTTTTGTTTAATCTTATCTTTACTTAAAAGAGGATGTTATTGCGTTAAAAATCCGTTGACTCCCTTTCCTCTACTGCTAGCTTTTCACAAAATTGGATAGGTTTTCTGCATCTTTTATTTCTAACAGTATTATTTTTGACTTATTTACAATTTTGTGTTACCAAGTTCAGTGAAATTCGACCACAAAATCTTTCAAATTAAGGTTGAACCCTAAAATAGTTACAAAATGTTTCTTTTTACAACCGTTTTTTTAATTATACAGCGTTTGACAAAATAAGAACAAAATCTAATAATTGAATTGATAATAGACCAGTGAGATAGGCATGATTTATATATGTGTACTATAGCAAGGCCACAACGCTGTCGACTCTAACGCTGACGTCGATTCTGACGACGAACACGATGATGACGCTGACAATTCTGTTGATTTGATGGAGAAGAGATAGGATTGAGAATCTTGTTGATAGAGAGAGAGAAAATATAACTGACATATTTTATGCCCCAATGTAGGTATAAATAAATACTTATTTTGCTATAAAATAGAAAATGTAGCTATAAGTAATAATATTTTGAAATTATTTTGATTTATAATAAATAGGGTATAATAGTTTGCTATAGGAGGTAATATTTCTTGATTTTTTTCATATAGAATGGAAAGTCGAGAATTGAACATGTAACAATGTTTTCACTTTTCTTTCAACTAAAGTATAGTCACAATAATCATTAATGCCAAAATTAGAAGATACTTTCACTTTTGGACAATTCAGGAAAAGCTCTTTTGCAAAATTAAAAAAACGGAAAAGGCTCATTCGTGCCAGTGAACTATACGAAATTAGGCACATTTTCCCATCGTTAAAAGATGGTCTCAATCCTACTCTTGCCGTGTATAAGGTGGCTCACATATGCCATATTTTAGACGGACAACCATAATAAAATATTTAGCACCAGATTGTGACACGTGTCACAATATGGTACAATTTATCTATACCCTAATTTAAATAATAAACCAGTCCAAACCATCACTCTTATTTTAATAAACCCCAATCGATTTTATTACCCCTCTCCCCCCTACTCTCTCTCACATCGCTTTCTTCTCTCAAATCCCAATTTCTCCTCTCACCCTAGCTATCCCATTAAGGTTCTTTCCCAAATTGACACAATTTCAAAATTACTTAGGTAGTGTTTATTTCTTTTCTTCGTTCGTGAAATGTCGCAAATATCGAGTTGTTCTAATTGGCGTGTAAGGAATTATCGATGTGAAAATATTGCGCTCCATCTCACTCTGTGGACTTCTGAAAATCTTGGCAGACATTTCTTTAGTTGTTATATCCCCGATGTAAGTTAATATTTTCGTTTAAATTTTCAGATTTGTGTTTATAGGGTTTTTTACTTTTTTGAATAATAATCAAATTTAGATGTTATGTTGCAGCCAACATCATGCGGCTACTGGGAATGAGATTGTGACGAATTTCTTCCAAGAGCCACTATTGTCATCAACAAATTGAAAAGGGAAAAGGAAACCCTTATTGGTGAAAATGATTACTTGAAGAAAAAAACTGACTTTTTTTAGAGAGAAATCGCGTATTTGAAAGAAAAAGTATTGATGTTCAACTTGAAACTAAATCATTGAGGGATATATTTGTTGATTTAGAGGCATCTTCTGTTATTGAAAAATCTCCATTCACATACTGAAAATAATGGGAGATATGCAAAGAAGAGAGAAAATGTATTTGTTATGTTATTGTGCTTCCTTGTTGGATTTTTTGTTGGTTATGTATTACATAGTTATGTAGGTTTTGAATATCGGATGGAATATAATCATATTTTGTGACTATATGAATAGATGAAATGTAGGACTTTATGTAAATTTTACTTGTGCAATGGTATGATCTTAATGTAATGAGTTTGCAACAACCTAAGTGCAACGATTTAAACTAGAAAGATGGTTTGAGCTTATAATGTGCAGCTTAGAACGATTTTTAGCAAAATTTCTACACTTGTTAAGAGTGTGTATCTGCAAGAAGTTCAAATATGCCTGTCAACTAAACGCTATTGAACAAATATACCCTCCACAGGTTCCAGCTACACACCAACAGAGGGAGTTGGCTACAAATATTCAAGGGAGTTGAACATACACAACCTGAACATACAGTCTCTGAACGTACATAACCTAAACATACACAATCAACATTTAGAACAATAGCCATCCTACATATTTTTGGCTACAAACCAATAGAGGGAGTTGGCTACAAACATCAAGAAAGTTGTTCTAGCTATAATAGTGCATATGCAATTAGCAGCATTATATACAAGCTACGAACATTATGATTTGTCACAATTTAAGGGTGTTGGCTACAAACCAATAGCCTGAACAACAACCTAAACAATACTTAGAATAATATTCATTTGCATAAAACGATTTCAAGTCAAATAAGAGGTTTGAATTCACCAAAAAGAAATACCTAGAATCTCATCAAAAACCAACAGCCATAACAACAGCCTTAATGTAATTTCTTAACATAAAGACCTCTACCCCAAAAATATTCCTAAACTTGCTAAACTTCACAATTTGATGCCATCTTCAATTTCTTCTTTTTTCTTACTTCATATTGGATCTGCTTGAGTGTGATAGCTGATTTTCCCTTCCATGTTTCCTTGGTTGGCGAGTAACGCAAACTTGATGGCACTGCCACTCCATTTGCATCTTCACAAAATTGAGTTCTTATTGTTCCTGTTGGTGCCTTAAATTCAGCTTTCTAACTACAAGTCTTGTTTCTAATTCAACAATAATTATTGGCCTCAGAAGTGGATCTTCATTAGTACCAATAGCAAGATCATAGCCTTATGATAAACTAGTACTAGTATAAGAGGATTCTTGTGTATGTTGTGTCACAAGTTCACTATCAAAGTCTATTCCTTCATCTTCAGAAGCAGCAGATGCAAGTGAAAATTCTGGAGCTGAGGTCCGACTTGAACCGCCTTTCTGGTGTTACGTTTTCCTTGATTTTGAAGTCTCTACAATGGTTTTCCCCTGGCACCCAAAAAAATTATTAGAAGTTGTGACAACTCCCTTGAATTGTGACAAATTAGAATTCTTAGAAGTTGTGACAAATCATAATTCTTTACCTTGAAACAGCCACTAGCATTATGGTTTTCACCACCACAATTGTTGCATGTCATCACAACTCCCTTCCTCGAGTAACTAATACGTGAGGATTTTGACTACTTATTAGCACCTTTTAGCTTTTGTTTTAGTCTAAAAGCATTGAATTATGTCCCCGAAACTAATAAAATGTGTAAAATTGCAGGAAAGTTGGAAGTTAGACTCCCGAGATGAAATTCGACTAAAAAAGAGTAGTCTAAACACAAGGCAATAAAAGGCACAAAAACTTACAATGTGTGGTCCGCATAATTTTATCTGCGGCCGCAATCAAGGAAGGAAAACTTAGCAGACTTTTGAAAAAATTGCGAATCGCACATGAATTGTGCGGCCGCAAAAGCTGGGCTAGGATCCAAGATCAGAGAGATGACAAAAAGCCAAGTCCAGAGCTTCCTCAAATTGCAGTCCGCATAAGATTTATGCCGGCCGCAAAAGATTATCTTGCGACCGCAATCATACTATTGTGGACCGAAAAAGAGTGCCTTGCGGCCGCAGTTCAGAATTGTGCGGCCACAAACCTCCAATTCCTGACAATATGAAGAAACTTGCGGACTGCACATGGAATTGTGCAGCCGCAGAACCTCCCGAGGGGCATTTTTGTCGGAAATTGTCAGCCTTGTATAAATAGAAGAGTTTTACAAAATTAGGTCAAGTATTGAATATTTCAAGTACTGTAGCTGTTTCTCTTTGCTTCTTTAAGAAACTTTAGCCAAGAGGTATTAAGTGGGTAACATAGTATTGTGAGCTATAATACACCCCAATCAATAAAACGAGCATAAAAGTCTTTATCCTATTAGGCAAACACCTGGGTCATGGTCACAGCCCTAGGCCTTTTATATTTTTGGAAAACACTCTAAAACAATCACTTCTAGTTTTATATCTTTAGAGTTGCAATCATTAGCTTAATTTTAGAAGTAAAAACAAAAAACTATTAGTGGAAATGCAATCTAGATACTTCACTTGCTCATTCCGAATATATACTCCTAATTCCCATCTTAGCTCCATGTAGATTCGACCTTGACTCTTTATTGGTTTTTATTATTGCAAATGACCGTGTCATACCTCTTTAGAGGCGTGCATTTGGACGTGATCAATTTTTGAATCCATTGTCGGGGAGTTAAAAATGGTGTTAGATATATATTTGGGTTTGTATGTGGAATATCGTTTTTTCCTTTCGTGTTACTAATTTATGTGAATCAATTGTAGGTTCAATAATGGCGAATAACAATAAACTAAGAAACATGCCTTTGGGGGATGTGGGCGTTGAGGATGACCAAGTTGAAGAGGTTCCTCTTGGACCTCAAGCTAATAGAAGAGGCCGGGCGCCTCATGACAATGTCCCAGTTCCACCTCCACCTCCACCAAGAGCGGCTCCACACCGGTATTTCCTAATGAAGGGTATGCAAGTTCTATAGTCCCTCCTAAAATCAGGCCGAGCAACTTTCAAATCACCAATGTGATGCTAACTTTGCTAGAGCAATGAGGTTTCTTCACCGGGGCTCCAAGTCAAAATGCATATAAACACTTGAAGGGGTTTGTGGACACTTATTGCGGGAGTAAAGAAACAAACGTCTCCGAGGATGCTTTGAGGCTAAGGCTTTTTTCGTTCTCTCTACGGGGGAAAGCCTTAGATTGGTTGGAACGATTGCCAAACCATTCCATTCGTACTTGGGATGAGTTGGCGGAGAAATTTATTGCCAAGTTCTTCTATCCCGGGCATATGGCTACTCTTAGAGATGCGATTCTAGCATTCAAGCAAGAGCCCAATGAACCGGTACACGAGATATCGGAACGGTATAGAACAATGGTCAAAGAGTGTCCCAATAACGACATGACGGAGAATATGATTCAACAAACTTTTTATCGTGGGTTTAACATGACAACCAATGTGTGGTGAATTAACTTGCCAGTGTGAATTTCATGACTACGCCGTATGCAAAAGCTTATGAGATTTTGGATAAATGGTGGACACATCATCAGCGTGGCAATCTAGGGCTAATGTTCCACAAGGTGATCCGAACGTGATTCACCTCCATAAAAAGTTACATAACTATGGGCAAGCCATTGCCGAATTGAACACCACCATAAATCCATTAGCAAAGGCTCAACTTCAACAAGTGCAAAATCCTAAGCAAGTAAATGCCATGGAGGGAGTAAACATGATGGTGAACAAAAGAAGGACCAAAGGTCCGCAAGTGCAAAACCAAGTGGAGAATTATGTGCAAGAAGATAGTGGGTTTGATCAAGATGAATCTTACAATGAACAAGAGGAGGAGGTGCAATATGTGAACAACTACCAAGGGCAAAGAAATAATTCTCAAAGCTCGAATCAACAACAATGGCGACCTCAAAGCAATCAAGGTAATTGGAACTCTAACAACTAAGGTAGTTGGAGTGTGGCAACAATCAAGGGAATTGGCATAACAACAACAATCAAGGAAATTGAGTGGCAACAATCAAGAAAATTAGGGAGGTAACAATCAAGGGGGATGGAACAATAATCAAATCAACCGAGCAACCCACCTATTTATCCTTCCCATGGTCCAAGTTCTTCCAACAATGAAATAAGGTGTATTAAGAATATGTTCAAGCAAATGATCGAGAAGAATGCCGATTCTGATGCCCAACTTGCCTCGCACAATACATCAATCCGTAACTTGGAAGTTCAAATGGGAAAAATCTCCCAAGCTCTAAATACTCGTTCTAAGGGGGCACTACCAAGTGACACGATGGTGAACCCAAAGGCTGGGAACAATACGGGGCATGCCATGGACGTTACTACAAGAAGTATAAAAGGTGGGAGTGCACCCACCTCAATCCAAAGGAAACTTGTGGATGAAGAGCAAGTAGTGCAAGAAGAGGAGATCCTAAACAATGTCGAGCAATCTAATGATGAGGTTCGTATTGATATTGAATATAATGTGGAAGAGACTCAAGCGGAGGTAAATCCGTCTAGGGATCACATTATTGACATACCGGTGATGGTAGTGCAAAAGGATAAGGCTCCATTGCCTAAGCCTCCACCTCCGTACCTTCAAAGACTTGCAAAGCAAAATGGTGAAAATCGATTCAAGAAGTTTATCCAAATAATGAATATTCTCTCAATCAATGTGCCATTAGTTGAAGCCTTTGAGCAAATGCCCGGTCATTCAAAGTTCATGAAGGATCTTGTGACAAAAAAACGGTCGATAAATTTTAAAACTATCAAAGCCACTCATCAAGTGAGTACAATTGTACATTCAATAGCTCCCAAGTTGGAAAATCCCAGTGCTTTCACGATTCCTTGTACAATTGGAAGTGCCAAGTTTGCAAAAACTCTTTGTGATCTTGGGAAAAGTATAAATTTGATGCCCTATTCGATTTTCAAGACATTGGGAATTGGACAACCAAGGCCCACCTCTATGAGATTGCAAATGGCCAATCACACTATGAAGAGACCCTTGGGAGTGATTGAGGATGTTTTGGTTCGTTTTGATAAATTCATTCTCCCGACAGATTTTGTCATTCTATATTGTGAGGTTGATTATGAGGTGCCGATTATTCTTGATAGGCCTTTCCTTTCTACGGGAAAGGCTCTTTGTGATATTGAAGCCAAAGAACTTACTTTCCGGGTTGGTGATGAAAAAGTGGTGTTCCATATGTGTAAGTCCATGAGGCAACCCAATAGCAATGAGGTGTGCTCTTTCGTGGACTTGGTGACCAATATGATTGTGAATGAAACAAGTGATGTGATAAATGTTGGTGATATATTGGGGGCTGTCTTGCTCAACTTTGATGATGACGAGATGGATGGCTTCGTGGAATGTGTGAACTCTCTGCAAGAAATGAGGTCATACACCTACGAACCCTGAAAACTGTCCTTGGATCTTGAAAATAGGACATCCTTCCTACAAAGTCTTCAATCGAAGAGCCTCTTATGTTGGAGTTGAAGCAATTGCCTCCACATCTTCGGTATGAATTTCTTGGCCCTTCTTCTACTTTAATGGTTATTCTTTCCTCTTGTTTGACTAGCATGTAGGTAGATTTTACATTGGTTATGCTACAAAAGATGAAGAAAGATATTGGATGGACATTGACGTATATTTAGGGATAAGCCCCGCCTTTTCATGCACAAGATTAACTTGAAGGAAGGTGTCAAACCATCTATTGAACATCAAAGGAGACTCAATAAAGCCATGCAAAAGGTTATCAAAAAGGAGATCATCAAGTGTTTGGATATCGGGGTTGTCTACCCTATTTCTGATAGTTCGTGGACTTTTGTGGTTCAATATGTCCCAAAGAGGGGGCCATGCCGGTGGTCACTAACAACAAGAATGATTTGATTCCTACAAGAACGGTGACCGGGTGGAGAGTGTGTATAGACTACCGCAAGCTCAACAAAGTCACAAGGAAGGACCATCTTCCACTTCCCTTCCTAGATCAAATGCTTGATAGATATGCCGGTCGTGCTTTCTATTGTTTCCTTGATGGGTATTCTAGCTACAACTAAGTTCTTATTGCTCAGTAGGATCAAGAGAAAACAACCTTTATATGTCCCTATGGTGTTTTTGCCTTCAAGCGGATTCCATTTGGTTTGTGCAATGCACCAACGACTTTTCAAAGGTGTATGATGGCTATCTTCACAGAAATGGTGGAGGATTACCTTGAAATTTTCATGGATGACTTCTCGGTGGTCAGGAATTCTTTTGATGATTGTCTCACAAGCTTGAATAAAGTGTTGGCAAGATGTGAAGAAACAAATTTGGTGCTAAATTGGGAGAAATGTCATTTCATGATCGAGGAAGGCATCGTCCTTGGCCATAAAATCTCAAAGAATGGAATTGAAGTTGACAAGGCAAAGATTGAGGTTATTTCTAAACTTCCACCTCCAACTTCGGTGAAGGGCGTGCAGAGTTTTTTAGGTCACGCGATGTTTTACCGGCGCTTCATCAAGGATTTTTCTAAGGCGGTGAACCCGTTGTGCAAGCTTCTCAAGAAATATGCTAAGTTAAACTTCAATGCTGATTGCATGAGAGCTTTTGAATTGCTAAAGTTCAAGTTGACAACAACTCCCATCATCACCGCTCCAAATTAGAGTGTTCCTTTTGAGCTCATGTGCGATGCAAGTGACATAGCGGTGGGGGCTGTTTTGGGGAAACACATCAACAAGATTTTTCATCTAATCTACTATGCTAGTAAGACCATGAATAGTGCCCAAGTCAACTATACCATTACGGAGAAAGAGCACATTACTATTGTGTATACTATTGAGAAGTTTCGCCCGTACTTGATGGGTGCTAAAGTGATTATACACATGGATCATGAGTCACTTCATTATCTTATGAGCAAGAAAGATTCCATAGCTCGGTAGATGAGATGGTTGCTTTTGTTGCAAGAGTTTGACATTGACATCCAAGATAAAAAATGAAGTGAAAATTAAGTGGTGGACCATTTGTCTCATTTGGAGGAGGAGGGGAGGCCGTATGATGGCCTTGAAATCAATGACTCCTTCCCCAATGAGCAACTTTTGGATATTTCAATGAAATAGGTGCCATGGTTCGCGAATCTAGCAAATTTCCTTATGAGTGGGATCATCCCTGATGAGTTCTCTTCAAAACAAAGGAAGAAGATCAAACTAGATTATCAAGACTATTATTGGGATGAATCGTACCTTTTCTAGATTTATATGGATGGGGTGATTAGAAGATGTGTACCGAAAGAAGAGTATTGTAAAATTCTTGGGTCTTGTCATTCTTCAGCATATGATGGTCACCATGGAGCAAGAACGGCGGCCAAAGTACTAGGTTGTGGTTTCTGTTGGCCCACTCTTTACAAGAATGAAAGTGATCTAGTGAAACGATGTGACGAAGGTCAAAGGGCCGGTGGAATCTCAAATAAAAATGAGATTCCCCTCACCACCATTTTGGAGATTGATATTTTTGATGTATGGGGTATTGACTTCACAGGTCTTTTTTGTGAGTTCTTATGGAAACACCAACATCTTGGTCGCGGTTGATAATGTGTTCAAATGGGTTAAGGTCGCCGCTCTATCGAACAATGAGGCGAGAAGTGTGGCGGTGTTCTTGAAGAAAAATATTTTCACAAGGTTTGGTAATCCGCATGCTATCATTAAGACATGAGGGGTCACATTTTTGCAACAAAGCCTTCGATGCCTTACTTACCAAGTATGGTGTCACTCATAAAGTCACGACTCCCTATAATCCACAAGTAAGCGGGCAAGTGAAAGTCTCCAACCGGGAGATAAAAAGTATTTTGTCCAAAGCAGTGAATGCTAACCGGACGGATTGGTCCAAGAAACTTGATGATACTTTATGAGCTTATCGGACGGCTTACGAAATACCTATCGGAATATATCCATAGCAGTTGGTATTCGGAAAAGCTTGTCATCTTCCAGTGGAACTTGAGCACAAAACCATGTGGGTTCTAAAGAAGTTGAATCTTGATTGGGATGTAGCCGCTAACTTGAGAGTGGAACATTTGAATTAGTTGGATGAGTTTCGGTACCATGCATACACAAGTTTGTCCTTATACAAAGAGAAGATGAAATATCTTCATGACAAGTACATTTGTAACAAAGAGTTCAAAGAGGCCGATCTGGTATTGTTGTTCAACTCATAGTTGAGGATGTTTTCCGGGAAGTTAAATCTAAATGGAGTGGCCCGTTTGAAGTTGTGGGTGTGACACCCTTTGGTGCATTGGATTTGAAGAATAAAAATAATGAGGTATTCCGAATCAATGGTCACCGAGTTAAGCACTATTTTAGAAAAGTTGGAGATGGCCACATAGTGGCTATGATTCATTTTAATTGATGGTATTCTGCATCATGCCGCGACGTTAAATCAGGCGCTTCCTGGAAGGCAACCCTGTTTCTTATTCTTTCCTTTTTCTTCTTTTGTAGTTAGATATTATTTTTATGCTAACTGGATTTGGAGTATGTTGCTGGGATGAGTGTGCTATACAGGAATTGTGCCCAGAAATTTGGTTAAGTGTGGAAGGAATTGCGGACCGCAATTGCATTGTGTGGACCGCACAATTATGGTTTCTGCAGCAAAAGGTGCTCTGCAGCCTCACAATTACATTGTGGACCGCACAAATTGAGGGTGGAAAATGTCAACTCTCTGAAGTTGGTCTGTCAGAAAGGTGGCCAAACTGCAACCGCAACACAAAATTCGTGGTCCGCAATAAAATCTGCACCCGCACAACAAATTCTACGGACTGCAACAACAAAAGGGCATCTGAGCCCCAGGTAATAGAGTGTGGACCGCAATTGGAATTTTGCGGCCACACTCACTTCCCCTTCCTTTGACAGGCATCGAACAGTATAAACAGAGAGGCTAGAGCATTGTTCCTCTTTTTCCTCTGTGAGCTCACAATTTGCAAAATTTTGAAATTTAGTCTTAAATTGTCTACCTACACGCCTAGCCACTATTGATCACTCATCTCTTGCACTCATTCACATCTGGTATGCTTCATCATTTTGTTAATTTCTTTTAATTTTTAGATTTTTAGTGAAAATTTAGACCATTTATCTGTTGAATCTATTTGAACAACCACGTGGGGTAAATATGCAGAGGGTAGACTGGAAAAATGCTCTT
Source organism: Nicotiana sylvestris (assembly GCF_000393655.2). Taxonomy (NCBI): domain Eukaryota; kingdom Viridiplantae; phylum Streptophyta; class Magnoliopsida; order Solanales; family Solanaceae; genus Nicotiana; species Nicotiana sylvestris. Next base: position 48,111,723 of record NC_091058.1, read on the forward strand.
AGGAGTGTGAGCACGTGATTTTTGCCTCACGAAAACTACTCCAAAATAAATCAAAAAATAAAATAAATTTCTTTTACTGTGCAATTTTTGAATTTTGCGTGGTGTTTGTTAAATATTTGTCTTATATCCGTAAATGTTTACGTTGTCATAATAAAATGAAAAATAAAATAAAATACATGTTGCATGCATATCTAGGATTTAATTATGCATTGATTCAAAATAAAAACACAAAAATATGCATTTTTGTTCTATTTTAAATATTCCACTGTGTGATTAATGTTTTGTCTGTATGTTGAATAGTTGTTATAAAGTGATTAATATTTTCTAGAAGTTAAAATTGTTTTATAATTAAAGTTAGGAATTTAAATTAGAAAATTGAAATAAAAAAATAAAATAAAATAAAATAAAATAAAATAGAATGTGAAAATCGGACCTGGATTAAAATCCAGGCCCAAATCAAATTACCCCCATGGCCCAATCCCAATCCAAATAGCCCAGATCCGATCTTATTCAAACGAGTCAAAACGACAGCGTTTGGCCATGGTTTATCAGTGACCGTTGGATCAAAGCCAACCAACGGCTGAGATCCCACGAACCTAACCCATAATCTTACCCGATCCAACACCCGGTTCAACCCGTCCCCCCAAACTTAATCCAAACGACGTCGTTTGGTTAAGTGAGTAGATCCTGGCCTTTCATTTTGATTGATCGGACGGTCAATATCAGTCCACCATTCCCCTATATAAACCCATAATCCTTACCCCGGCCCCCTAACTAAACACCCCCCCTCCTCTCCTGTTCATCGTCTTCCCAAACAGACCCCTAACCCTAGCCGCCCCTATTCCCCATCGCCTGAAACCCGGCGGCATCAACGCCGCCGGTCACCAAAATAACACCCTAGACTCCTCACCACTTCCTCTACACAGATCTGACCTTAGTTTCCTTTGAATCAGACCCCAACTCTTCGAATATTAAATCGAAGATGGGTCTGAAAACTCAAACCTTTCCAATGGCTTCCAAAATAACACCACAGCATCCCCTAGCCTACCTCGTTATGGATCTAGTGTTGGTTTGGTTCGAATCCCCTCAGAACTCTTCGAATCTTCTTTTGAAGATTCGAATGAAACCTAACCCTACTCAGATTCCTCCCAAATTAACACCAAATGACCTTTAGGCTTCCCTCACCCTTGTGCCATCTTTGGTTTCCCTCGAATCTACCCAGAAGTGTTCGGATTTAAAATCCAAGATCTGAAACCCTAAATTTTCCAATCTTGGCATCTTTTTCACTTCAGACGAAAAATTGAGGTTTAATCGACCTTAGTCAAAGTATTTTCAGTAGAAAATACTTCGACTAAGGTCTGTTTGATTTCAAACAAAGTCCAAATCCAAGTTGAGTTTGAGTCCGGTTGAATTTGAAGGTTCAGAGGTAATTTTTCTGTTTCTTATGTGTATTCTACATATATTCTATGTTTGATTCATTAGTCTGTTTAATTTTTCATAATTTTCTAGTCAATTCTGTTATACTGTCTCCTACCCGTCTACTTGATTCTAAATGTGAATTATTTATGTTGATTGTGATTATGTACAATGTGTGTAATCGACTCGATTAAGTTCGTCGATTAGTTGTATTGTGAATCTTGTTTCTGAAAATGTTGACTGAAGCAGCCTATTTCGGATGGATTATTTTGTTGTAATCAGTTGTTTCTTATTTGATAATCAGTTTGATTAATACTCGTTAATTAAGTCATCTTTGTTTATAGTTCAATAGAATCCATCAAATGGATGTTGTATGAGTGTTGATTTCTAAGCATTAAGTTTCAGGGCATTGTCAGTATATTGACAATGCTCCTGTATCTGTTTGATCCTAACTCAATGTTGAAGTTCTGTTTAAATTGTTATGTTGAATTCAGTATGATTTTACAAATGTTGATTAGATGTAATTGTGTTAGAAGGTTACATTCTTAGTTAGGATTCAGTCCAAAGCTTTAGAATTAGTTGTAGTTGTCTTAAATCAGATTAATAATCAGGTTTGAACAGATTTTTAAAAATCTGTATTGTTAGATTTTAAGTTTGACAGCAGTAATAATAGTAATCACAGTAGGATTTCTGAGGGTATTTCTGGGACAGAATAGTGAGGGCAATATGATAGCACAATGGGCTGAAAGTGGACAGTTATTGGCTGTTATTTAAAGTGATAATGGGAAACAAGGGATAATGGGGCTGCTTAAAATCAGGATAGGATCATTTAAATTATTCAAAAGCAGTTTTTAATGGAACTTTTTGATTTTAAAAGAAGAAGAGGGTCCAAGAAGCATTAAAAGGATATAGGACCAGAACTGTATAAGTACAGGGACTGGAAATTTGAGGAGGGATCAGATTGAAAGGAGAGGAAAAAAAGGGAGAGCCTTTCAGTCAGAAAGAAAAAATCAGATTTTAAAAAGAAGAAAAAATAAGGAGAGATTAGGAGAAAGTTCAGATTTCGGACAGATTTTGAAGAAAAACTGATCAGATTTTGAGAGAGATTTTAAGAAAAAATACTTCTAGAGTGAGATAAAAGAAAGAGAATCAAGCAGAAATCAGAAAAAATGAAAAATCAGAAATAGGAATTGGAAATAGAAAGAAACCGAAATCCGAAGTATTTTTCTTTCGTTGAATCTGTTCGGATTTATCTGATTCCATTGTTCAGTTAAAATCTGAAGTTTCTTTAAAAATACTGTCACTGTTCATCTGGGTTAACGGGTCTTGTTCAGACTTGCTGTATACTGCTATTCTGCTGATTTTGTTACTGCTGCTACTGCTGAAATTTACTCCTTCTACCTTCATTGTCAGGTACATATCCTTTTAAACTCATGTTGTGAAAAGCTTCAACACGGCAAATAAATGAAGTTTGGAGTTATGATTCTGCTTTCTACTCATCTAAGCCATTTAGTTTAAATTTCAGTTTTATTTTGTGTTGGTTAATTAGTGGTGAATTCAACACCATGGCTATAAGTTATTTACCTTATTTGAAATTCGTATAAGGTTTGTAATAATGTTATCCATTTCGAAATCTCATTAGTATAAGTATATGTGAGTTGTCAAAACAGGGAGTATGGCATAAAAATGGGCCATTGATTACATCCCATAATACCTCTAGCTAAATGTAAAGTAGAATGGAAGTATTAAGAAGTTACATTAGTGGTATATCTTGTAAAAAATATGATTTTGTTTAGATTGATATAAGTTATTATATGGCATGATGACAGGTATATTTATAATCATATGAGTAAGGTGAGTTGGTATAGCTCGTCATGATGTTAAGAATATTATGAATGTTTAGGCGCACAACTATGTTGTATGTAATACAATTCGAATTGAATCAATTCGAATAATAACTCCTTTCTCATCAATTTGATTATTTATCGTTATAAATAAACTAAGCAATTATAATTTTGGATTAAAAACAAGCATGTGAGAATGAGATGATATGTATAAGCACAAATTGCAACACTTTATATCAATGGTAATTAGAAATAGAATTTGTTAGTTTCATATACAATTCATTCTTTGGCATACATATATATGTTGTATTTGCTAAAAATCGAATTTTTATTCTTTTCTTTGAATTTGGATAGTTGGGATGAATATAATTTATACTCGAAAATTATAATCGACGGGCAACATTTAATAGATTGTGAATTCTTTTCAAAGAATTTAAGGGCCTCTAAAATGGGAGTTCTCATGATTTTCACATAAAAATGTATGAATATAATAAACAATTTGTGGAAAATCCATAATACCATTACAAATATTTTGCGCGATTAGGGATGCGTTCGCGTACCCTGATTATATTTTTTTTTAAAAAAAACAAATTCAGATTATGCGTACGCGCAATTTCGAGCGAATATTTAAGAAAAGGATTTTTCCAAGGATGTTAAAATAATTTCATATAACCCGAGATGTGCAGTTCATTGTCTAAATACAAGGGTGATGACGTTCATAATTTTATTTTAAATCACGCACATATGAATTTGTAATAAAGGAAATAATATGGTCAAATTTTATTGTGTACACGTACGCGTGACACAATCCCCGGTAATTATAAAAGGTATATAATACGAATATACGTACGCGTAATTCGTTTATATAATTGTAAACAATAAGTAAAAGCGGTAATAAAATCATGCAATAAAAACGTATTTAGTAAAATCAAGATAATTAAGCCAAGAATAAAAACAGTTAAGCGACCGTGCTAGAACCACGGAATTCGGAAATGCCTAACACCTTCTTCCGGATTAACAGAATTCCTTACTCAGGATTTCTGGTTCGCAGAATAACAAACAGAGTCATATTCTCCTCGATTCAGGGATTAAAACCGGTGACTTGGGATGCCTTAAAATTCCCAGGTGGCGGCTTTGAAATAATTAAAAAATACCGTTTCGACTGTCCTTCAATTGGAGAAAACTCCCCACGCGCCCCGCGGGCGCGGTAAAAAAGAGGTGCGACAGCTCTGGCGACTCTGCTAGGGACTTGGACTTGGTACTGTAACCCAGAACCACTGGTTCAGGGTTTAAAGAATTCGAGCTTAAAATAACTGCGATAATTGGCTTTACTTACTATATGATTTTCAACTGTTTATATGCTTAACATGCTAAATGTTTTTTTATCGCTTTAATATTATTTGAATTGTGAATATATACAACTGCTACGAAACCCCCTTCTTTCTGAGTCTTCTAAATTTATGGTGCACACGTGCGCGTGGCCCACCTTTCTGTTAAAGTCATACCAAATAAGACGAAGTTGGGACAAGTAACTAGGCCGGGTAGACTTTCGTGCTCCCGGTACGTTGCCCCCGCTTCGGCTCAAACTGTCCGTTTGGGTAAGCCAGGTTTAGAACAATCAACCTCAGGTTTTTCACTTAGAATAACTCAGCCATGTACCGGATCCCTAGTAGGAACGTATATTTGCATCATGTACATTTGGCCTTGGAGACTCAACACAGGGGTTGGGTCTGTCTAGGACAGGTGAACCCGAAATAAAAAGACCATCATGATGCATCCTACTTGCTACTTGTGCATTCATTTGCCTCGAACATGCTTGTTGACCAGCTTAAATGAAATCATGGTAAGAACCGAGGAATAAAGTGGGTTGTTTTAAAAAAAAAAATTCAAAAAAAATAATATAGTTTTAAATCTTGAAATAAAGGTATTTAATAAATTAAAAAAAAAAAATTTGAAAATGATTTTTTTTATATTTTCAAAATAAGTCTTGACTTTATTAAATTAAATTTCAGATACAAAATGAGCACCACACAAAACCCCTCATCCATGAATACAGAAGAGTTTCTATTTCAGCTTCAAATGTGGTGGTATGATTTAGGCGAAGACGGTCAAAAATGGGTCGTCAAGCATTTGGGAAATCTCACGGACATTATGAAAGTTAAACCCCGTGATGATCTGATTGCGGCGTTAGTAACTTTTTGGGACCCTGTTCACAATGTCTTTCGTTTCTCTGACTTCGAGCTTACTCCTACATTAGAGGAGATAGCTGGATATGCTGGTTTTGACGGAAGTCTAAGAAATCAAAGCTTGATATTCACAAAGGCTCCTTCGGTACATCGATTCTTCGGTCTTCTGAACATCAGCAGTCAAATCAGGAAAAACAATGTCATCAATGGATGTTGTTCCTTCAACTTTTTGTATTCAAGGTTCGGAAAGTCAGATGGGTTCGAAATTCATGAGAAAGGCCTTACTAACAAGCAAAACAAAGACACTTGGCAGATTCACCGTCGCTTTGCCTTCATGGTGGCTTTTCTAGGAATCATGATCTTCCCAAACAAAGAGAGAACAATTGATATTCGCACCGCAAAAGTTGTGCAGATCCTCACCACCAAAGAAAATCACACCCTTGTCCCCATCATTCTATCAGACATTTATCGAGCTTTGACTTTATGTAAATCAGGAGCAAAAGTCTTCGAAGGATGCAAAATTTTGTTGCAAATGTGGGTGATTGAACATCTCCAACAACAGCCCAAGATCATACAGTATGGGCCAAACAATGATAATTGCATTGAGAGTTATGAGGAAAGAATAAAAAATTATCAGGCTCCAGAAGGAATAGAAGCATGGGTATCTCATCTAAAGGCTTTAACGGCAAATCAGATTGAATGGACTTTGGGATGGCTCCCGATGAGGGAAGTAATACACATGTCAACCTCAAATAGTTATCTACTACTATTGGGATTGAGAAGCATTCAGCCGTATGCGCCACTAAGAGTCCTAAGACAACTAGGGAGATATCAAGTAGTTCCTGATGATGAAGATTTGAGTATGCAAGTAATCGAATTACACCCAGAAGCCACTATTCCCGAGGCTCTACTTCAGCAGATGTGGAATGGATGTCGATACTTGAAAAGTGATACTCAAGTCCCAGACACTACAAAGGGTGAGATAAATCCTGGATATGCAAGGTGGTTTGAAAAACGGTCTCGCGTGGATGATGTACCAGAGCCTGAGCTAAGAAGGCCAACAAAAAGACCCCATGTACAAAACTTCAATGATAAAATCCAAGAGCGGTTGATCTGGGGAGAAAAGGAAAAAGGGTACAAAGCAACTATCCATGCCCTAAAAGAAAATCTGAGAAGCCTCAGTCTGGAGAAAGATTTGCAAGCACAAGAAGCCGAAGGCGAGAAGAAGAGTCTAGCTTGTGAGAATGAAAATCTTCATGCTCGATTCCAAAAAATGAAAAGAGTTTCTGAAACACCAAAGAGGAGCTGGAAGGATCAAAAAACCATCGCCAATCTTTTTGAAAGAATGCAAGATTATGATTCCATTCTTGCAGAAAACGAAAGGGCGTTGAGCAAAGCAAAAGAAAGGATACAACGATTAAACGAAGAAGCCAGATCTAATAAGGAACGCCAAGGTAGGCAATCCAAAAAAGACAGGGCATAATTCAAGAAGGAAAAAGACCATTGGATACGATCAGAAGACCAGCTTCGTGCACAACTAGAAGAGGCAAGAAGATGCAACAGAGAACATCAACAAGCAGACATCGACAGGGAAAGAGCGCATGCAAGATTAGAGCAGGCCAGACTCCGAGCTCTATTAGAATCAGCTCTAGATCGTGAAAACCGTGTCAGAGATATAGCCACCACTCGTCAGCAGCAATTGCAGAACCAAGACCAACGTCTCCAAGATTTCAGGGCACAAATCCACGACCTGGCGGTCTACACTTCTCAAAGTTACGTAAATTGCCAAGGAATGGATTACGAAAGGTTTACAGAGCATACACCCACTTTTTCCCGTCATCTAGCAATGGAGTTGGAAAGGATGTATCGTACGCTGGGAGGTCATCCAGGTCAAGCCCCCCAATGAGCAAATAATCTAATAATCTATAACACAAATGGAAAGTGGGGCACGTTGTGAGATGTTAAGAATTGTATCTTTTATTTTGATTTAAGTGTGTGTGTTTCAAGCCATTTTCTTACAAAATTTTCAAATGTAATGTCTGTTCATCTTTGTATAATGAATAACAGTGTTTGCCTCATGTCCGAACTACGCAAGGTCTGATTCATGCGGGGGCATGATACGTAGGCAATCTCTATAAGATTCGACCACCACAATAAAAGATATATATAATAAATAAAAGTGAATAACAATAAAAATTTCAAGAAAGCTGGGATGACACAAGCAGCCGAGCAAATGCATAATAGAAAGGGATTATTTGTCTAGGAGCATTGCATCTCAACGTGTGATTATATATGTGTTAAACTCTCAAAACTAACAAGTTTGTTCATTTCCAGAATTCAAGCAGTTAGTTTCTCTAAAGAGTATACTGGCATATTATCACTATCACACAAGATCAAAAGGACCAATACCCGAAAGTATGTCTATCCCAGATGTTGACACAGGTATGGAGCTAGAGGAGATGGATGTCGGGAAAATGAAAGAAGAGATGTTTAAACTCAAGCAGCAAATGGCTGAGATGTACCAAGCCAGGTCTACAGGACAGTTACCCCCGTCTTACCCAACTAACCCTGCTCCATCAATGACCCAAACTCAGGATAATATTACCACTGAATTATCCCCAAATTTCCACATTTACCAGCACTATCGAGGCACCACCTCTCAGACACCGCAGTCTCCACCTCCAAAACCAGTTTCATACTTTCCTCCACCTGTGACTCCTGTTTTCGTAGCACCTCCCCCGGCTACATTCCACAAATCTCCTAGTGAGCCTACATTCCAGGCCCAGGACAACCAATATTACCCCCCGGAGCCCACCCTCAAAGCCTCCGAAATCCATTCAACTGCTCCTCGTTTTGATCTCCCAACCGAAATTGACAAGCCAGCCAAAAATGCTGAACAAGAAGAGATGTTCAGGAAGGTCAAGAGTCTAGAACAATCGTTCAGAGACATGCGAGGATTAGGTGGGCAAGTCAGTGTAGCATACAAAGATTTGTGCTTATTCCCCAATGTACAATTACCAGTTGGCTTCAAGATGCCCAAATTTGACCTATACAACGGGCACGGCGACCCAGTAGCCCACTTAAGGGGTTTCTGTAGCAAGATGCGAGGAGCTGGGGGAAAGGATGAATTATTGATGGCTTACTTCAGTCAAAGTTTAAGCGGATCAGCTTTGGAGTGGTATACACGCCAGGACCATGGGAGATGGTACACCTGGGATGACCTGGCACAGGCATTCGCATACCATTTCCAATACAATCTGGAAATCATCCCAGATCGAACTATCTTTGACAAAATTTGAGAAGAAACACAATGAAAGTTTCAGAGAGTACGGCTTCCGGTGGAGAGAACAGGCAGCAAGAGTGGATCCTCCTATGAAGGAGAGTGAAATGGTAGACTACTTCCTCCAAGCCTTGGAACCAACTTACTATGCCCATTTGGTTTCAGCGGTTGGGAAATCATTCAACGAAGTGGTGAAGATGGGAGGTATGGTGGAAGAAGGCCTCAAGACAAATAAAATCATGAGCTATTCAGCAATTAAGGCGACTACTCAAGCTATTCAAGGCGGGGTAGGAGGAATCGGAAGAAAGAAGAGGGAGGAGGCAGCAGTAGTTGATTCAGGAATTTGGTCAGGACTAAGAGGTTCATCGCCTTACTATAATCAACAACGACCTCGCCAATCAACTTACCACCACGATTCATCCCAACACTACTACCACCCTTCCGAGCCTCATTTTTCCATTAACCATGCTCAAGCATACAATCAGCCACCCGTTCACACTAATTGGCGTGCTCCTGCCATACCAAGTACTTACCCACGAGCTTATCCCGGACCAGGTTTCAGGCCTAGGCCAGCATTCAGGGGAGAAAGGGAACAGAAAAAGAAAACGTACACTCCATTGGGAGAGTCTTACACTAGTCTGTTCCACAGGCTGAGACAGCTAGACATGCTAAGACCAATACAATCCAAGCTACCCAATCCTCCTCCAAAGAATCTGGACTACACCATTAGCTGTGAGTATTGCTCCGGTACACCAGGCCATGATACAGAGAAATGCTGGCATTTGAAAAATGCAATACAAGAGCTGATTGATACTAATAAAATCGAGGTTCAAACCCCCGAAGCTCCCAATATCAATAGAAATCCAATGCCAGCCCATCAAGAGGCCAATATGATAGAAATCATACAAGCTGATGGGGAGACAAAGAAGCCATCACAAACTGTCATGATGATCAGGTCTCATGAAGCCAAGCCAGATAAGCAGTCAACAGAGGAGAAGCCGGTCCCGAAGCAGAACAGAAATGGTGATGAACCATCTATGATAGTCGAGGAGGGATCATCGAGCAAAGTTGCCACAAAACAAGAAAAGCCGAAAGTGATAGTACCAGGGATTGCTAACAAATCCATTATATTCGTGGAAGGAGCACGTACAGATCGGGTTATTATCACACCTGTAACCCAGCTGCCAGTCATCAACAACAAAACCATCCCATGGAACTATGAACGGGTGACTGTAATGTACAAGGGAAAAGAAGTCAAGGAAGAAGTGTGTGAGGTGCAAGGCTTGACTCGTTCGGGAAGATGTTTTACACCCGAAGAGTTAAGAAAAACTAAAAATAATCCAACACCAATAAAGAGAGTTGTGACGGAAGAAGAGGCGGAAGAGTTTTTAAGAAAAATGAAACTCCATGATTATTCTGTTGTGGATCAATTGAAGAAGACGCCCGCTCAAATTTCATTATTGTCATTACTGATCCATTCAGAGGAGCACCGTCTGGCTTTGATGAAAATCCTGAATGAGGCTCATGTTCCTGAAAAAATCTCTGTAAATCATTTGGGAAGAATAGCCAACAGAATCTTTGAGACAAACAGAATTACATTTGCTGATGATGAATTGCCTGTGGAAGGTACCGAGCACAACAGAGCTCTTTACCTCACCGTGAAATGTGAAAACTCCGTAGTAACCCGGGTATTGGTTGACAATGGGTCAAGTGCAAACATCTGCCCTCTCTCCACTTTAAGCAAATTAAAAATTAAAGAGGAGAGGATCCAGAAGAATAGTATCTGCGTACGGGGGTTTGACGGTGGAAGCAGAGATTCATTTGGCGACATAGTGTTGGAACTAACAATAGGGCCAGTTGAATTCACAATGGAATTTCAAGTGTTGGACATAACTGTTTCTTACAACTTGTTGTTGGGTCGACCATGGATCCATGCTGCTAAAGCAGTCCCGTCAACACTACACCAGGCGGTCAAGTTTGAATGGGATCATCAAGAAATAGTTGTGCATGGGGAAGAAAGTTTAAATGCTCACAGCAGTGCCATTGTACCGGTCGAGGGAATAGAAAATGACCAGGGACCATGGGTATACCAAGTGTCCGATACAGTGTCGGTAGAGAAAATTCCAGAGGGGAAGTACCTTCCGAATCCAAAGATAACCTCTGCATCAGTCATGGTAGCCTATGAAATGTTAAAAAATGGTTTTATACCCGGCAAAGGTCTGGGCTCATCTTTGCAAGGAATTATACAACCAGTATCTCTCCCCGAGAACTGGGGAACATTCGGTTTGGGGTTCATACCCACTGTCAATGACGTGATAAAGGCCAGAAAGTTGAAACACAAGGCATGGGTTCTTCCAAAACCGGTCCCACATCTGTCAAAGTCTTTTGTCAAGACTGGTGCTAAAAACCGCCCGATAACAACAATTCCTAAATCCCGGGTTAATCCTGAGGAAGAATTAATTGAAAGGTTCGAGAAATTGTTTGATGATGCGAATATGTTGGAAAGCGGAGAAGGGTGTAGCAACGCAGAAGTTCAATTCATTGCGCCAGAAACAAAGCTTAATAATTGGAAAGCCACTCCTCTCCCAATTCGAAAGGAGTCTTGGTAGTTTATTTTGATTTTCTTTCAAGTTTGTTTGGGTTACTTCAGGGTTGTAATCCCAAAGCTTATCTTACAGTTTGTTTGAAGTGTGCAAACCTTGTTATCTTTCATCATCCAATAAAAAGCAGTTTCCTTTTTATTATCATTCCTGATAGTTTTCTTTTCTTTTTCTTCTTTCCTGTACAGTTCTTTTTACGCTGGCTCTAGTGATATGGCATGCATGAGGAATCCTCAGCCCAGTCTTAAAAATCAATCTGGTTCCGAAGTAATAATTCAAGAAATATATTGTGATTATGAATCAGAATATGATGAAGATGAGGTTTTTGAAGAGATTAGTAAAGAGTTAATTCACTTTGAGGAAAAAATCAAACCTAACTTGAGTGATACCGAGGACATCAATATAGGGGACACGAGTAATATCCGGGAAACTAAAATAAGTGTCCATCTCGAACCAAAGATCCGAGAAGAGTTAATTAAAGCACTCATAGAATTCAAAGATGTTTTTGCATGGTCATATGACGACATGCCGGGCCTGAGCACTGATTTAGTGGTTCACAAATTGCCCACCGATCCAACGGTGCCTCCTGTCAAGCAAAGGCTGAGAAAATTCAAGCCTGATATGAGTGTGAGAATTAAGGAAGAAATCACCAAACAATTGGAAGCAAAGGTCATTCGAGTCACTCGATATCCTGTTTGGTTAGCTAATATCGTTCCTGTGCCAAAGAAAGACGGCAAAATTAGAGTATGCGTCGACTACCGCAATCTCAACAAAGCCAGTCCGAAGGATAATTTCCCATTACCCAATATCCATATTTTGATCGATAATTGTGCCAAGCATGATATAGGATCTTTCGTGGATTGTTATGCTGGGTATCATCAAATTCTAATGGATGAAGAAGATGCAGAAAAGACGGCATTCATCACACCATGGGGAACTTATTGCTACCGGGTAATGCCATTCGGTTTGAAGAACGCCGGAGCAACCTATATGAGAGCAATGACCACAGTGTTTCATGATATGATACACAAGGAGATTGAGGTATACGTGGACGATGTGATCATAAAATCAAAGCATCAGACCAACCACATTGGGGATTTGAGGAAATTCTTCTTAAGACTTCGAAGGTACAACCTCAAGCTTAACCCTGCCAAATGCGCATTTGGAGTTCCATCTGGAAAGTTGCTGGGATTCATAGTCAGTCGACGAGGCATCGATCTATACCCATCAAAAATCAAAGCCATCCAAGAATTGCCACCTCCAAGGAACAAAACTGAAGTAATGAGTTTGCTGGGAAGATAAAATTACATCAGCAGGTTTATTGCTTAGCTCACAACAACCTGTGAGCCAATTTTCAAATTGTTGAAAAAGGATGCTGCGGTCAAATGGACCGATGAGTGTCAAGAAGCGTTCGATAAGATAAAAGGGTACTTGTCGAACCCACCCGTGTTGGTCCCTCCAGAGCCAGGAAGACCTTTGATTCTTTACTTGACGGTCTTGGAAAATTCATTTGGTTGTGTATTGGGGCAACATGACCTCACTGGTAGAAAAGAACAGGCCATTTACTACCTTAGCAAGAAGTTCACAGCTTATGAGGTTAAGTATACTCATCTGGAGAAGACATGTTGCGCCCTGACTTGGGTAGCTCAAAAATTGAAACACTACTTGTCATCCTACACTACTTACCTCATTTCTCGTCTGGATCCATTGAAATATATTTTTCAAAAGCCTATGCCAACGGGAAGACTTGCAAAGTGGCAGATATTGCTCACAGAATTTGACATCATCTATGTGACTCGGACTGCAATGAAAGCCCAAGCACTGGCTGATCATTTAGCCGAAAACCCGGTCGATGAGGAATACGAACCATTGAAAACCTATTTTCCTGATGAAGAAATAATGCACATCGACGAGGTGGAGCGAATTGAAAAACCTGGCTGGAAACTTTTCTTTGATGGAGCCGCTAACATGAAAGGAGTCGGGATAGGAGCTGTAATCATCTCTGAAACAGGGCATCACTATCCTGTTACGGCTCAACTGCGATTTTATTGCACCAATAATATGGCTGAATATGAAGCTTGTATTATGGGTTTAAGGCTAGCCGCAGACATGGGTATCCAAGAAATCTTAGTCATGGGAGATTCGGATCTTCTGGTACATCAAATTCAAGGAGAATGGGAAACCCGAGACTTAAAGCTCATACCATACCGACAATGTCTACATGATCTTTGTCAGCGGTTTCAATCAGTGGAATTCCGGCATATTCCAAGGATTCATAATGAGGTTGCCGATGCATTGGCTACTTTGGCATCAATGTTGCACCATCCAGACAAAGCTTATGTGGATCCCCTACATATTCGAGTCCACGATCAGCACGCTTATTGCAATATGGTTGAAGAAGAATTTGATGGTGAACCATGGTTCCACGACATCAAGGAGTATATCAGGATGGGGATATATCCCGCACAAGCCACAGGAGATCAAAAGAGGACCATTAGGCGATTGGCAAATGGATTCTTCTTAAGCGGAGGAGTTTTGTATAAAAGAACACCAGATCTTGGATTATTAAGATGCATAGATGCCAGACAAGCTACAGCTGTCATGTCTGAAGTACATTCAGGAGTTTGCGGACCCCACATGAGTGGATATGTGTTGGCAAAGAAAATCCTCCGAGCTGGTTACTATTGGCTTACCATGGAGCGAGATTGTATCAGTTTTGTGCGCAAGTGTCATCAATGCCAAATACACGGAGATTTGATTCATTCTCCACCATCCGAGTTGCACACAATGTCGGCACCATGGCCCTTCGTTGCCTGGGGCATGGATGTGATTGGACCAATTGAGCCGGCAGCATCCAATGGGCACAGGTTCATTCTGGTAGCCATTGATTATTTTACCAAATGGGTTGAGGCCAAGACATTCAAATCGGTGACCAAGAAAGCTGTGGTCGATTTTGTCCACTCAAATATCATATGTCGATTCGGAATCCCAAAGGTGATCATCACAGATAACGGTGCTAATCTTAACAGCAACTTAATGAAGGAAGTATGTCAACAGTTTAAGATTACACATCGCAACTCTACCCCATATCGGCCCAAGGCGAATGGAGCAGTCGAGGCAGCCAACAAAAACATAAAGAAGATACTTCGGAAAATGGTAGAAGGTTCAAGACAATGGCATGAAAAATTACCATTTGCATTATTGGGATACCGCACTACTGTTCGCACTTCAGTAGGAGCAACTCCTTATTTGTTGGTATATGGCACTGAAGCAGTAATTCCTGCAGAAGTTGAGATTCCTTCCCTTCGGATCATCGCCGAAGCAAAGATTGATGATGATGAATGGGTCAAAACCCGTCTGGAACAGTTAAACTTGATTGATGAAAAACGATTGACCGCAGTATGTCATGGTCAATTATATCAGAGAAGAATAGCAAGAGCATACAACAAAAAAGTGCGTCCGCGGAAGTTCGAAGTGGGCCAACATGTGCTGAAACGTATTCTTCCACATCAGGTTGAGGCAAAAGGCAAATTTGCCCCGAATTGGCAAGGACCATTCATTGTGACCAGAGTATTATCGAATGGTGCACTATGCTTAACAGATATTGAAGGCAAATGCATAGATATGGCGATCAATTCTGACGCGGTAAAAAGATATTATGCATAACTTTTGAATGTTTGTATTTAGCATTATTTCGAAGATTGGAATGACAAAGGCAATTTATTCTGCTATCCAAACACTATACCCTTTTGCTTCCCCTTTTGAGCCATATTTGTTTCTTTCTTACCCTCTCTTGGAATCAATGAAAATCAATATGAAATAATAATAATAATAAAAAAAAGAGAAGAAAAGAAAATCACTATTATTTAATGAACTACGTTTGACCTGATTCCTCAAAGAAGGATACATAGGCGCCTTACGGCTCGGTCATAGGGTGCACAATATACATAATGTGCACAAAAAGAAACTCAAGAGACCCCAATCAAGAAAATGGGGCAAGAATTGTATTGGAAATAAGAAAAGATTCCAAGAGTTGTAATTTTAAACCCATACCAAAACTGTTTAGCTTTTGATACCTTTCCATTTCCAACCACATACCAAAAAACCTTTCGATCAATCTTAGAAAAATGCTGAGTCAAACAAATGAAGATGGTTCATAACACTCTGGTACAAACAAGAAAAGAAAGTAAAAATGAGAGAGTCTTATAGGTGAAAACCCACACGGGCACCATAAGGCGACGGAAGTTGAGAGAAAGTAAAATGAGAGAGTCTTATTGGTGAAAACCTTCGCAGGCACCATAAGGCGAAAAAGAAGTAAGAAATGAACAAATGAGGAAGGTTTATCGATGAAAACTCTTTGAGATATTGCAAGTCCAACAGGCCTGTAAAATGAAAAATGAAGTTGGATTACGAAATTTTGGGGAAAACAAAAATGAGACAATTGAAAGGAGATTGATTAAAAGACTGGGTTGATTAATGCAAAATGCATACCCTGATCATTGGCGTCAGTAACTCCAATCAGATAAGTTTTATTCCTTCTCCGACAGTCATCCAAATTTGGATTTTTCTTTTCATTCTATAATTGTCGAAATCAGCGCGTTTCGTCACTAATAATCTTACTTTTCTAAAGCTTTGAGATAAGTTTTATTCCAAACAAATAAGAAGGAATGTCAAGGTATACTACCAAGATTCAAGGTTACATGATGCAAAATACGGCCATGAAAGGCGGGAGATAAAAAGATATTGGTGTAAGAAAAGTGAAATCAAAAGTGGATCAGCAAAGTCAGAAGGGACATATGATTACAGTTAAAAGGATTTGAAGGAAAACATACAGAGGGAAATCCTATAGTCAAGGATCAATTACAAGGACAAAACGGTCTTTTTCAACCATTCCAAGGCAATAAAAAAGAGACGAAAGAAGCCTCACCATCGGCAAGAATACTCCAGTTAACCACCCTGCTTTAAACTAACGAAGTTTTCTTTGATTTAAAACAGGGGCAAAGACAATATTTGTGTCAGGAAATACCTGGTAAAGCAGAAAAGAAGAAGTCAGGCGTCCACCTGGAGAACGAGGATGAGAATTAAAGAAGTCAGGCGTCCACCTGGAGAATGAGGATAAGAATTGAAGAAGTCAGGCGTCCACCTGGAGAATGAGGATGAGAAAAGAAGAAGTAAGGTGTCCACCTGGAGAACGAGGATGAAGAATTAAAGAAAGAAGTCAGGCGTCCACCTGGAGAATGAGGATGAAGAATTTAAGAAGAAATCAGGCGTCCACCTGGAGAATAAGGATGAAAGAATTGAAGAAGTCAGGCGTCCACCTGGAGAATGAGGATGAGAAAAGAAGAAGTCAGGCGTCCACCTGGAGAACGAGGATGAAGAATTAAAGAAAGAAGTCAGGCGTCCACCTGGAGAATGAGGATAAGAATTAAAGAAGTCAGGCGTCCACCTGGAGAATGAGGACAAAGAATTGAAGAAGTCAGGCGTCCACCTGGAGAACGAGGATAAGAATTGAAGAAGTCAGGCGTCCACCTGGAGAATGAGGACAAAGAATTAAAGAAGTCAGGCGTCCACCTGAAGAACGAGGACAAATAATTAAAAAAGAAGTCAGGCGTCCACCTGGAGAATGAGGATGAGAATTGAAGAAGTCAGGCGTCCACCTGGAGAATGAGGATGAGAGAAGAAGAAGTCAGGCGTCCACCTGGAGAATGAGGATAAGAATTAAAGAAGTCAGGCGTCCACCTGGAGAATGAGGACAAAGAATTAAAGAAGTCAGGCATCCACCTGGAGAACGAGGACAAAGAATTAAAAAAGAAGTCAGGCGTCCACCTGGAGAACGAGGATAAGAATTAAAGAAGTCAGGCGTCCACCTGGAGAATGAGGACAAAGAATTGAAGAAGTCAGGCGTCCACCTGGAGAACGAGGATAAGAATTAAAGAAGTCAGGCGTCCACCTGGAGAATGAGGACAAAGAATTGAAGAAGTCAGGCGTCCACCTGGAGAACGAGGATAAGAATTAAAGAAGTCAGGCGTCCACCTGGAGAATGAGGACAAAGAATTGAAGAAGTCAGGCGTCCACCTGGAGAATGAGGATGAAGAAGTTAAAAAGAAGTCAGGCGTCCACCTGGAGAATGAGGATGAGAATTGAAGAAGTCAGGCGTCCACCTGGAGAATGAGGATAAGAATTAAAGAAGTCAGGCGTCCACCTGGAGAATGAGGATGAAGAATTGAAGAAGTCAGGCGTCCACCTGGAGAATGAGGATGAGAAAAGAAGAAGTCAGGCGTCCACCTGGAGAATGAGGATGAAGAATTAAAGAAGTCAGGCGTCCACCTGGAGAATGAGGATGAGAAAAGAAGAAGTCAGGCGTCCACCTGGAGAATGAGTATAAAAATTAAAAGAAGTCAGGCATCCACCTGGAGAATGAGGATAAGAATTGAAGAAGTCAGGCGTCCACCTGGAGAATGAGGATGAAGAAAGAAAAGAAGCAGTCAGACACCCACCTGAAAAACAATGGAATACAATTGAAGTGTTGGAATCAAAAACCCGCTCATATGAAAAATGAGCACATTCAGAGTCAATAAAGCAGAGGAGTCCAACAAAGTCCCCAGCAGGAAACAACAAGAATCCCAAACAGATAAAGAAAATACGGGACATAATGAAAAAGGAATACGGAATAAGCCAAATGCCCAAGAGACACCGAGATATCAAGACAACAAGAAACGCAAGGGCATGATCTAGATAAGATTTTATAATTCATGTACCATAGTCTAGTTTAGTTTTTTGTATTACCTTTGAAGTAAGGTGTAATAAGGAGGTCAGCAAGCAGTAAAATCAGCACAAAGCAGCAGTAACATCACAGTCCCACGATAGTCCCAGCTACCCAAAACTTCCCGAACTACATTGACCTGATTCCTTTATAGCCAAGGATATGTAAGAAACCTTTGAAGCAGGGGTTCGGTCAAATCTTTCAAAAAATGCTTCCCACGGAGTACTTGAATGGGCAAAAATCGCTCGTATCCGCTCACTTTATCTTTGCATGAAAACTCTTCGAGTTTCCGCACAAAGAGGGGCAGCTGTGAGCACGTGATTTTTGCCTCACGAAAACTACTCCAAAATAAATCAAAAAATAAAATAAATTTCTTTTACTATACAATTTTTGAATTTTGCGTGGTGTTTGTTAAATATTTGTCTTATATCCGTAAATGTTTACGTTGTCATAATAAAATGAAAAATAAAATAAAATACATGTTGCATGCATATCTAGGATTTAATTATGCATTGATTCAAAATAAAAACACAAAAATATGCATTTTTGTTCTATTTTAAATATTCCACTGTGTGATTAATGTTTTGTCTGTATGTTGAATAGTTGTTATAAAGTGATTAATATTTTCTAGAAGTTAAAATTGTTTTATAATTAAAGTTAGGAATTTAAATTAGAAAATTGAAATAAAAAAATAAAATAAAATAAAATAAAATAAAATAGAATGTGAAAATCGGACCTGGATTAAAATCCAGGCCCAAATCAAATTACCCCCCTCCCACAGCCCAATCCAAACAGCCCAGATCCGGTCTTATTCAAACGAGTCAAAACGACAGCGTTTGGTCATGGTTTATCAGTGACCGTTGGATCAAAGCCAACCAACGGCTGAGATCCCACGAACCTAACCCATAATCTTACCCGATTCAACACCCGGTTCAACCCGTCCCCCCAAACTTAAGCCAAACGACGTCGTTTGGTTAAGTGAGTAGATCCTGGCCTTTCATTTTGATTGATCGGACGGTCAATATCAGTCCACCATTCCCCTATATAAACCCATAATCCTTACCCCGGCCCCCCTAACTAAACACCCCCCTTCCTCTCCTGTTCATCGTCTTCCCAAACAGACCCCTAACCCTAGCCGCCCCTATTCCCCATCTCCTGAAACCCGGCGGCATCAACGCCGCCGGTCACCAAAATAACACCCTAGACTCCTCACCACTTCCTCTACACAGATCTGACCTTAGTTTCCTTCGAATCAGACCCCAACTCTTCGAATATTAAATCGAAGGTGGGTCTGAAAACTCAAACCTTTCCAATGGCTTCCAAAATAACACCACAGCATCCCCTAGCCTACCTCGTTATGGATCTAGTGTTGGTTTGGTTCGAATCCCCTCAAAACTCTTCGAATCTTCTTTTGAAGATTCGAATGAAACCTAACCCTACTCAAATTCCTCCCAAATTAACACCAAATGACCTTTAGGCTTCCCTCACCCTTGTGTCATCTTTGGTTTCCCTCGAATCTACCCAGAAGTGTTCGGATTTAAAATCCAAGATCTGAAACCCTAAATTTTCCAATCTTGGCATCTTTTTCACTTCAGACGAAAGATTGAGGTTTAATCGACCTTAGTCAAAGTATTTTCAGTAGAAAATACTTCGTCTAAGGTCTGTTTGATTTCAAACAAAGTCCAAATCCAAGTTGAGTTTGAGTCCGGTTGAATTTGAAGGTTCAGAGGTAATTTTTCTGTTTCTTATGTGTATTCTACATATATTCTATGTTTGATTCATTAGTCTGTTTAATTTTTCATAATTTTCTAGTCAATTCTGTTATACTGTCTCCTACCCGTCTACTTGATTCTAAATGTGAATTGTTTCTGTTGATTGTGATTATGTACAATGTGTGTAATCGACTCGATTAAGTTCGTCGATTAGTTGTATTGTGAATCTTGTTTCTGAAAATGTTGACTGAAGCAGCCTATTTCGGATGGATTATTTTGTTGTAATCAGTTGTTTCTTATTTGATAATCAGTTTGATTAATACTCGTTAATTAAGTCATCTTTGTTTATAGTTCAATATAATCCATCAAATGGATGTTGTATGAGTGTTGATTTCTGAGCATTAAGTTTCAGGGCATTGTCAGTATATTGACAATGCTCCTGTATCTGTTTGATCCTAACTCAATGTTGAAGTTTTGTTTAAATTGTTATGTTGAATTCAGTATGATTTTACAAATTTTGATTAGATGTAATTGTGTTAGAAGGTTACATTCTTAGTTAGGATTCAGTCCAAAGCTTTAGGATTGGTTGTAGCTGTCTTAAATCAGATTAATAATCAGGTTTGAACAGATTTTTAAAAATCTGTATTGTTAGATTTTAAGTTTGACAGTAGTAATAATAGTAATCATAGTAGGATTTCTGAGGGTATTTCTGGGACAGAATAGTGAGGGCAATATGATAACACAATGGGCTGAAAGTGGACAGTTATTGGCTATTATTTAAAGTGATAATGGGAAACAAGGGATAATGGGGCTGTTTAAAATCAGGATAGGATCATTTAAATTATTCAAAAGCAGTTTTTAATGGAACTTTTTGATTTTAAAAGAAGAAGAGGGTCCAAGAAGCACTAAAAGGATATAGGACCAGACCTGTATAAGTACAGGGACTGGAAATTTGAGGAGGGATCAGATTGAAAGGAGAGGAAAAAAAGGGAGAGCCTTTCAGTCAGAAAGAAAAAAAATCAGATTTTAAAAAGAAGAAAAAATAAGGAGAGATTAGGAGAAAGTTCAAATTTCGGACAGATTTTGAAGAAAAACTGATCAGATTTTGAGAGAGATTTTAAGAAAAAATACTTCTAGAGTGAGATAAAAGAAAGAGAATCAAGCAGAAATCAGAAAAAATGAAAAATCAGAAATAGGAATTGGAAACAGAAAGAAACTAAAATCCGAAGTATTTTTCTTTCGTTGAATCTGTTCGGATTTATCTGATTCCATTGTTCAGTTAAAATCTGAAGTTTCTTTAAAAATACTGTCACTGTTCATCTGGGTTAACGGGTCTTGTTCAGACTTGCTGTATACTGCTATTCTGCTGATTTTGTTACTGCTGCTACTGCTGAAATTTACTCCTTCTACCTTCATTGTCAGGTACATATCCTTTTAAACTCATGTTGTGAAAAGCTTCAACACGGCAAATAAATGAAGTTTGGAGTTATGATTCTACTTTCTACTCATCTAATCCATTTAGTTTAAATTTCAGTTTTATTTTGTGTTGGTTAATTAGTGGTGAATTCAACACCATGGCTATAAGTTATTTACCTTATTTGAAATTCGTATAAGGTTTGTAATAATGTTATCCATTTCGAAATCTCATTAGTATAGGTATATGTGAGTTGTCAAAACAGGGAGTATGGCATAAAAATGGGCCATTGATTACATCCCATAATACCTTTAGCTAAATGTAAAGTAGAATGGAAGTATTAAGAAGTTACATTAGTGGTATATCTTGAAAAAATATGATTTTGTTTAGATTGTTATAAGTTATTATATGACATGATGACAAGTATATTTATAATCATATGAGTAAGGTGAGTTGGTATAGCTCGTCATGATGTTAAGAATATTATGAATGTTTAGGCGCACAACTATGTTGTATGTAATACAATTCGAATTGAATCAATTCGAATAATAACTCCTTTCTCATCAATTTGATTATTTATCGTTATAAATAAACTAAGCAATTATAATTTTGGATTAAAAACAAGCATGTGAGAATGAGATGATATGTATAAGCACAAATTGCAACACTTTATATCAATGGTAATTAGAAATAGAATTTGTTAGTTTCATATACAATTCATTCTTTGGCATATATATATATATAGATGTTGTATTTGTTAAAAATCCTATTTTTATTCCTTTCTTCGAATTTGAATAGCGGGATGAATATAATTTATACTCGGAAATTATAATCAACGGGCAACATTTAATAGATTGTGAATTCTTATCAAAGAATTTAAGGGCCTCTAAAATGGGAGTTCTCATGATTTCCACATAAAAATGTATGAATATAATAAACAATTTGTGGAAAATCCATAATACCATTACAAATATTTTGCGCGATTAGGGATGCGTTCGCGTACTCTGATTATATTTTTTTTTTAAAAAACAAATTCGGATTATGCGTACGCGCAATTTCGAGCGAATATTTAAGAAAAGGATTTTTCCAAGGATGTTAAAATAATTTCATATAACCCGAGATGTGCAGTTCATTGTCTAAATACAAGGGTGATGACGTTCATAATTTTATTTTAAATCACGCACATATGAATTTGTAATAAAGGAAATAATATGGTCAAATTTTATTGTGTGCACGTACGCGTGGCACGATCCCCGGTAATTATAAAAGGTATATAATACGAATATACGTACGCGTAATTCGTTTATATAATTGTAAATAATAAGTAAAAGCGGTAATAAAATCATGCAATAAAAATGTATTTAGTAAAATCAAGATAATTAAGCCAAGAATAAAAGCAGTTAAGCGACCGTGCTAGAACCACGGAATTCGGAAATGCCTAACACCTTCTTCCGGATTAACAGAATTCCTTACTCAGGATTTCTGGTTCGCAGAATAACAAACAGAGTCATATTCTCCTCGATTCAGGGATTAAAACCGGTGACTTAGGATGCCTTAAAATTCCCAGGTGGCGACTCTGAAATAATTAAAAAATACCGTTTCGACTGTCCTTCAATTGGAGAAAACTCCCCACGCGCCCCGCGGGCGCGGTAAAAAGGAGGTGCGAAAATAGGTTTTCATGCTTAGATGTTATTTCCATGCCAAAATTTTGCAAAAATTTCAAGCCCAAGATTAAAAAAATGACCGTCTGTCATAATTGATTGCAATCTACGGCCGCACAAGAAATTGTGCGATCTGCAGAAGTTAAAGTCTAGGGTATTTTAGTAAGGCATGCTTCTGCAGTCGCAAGGCAATTTGTGTGAGCTGCAGAAAACTGATTGTGGCCGCAAAATAGCTAATTCTCTGTTATTAGAGAATTGGCATATTAGTGATATCTGAGTTGCGGCCACAATGAGAAATGTGCGGACCGCAATCTATTTCTGCGGTCCCAATGGAAAATTGTGCGGTCCGCAATGCCCATTCTGCGACCGCAATGAAAATTCTACGAACCGCAACTCCCTACCTTGCAAACATGTTTTCAAATGTGTTCTTCAATGTCTTCTCTAGTGTGTTCTTGTCTGTTTAAACTTGAATTCCAACTAACAACTGCCTTTGTTTGGTATAGAAAATGGTTTGATCTCAAGGCAGAGGTAATACTTCAAAGGGGAGGGGTGAACCTTCTACGAGTCGAGGCAAGAGGGCTTTACCCCTGGTCAAGTGAGAGGTGCAAAGCCCTTCGAGTCCAGTTCTTATGTCCCATCTAGGGAAGCATCGGAGGACAACTCGGTGTAAGAGCAGCCGACTGTATAATCAAAGCCTCCAGAAAGGTATCAACTCAAGGACGAGTCGTCCACATCTCAAAGCACTTCCGAGGGATCGGAAAGTGCTAGTCAAGCTTTCGAGCCATACTCTACACCTATCCCTGAGGCACCAAATACTACTATTGATGACATCCCCGATGATGGTAGAGGGGGAGATGCTACGGCTGCCGGCCTTGAAAGGTTGAAGAAGAAATAGTTTTGGGAAGACCGCTTCATTATTTTGGCCGCTTTCTCTAACTTCTGTGAGTGGTGTCCAGTAAGGTCTCTAACTCTTGAGCGACAATTCTAGTTGAAAGATCTAGAAAAGTACAACCCTTCAGTGTTGAGGCAGTTTAGAGAACACAAAGGGTGGATGTGGTTTACCAATGTGGCACATATCAAAAAGGGGGACAAAAGTGAGAAACCTCAAGGTGCGCTTGACCAACACATATTGAAAACATACTTTGGGGTTGATGATGTCGAGCCCACAGAGTAATTAGAGAAGTATGCACTTGGGGAGGCAGCTCATCCCTGGTTACCAGAGATTTTTACAGCTCCTGGGCCACCACCACCATGGATCACAACAGGGGTTCCTATTCAGAGGAACACTCTAAATTTTGAGGCGAAGGGCTCACAGACCTTTGTCTATAGCAGACTAGACCCGTGCCAGAATCAGACTTATCTTCCAATATCGCGGGCAGTTCTAGTTGCTTCTATCATGGCCGGGTAACCGATCAATATGGGTGCCATGATGTCGACCAACTTCTCTGTGATCGCTAGGCAAGCTGACTCGTCTTACCCGTATCCCAACACTATTATGGAGTATCTCACGAATGTGGGGGTAGAGCCGAGGGATTATGATACGATGGTGCGCCAAAGAAGCCATTCTCATGGTACTCTCTGATGGATACTACAAACCCAAAGAAGAAGGTTCAGCCTCCTACCACTCCGGGCCAGTCTGACAAGCCAGCTATGGTAGTTGCGGAGGCAGTTGAGGGTTCATCCACTTCGGCCGAGCCATTCTCCACTGCTGCAGCGATGCCTCTACCACCGTCTTCAGTTCCCACTACATTTCCTGCCATAGGTTCCACCTCGTCTTTGAAGTCGGTGCCCATGCCTGCTGCTCTACTTTCTATGCCGCGAGTCTCCTAGACACTAGCCAGCCTCAACAACTGGATACAGACACCCACTGCAAAGCTGTCTGACATATCTAGTACTGTTGCAACACGGTCATCAATTCAGGCACCTCAGGTTCCTCCGATAGTGGAAGATACATTGAAGAAGATCCTGGAGAACCAGACTACAATCATGAACACTTGGTACAACATGGGGTAGCGATTGAGGAGCTGGGAAAAGAGGTAAAGAAAATGAGAAAGTCTTAGGCTTTCAAGAAGTCAGTTGACAATCTCTGGAGACAGGTGACCAAGATTGCAGTAGCCGGGGACCTCCCATTTGAGATGCTGATTGATCTAGGTCTTACAACACCATTAGAACCATCAGCTCCATTAGCACCAGCTAGCCAGTCTAAGGAGCCAGACCTGGCTACCGAGGCTATGCGCTAGATGTTCACCAACTCGTCCACTCCCAAAATTGAAGGTGATGAGATCCAATTGGTGCATAAGGGCGGTGACACTACTGGGGACACAAAGATGTCAAAGGAGCCATAGGGAGTTTTCTTCACTCTTTCCCTTCCTTCACTCTTATTTTGTAAGCATTAAGGACAATATTTTTATTTTGGGGTGGAGTTTATTTGATCTTATTTGCTAATTCTGAGACATTTGGCTTGTACTTGATACTATTTTTTCTTTCTCATTATGTATATATCCTCTCCCTTCTCTCATGATGTATATATTCTCTATCTTCTCTTTATGTATATATCTTCTCTTTCTCTCTCATTATGTACATTCGTTTTGCGTTCAATAGTTTTTGTTTTGTAGCTTCTTTATGTTTATTTCCTTATTAGTTACTGTTTGATTTAGTAGCTTCTTTTTATGTTTCAGTAGATAACAAGCATTTGGTTTTCTTAATGCCACGGTTCTTTCCAAGAGTAGTTGTTGTATGAACTAGTGGCTCTTTCCAATGATGGATGACATGACAACCTTCTTAAGAGAATGAGTCTATTTTGTGTTTAGGTGATAATAGTAGTAATAATGAATAAAAAGACCCGATTAAGTCAAACTCGAAGAGCCAAACATGCTTCATTTGGCACCAACATACTTAACTGTGTGCTTATGGTTAGAGACACGGTTTTTAATCGGAAATAACTCTAGTTAGTGACTTTGTGACTCCTGTGTTGACTTTGATACCATCGAGTGGTCTAATCGAACCATAGTGATCTTCAATCTTGAATGTGGTCATTGTGGGCCCTCAACTTTATCCTATTTAACAATCTAGTAGCATGATGGGTGAGATGCTTTGTTGCTAGTCCAAGTACCCGTGCAAAAGGTCTAGAACTTACCCTGAATGTGTTTTAAGGCGAAATCGTAAGTTTTGCTTGGCTTGAGAAGTGATTGTAGGCTTTCCTTGGCCCGTTTGAGTTTTCTATTGATTACCAATGATGTCATCCCTAGTCAACCTCTTCGATCCTTTAGCCTTTCGCATTTGAAAATTATGTTATAAGCCTTTACCCGTTCTATCATGACCTCTCTTGGCACTCAAGCTTTCCGTAACACTCATGTGAAACAATCGGCTAAAAACATAAGTTTGGGGGAGAGAAGAGGAAATTGAAAAAAAAGAGTAGGTATCAAGGCACAAAAAGAGAAAAGAAATAATGAGAAGGAAAGGCAAAGAAAAGAAAAGAACAAAAAGAGAAATGCAAAAAGTGAATAAATGAAAGAGTTGAAGGGATTCAAAGAAAGGCAATGATCCCAAACATCGAAAAATATGAATGTAATGATCAAGAAAGAGTGATGTTAAGTCTTTCTAGTCCCCCAAGGAAAAGAAAGTGCCTCAAGGAATCGGCAACGTATGAGCCGAGAATTGAAAGATGGAGTGCTTAAGGAAGGTGTAACCACTTATCCATATTGTATCAATCCCTAATCCAAAAGTCTTCATTACATCCCGAAAGAAGTCCTATTTGATTTTGAACCGAGTGAGCTACATTAGTGGTGATCTACACGAAAGGGAAAGTTTATAGTATTGGAAGCCATACTTGTGACATTCTCTTGAGAGAGAATGTCATAGTATTGGAAGCCGTACTTGTGACATTCTCTTGAGAGAGATGAGTGAACCTTTTATAAATTTTTGAATTGAGTACTAAATTCTTAAGTGAGATTGGCAAATGGAAAGTAGAGGATGGAGAGTTCGGAGTCCGCCATGACCTACAAGATAGAGCGAGAATCCTTGATGAGTAAAGTCAACTCTTGATGCTCTCACATTAAAGTTATATGTGCTTAAATGTTTAACTTGTTGTCTTGTCAATAATGCATGAGTGGTGTAGGTAATTGTTGGTCCCAACTGAGGTGTGAATGGCTCACCAGTGGCTAGCTGTAATGTCCTTTAACTTTTGGAGGTTATTTTATTTGCTTGAGGACAAGCAAAAACTTAAGTTTGGAGGAGTTGATAAGTGGAGATTTTGACTATTTATTAGTGCCTTTTAGCTTTTGTTTTCGTCTAAAAGCATTAAATTATATCCCCGAAACTAATGAAATGTGGAAAATTGCAGGAATGCTGGAAGTTGGACTCTCAAGATAAAATCTGACTCAAAAAGCAGTAGTCTAAATACAAGGCAATAAAAGGCACAAAAGCTTACAATGTGCGGTTCGCAAAATTTTATCTGCAACCGCAATCACGGAAGGAAAACTCAGTAGACTTTTGAGCAAATTGTAGACCGCTCATGAATTGTGCGGCCGCAAAAGCTGGGCTAGGATCCAAGATCAGAGAGATAACAAAAAGCCAAGTCCAGAGCTTCCTCAAATTATGGTCCGCACAAGATTTGTGCGGTCGCAAAAGATTATCTTGCAGCCACAATCATACTATTATGGACCACAAAAGAGTGCCTTGCAGCTGCAATACTAAATCTACGGATCACAGAAATAATGCCTCGCAGCCGCATTTTAGAATTGTGCGGCCGCATACCTCCAGTTCCTGAGAAGATGAAGAAACCTGCGGACTGCACATGGAATTGTGTGCCCGCAGAACCTCCCGATGGGCATTTTTGTCTGAAATTGTCAGCCTTATATAAATAGAAGAGTTTCATAAAATTAGGTCAAGTTTTGAATATTTCAAGTACTATAGCCGTTTCTTTTTGCTTCTTTAGGAAACTTTAGCTTATTTTGGTAATTAAACATTAGATTTCTCTATTTTAATCTTCCAATATGAGTTTTATTATCTTTTCTTCTTTGTTTTCTTCTACACCCACTATGAGTGACTAGATTTTTACTAGGATTGTCACCCAACCCTTTGTGTAATCCTTATGGGTAATAATTTTATGCTTGTTTATGAATGGATATTTATTATTTAGCTTTTTATGCTTCAATTGTAGAATTAATGGTTGCAAACATTGATTCATGCCTATTTGACTTAGTCTCTTCTTGAGAACGGGGGACCCCGTCTAGGTTAACTTAGCTATCAAGGAATTGAGTCAATTGAGAGATTGATTAACCCAATTAAAGGGTTCAACCTAGAGATAATAACAACCCGACTTGAGCTCTTATCAACCATTTTGGTAGATACCTATTTGGTCTTGAGAAAGCCAAATTGGGCAAAACCACTCTCTCACCGAGAGGTGTTGAGTGGGAGGAATAGTTTTGTAAGCTATAATACATCCCAGTCAATAAAATAAGCATAAAAGTCATCCCATTAGGCAAATACCTAGGTCATGGTCACAACCCTTATATATTAGGAAAACACTCAAAAATATTCATCTCTTGTTTTATATCTTTAGAGTTGCAATCATTAGCTTAATTTTAGAAGTAAAAATAAAAATCTATTTGTGGAAGTACAATCTAGATATCTCACTTGCTCATTCCGAATATATACTCCTAACTCCCATCTTAGTTCCATGTGGATTCGACCCCGATTCTTTGTTGAGTTTTATTATTGCAAACGACCGTGCCATACCTCTTTAGAGACGTGCATTTGGACGTGATGAATAACTCCACTCCCCAGCCCTCTTCCATGCTTCATCCGGCTCCCTGGTTCTCTTCACTCTAGGTTTGACCACATTCTTGGAAACATCAGGAGGTTCCATTGCCTGAGCTGGTTCTACTTTACAAAGATTTTTCCCCTTAACGGGCTGGAGCTTATGATTGTAAGTCAATGAATATGTTTCTTTGCTATAGTACAAGTGGATTTGTGAAAGTGTCTCCCCTACCAAAGTAAAAATATGTTAGTAATTAGATAACAATAGAATAATTCGGTGAAAGATAGTTGTGTCTCATACCTTGTCATACAATATAGCCTTGATTGCATGAGGGCATGGGATACCAGATAATTGCCACACTCTACATGCACATATTTTCGTTTTAAGATCCACAATATGTCTATTATCACTTTCGCTAATTTCATATCCAAAGTCACAATTAAACTCAACCTTGCAGTAATGTGCTATTTCCCTATAATCATTATACAGCTTCAAAGCATATGGACTGAAGTCACCATTCCATTTACTAATGCCATTTCTATTTGTAGCCAACAAATTCATAACATTCATCCTTATCTCCTCTAACATCTTGATGATTGGCACATGTCTTTCTTTCAGAATCCATACATTGAATGATTCAATGAAATTATTGTCAACCATCATGTATTTACACTGAGTATCAAAATATGCTCTGCACTAAGATTGTGGTGGATAATGCAATAGGTCTTTAGCAACACCACCATCATCAGATATCTCACCTAACTTCTTGAGTTGATCTTTGAAATTTTCTTCATAAGTGCTCCAAGCACTTTGCTATAAAAGTTTCTTCATTTGTTCACTTCTCCATTTTTTCTGCTAGTTAGCTTCAATATGTCTGACACACAACTTGTGGTGAGTATTAGGAAGTACATTCCTCACAGCATTAAGTAAACCCTATTTACAAAAGAAACATAAATGCGAGAAAGCAAAATAGATAGAATAGGGAAAAAAACAAATAAAAGATGAAAGTAATACCTTCTGCATATCTGAGATGAAAGTAACTCCACGACCATTATTTAGTTCCAACGAAAGCTTCAGAAGCTCAATAAACCACCCCCAAGTTCTAGCATTTTTCTTGTCTACCACAACCCATGCAAGGGGGTAAAAATAATTTATGTTACCTTAATCAATAACCACAAGCAACAGCCCTTATATCTCCCCTTAAGAAAAGTACCATCCAGCCCAATAAATGGTCTCAAGCCATCTTTCCAACCAATCTTCAATGCATTGAAGCATATATACATCCTTAAAAACTTTCTTTTTCCTTCTTCAAGAGCATCTTTAGAAATATTAATTACAATATCAGTGCCAGGATTAAATTGTCTAAGTTCTTACTCATAGGCCTCAATTTTCTTGTAACCATCAACAAAACTGTCCTCTAACTTCTTAAGTGCCAAATTCTTGGCCTTTTTAAGCTTAGACATTGACACATTTAATTCAAACCCATCTCTAAATCATCTTTCATTTCCTTCAGGGGATACGGAGGATTATACTGCACTTTTCTCCTAAATAGGTGTGCTAAAATATTCTGATCAGCCCTAGGATTTTTGAAGCAATGATCTCATGTATGGATATCTTTTCATGTCTTCACTTGATAGCTATCACTATTGCCATCTTGTGAGATATAACATATGAATGGACAACCAGTAGCACACTTATATCTAGCCCTAGTTGAATCAGTTTTGATCACCTGCAACCCTCTTCTATTAGCCAATGCATAGAAGTTCACTATCCTTCTAGCTTCTTCAATATCCTTAAATATCATACCTAACTCCAACTCCTTAAAATGTTCTAACCTATCAGTTACAACCCACTTTTTTCTTTACTAATACCTTCAAGTTCTGAATAATCATATTCAAAGCCTTCTGAATCATAAAAAATACTACCACCCAAACTACTTTCACATTCAGAAGCTGCATCAATGTCTACATAATATTTTTCTTTATGATGAACAATATTTTGAGCAAACACCCTAGCTTCATACTCATTCACCAAAAAAGTTAATCACATTGAACTCTTTAGAGAACAAGTACTGAAGAGTCGTCACACCATCATCATCAGTTACTAGATAGTACCTCCCCGAAGGTCTAGTCACTAAAAGTTGCTCGATATAGCTAAATCCTAAATTTTTGGTAAATTCTTCACAAAAACTTTCATAGTTGACAAGGCAAGCATCATAACCAGACAAAGTGAACACATGCTTCTGATCATACACTATTTCAGATGAAAATACCTAATTACCCCCATAGTGAAATACCAGGTCCACTTTGTCAATCATCTTCTGTTTATATCATATGCAAAGGAATAAAAAGAGCGACAAGTGAAGGTCCACAACAGTAAGTAGAAAGGCATAAGTTGGACCACAATCATTTCGAGTAAAAGTATTTCAAAAACATACGGTAATGAAGGACCGCAACCAGACAACAAAATCATCAATTACAACACATTATTCACGTTATTTTATTCTTTAGTAGGATAAAATGCCATAATGATATCAATAAATAACAACCTCATTATAAGACAAGAAACCCTAACCTCACATATAAAATACAAATAAGCGAATCTTTGACCCACAAATAAAAAAAAGGAGAAGAAAACAAAAACATGACATACTTGTTAAAAGCATCAAGCTTTCGACTTGTCTCTGAAAACGAAATCCTAAAGGTCCAGTTTTGTTGCGTGGTCGGCTGAGGAGAAATTGGAATTTGGAAGAAAGCGAAGTGAGAGAGAGAGAGAGAGTGAGGGGAAATAAAATAAGATAGGGGTTTATTAAAATATGGTACTGGGTCGGGTTGGTTTATTATTTAAATTAATGTATAGATGAATTGCACCAGATTGTGACATGTGTCAAAATCCGGTGCTAATTATTTTATTAGGGTTGTCCGTCTAAAATATGGCATATGTGAGCCATTTTATACACAATAAGGGTAGAATTGAGACCACCTTTTAACAACGGACAAATGTGCCCAATTTCGTATAGTTTACTGGCATAAATGTGCCTTTTCCGTTTAAAAGAAACAATCTTTTAACAGTTATAGTTTCTTTAAACTTTTGGGATTGCTTTGTGAGTATTAGAAGATCTTTTTGTTCAAAAAGTGCCTTTAAGACACTTTATCCTAGGGGTGTACATAGGTCGGGTTGGTTCGGATTTTACAATTACCAAACCAAACCAATTGTGTCGGATTATTAAATCTAAAGATCAAACCAAACCAATAAAACTCGGGTTTTTCACTCTTGAATTTTCTCGGGTTTTCGGATTTTTCGGATTTGTTCGGGTTTTTTTTCCCCGGTTAAATCTTCATAGAACAAAACATATAAATTGTGCTCAATATATTTCTTTAATCCTAGTAAGATACAACCATATAATATATTTTCCAAGAAAATAATACATAGTATGAGATGTGTCATGGCATTATCCTAAAATATTCAACAACAAAGACAATAAAATTATGTAATATAAATATTACTGATTAAAAAGCCATAATAAAAATAAACATAATCTAAATGTACTAAGTCATGCTAAAATAAGTAGACTAATAAGGGAGTATTAATTACATGACTAAACGCTAAAGAAAAAATAAAAACAGGTTATGCATTTTTATCTAAATTATTGCAAAACAAAAAATAGATATTCAATACATTCCCGTTCGTGGTATTGAATTGAATGCCTTTTGTTAGCATTGGTATCGGTTTGATTTTGGTTTGGCCTTTTGTTAGAATTATTTAATTTACCAACGTTAATGGCTATAAAACTTATTGGAGCATTCAAAAGTTCTTAGTCCAACCATGAAATAATACATTAAAAGATAAAATTATGAAATTTTTTAAGAAATATTTATAAATTACATTACAATAAGTATATTTATATATTAAATATATCTAAAATTTCTATATATGTAATGTCGTGTTGGTTTGGTTTCGGTTTGACTTTCTTTAGTTAAAACCATCAAACCGAAAAAACCAATTATGATCGGGATTTTTTTCCTACACCAAACCAAATCAAATCAAACCATAGTCAGGATTTTTTTCTCGATTTGACTCGAATTATCGGGTTGATGCGATTTGTCGGTTTCCTTTGTACACCCGACTTCATCCAAAAGGCATCGCGAGACAAATTTCAATCAAACAACTTTTTTCTCCAAAAGATTTCAACTTTGAAATGATTTTAATGTTCCAACGGTTAAAATTTATATTTTATTGATGATCAAATCTACCTTTCAGCTAAAGTGCTATCCCAACTGGCTATGAAAACTCAACGCCATAATAAAATAAAAACCTTTGATTACTTGACTTATCATCAATGGTAATTAGTGACATATATGTGAAACTAGCATTGAAACAGTTGAGCATTTTTTTTTTCCCACCACAAAATTGCTAAAGACTATTGGGAAGGCTAAAGACTTCCCAATAAAAAGAATAAGTTTGATTTTGATATGATCACTTTCTTTCTGTCATTTGATATTTCATATTAAATCAAAAGAATATTCTCCCAAAATTCTACCTCTTCCCCGTCCACTCCATAGGAAAGAAAAAGAAAAACGTGTGATACTGACATCGACACTAGTGATAACTCATGTTTAAGGCACTTTAAGCAATACTCCTAGTAAATAAGATAATAATTATTTAATGGAAATTATAGAATATTGACTAACTATTGTAACAACTAAAAAGCACCACGACAAATTAACAACAAGTAAATAGTCTTGAATCTCACAGTAGTTTACTACTTCTTAGATCGAATTGATCATTTCTTTTTCTCTTTAAGTTATAATAATTTAAAAACATTTGAACAAATTCAATTGTCTAAATTGAAGTTTAATTTGGACTCACTAATTAAGCTCTAGTTATTTAATGAAAATTACGCCCTCCGGTCCACTTTATTGATATTTTGACTTCTTTTTGTGGTTCATAATATTTAATTTTTTTATATATCAAGAATGAATTAACTTATTTTTTTCCAAAGTTGCCTTGCAGTAAAGAGTCTATGGGTATTTATTTATTTTGAATGAATAAATTAAGTTTAATATGATCAATTTCATTGTTAATTAATGCTAATATAAATTCTTTAATATATGTAAAAATAGCTAAAAAAATAATTAAAATGGATCGAAGGTAGTACTATTTAACATCAATTTCTTTATCATGTGAGACACATGTTTCTTAATATTTTTTGCTGTAGATATGAAAAATCCATTAACAAATAAGTAGTACAGAATTACCAACAGGAACAGGCTGACCGGGTAATTAACAACAGTTAAGATTTGTACTGGTTGGAATGTCAACAACGCTCAGTACTTTCCATATTTATTTATTAAAAAATCGAGTAGCCGTGGCAACCACGTGCTCAACTTATTATGGTATTATAAAATACATTTTAAGTTGGACAAAAGTTTCTGGTCCACATAGCACCCGCAAAAGGGATATGGAATATCCAAGCTTAAATATGTGAAATATAATTCAAGTAAAACATGATAAATTGTTACTTTTTCATTTCCCTTTTGTTTAATCTTATCTTTACTTAAAAGAGGATGTTATTGCGTTAAAAATCCGTTGACTCCCTTTCCTCTACTGCTAGCTTTTCACAAAATTGGATAGGTTTTCTGCATCTTTTATTTCTAACAGTATTATTTTTGACTTATTTACAATTTTGTGTTACCAAGTTCAGTGAGATTCGACCACAAAATCTTTCAAATTAAGGTTGAACCCTAAAATTGTTACAAAATATTTCTTTTTACAGCCATTTTTTTTAATTATACAGCATTTGACAGAATAAGAACAAAATCTAATAATTGAATTGATAATAGACCAGTGAGATAAGCATGATATATATATGTGTACTACAGCAAAGCAGGACCCATCCATGTTTCTTCTTTTTCACTAAATGATTCATATGGCAAATTTGAAGATGTAGACGGAGACTCGGCCACACCTAATTAGTATATTCACTAAAAATATCAGTATATTATTGCTGAAGTCCAATAATGGGTGCAGGCCACATTGTATAAATTTTTATTTTTATTTTTGTTAACAAGGGGCCCGCAGCCGATACCGTTGATTTCGCACAGGGTACCTACCTTGCTCATGTATACGTAAGGCTGCGTATAATAGACCCTTGTGATTCGGCACTTCGCCAAATCTCGCGCATAGCGAGAGCTCAGTGCACCGGGCTGCCTTTATTTTTTTTGTTAACAAGGGACCCGCAATGGATACTGTCGGGTGTGCACAGGATAAACCTTGCTCATGTGTAGAGCCGTCAAAATGGGCTTGGCCCATGAGGCCAGCCCAACCCAGCCCGCTATTTGGGTAGGGCTGGGTTGGATTTTTTTTAGCCCATTTAAAATTGAGGCTTATAAGCCTGTCCCAAGTGAGCCTGCTGGCCCTTGAGGCTTGACCGAGGCTGCGCCGAGGCCAGCCCGTGGGTCAAAAATTAATTAAATTCAAATTTAAATATTTTTAAAAAGTAAATACTAAAAAATTATTAACTATAATCCTCATTTTTTCAACCTTAGATTGCTCATTTACCCTTTCATATCAACTATAATTTATTTTATTTGACATGCATGTAGGACAAGATTAGTTTTTCTTTTGCTTAATTAACAACGAATTAGGAAAGTTTTAAGTGACCGATAATAATTTTTTTCAAATGAAATATTATTTTAAGTGGACAATAATCAGTTTGGTTACTTTAATATATTATTAGTTATTAAATTGCTCTTCACCAATGAAAATGTCAAATTTTAATACTCAAGAAAAAAAATTGATAACACTAGCAAATTGCATGAATTTTAAAAATTTATGGACTATAATGATGAAATCAACAAATAATATTAAACCTAAATTAAAAAAACTTTAACATATAAACTTATTGAAGTAATTCCCGAACCTAAGGAAAGTGAAAGAAAAGTACTTAAAAAATATTCATGTAATGTTAGAAAAAGAAGAGTTAGAGATATAGAAAATTTGTATTTCAATTACGAGATACCTTGTCAAATATTAAGATTCCTGTACACTCTAAATAAACAAAAGTCATTCATATGATTAAGAGATTATATCACGAAAAAATATCTAGAGATTTGAAAAAATATTGTTTTTCTAAAAATTGAAGGGTCAGCCCACCCTAGCCTGCGACCCTCTTAGGGCTGGGCTGGCCATTTTAAGGCCCATATAGATGGAGGGACCGCCCACCCTAGCTCACCAAATTTAAAAGCCCACGAGGCTTGGGCTGGACTAGCCCGTTTTGACAGCTTTACTCATGTATAACAACCTGCAAATCATATTGGAGGATAAATTGCACTAGGAGTTATGTGTGATGAACTCGACCGAGGAGTTATGCAATTAGGTTTCAAACCCCAGACCTTCCATTAGGGATGTTCCCCGCTCAACCAATTCAGTCGCCGAGGGGTACATTATATTATTTTTGTTGTTGTAAATCATCAATATTTTGAGCCCGTTTGGACATAAGAATTTTTTCACTTTTCGAAAAAGATTCACTTTTTTCGAAATTAATTTTTGGCCATAAAATTTTCAATTTTCACTTGAAAATGAATTTTAGAATTTTTCGAAAATTTGAAAACTCCAAAAAATTATTTTTTAAAAATTTTCACTCAGATCACTCATAAAATTTTAAAAACAATCCAAAATTATATTCATGTCCAAACACAACTTTAATTTTTAAATACTATTTTCACTTGAAATTTTTTTCACTTTTTTTTAAAAAAAATAATTTAAAATTCTTATGTCCAACCGCCCACTTTGTTTCTTTTTAGCATCATACACTATTTTGTTATAATAAAAAGTAGTAGTTCTCTTATTTTCTTTTTCTGGCGCAGTGGGGGAAATAAAATATAGGCATGAGCAAAAATTATATTCTACGGCTGGTCCCACCATTAAAAGACAGCTAGGAGTATACTATATGTATCTTTATTTATTTATGCAATTTGGCATTACATTCATAATAACCATTTCCAACTTGACAAATGCTGTCACAGAACTACAGTAGTAGTAGTATATATCCTAAATCTCTCTGAGCTACTTTTTTTTTTTCCAACTTAGGAGGAGAAACACAAATTGAGATTTTCTTCTGTCATATGTTTCAAAAAATCTAAGTATCTTTTTTGAGCTGAATGAACAAAGAGAGAATGTCACTAGTAGGTGAATTGCACTCAGTTTACTCAATCTGCAGTTTTGCAGCTGGGATTGCAGGTAATCTTCTTCCTCACCCCAAATCCAACCATTTAATTTTCTTGTGCCTGTTACTGATCTGCTGCTTTCGTGTTCCTTACAACCTTTTTTTCTTTATTTAAAGTGAAGAAACTTTTGTGGACAGGAATAGTTGAACTTTCTTCTTCTTTCTTTTTGGGTATTTTTTATTTGTAAAGGTTCCATCTTTTTCTTCTAATTTGACTAGTTTTTGGCACATCATTGGAGAATATCTGTTTAAACCTCATTTATCTTTTTGTGTTAATGAGGATTTTTTGTTTAGAAAGTTGGTTCCTTTTCTTTATTCCTTTCTTTTTTTGGTTGTTTCTTTTAGGGGAGAGGGAGGTTGTATTAATTGGGTGGAAAGATTGTTTTGTTCTTTTCTCTGTTTGAATGTAAAAATTTGCCATCAATTTCTGGATATGGACTCTAAAGATGAATAACTGCTCGGAATATCTTCCTATTAGATTCAAAGATATCATTTAAGTCCATCTGTTATGTCATTTGAGGATAGCATTTATAGCAATAACTAAATTGGAGTGGCATCATATTAATGAATATCCGATTAGTTACTAAAAGTCAGACTAATTTCTCCTTAAGGCTTTAGTTTTAGAAGTATGACTTCAAAAGTTCCCAAAAGTGGCTCTAAGAAGGGACCAAAATCTTTATCTTCTAATATATTTACCTTTTGAAGCCCTCCTCAGGGTTTGATTGGTCTGAAGAAAGATCTTGTAATTGATAGAAAAGGAACAGAAAGGAAAGGAAAGAAGAATAGATCAGCTTACTCTCTTCTTACTAATCATTTCCTCTCTTGTCCTTCTCATTCCTTTTCTTTTATCCGATCGACTAAATCATTCCAGCAATGAAGATTTTATTCAATCTGACAATCATAACACTAGAATTTCCCTAAAGCATCAGCTAAATTGTAAAAAGTTTACACTTTCTAACCAAATATTTGGTTAATGTGTAACACAGGGAACCTCTTCGCGTTCGTCTTATTCGTGTCACCAATGTAAGTATCCTAAATCTTTGAACAGTGACAATGTTTTACAAGCGATTCATATGTTGCATTGAAGTTGATGGCATCCCCTCCTTTTTCAGACCAACGTTCAGAAGAATCATTAGAAGCAAATCTACAGAACAGTTTTCTGGATTACCTTATATCTATGCGCTCATTAATTGCTTAATATGCCTCTGGTATGGGACACCAATTGTATCTCCTGGTATTATATTGGTTTTCACTGTCAATTCAATTGGAGCAGTGTTCCAGCTGGTATATATCACCATCTTCATCATTAATGCGGAGCGGTCAAAGAAGGTCATTCTTAGTTCTTACATAGCGAATTTTGCTAAAGTTTCAGATGGAAACTGATCTTATGCTTATATCATTACATGTTCAATCCAGTTGAAAATGCTGGGGTTGCTGCTTGGCGTTTTTGCTGTATTTGCTGCTATAATTGCCATCAGCATATATCTGTTTGAGCCTCCTAGTCGACAAACTTTCGTTGGATATTTATCCGTCATTTCTCTGATTTCCATGTTTGCTTCTCCACTATTCATTATTGTAAGTTTTCATGAAGAAAGTACTATAGCCTAAGATGGTAAAGGCGCCATTCGTTAGACTGATTGGTTTAAGAAACAATTTTTTGGGCAGAATTTGGTGATCAAGACAAAGAGCGTGGAGTACATGCCGTTTTATCTATCACTTGCAACTTTTCTCATGAGCGTTTCTTTCTTTGCCTATGGAATGTTCAAGAATGATCCATTCATCTCTGTAAGTAAACCGTCCGTTCTTCGGGCGGATTTCCTTCTCTTTAACTTCCATTCCAGTCCTATTTATATCACCTAATATGTAGCATGGCTTTGATTCAAAGATGACAGCATCGTTAAAATTTTATTACTTTTGAAATTTTTCTTGTTGTTTCTGGAGATAAATTATAGGAAGTATGAGCTTGAAAGTTCTTCCCAACTACCTATTCATGAAAGGTGAAAATTTATTCTAGTAACTATATTTAATTGAAAAAACATGAACGCTGAAAATTGGCTAAATTAATGTTCTATACCTTCTAGGAAATGCCCAATGGTCTGTTAGCTTTCTGCTTAACTGCTTTTACTTCCTACTACATTGGCCAATGTGTTGGTGCTGGTGCAGGGAAGTTGGCGCTATTGTTATTTATTATTTTACTTTTTCACATCGGGGGCTTGGGCGAAGGGTGCCAGGGTTCGGGTCAGGCCATACACCTCTTCACCCACCCTCCAGAAAACAAGGAACACCAGAAAGCAAGAAATACCCTTTGAAAGATTGCACCAATTCCACAATGGTGTTTGAGTTTCGTGGTGATGGTCATCGTTGTTGATGTTATTATGTTTCATTTGCTGAATGAATGTTTTCTTCTGAATTTGGTCAGGTACCAAATGGGATAGGAGCAATTCTTGGCATCATACAACTGGTCCTATACTTCAGATATAGCAAATCAGAAGAGGAGCCAAGAGCACCTCTCTTGGATTCTTATACATGAAACGCAAGACTATGGCTGGAGTTAAGATTCATTCATTAAGAAGATACTGAAAACTTTATCTTTTTTTTTTCTGATTCTTTTTTCTTGTGCGGGAATTTGGGAGGTTGAGAAGTCTTTTTGCTTCTTTTTCTGTTAGTTTATATTTTTGTGGAAAGAGCTTGAAAGATGTATTATAGGTGGTGAACAGTATATCATTTCAAATTGTGGAAAATATAGTTACTTGTCCAGTGTTCTGTGCTCAAAATTTCATTGAGTGTCGATTGCTTAATGAAAGGTTCAAGTGCTGAGTTAACAAGTTTTCGTTTACTCTTCTTGTGTTTCATCCTTATTGTTTAATGAAAAGTTAAGTGTTAGATCTTCTTGGTTTCCATCCTTCCGAGTTTATTCATCAAATGGCCTACTAAAAAAAACTAAGATCTCACTATTTTATTATTTAACATTTCTTATAATAAAATATCAATCTTGACTAATCCAATAAGCAAGGTAAAAGACAGAAATACAATTTATTAATTCATAGTCTTGAGATTACCCATATGCAACATAAATTTTAAAAAACATGGCAAGATAACATATACTAATATGTTTATGAAGGTCTTTTAACTTCTTACAAATAGTATCGAATTTATCTGATAGCAAACTTAATAAGAATAGAAAAGAAAGTGAAAATATTGAAATACGAGAAAAGGTTTATACAACTTCAAAATTTTCAAGACAGTGTATCTTTCCATTTTCTTTCCTTCTTTTCTTCACCTTGTACAATAACTTCTCTTTATTCTCGGCAAGAATTTTAAAAAAAATTCATTCCCCATCTTATAATAAGACAAATTCCTTTTTTTTTCTTATCTTATTTTAAAAAAAAATTCCAATAACAGTTCACTTCTCTCGATAGCTCCTCGTATCATCTCATATCATTCTAAGGCTCCTATCCTTAAACGTATAGATAAAGACGATTGGTATTGCTCCTTTGCAACTTTAATTGTCACAATTATTTCAACAGTTGTTCGAGAAAAAAATTACTGGAACGATTGGTATTGCTCTGCATCTTGACCTCATTAGTCATTACGTGTTCGAGAAAAAAATTACTGGAACAATATAAAATTCAAAGCGTTTATACTTTTAAAATTAAGCAGAAATCAAGAAGTTGATTGAGCAAACATATACAAGAAACAGTGAATGAACTTCCTTAATGTATCATTATCGATGCATACGATCGATGAAAAACTTATTAAAATAATAAAAATAAGCAAAATATACAAACTTTATTGCTACAAACCAACCTAAAATCAAGCGTAAAATCAAGAATATTATTAGATGTCTTTGTAATATTATGCTATTAAATTCATCCTATTCCTAATGAAATTATTTAAAAATAAAATGATAAACCCAAAAATGACATAGAAGAAGAATGATAGTAAAAGGGATAGAAAAAAATAACATAAATCTGAAATAGAGATTAAAGTTACTAAGTAGCCATAGAATATAGAGTTAATAAAGACTCTACTCACAGTTGGAACAATGCAGAGCTTTTGCAATTACTTCATTTAATGCCATTATAAATCTGATAAAACCCTAGTGCAAAGTTAGCAAAAGAAAGCGGAAATGGATGAATGAACATTGTAGCTCCTAATTAGCGTAGAGCTTTTCTGCACAATATCTCATATATTGTATTCTCCTTCGTCTTATATTGTGCAATATAATCATCAATTTGTCCATGGTCTATATATTTTGGTAAAAGTAGAATAACCCTATCTATAAATCTTAGTAATATTCTAAGTATTTCACAGCAAGGAATACAATAAGAAGTTGGTGGGAACATGCAATATAATAGTAGCACAAAAGAAACAGGAAATATCTTTCAAAAGAAAAATGGAAAAGTTAAAAAGCATAAACTTTCTTACTAAGAAAAGCTGCAAATCATCACATATGTAAAGAAGGAGATCACAAGAACATTGTACGTGTAAGAATGTTTCTCTACAAGATAAGAGGCAATATCGAAGTCCGGATAACAATACGGGCATGTATTTGCATATTTATTCGATATATCTATTTCCTTTGTTTAAGCCGTTTTAGTGATTGCATATTTATCCTTTGTTTTTAGTGCCAATGTAACCGAAGCAGATTTTGGTTTGAAACGGTTCATTAAAGATGTAGCGTAATTCTCTCTTTTTAGTGCCATTGCAATTGAAGCAGATTTTGGTTTAAAACGGTTCATTAAAGACGTAGCATTTCTGATTCCCTATTATTTTGTTACTGTAAACGAAGCTTAATATTATAGATTTAACAATTGAGTTTATGGTGTGAAAATCCAAAAATTTGAGAAAAA
Organism: Nicotiana sylvestris; assembly: GCF_000393655.2. Classification (NCBI taxonomy): domain Eukaryota; kingdom Viridiplantae; phylum Streptophyta; class Magnoliopsida; order Solanales; family Solanaceae; genus Nicotiana; species Nicotiana sylvestris. Next base: position 48,153,440 of record NC_091058.1, read on the forward strand.
AGATAAATAAGTATCTTGGCCAAAGAGAGGTGCCATGTAAGCATTCTTTGTCTCTCTTTTATATATATATATATATATATATATATATATATATATATATATATATATAGATGGCCTACTAAATACTGATTTATGTTGGACAGTGATAGTTCACATGTATATATATATATATATATATATATATATATAGATAGATAGATAGATGGCCTACTAAATACTGATTTATGTTGGACAGTGATAGTTCACATGTAGATGGTAAACATGTATTATATCTTCTAGTTGCGTAGGTAAAAATAGCACGGTATAGCCAGTTTTCGGGCTGGTCATTCAAAAATAGCCAGCGTTTACGAAGTCAATGAAAAATAGCCACTATTTTGCTGCAACAGAGACCGGTCCAGCATAATATACTGGAGTTCGGTGCACCTGTGTATGAACTCCAGCATATTATGCTGGACCGGTATACTTTGCTGACTCCAGTATAATATACTGGAGACTGGAGCACCATGCTCCAAACTCCAGTATATTATACTGGACAATTATACTTGCTGGAACTCCAGTATATTATGCTGGAGTTCTAGTGTACTTATGCTGGAACTCCATCATATTATGCTAGAGTGCCAGCATACTTATCTTGGAACTCCAGTATAATATGCTGGAGTTCAATCATACTTATGCTGGAACTCCAGTATAATATACTGGCGTATTTTTCGGGTTTTGAACAGTGTTTTCGCTCAGATTTATCTTTACCAGAAAAGTGGCTAAATTTCGATTACTTTTGAAACTGAGCTATTTTTGAACGACCAGTTATGAATCTGGCTATTTTTGAATTTCTCCCGTTGCGTAGGGAGTGGCTAGGACCATCTTCTATAAGGTCTCTACTCTATATCTCATATAGAAGATGTGATAACTAATCTCATGTAATATCCCACTATTGTAATTTGTACCAAACGGTCCCTAAGAAAATAAGTTAACCTAACTCTCTTCAATTAGTGACAAATGATTATTGATCAACAAGAATTAAATTAATTTTGATTTATATATAAGGGCAGCCTTGGAGCGAACAATAAAGTTATTTTCGTGTGATATATAGGTTAGGGGTTCGAGCTGTGGAAGCATCTACTAATTTTTGCATTATGGTAGATTGTCTACATCACACCCTTTTGGAGGTATACGCCCTTCTCCGAACCCTTTGTGAATATGAAATGCCTTGTGCACTAGGCTATCTTTTCTAGATTTGTATATACATCGATTTGGTGGGGAAAAAAGGAATTTAGTTAATATTTCTTATTTGAACATAAAAACCATCTTCGATTATTAGGGAATGCTTTATTTCTAATGTGAGCTTTTCAGTGCGAATTTGATTTATTTATTTATTATTTTCTACTTTGATTCCTTTTTAATCCCCCTTTATCAAAGTTATTACTTCTTTGGTGACTTAGACTCATGATTCTGGAATTGCAGAGAGGGTGCTGACCCTATGAGCAAGTACTTCAAAAAGAGAAAGACACTAAACTAACTTCCTTCTTAAGGAATTCACTGAAATAATAAGAACTAAATTTAGAAAAAGAAAATTCTCCTTCTGTAATTAACAAGGTATGGAAGAATCAAATTGGTATATTATTCCATGTAGTGATACATATATATACATGTACATCAGGTGCTAACTAAGGAAAGAAATAAAAGAGATTCCTACAAATCTGCTATCTATATATGGGTTATGTACACTACTAAGAAACAATCTATGTTCATTGTGTAAAGTGTCTAGGTTCATTCTGTAACACTTTCCCTCAAGCTGGAGCATGTATATTGATCATGTATATTGATCATGCCCAGCTTGTTACAAAGGTAATCAACTAGAGTACAATACAATGCTTTAGTGAACAAATAAGCTAGCTGCTCTCCTATCTTCACGTAGCCAGTAGAAATCAAGTTCTCCTGAATCTTCTAACGAATAAAATGACAGTCAACTTCAATATGTTTGGTTCATTCATGATACATTGGATTTGAGGCTGCAGCTTGATTATCACACCAGAGTTTTGATGGAGTAGGATGCTTCAACCCAATTTCAGTTAAAAGGTGACGTATCCACATTATCTCACATGTTGATTGTACCATAGCTCTATACTCGGATTCTGCACTGGACCTAGATATAATATTTTATTTCTTACTTCTCCATGATACCAAGTTTCTACCAACAAATACACACTAACTAGTAGTAGATCTTCTATCAATCTTGGATCCATCCCAATCTGCATCTGCAAAACAATTAATGCGAGAATGACCGTGATTGCTGTATAATATGCCAAATCTAGGAGCTTCTTTTAAGTAACATAGGACCTGCTTCAAAGCCTCCCAATGTTTAACTGTAGGCGCGGACATGAACTGGATAACCATACTCACTGCAAAAGCAATATCTGGACGAGTCACATTGAGATGGTTTAATCTCCCAACTAACCTCCTGTATCTATCTGGATCATTAAATGGATCGCCATCATCTTTCATAAGATGCAAATTAGGAACCGTTGGAGTGCTGCAAGGCTTGGCAGCCAACTTACCAGTTTCTACTAGTAAGTCAAGAATATACTTTCTCTGAGATAGAAAAATTCCCTTCTTACTTCTAGTTATTTCTATTCCCAAGAAGTCTATCAGTTGTCCCAAGTCTTTTGTATGAAACTTAGTAAGCAAGAAAGACTTGAGAGAAGAGATTCCTACATAATCACTCCCTGTGATAACAATGTCATCCACATATACAACAAGGAGAATAGATCTAGCTGTTGATTGGTTGTAAAAGACATAATGATCACATTTGCTCTTTTTCAGCCCAAATTCTTGAATTGCTTCACTAAATTTACCAAACCAAGCCCGGGGACTTTGCTTCAAGCCATATAAGGATTTCTTCAAATGACAGACCTTGCCATACCCCCCCGAGCAACAAAACCAGGTAGTTGATCTATATATACCTCTTCATAGAGATCACCATGAAGAAAAGCATTCTTAATATCCAATTGATGTAAAGGCCAATTCTCAGAAGCAGCTAGAGAAATGAACAAACGGACAGAAGTAAGTTTGGCTACTAGAGAGAAGGTGTCTGAATAATCCACCCCATAAGTCTGAGCATACCTTTTAGTCACAAGTCTAGCCTTAAGTCTCACCACAAAGCCATCAAGATTAACTTTAACCGTGAAGACCCACTTGGATTCTACTACTTTCTTTCCACTGGGTAAATCCACTAAATCCCAAGTGTGATTTTTCTCAAAGGCATGTATTTCATCAAGCATTGCTTCAGACCATCCAGGATGATTCAAAGCCTTCTTCACCGTTTTGGGTATAGGAACAGAGTCTAGAGACACAATCAAAGATCTAGATGCAGGAGACAATTGTCATAGGAAACAAAATTAGCAATACAATATGTGGATTTGCAAGTACTGTAACGACCCCGTCGTTCGTTCTGAGAGTTTGTCACGCCCCAAAAACCGAGGGGCGCGACCGGCGCTCGACCGGGTAGCCCCCCCAGCCAAGCGGACCTAGGTGCCTTTCCTATTCCACGTGATACCCTGCGTTTCCATTACCCCTTTAACCAAGTGAAATAGCCATTTATAAATTTAAACACATTCTTACGAGATTTACATAACATACATAGTTACTTAACGTGGTTTACAAGTTATACTGCCTAAAATACATAAGTACATAACCCACATTTCCTGTCTACGGAGCCTCTAGAGATACAGAAGAGTGTTACAATACTTGCCGGTAATAAGGCTCCGGCTATACCTTACGCAAATACCAAAATAAAATTTTCGGGAGGATAAGCGGCATGAGCCACGCAGGGCCCCGAGAGGAAAGGGGCTCACCAATTCAGCTGACGGGAGGTGAAGGAGTACTACTGTCGGTGGGCTGGAGTACCTGTTATGGAACCACCTACAATCATAACACGAATGTAGCGCCCCCGGCAAAAGGGACGTCAGTACATTTGAATTGTACTGGTATATATGAACAAACTTTACCCCAAGTAAAATCAAGAAATACACAGATAACAAACAGTAATAGAATCAACAAACAAATGCACATGAAAGGAACACCCAAAGCCAAACAAACTCCACAATCTCTCCTTTTCCCCTTTCAACATTATTTCATCACATCAATGATTTCACAACTTTCACATATTTTTATTTCAATAGTGATTTCGATCACTTTTCCACCCTTATTACCTCGGCCACCCTTATCACCACAACCCACACCTTATTACTTCGTGTTGCGGCGCGCAACCGGATCCCACCGGACAATCATATTTCACACAACAACAACAACAATTCACAAAGAGTGTTGATAAACATCAATACCAATTCCAACATATACAATAACCCGTACACAATTCAAGTCACAACGATAATTGCCCATAACAAGTCACATATGATATTACCACAGTTATTTCAATTGTATAAATTACGATTTCTTTCCATCGTTTGTTCCACATCTCTTACCATGTAACACATTCATACCCACACGCACTTGTGTTATTGCCATTTTACTCACACCACTATAACAGAAAACTTAACCAACAACGTTCAAGGCACATTAATCACAAGAATTTCACAAATAGTCCACATAAGTAACACATACCAATTACCCGTACACCAACAAGGTGACTTTACAAAGGTTAAAGTTAGCCATACATACCTGGAGTTGAATTCCCTTTTTAACTTATACTTTCAATTCACCAACAGCCTAGTACCGTCAATCTAGTTCACAAGTTAACACGTATAACTTAGAATTGAAGTTCACAAACTCAACCCGAACTTACTTAGGTTATCAACCCCTCTTTTGAAAATATTTACTTCTACCCAATTCCTCTTACTAGATTCTAGGTTTTAAAGGACATGCATGTGTATTTCAACTTCCATTTTCAAGAATCAACGCATGAGAATCCCCCTTTTTGTTTAAATTTGAAAACAAATGAAAAAGGGTTGGGGATTTTACCTGCAAGAACGGAGATGAAGACAATTACTTGAAATTTCCCGGCCTGGATGACTTTGAAAAATCAAATTGATGGAGATAAGACTTTCTCTCTCAAGAATTCTCTCTTCCCTCTCTCTAGTTTTGTTCAGAAAATAGGTTAAAATGAGGGGTTGGGGTGTTTTATTGAAGAAGGGGTCGAGTTTAAAATTTAGAAAAATAGGAGCCCGAGTTAGGTATGCGATTGCACTTTGCGATCGCATAGTGGAAATGCGGTCCGCAGAATGGACCGCAAAAGTGCTCCCAAAATCTGAACACACTGCCTGGGTATGCGGCAAAAATGCGGTCCGCATACCCGTTTTGCGGTCGCATAATGCACCGTAGAACTGCCCCTCTCAAAAATCCCAAGGGAAATATGCGACGACTATGTGGTCCGCTTATCGGTTATGTGATCGCATATCAGACCGCATATTTAACCTCAAATTCAACCAACACACTGACTTACTTTGCGGCGATTATGCAGTCCGCATACCTGATATGCGACCGCATTCTCGACCGCAGAATCACATTTTTGGAAAACAATATTTCTTGACTTTTTATAGCATAGATCAGTACAAAAGATCCGAACTGCGGCGAGCAAGCTCGCCGCGAAGAATTTTACACATTCCTAACACATATTCGGGACTTGGCACCACGAGCTACCAGGTTTTGAGTACTAGTTTTCATGGGGCCTTACATCCTCCCCCACTTAAAATCATTCGTCCTCGAATGAGGATTTTGGAAATCGGTTGGTTTTGAAAACATGATATACAAACTCCCAATTTTTTTGAAATATTTTGCCAGAGTTTCCTTTGTAATTAGACTTATCTACCTGTCAGAGATCCCCCGGAACATTATTTCCTAGCACCATTACGCTATTTCTATTATCCCTACAACTGGTATACAAATCATTACCTCAACACCAGCACATAATTTGGTCACTTCAATGAGTCCCATACAGTTCAACCACTTCAATACACTATACGCATTTCAATTAATCATTACCGATCTACACTACCTTTAATCATTCACTTATCACATGAGTTCTTACAAAAATTTTATTTACCAAAAAAAAAAAGGTTTGCGCATGACTCAAATAATCACAACACATACAATTCTTGCACAACTTGAGGAGTTACAAGAGTAAAGCATTTAGGGGAAAAATATGGGGTGTCTTTGCACCAGATTGGACACAACATCAATTTACTTAGAGACAAGACTTCGCACGATCACTACTAGACTTGTTCAAACAGATGTGGATATTTTTCTTTCATTTCACTTTCCGCTTCCCATGTGGCTTCCTCGACTTGTTGACTTTGCCATAGCACTTTAACTGAAGCAACTTCCTTGTTTCTCAATTTGCGGACTTGCCTATCAAGAATAGCGATCGGAATTTCTTCATATGATAACTCTTCATTGACCTCGATAGCCTCGATTGGCACGATGGTGGATGGGTTTCCAACCACTTTCTTTAATATAGACACATGGAACACCGGGTGCACTAATGACATTTCAGGGGGCAATTCCAGTCTATAGGCCACATGTCCTATCCTTTGAGTGACCCGATACGGCCCGACATATCTAGGACTCAACTTCCCTTTCTTCCCAAATCGCATGACTCCCTTCATAGGAGATACCCTCAAGAACACCCAATCATCTACTTGGAATTCCAATTTTCTTTGACGAATGTCCGCATAAGATTTCTAGCGACTCTGAGCAGCTTTCAGCCTTTCCTGAATGATTTTAACTTTTTCCATGGCCTGGTGCACGAGATGTGGCCCTAACAATTCTGCTTCACCCACTTCGAACCATCCAATCGGAGACCTACATCTCCTCCCGTACAATGCCTCAAATGGGGCCATCTGAATGCTAACATGAAAGCTGTTATTGTAAGCAAATTCTATAAGTGGAAAGTGATCATCCCAATTACCTTTGAAATCCAAGACACAAGCCCGTAACATATCTTCAAGCGTCTGAATAGTCCGCTCCACTTGACCATCAGTCTGCGGATGGAAAGCCGTGCTGAGATTCACCTGAGTACCCAAACCTTGCTGAAATTTCTTCCAAAAATTAGCTGTGAACTGGGCCCCTCGATCTGAGATAATAGAAAGTGGAGTGCCATGAAGCCTTACTATTTCCTTGATATACAATTGAGCATATTGTTCCGCAGTATCCGTGGACTTGACTGGCAAGAAGTGAGCTGATTTGGTGAGTTGATCCACTATTACCCAAATTGAGTCAAACTTGCGCTGAGTGCGAGGTAACCCTACCACGAAATCCATGTTGATCATCTCCCATTTCCATATTGGTATTTCCATAAGCTGAGTTAACCCACCGGGCCGCTGGTGCTCAGCGTTTACTTGCTGACAATTCAGACATTTAGATACAAAGTCCGCCACACCCCTCTTCATACCGTTCCACCAATAAATTTCCTTGAGATCACGGTACATTTTCGTAGAACCTGGGTGCACAAAATACCTGGAATTATGAGCCTCCGCCATTACCCTCCCCCGAAGATTATCCACATCTGGGACACATAACCTACCTTGACATCGTAATACACCTTCCTTACCACCAAGTGAAAATGCCGAAGTCTTGTTATTCAAAATTGCCTCCTTCATCTGTGCTAATGCTGGATCAATGAGCTGCTTTTCCTTGACTTTCGCTACCAGTGATGATTCTGCTCCATTACGCACCATAACCTTCCCCTCGTCTGAGGTTGAAATACGAAACCCCAGACTGGCCAATTGATAAACCTCCCGAGCTAAAGGCCTCTGATCCGCTCCCAAATGAGCCAAACTACCCATGGACTTCCGACTGAGAGCGTCGGTCACCACATTCGCCTTCCATGGATGGTATAAAATATCCATATCATAATCCTTGATCAATTCTAACCACCACCGCTGCCTTAAATTCAACTCCTTCTGCTTGAACAAATATTGGAGACTCTTGTGGTCCGAGAACACATCCACATGGATCCCATAAAGATAATGCCGCCATATTTTCAAGGCAAATACAACTGCCACAAGCTCCAAATCATGCGTCGGATAATTCTTCTCGTGATTCTTGAGTTGCCTTGAAGCATACGCTATAACCTTCCCATGTTGCATCAATACATACCCCAAACCGACCCTGGAGGCATCGCAACAAACCACAAATCCTTCCGTGCCTTCCGGCAAGGTCAATATCGGCGCCGAGGTCAATCTCGACTTCAATTCCTAAAAACTTTTCTCACAAGCGTCGGACCATTGGAACTTAACTACTTTCTGCGTCAACTTAGTCAAAGGGGAGGCGAGGGTAGAGAATCCCTCCACAAACCTCCGATAATACTCCGCTAAACCCAAGAAGCTACGGATCTCCGTCGGGGTCATGGGTCTAGGCCAATCTTTTACTACTGCAATCTTCTGGGGATTCACCTAAATCCCTTCACTGAAAACAACATGGCCTAGAAAGGTACGGACTCCAACCAAAATTCACATTTTGAAAATTTAGCATACAACTGGTGCTGATAAAGGGTCTGCAGAATTTCCCTGAGGTGATCGGCATGATCCTCCCGGCTCCGCAAATAAACGAGGATGTCATCAATGAAAACAATCACAAAGGAGTCTAGAAATGGCTTGAAGTCCTGATTCATAAGATCCATGAAAGCTGCCGGGGCGTTGGTTAGCCCAAAAACATGACCAAGAATTCAAAATGACCATAGCGAGTTATGAAAACGGTCTTAGGAATATCTTGTTCTCTGATCTTCAATTGGTGATACCCGGTCCGTAGATCAATTTTGGAAAAGAACCTCGCACCCTACAATTGGTCGAACAAATCATCTATCCGAGGCAAAGGATATTTATTCTTGATGGTGACCTTGTTAAGCTACCGATAATCAATACACATCCGGAGCGACCCATCCTTCTTTCTGACAAAAAGAACCGGGGCACCTCACGGTGACACACTTGTCCGTATGAACCCCTTTTCTAATAAATCCTTCAGCTATTCCTTTAACTCCCTTAACTCCGCTAGCGCCATTCTGTATGGTGGAATAGATATCGACCGCATATTTGGCAATACATCAATCACGAAATTAATCTCCCTATATGGCGGGATCCCTAGAAGCTCGTCCGAAAACACTTCAAGAAACTCATTCACGACTGGCACGAACTCGGGGATAGACACTTCTGAAGTGGTGTCCGCCACCCAGACCAAATGGTAGATACACCCCTTCCTAATCATCTTCGAAGCCTTAAGGTAGGAAATAAACCTACCTTTCGGCACCACACCATTTCCTTTCCACTCAATAACCGGCTCATTAGGGAACTCAAGCCTCATGACTCTCGTTCGACAGTCAAGTTTAGCAAAGCACGAATAAAGCCAGTCCATTCCCATAATCACATCAAAATCCACTATTTCAAGCTCAATAAGATCGACCGTGGTAGCACGACCACATACCATGACAACACAATTCCTATAAACTCACGTGGCTATAATAGAATCACCAACCGGAGTCGATACAGAGAACGACTCATGAAGCTGTTCGGGTTCTACCCCAAAATATGAAGCAATGAATGGGGTGACATAAGACAAATAGGACCTCGGATCAATAAGAGCATAACAATCAATGGCCTGAACAGACAAGATACATGTAGCAACATCTGGGGAGGCCTATGCACTCTGGTGACCACTTAAGGCGTAAAACCTACTGGGTACACCTCTACCACGAGCTCCACCCCTAACTACACCGTGCCCTGCTGGGGCTGGAGGACGCACGGATGATGTGGCAACTGAAGAACCGGATGACTGAGCAAATCCCCTACCCATGCCTTGACTGGGCGCATGGCAGTCCCGCTGGATATGACCTCTCACCCCGCATCTATAACCCACCGGAATATCCAAATAACAAGTCTTGGAATGGAACCTCCCACACTTGGGGCATGAAGCCCTCCCCTGCTGCTATGATCTCCCTCCTGGACGACCGGAATGATGGGGTCTCCTAATGTCTGAACCTGATCTCAAGTAGCTGCTCTGCTGATAACTGTGCACAGATGGCGGTGCGCTTGCTGAGGACTGGGCATATGACTGGGATGACCCTGATGGCCCTCTCCCCGGAACTGGTCTCCCTGAGTGACCCGCTGATCGGGCCCTGCTGCTACTCTCCCTTTCTGCCTGTCTTTTCAACTTCCTAGCCTCTGTGGCCTGAGCGAACCCCACAATCTTCCCATAATTCATATCTGAGTGTAAGGCCGCTATAGTAGCCTCATTCACCACCAAAGGACTAAGACCCTGAACGAATCGCCGAACTCGAGCATCCATGGTCGACACTAAATGAGGAGCATACTTGGACAACCTCACAAACTCCATGTGGTACTCCCAAACACTTATACTGCCCTGCTTGAGGACCTCAAACTCTGTGGCATGGGCCGCCATTGTCTTGGAAGGCAAAAAGTGGTCCATGAATGCATCTACAAACTCATCCCATCTAGCCGGAGGTCTTCCCTCCCCAACCACGAATACGCTGCTCCCCTCAACCTGTATGAAACCAACTCAACCCCTTCTATCTCTGTAGCCTTCATCACTCGAATGGTCTTATACATTTCATCAAGGAAATCCTGCGGATCGGCCTCTAGGTCTGTGCCCGTGAACTCTGGAGGGGCCAACCACAGAAACTGGTTGACTCGGGAGCTGGCAGAATCTCCCTATCCGCTGGGGGGCGCAGGGGCATCATGAGATCTCTGGGCCTGAGCGGCCACTAACCGGGTCAACATATGGATGGCTCCTCTAAGGTCCCCATTAAAAACCCCGGGACCGGGAGCTGGAATTGCATCAAGATCAGGAATATCAGCGGGAGGGATGGTAGCACCCTCTGCCGCAGCTGGAACAGGAATACTTGGATCTGGAATAGATGGGCCAGGAATATTCAAGATCGGGGAGTCACTCTCACCCACGACATCAGGTACATGATTCACAGCCACACTTGGGGTGGCATTGGCCCCGAGGCCGAGTCTAGCTCTCTTCTTAGGTGCCATTACTGAAAATTTGGAACAGAGCACGAGTTAGATGTAAATACTTCCACTTTTCACTTCACCGCATGATATAGAGTAACAAAGAAGAAGGTAATTTCCTAAATGCCCATGTAGCCTCCAACTTATAGATGTGGTCAACAACACACCGATAAGAAGGACTCTACTAGACACGGCTCCTAGACATCCTAGGACACTTTAAAACCTTAGGCTCTGATACCAAGTTATTCACGCCCCAAAAACCGAGGGGCGCGATCGGCGCTCGACCGGGTAGCCCCCCAGCCAAGCGGACCTGGGTGCCTTTCCTATTCCACGTGATACCCTGTGTTTCCATTACCCCTTTAACCAAGTGAAATAGCCATTTATAAATTTAAACACATTTTTACGAGATTTACATAACATACATAGTTACTTAGCGTGGTTTACAAGTTATACTGCCCAAAATACATAAGTACATAACCTACATTTTCTGTCTACGGAGCCTTTAGAGATATAGAAGAGTGTTACAATACTTGTCGGTAACAAGGCTCTGGCTATACCTTACACAAATACCAAAATAAAATTTTCGGGAGGATAAGCGGAATGAGCCACGCAGGGCCCCGAGAGGAAAGGGGCTCACCAATTCAGCTGACGGGAGGTGAAGGAGTACTACTGTCGGTGGGCTGGAGTACCTGTTATGGAACCACCTACAATCATAACACGAATGTAGCGCCCCCGACAAAAGAGACGTCAGTACATTTGAATTGTACTGGTATGTATGAACAAACTTTACCCCAAGTAAAATCAAGAAATACACAGATAACAAACAGTAATAGAATCAACAATCAAATGCACATGAAAGGAACATCCAAAGCCAAACAAACTCCACAATCTCTCCTTTTCCCCTTTTAACATTATTTCATCACATCAATGATTTCACAACTTTCACATATTTTTATTTCAATAGTGATTTCGATCACTTTTCCACCCTTATTACCTCGGCCACCCTTATCACCACAACCCACACCTTATTACTTCGTGTTGCGGCGCGCAACCGGATCCCACCGGACAATCATATTTCACACAAGAACAATAACAATTCACAAAGAGTGTTGATAAACATCAATACCAATTCCAACATATACAATAACCCGTACACAATTCAAGTCACAACGATAATTGCCCATAACAAGTCACGTATGATATTACCACAGTTGTTTCAATTGTATCAATTACGATTTCTTTCCATCATTTGTTCCACAACTCTTACCACGTAACACATTCATACCCACACGCACTTGTGTTATTGCCATTTTACTCACACCACAATAACGGAAAACTTAACCAACAACGTTCAAGGCACATTAATCACAAGAATTTCACAAATAGTCCGTATAAGTAACATATACCAATTACTCGTACACCAACAAGGTGACTTTACAAAGGTTAAAGTTAGCCATACATACCTGGAGTTGAATTCCCTTTTTAACTTCTACTTTCAATTCACCAACAGCCTAGTACCGTTAATCTAGTTCACAAGTTAACACATATAACTTAGAATTGAAGTTCACAAACTCAACTCGAACTTACTTAGGTTATCAACCCCTTTTTTGCAAATCTTTACTTCTACCCAATTCCTCTTACTAGATTCTAGGTTTTAAAGGACATGCATGTGTATTTCAACTTCCATTTTCAAGAATCAACGCATGAGAATCCCCTTTTTTGTTTAAATTTGAAAACAAATGAAAAAGGGTTGGGGATTTTACCTGCAAGAACGGAGATAAAGACAATTACTTAAAATTTCCCGGCCTGGATGACTTTGAAAAATCAAATTGATGGAGATTAGACTTTCTCTCTCAAGAATTCTCTCTTCCCCCTCTCTAGTTTTGTTTAGAAAATAGGTTAGAATGAGGGGTTGGGGTGTTTTATTGAAGAAGGGTCGGGTTTAAAATTTAGAAAAATAGGAGTCCGAGTTAGGTATGCGATTGCACTTTGCGATCGCAGAGTGGAAATGCGGTCCGCAGAATAGACCGCAAAAGTGCTCCAAAAATCTGAACACACTGCCTGGGTATGCGGCAGAAATGCGGTCTGCATACCCATTCTGCGGTCACATAATGCACCACAGAACTGCCTCTCTCAAAAATCCCAAGGGAAATATGCGACGACTATGCGGTCCGCATATCGGTTATGCGATCGCATATCGGACCGCATATTTAACCTCAAATTCGACTAACACACTGACTTACTTTGCGGCGATTATGCGGTCCGCATACCTGATATGCGACCGCATTCTCAACCGCAGAATCGCAGTTTTGGAAAACAGTATTCTTGACTTTTTATAGCATAGATCAGTACAAAAGATCCGAACTGCGGCGAGCAAGCTCGCCGCGAAGAATTTTACACATTCCTAGCACATATTCGGTACTTGGCACCACGAGCTACCAGGTTTTGAGTACTAATTTTCATGGGGCCTTACAGAGTTATAGCCCCATTTCCCCCATCTATGCTTATTTATGTATTGTTAAGCTGTGTTAAGTTGTATCGAGTTGGTAGGTTTGGGTTCGGAGTAGTTCTGGAGTAAAATGAACACTTAGTCTCTTAGTTAGAAAGCTAAGTTAGACAAGTCAACCGGAAGTTGACTTATGAGTAAACGAATTCGGATTTGGTTTTTTATGATTCAGCTAGCTTCGTTGGGTGATTTTAGACTTAGGAGTGTGTCCATAATATAATTTGGAGGTCCGTGGTAGAATTAGGCTTGAATTGGCGAAAGTTGGAAGTTTAGAAGTTCTTAGGCTTGAATTCGAGGTTGATTTGGTATTTTGGTGTTGTTTTGGGTGTTCCGGAGGTTTGACTAAATTCGGGTAGTGATATATGACTTATTAGAATTATTGGTTGAGGTCCCGAGGGTATCGGGTGAGTTTCGAATAGGTGTGGGTTGTGTTGCGCTCGTTTTTCTTATGTTTCGACACCATTTCGTCAAGCATAAATGATATTATATTGAACAAATGAGCTCCGATTTCTTTTTTGATTGAAGCATTAGATCTCTATCGTAATTACGGACCTGTAGCAAAAAGAATCGTCGAATTTGTACATCGTATGAGGATTTTAGAGTCATTTTACTAAGAATTAGGTTGCCAAATTTTTCAGATTAATTAGGGAATTGCCACTGACGGCGTATTTAAAAATCTGCACTATTTGCAAATATTGAAACCAACATATCTCATTCATTATAAGGTCAAATTGAGTGATTCAAAAGCCTAACTTGACTAGAATTTCACAAGAAATCCATTCGAGGCATAAAATACGAGTTTCGGGATCGTTTGGCATGAGAAACGAGGCAGAATAGCTGGCAAAAAAATATATACAACTAGGGTTTGTTCATTCGGTCATACCATAGCGCGTGAGTTGTCTGCGTAGCACGTGAGTTGACCATGCGGGTCCAGGTATTGATACCATAGCGCGTGAGTTGTCCGCATAACACGTGAGTTAACCGTGCGGATCCAGGTATTGATATGATAGTACGTGAGTTGTCCGTGCTTAGCGCTTGGGCTTTGGGATCCCCTACGGCGTCTGTACACACCCCTAGTGAGTGTAGAGTGTTGAGCGTATTGAGTGTTGAGTGCTGAGTGATAAAGTGACATTGCTGTAAAGTTGCATTTACTTTTGCTGTTGCTGCATTTATCTGTTAAATTTCTTTGTGGTATTTATTGAGTTATGAAATTTACCTGTTTATTCATGTTTATTTTTTTAAAATTGTGAAAATAAATAATTGGACTGTTTACTTAGCTCGTCACTACTGCTCAGTTCCTTAGTTATTTCTGTTATTACTGAGGTGGTTGTACTCAAACTACACCATGCACTTTATGTGCAGATCCAGGTGAGTTAGATCGCAGCGATCGTTGAGTTCAGGCCAGCTATCTGTGGAGATTGCAAGGTAGCTGCTAGCATCCACAAGACCTTGTTACTCCTCTTGTCATTTCTTCTTTTGGATAGTTAGATAGTTTATATATCTTAGTTTATAGTTTTAAATGCTCATGACTTAGTGACACCCCGATGTTTGGGACTTATTTTCGTACTTTATATTATTTATATTTAGAGTTGGTTTAGTTTATCAGGAATTAAATTATTGCAAATATTTTATTAAATTCTTATAATCAAATTAGTAGTAATATTTTGGGAAATAGGCTTGCCTTGTAACACGATAGGCGTCGTCATGTCCTGGGTTGGATTTTGGGTCATGACAAGTACGTATACCTTTGCAAAGAGCAATTGGAAGGTCAAGGTCTTCTGGAGGGTCAGGTGGAGGCAAATCTGATGATGAAGGAACTGATGACGAAGGAACTAGTGCAGAACATGTATCATTCGTTTATTGCCTCCGCGAGTAAACTTGAGCAATTGGTGGTCTTGCTAACACAGTTGGAACAGGTGCTGAAGGCAGAATAGTGGATGTCGCGCCCCCTTTTTTCCCCCGCGGGGAGAGGTCTGGTTTTCGACATTCCATGGGGTGTGATAACTCATTTCTTTTTGGGAATTGAGTATTTGAAGAGTTGCCACCTAACAGATTATGGTGCGTTAGGGCACCCAGAGTGATTAACTCTTGGATGGTTTGCATTACCAGAGATTTAGGGTAAAGGGCTCAAAATAATGTTGTATTCTGGGCCAGGCCCGGGCCTAAATGGGCCAAACGAGCCGGGCTTAGCGGGCCTGGGCTTTGGCGGTCCCGGGCCTCACGGTCCCGGGCTTCGTGGGTTCAACGGGTGGAACCAGCCCGTGACGGGCCTAAGCCCATATGGTCTTGGGCTAAACGGGCCGGGCTCGTGGGCTTAGCGGGCCTAACGGGCTTTTTTATTTCCGGGCCTTTTTTTAATTTTTTTTTGTTTAAGGCAATTTCCTGTAAACCATATCATGGCTATATAAAAAATATATATGTAATATATATGTAGAAATCTAATTATTAAAGTGCTTGACGAAAAAGTAAAATAACAAAACAATAGTAAAACTAAATTGCCATGCATAATAAATTAATAAGAAAGTACAACATGAAGCATAAATACGTCTAATAATTTTAAAATAACACAAATTGTTGAAAAATCTTAAAGACGAATTTGCGGATAAATACCATCAACACAATACGTTATATGCCTCCTTAAAATGCATGTGGTACACCCTGAACGAAAATTTAAGACTCTTCCACAGTTCTTGCATTTTAATATTTGGCCTTCTTCATTTTCTTCAAGCACTTCATAGTAGTGCGAAACAAATAAGCGCACTCTTTCCGAACGAGGCATGATGTAACTTGAAAATTAAGATTGAGACTTGAAGTCTTGAAAATTGGAGATTGAGAGATTGAGAGAAATTTAGATTGAGAAATGAGTATTGAATATTGAAATGAAGAAGAGGGAGGGGGTATGTATAGTGTTAGAGAAGGTTAGTTTTGTAAATTGAAAAAAATGGCTATTTGTGCAATATGGCCGTTGGTGGTCATTGGGGGTGGGGCCCTCATTTTGAATTTTGAAAAATCTTGTTTTGTAGTATATATAGTATACTAGTATAGTATATATATATATATATATATATATATATATATATATAGTATACTAGTATAGTATACTATACATATTATGTTATGTATATATATATTTCCAAATATAATTTCTTATAATGTTTTGTAGTATATATATATATATATATAGAGAGAGAGAGAGAGAGAGAGATTTTCTTGTAGTATATATTGTATGTTATGTATATATATATTACCTTATATATTTTCTTGTAGTATATATTGTATGTTATGTATATATATTCCCTTATATATTTTCTTGTAGTATATATTGTATGTTATGTATATATATTCCCTTATATATTTTCTAATAGTATATATTGTATGTTATGTATATATATTACCTTATATATTTTCTACTCCTCATCTATCCAATGACTTGTAGCAGTTAGATAATCACAATCATTACCACTTCTACCAATATCAGTAGTAATAGAAATCCGATTAGTTATATGAGTAAATAAATACCGCAAATATTGTTCATATTCATGTTTATATTTATAAATATCGCTCTTAACTGTTGCGCGAGGCCAACCTTTATAAGTAGGATTAAAAACTCTTCTAATATAATGCACCCAATTAGGATTAGAAGGAAAAGAATAGGGTAAGCACATAACGGTAACCATCTTTGCTAATTCTTCACGATCTCTATTTGGATCGTAATATAAAATACCTCCGGTCACAGTGTTAATTCCTGGTTAAACTAGATTTGAACCTGTACTATGGTAAACATCAGAATCTACATGTGTTCCCTCTAGCTGCGCTTTCATTTGTAAATATCTAACTTTATCTCTAGGGTGTGTTTTTATGTGCCTAGTCAAACTACCCGTGCCGCTACGGTCTCCAGTATATTTATGCGCCAGTAATTTCCCACATGTTTTACACTTAGCCTTATTTTGTTCTCTTACTTGAGTAAAAAAATTCCAAACTAATGATGTTTCTAGGCGTTTAGGAGGTTGTCTATTAAAACTAGGGATTTCTACAGGTGAGTCGGGCGGTACATCAGTTGGGTTATTAACAGGACTAGTAGGTGTATCATCTAAATCCGATTGGGTTTCATCTTCATCCTCATTTTCCTCATCATTTTCAAAGATAGTTTGATTAGGATAAAGAGCATTCATAGTTTCATCATCTAAATTTTGACCTGGTGCAACATTATGGCAAACTTGACTATCAGAAAATTGAAAACAGGGGTTATCACTATCAAGAATAATAGGAGCAACAGGACGTCTACCAGGTCTGGGTCGGGGAGCCGGGGGAAGGGTAGTAGGTTGGCCACTACTTTCACCAGTTTTAGCTTTACCCTTACCACCAAAAATATTTTTCAAAGAAAATGCCATATTAATTATAATTATACTAAATAAAACTAACAAAACTATAATATTAAAACTTAAGAGTTGGAACGCGTTTACCGAATTGCCGAACAACTTCTTGAAAATTGAAAATCGTTGAAGACTTGAATACTTCAATTCACCAACTTCACAATTTTTCATGAAATTTCAACAATAAAATAAGCAATTATAGTAGAGAGATTGAGAGAGATTGATGAATTGGTGAGTAAAAATGAAAGAATGAGGGGGTATTTATAGTTGAGAATTGGGAAAAAGTGTAATTATATAAAGTTTTGGGGCCAAATGGCTATTTTTGAAAGTTCCAAACGGTCAAAATTGCAGCTCAACGGCTACTTTTTTAATTTTTGACCGTTGCTATTTTTAATTTTTTTTTTAAAAGTAGCCGTTAGGCCCGGTAAGACCGGCCTAGGCCCGCCAGCCGGTCCCGGGCTTAGCGGTCCCGGGCTCGTGGGCTATTTTATCATACCCGGCCCGCCCCGGGTTTTTTGCACCATTAAGGACCGGCCCACCAGGACCAGCCCTCCAGGCCCGTTTAGACCGTTAGGACTGCGGGCCCGGTCCCAGCCCGGCCCACCATACAACACTAGCTCGAAATAACCTCGAGGGGAAGGTGTTAGACACCCCTCTTGGTCCACAACTGTGGGTCCCGACCGAACTTATATTCCCAAATTAGTCCATTACAAATAAACGGTTGAATCAAATAGGTTGCAGGTAAAGCACGTTGGATAACTCAGGTAACAAGATAAAGATTTTTGAACAAGTTGTATAAAACAAAGATTTTAAAACAGAAAAAGAAATTTTGGAAAAGGAGGAGTCCTAGGTTGGTTAGCCTATAGGATCACCCCACACCATGTCCGGTAAACACTTCTCAATGAGGGGTACATGTGACATTAGCGCGTAGTCATCATGTCCCATATCTACCCTTCCCATACCCTTAGTGGTCATTCAAAGCGAGTGTTGGTCAACGATCTCTATTGCGTGCTGTTACCCGTCCCTTCTTAATGGTCATAGAGAGAGTTAGGACCTCTACCTATAGGTGGTTCGAGACAGGCCCCTAAGGTTTTAAAGGTGAAATACTAAGGCAATAGGCAAGAACAATTAGGACTCTTAGAAAATAAGAACAAAAGGGAGCAATTAGAGGCTCAAAATTTTCCTCCTCAAACAAGGCACATAAACAACACAACTTAAGCACAAATAAGGCCTTTTGTTAAACAGTATCCTAAGGCATAATGTCTAAGTTAATGTATAAAAAACATGCAGTTTGTCTTATAAACTCAGAAGTAATGAATCTATCAGTTACCTACTGATTTTAAAGCTTGCTTAAACTAGAACAACATTAAGTCACGGAAACAGTTTCAAGATTGCAGGTTTTGAAAATGCCCTACAGGCTTACCTATACGCGGAATACTGATGACTACATTTTATACAGTGAAACAAGGCAGGTTTGAAATGGACTATTTAACCCCTATAGGCATGCTATCTAATAACATATTAAGGCAATTTGTACAAGAACTCGTTTCAGAAATATAAACCACAGTTTCCCCTCTTTACCCGGGAAGGATGAAAGAGTTGTCGGGTAAAGATATGATGGCCAATTTTGACCGAACGAGATGGTTTGAAGAATTTGATCGTGCTCTGGTTCCTGAGCTGCTTACATATCCCTGGTCTTACATGAATCAGGCCATATGTAGTTCAGGATCCATCGATGGAATATGCTGACGGAGGTTTTACAAGAACGGACGTGGTATTCAGGTCAAGAAGGATAGTTAAGGTCTAATCCGGGCTGCGGGAACTGGAGCGGGATCACTCCTGCTGAGACGGCCATTTCTAGCCAGGTTACCTGCAAATGAGCAATACGAACATATATTGTGCATAATTTTAAACGTGATGCAAATTCCGTTGGACCATGAATGCTGTCTTTGGACGGTTAAGATGATGTCCTCAGACCATGACGTCCTGGGCCATGAAGCGTATAATAAAGGATTTGCAGGCCATGAAATGATGCTCTCGGGCTATAAAGATGATGCCTCCGAGCTATGATACCTTTGAATAATGATATGCAAAAGATAAAATGGGGTCCTCAGGCCATGGCATGGCGTTCTCGGGCTATGAAAATGGTGCCTCCGAACAATGATGCCTTCGGACAATTTGGCGATCTTTCAGCCCATGAGATGCAGAAGGAGGCGATCTTTCCGCCAATGCAAAAAATATAAATACGGTGGTAGTATTTCAGGCGATGTAAGATGTAAATAGAAAGTGGCGATATTTCAGCCATGCAAAAAATGTAAACGAGGTAGCGGTATTTCAGCCGATGCGAGATAGAAAGTGGTGATATTTCAGCCATATAAGAAATATAAAAGTGGCGATATTTCAGTCGTGCAACATGTAGATGAAGGCGGCGATCTTTCAGCCATGCGAGACATAAATAAAGTGGCGATATTTTAGCCATGCAGGACATAAATAAAGTGGCGATATTTTAGCCATGCAGGTGGAGACAAGGCTTAGTTTCGAAAGGCAGAATGGTAGCCTTATGCGATGCAGTGAAATGTAGATGGAGGTAAAGCTTAACCTCGGAAGGCAGAATGATAGCCTTATGCAATGCAAAGAATGCAGATGGAGACCGAGCTTAGTCTCGGAAGGCAGAATGGTAGCCTTATGCAATGCAAAGAATGCAGATGGAGATAGTGTTTAGTCTCGAAAGGCAGATTGGTAGTGTTATGCAAGAAATAAAAGGCAGGTGGCAGTAGAGTTTTCTTAGCTGATATCTGATTTCGATATTGTGGCTGCTGGGGACATTGTGTGCATATAGCAACTGTGAGTAGGTGACAGTTCTGAGAGTTGTATTCCTGATCAGTATGAGTGTATAGTATATTCGATGATTTTCCAACTCAGGTGCCTACATCCAAAGAAAAATCGTGAGTTTTATAAAGAGGAAAGGTTAGTTCGTATCCCCGCTGACTTTGCTTGACCTGCTCAGCTCTGTTTCGGTGATACTATGCGTATCATTGGGGTAGCATTTCTAAACAAAGCAATTTTGGTAATAGACATGCATGATTTAGTAAAAGCATAATATAAGTGCATAATTAAGAATAATTTTCTTTAGATGAACCGACGACTGCGACGTGGTTCAAAACATTGCAACTTTGCTTGCTCCGGAATTTTGAGGGTCCTCCTTAAAATTCTGCCCCAGTTTACCGGGCTGTTGCTCCTGACGGCTGTTAATGATAAATGGTATCGACTTCAGAATTTTGAGGGTCCTCCTCAAAATTCTGCCCCAGTTTCCAATAGCGGGGAAAATGGAAATTTTATTGAATTGTGATCAAACCCATAGGGCTGCCTACATATCCCCTCTTAAACGGGAATCAGGTCAGGCGTAGTTCAAATTACATCATAAAAGAAAGCATAAAGGTTACACATAGTATCGCTTGACTGCGTCTGAATTGATCGGCTTTGGCCAAACTTCTCCGTCCATTTTTGCAAGTATGAGGGCTCCTCCTGTCAGAACCCGGTGAACTATGTACGGACCCTGCCAGTTGGGAGAGAATTTCCCTTTGGCTTCCTCTTGATGCGGAAAAATTTTCTTTAACACCAGCTGCCTCGGTGCGAATTGTCTCGGCTTGACTCTTTTGTTGAAGGCTCTGGACATTCTGTTCTGATAGAGCTGACCATGGCAAACTACATTCATTCTCTTTCCGTCTATAAGAGCTAGTTGCTCGTAACGACTCTTCACCTATTCTACGTCGACGAGCTCTGCTTCCTGTATGATCCTTAAGGAAGGAATTTCTACCTCAGCGGGTATGACTACTTCTGTACCATATACCAACATGTAGGGAGTTGTCCCAGTTGATGTACGGACTGTGGTGCGGTATCCCAATAAAGCAAATGAGAGCTTCTCGTGCCACTGCTTATAATTCTCTATCATTTTCCTTAGTATCTTCTTGATATTCTTGTTGCCAGCTTTTACGGCTCCGTTCATCTGAGATCTGTAAGTTGTAGAATTCTTGTGTTTGATCTTGAAGGTTTCACACATGGCCTTCATCAAGTCACTATTGAGATTGGAACCATTATCAGTAATGATTGATTCTGGGATCCCGAATCGACAAATGATGCGGTCACGGACAAAGTCTGCCACAACTTTCTTAGTCACTGCTTTGTATGATGCTGCTTCAACCCATTTGGTGAAATAATCAATTGCCACTAGAATGAACCTGTTCCCGTTTGATGCGGTGGGCTCGATAGGTCCGATGACATCTATTCCCCAAGCAGCGAACAGCCACGGTGAGCTTGTTGCATTAAGCTCATTTGGGGGCACCTTTATCATGTCTGCATGTATCTGACAGTGATGGCACTTTCGGACATACTGGACGCAGTCCGTTTCCATAGTCATCCAAAAATAACCAGCCCGGAGTATCTTCTTGGCTAAGACAAAACCGTTCATATGTGGACCGCAGGTCCCAACATGGATTTCCTCTAGTAGCCTGGATGCTTCCCTTGCGTCGACACACCTTAATAATCCCAAATTAGGAGTCCTCCTATACAAGATTCCTCCTCTGTGGAAGAAATTATTAGATAACCTCCGAAGTGTGCACTTCTGAGTGGTGTTGGCAAGCTCTGGGTATTCTCCTTTTGCCAGGTATTCCTTGATATCATGAAACCAAGGTTTTCCGTCTGCTTCTTCCTCGACATGAGCACAGTAGGCTGGCTGATCATGAATCTTCACCGGAATAGGATCAATGAAGTTCTTATCTGGATGTTTTATCATAGAGGACAGGGTAGCCAATGCATCGACAAACTCATTCCGGACTCTGGGAACATGCTGGAATTCTGTCTTTGTGAATCTCTTTCTCAACTCCTGTACATGATATAGATAAAGGAGTATCTTGGAGTTCTTGGTTTCCCATTCTTCTCGGACCTGATGTATAAGCAAGTCTGAATCCCCGATTACTAGCAACTCTTGTATGTTCAATGGACATATTAAGTCCCAAGATGCAGGCTTCGTACTCGGCCATGTTGTTGGTGCACGGAAACCTGAGTTTGGGGGACACCGGATAATGCTGACCGATTTCTGATACTAGAACTGCTCCTATGCCAACTTCTTTGAAATTTGCTGCTCCGTCGAAAAACATTCTCCAACCATCATAGGATTCTGCAATGTCTTCTCCTATGAAGGATACCTCCTAGTCAGAAAAATACGTCTTTAAGGATTCGTATTCTCCGTACACGGGATTCTCGACAAGATGATCTGCCAAAGCCTGTCCCTTGATCGCTTTCTAAGTTACGTAGACAATGTCGAATTCACTCAACAATATTTGCCACTTGTCTAGCTTGCCAGTTGGCATGGGCTTATGAAAGATGTACTTCAACGGATCCATCCTTGATATGAGATACGTAGTATAGGCACAAAAATAGTGTCTTAACTTCTGATCTACCCAAGTCAGAGCACAACAGGTGCGTTCCAACAAAGAATACCAGGCCTCGTATGGGGTGAACTTCTTGATGAGATAATAGATGGCCTACTCCTTCCTTCCCGTATCATGTTGTCCCAGAACATAACTGAATGCTCCATCCAATACTGCAAGGTAGAGCAATAGAGGTCTGCCCGGCTCGGGCGGGACCAAGACTAGAGGTGTGGACAGGTGCTCCTTGATTCTGTTGAAGGCTTTTTGACAACCATCAGTCCATTTGGTAGCGGTGTCCTTCTTCAACATCTTAAAGATTGGCTCATAGATGATAGTAGATTGAGCTATGAACCGGCTGATATAGTTGAGTCTTCCTAAGAAACTCATTACGTCCTTCTTATTCTTTGGCGGTGGCAACTCTTGAATGGCTTTGACCTTTAATGGATCTAGTTCTATTCCTCGACGACTCACAATAAACCCAAGTAGTTTTCCGGTAGGAACCCCAAATGCACATTTTGCGGGATTCAGCTTCAAATTGTACCTTCTTAGTCTATTGAAGAACTTCCTCAAATCTTCCATGTGATCAGTGGCTTTCTTGGACTTGATGATGACATCATCTACATATACCTCGATCTCCTTGTGTATTATATCATGGAAAATGGTAGTCATGGCCCTCATGTAGGTGGCCCCAACATTCTTTAATCCAAATGACATCATCTTGTAACAATACATTCCCCACGGCATAATGAAGGCCGTTTTCTCAGCATCTTCTTCATCCATCCAGATCTGCTGATACCCATCAAAACAATCAACAAACGATTGTAGCTCGTGCTTGGAGCAGTTGTCAATTAGAATGTGTTGTTTGGCAAGGGGAAGTCGTCTTTGGGACTAGCCCGGCTGAGGTCTCGGTAGTCGACACAGACTCTGACATTTCCGTCCTTCTTTGGTACTGACACGATGTTGGCTAACCATGTTGGATACTCTACTACTCTGAGAACCTTAGCTTTGACTTGCTTGGTGACTTCTTCCTTGATTTTCAAACTCATGTCAGGCTTGAACTTCCTGAGCTTCTGCTTTACCGGTGGGCATGTCGGATCAGTTGGCAGCTTGTGCGCCACAATAGATGTACTCAAACCAGTCATGTCGTCATACGACCAGGCGAATATGTCCTCATATTCCTTCAGAAATTCTGTGTATTCTTCCTTTTCTGCCGGTGACAAATGAATGCTGATTCGAGTTTCTTTGACATTTTCTGCATCTCCCAGGTTAACAATCTCGGTCTCGTCCAGGTTGGACTTAGGTTTGTTATCAAATTCCTCAACCTCTTTAACAACCTCTTCTGGTATATCATCTTCCTCTGAGTCCATTTATCGCGTTATCTCGTTACATGTCACAATCGTTGGTTCATCAAGATAAGTAATAGTAATACTGTAAATAAAGTAAATGAGAGAAAGTAATAAGAGTAAGATTCATAAGAAAAATCGAAATACTTTGAAAAATTCCATAACTATTTTGAACATTGAAGATCTATTGCGAAATTCAAAGGCAAAAGGAAAGTCAACTAGTAAATGAAAAATAGTGCATGATGCTTGTTCAGCCTTGCTAACCCGAGGCTTTCCGAGCTCTGGTGGTTCTGATTGACCAATTGTTGAGGTGCTCTCCACGGCTCACGTCTTGCATGGAAGGGCCTTCCTCCCCCTCCTCCTCGAAAATGACATAACAATCCATGTCATCCTCTTCCAAAAACAAATCCCTCATTGCTGCCAGTGCTTCCTCTTCTTTTGACCCATATATAACATCAGCTAGTTGGAAAATCTGCTCCAAGTGAGGTATCGGGTGCTCTAGTGGATAATAAGGCCCGCGCCATGGCGACGACCATTCATTGAACTCTTTCCAGGTGTACTCGTATCCCAGACCGAAGGTGGTACCATGTTTCTTCAGCTTGACAGGCTTAGCGATCCTTTGTAGGTTCTTGCCAAGTCCCTTGCCTGGCTCATATCCGCACCAGTTCAAGATGCTTTCAATTTTATTGTCCCACCATTTATCCTTGTCAACGGCGTTGACTCGCTCGATGTGGTGATAGGTTTATCCGCCTATATTCCTTCTTCCTCCAATCGCTGGGATGGTCTGGTGACTATATATGGGATTCCTACCATCGCTGTGGATGATCACCTCTTGGTGATTCCACTCAAATTTCACTGCCTGATGTAGGGTTGATGCTACAGCTCCAGCGGCATGAATCCATGGTCATCCCAAGAGCAAGTTGTAAGATGCCGACACGTTTATTACTTGAAAGTCGACATCAAACCAAGTAGGCCCCATCTGTAAACACAGGCTGATTTCCCCAATAGTGGACCTTTGGGAACCGTCGAAGGCTTTGACATTAATGGCCCCGTCTTTGATCTCATGCAGCACTTTCCCTAATGTTCTAAGTGTTACCAGCGAAAAAATATTGAGGTTGGACCCTCCATCGATCAGGACCCTGGTGATAAAATAATCCTCGCATTGCACGGTAATGTGCAACGCCTTGTTGTGGCTCAGCCCTTTTGGTGACAACTCATCTTCATGAAAAGTGATTTTATGACTCTCCAATACCTGTCCCACCATATTTGCCATTTCTCCTCCGGTGATGTTGCTTGGTACATACGCCTCACTCAGCACCTTCAATAAGGCATTCTTATGTGTGTCAGAGCTTTGTAGTAGAGCTAAGATAGAGATTTGGGCTGGCGTTTTGTTCAACTGATCAATGACTGAATACTCTTTGGCATGTATCTTCCTCCAGAGGTCGTCGCGCCCAGCTTTAGTGATGGCTGGCTATCCAGATGCCTGTTTACTCGACTCAGCCAAGTGTTCTGGAGTATAAACCATGCCGGTCCTTGTCATACCCTGTGCCTCAACTGCTTCTCCGAACTTGGTTTTCCCTTTCCTTTTTACCTCGGCTGTGTAATCCCATGGTATGGCTTTTGTGTGGAATGGTGTTATGGCTGTCATTGCTACCGGAATAGGCACCCTTGCTTTGGAAGGTAATATAACAACCTTAAATGGTACAGGTGCCTTTGGGGACCCAAACTCGACCTCAATTGGTGTTGGCGTCTTTGTAGGGGGTGGTGCTTCAAACTCAAGTGGTACAGACATATTCACCTCGGCGTCCCCAGAAGGCTGAATCTGGACCACAATCGGGTTGTGGGTGACTGCTGATTTCTTTGGCTCGTCACCCTCTGCTATTAATCCGATCGATCCTTTAGGGTCCCAATCATCCTCTGCCTCAATCATGTGAATGCCTCCACCCTTGTGGTCTGGTAGAGGGTTGTTGCGGACGTTCGGGGTAGGCTCTTTTGCCATGATGATCTTGTTATCAATTAAAGCTTGGATTTTATCCTTCAGAGAGCGACACTCATCAATGGTATGCCCTTTCATGCCGGAATAGTATGCACAAGTTTTGTTTGGGTTGACCTATTGGGAGGGGTTTTCGGGGGTTATGGCAGGGATAAGGGTGACATAACCAACATCTTTGAGCCTTTCATATAGCTGGTCAATTGGTTCGGCAATGGCGGTATACTGTTTGGGAGGTCTGCGGTCAAAATTTGGTCGGGGTCTAGGAAAGTTTTGGCTAGGGGAGGTAATTGATAGTGGGCTTGTTGGGTGTTGTAGGCTTAGTAGACGTGTGCAGGTTGGGAGTATTTGGGTGAAGTAGGTTGATATGTGGGTGGTGGAGGTGATTGGTAAGTAGGTGGTAGAGCTTGGTAAAAGGGTAGGTTAATATGTGAGTGGAGGTATTGGGTAGGTTCGGTATTTGATTAGGGATTTTGTTCTCTGTGCAACCATTACGGCACTTACATACCTTTTCTTGGACGTGCCACTAGACTGTAGAGCCTTGTTGGTAGCCTGCAAAGCTTTAAGGTTTGTGACCATGCCACTTTTGATACCTTCCTTGATCCTCTCCTCCAGCTTGATGATGTCGGAAAATTTCTGGCTTTCAATCAGCATCAACCTTTCGTAGTACTGTGGGTCTTGAGCTCAGACGAAAAACCTGTTCATTTGTTCTTCTTCTAAAGCCGGTCTGACCTTAGCAGCCTCTGATCTCCAACGAGTGGCATACTCGCAGAAAGTTTCTGTGGGTTTCTTCTTTAGGTTCTGGATGTAGAACACATCTAGCGCATTCTCCGTGTTGAACCTGAACCTATCCATGAAAACGGAAGCCATACTTACCCAATTCGACCACTTCTTCGGGTCTTGGCTAATGTACCAAAACAGAGCATCTCCTTTCAGACTTCTCATAAAAAGCTTCATGCGAATCTTTTTGTCCTTCCCTACTCTGACCAACTTGTCGTAGTATGTCCTTAAATGGACTTTGGGATCCCCTGTACCATCAAACATTTCAAACTTAGGAGGTTTGTACCCCTCGGGCAGTTCGACATCTAGTTGTATGCAGAGGTCTTCGTAGTTCAATCCCTCGATTCTCTTGCTTCCTTCAACACCCTGAACTCGGCTAGTCAACTTCTTGAGTTCTGCGGCCAGGTTCCTAATAAGGGAGCCTTTATCATCAGACTCGGGTGTGCTTGAGACAGGTTGGGTGGAGAGTGGCATGGTTTACACATAGATGGAGGTGTTATGGTGAGGGTGGAGATGATCATTTGCGGAGTTCAGTGGTTCAGGGATGAGTAGCAGGGTGTTGTTGGAAGTGTGGCAAGTGTTACAGTGGTGATGGGGAGCGGGATGATTTTGCGGTTTCGGGATGTTTTGTGGAGATGTGGGGTTTTGAGTGTTAGGAAAGTTGACATCTGGGGTGGTGAAGGAAAACGACAAGCTTGTCAAATTCCGGACTTGATCAAGTTCCCCTTGAAATTTCAGCAGTTTCTGCTCGAGTTGGGATGCACCTTCTTTGGAGACATGAGTACCCTGAGTGATTTCTACCCGTTCAACCGAGTTTTTCTTTCTGATATTGCTCAAATCTTCTATTTTTTCCTTGTTCCTATTTCTGACGGGACTAGGAGGAGGAGTGGGTGGAGGGCACTTGGATCTTGTGGAGTATATGACGATTCCAGAGTGCACGAACTAACCTTTGGGGAGGGGAATAAAACAAAAGTAAAAACAAAAAGGTATCAAGTTAGTGCGGATTATAAGGAAAAGATGTTGCGATATTTAAACACATAGTGCAAGAATATAAATCGTGTCCTAATTTGGGAGCCTCGTTGTGCCCGAGGTAGGCCAAACGACAAATTAATTTGGAGAACCTAGAATGCTAAATGCCTCATTTTATTGATAAAAAGCAGACGAATCCTAAAACGACACTAAATAACAAGGAATAAAATGTCACTAGTGGCCATTGGCCTTATTACATTTCATAAAGTAAAAGAAAACTCCTATCTATTTGGTCCCAGAAGGACCTTCCTCAGGTTGAATGCTTTCGTTAATCAAATCCTCCAGCTCGCGTAGGTTCACCAGTAGAAATGCCTTTGCCATGTGTTCTCCTTCATTTCCCTCAGCGTTCTGGCAGTCGGTGACTCTCTTCCTCACTTTCCCTTCTAATTCCTGCAGGCTGTACTCCATATATTCCAACTTTTAACTAGCTTTGGCGGCCCTCTCTTTCCACTCGTTGATTTAGTCATTTGATGGAAGGCTCCTCCACCAGTCCAGCAAGAGTGAGGGTGTACTAACCATACCGAAGTTGGAGACCTCGTGCCTCATGTTTCTGCAAGACAAAAGGATTAGGCCCTTACCCCCACCAGACTCGACTATTAAATACCAATAATTGGCATAAACAACATTTAATTCTCCAAATAAATGCACAGAATGTGGTAATGTCCGTTTGGGTTCCAAGGAAACCCTGTGGAATTTGGACAAGGTTATCTTAAAGAGTCATTATGTGGACAACATAACTGACTTGGCTAGGTTTTGACAGTGATGCATGCACAATTAAACAGAGTAGGGTTTCTATGGGGTATTAGACTGGTACCCTTGAGCGGATAACTCAAGAGGGGAAGACACGAAACCGTCGACTACACCGTTGATCGACTTACGCCTTTGCCAAATTTAGGGGGTAATAATATCGGAAGGGCGAAACCACTCATTATAAGCATTGCTATGGTATTTTGTTTGGCACGAGTGGAATATGATATTGAATATGAAGTTACAATAATTAAACAAATTGTCATTTATTTGCACATTCATAAGGTAATAATTACAATAATTGCTCAAAATTACAACAGTATTAAAGGAAAGCGGTAAAAGAAAGCATTAAGAGAAATAAAGAGAAGAAACGAAGAGCCAAGTCAGTTTTCGAAGTAGGAGAGCAAAATAAATACTTAAAGGCATTCAAGGAAGCATAAAGTCACAAATAGAATGAAATGGTAAAAGCCTTAAAGAAATCTCTAGCAGAGTCGCCACGCTGTCGCGCCCCCTTTTTCTCGCGAAATCGGGTTTATGACATTTGGGAGGACAACTCGTTCCCTTTTGGGAATTGGGTTTTTTGATTTGAAGAGTCGCCACCTAATGATTAAGTGCATTAGGATACTAGGAAGAATTTGTTTAGAAAAACCAGAGTTTGGGTAAGGGCTAGAAATTATCTCGAAGGGAAGGTATTAGGCACCCCTCAAGATCCACTAGTGTGGTTCCCGGCCATACTACAATTGTGACTTAAGTACAAACAATAAATAAGCAATTAAGGGTTTCAAATACGAGGGATTGTTACATTGTGATTGCAAATAAGTTAAAGTTTAAAGAAACAAGGAAGTTGAAATTTGAGAAAAAGGAGTTTGAAACTTTGAAAGTAACAAAATAAACAATTAAAGGGAAGAGGAGTCCTAGGTTTATAAATAATATGGATCACATCAATGCAATACCCGGTAATCACTCCTTAGGAGAGAGGTTACACGTGGTATTAGCGCACCGATCATCATATCCATATCTACCCTTTCCTACCCCGTTGAGGTATTTAAACGCAGAATGGTTTCGTTACTTATTGCATGCTAGTACCCACCCCAATCTTATCAGTCCCGGAGGCATTTGGGACTACTAATCCTAAAGGGAAGGGAGATTTGGGCTTTGTATGGTTTAAAAGGATAAAATTCTAAAGCAACAAACAAAAACACATAAGGCAGATATGGGAAACACATAACAATTTAAGAGGCTCAGATGGGCCTCCTCACTTAAAGACAGATTGTTTAGCATGTCTTGCAGATACTGGTTATGGTCTGAATTAAACTTAAACGTTAAGGAGGCAGACTGGTCTATTACACATTTCAGATAAGAAATGGAATCAGACTTGCCTACTGGTTGGAATTAACAGAGTCTGATTCAATTAGCTAATTTTACCTTATAGCTTGCCTAAATGAAAACCTATAGGCATGACATCCAATAATGCAGAAGTGTACTGATTTTTACAAGAAGAAGGCATGTTGATTATAGAAAACATAAGTTCTGCCGACATTGAGTAACGTTACTACTGATTTTAGACTTGTAAACGATTCAGATCAGTGGGTTACTACTATAGACATGCTTTCTAAGCATTATTGAGTTTAACCTTTACGAAAATGAAGAAATCCTATAGGCATGGTGTTTAAAACGCTGATTTTTATTATTTAAGCCTATAAATGCGTTTGCCTAGTGATAGATGCATATGCAGAATTCAGGAAAATTCATAGACATGTTCTCTATATATGAAATGCAGAAGCTATAGACATGGTATCTATATATGAAATACAAAGGCTATAGACATGGTATCTACGTATGAAATGCAGAACCTATAGACATGATTTCTATATGAAATGCAGAACCTGTAGGCAAGGTTTCTATATGAAAATGCAGAAGTGCAGGACTTGTAAACATGATTTCTATATGAAAAATGCAGAAGTGAAAACAGGACAAACATGATATCTACCCTTATGCATACATGAGTGACCCTCCCCTTTTCACTAAAATCCTATAAGTTATTACAAATTATTACAGCCCAGAATGAATAAAGAAAAGTAAAATAAAATTACATCAGAAAGCTAAAAATCCCAGCCAAGGAGAGCCTGATTCAGACTTCTGTCTGAAGCATGAAGTAAACCAACTCCAAAGATCAAATTCCAAAGCCTTTCTCCTATTCGGGATGTGTCAAAGTTCCCTAAGAGTCTCAAGTGGACCCCGGGCAGTGCTTACACCCAAATATATTGCAGAATTGGATTATAGTACAGTGTGGAAGGGCCAGCCCTCAAATGTCCAAGTTCAGAGGGAGCTCAAGGTCCCAAAGCAAGGCTCATATGAGGGGGGCAGAACTTAGAATCTAAGAGAGAGTGCAAGTGCATAGAGGGGATTTTGGGGAAATCCAAGACAGGCTGGTGGTCATACCCAGCAATTGGAAGTACTGGCACACCCCAACCAGCCGGTTAGCCATATTGTTTAGGAGTTAGAATCCATTAAAGGATCAAGTCCAGACATGAGCAACAATTTGGATGTTGCCATGCTTTGAACTTTAACTCAAACACATAGATGGGAATAAGGGTATGGGGAATTCACGCAACAACAAATGCAAAGAGACAACATATTCAATACAGAACATAAACAACAAAGTAGACAAGATTGTTGAAACTGTAAAGCAAACACATAGGGATGAAGCTGAAAGTTAAATTAGAACATACCAGTTTTAGGGAAATAAGAAGAGAAGAGCAGTAGTAAAACCAAATTGCAAACACACAGCCAGAAGATTTCAAAAGAGAGTAGAGTGTTGAATTGAGAATATAGGAGTATTGAAATTGAAAGTGTTCAATAAGTGTTGTCAGAGTATTGAACTCAAGGTCTTAAAGAGTATTGAATTGGAAGTGTGTAAAAGTGAAGAAGGGTCGTGCCCTTTATAGTGCAGAAAGCAAGTAAGAAAAGGTAAGAAAATAGTTTCGAAATCAATCACATAAGGTCTCCCTTCAATTAAGGGATTTTGATTTCAAACGGGCAAGATAATTAAGGAAAGAGTTTGATCAAAAATCTTTTCCAAAGTAGCAAAAGAAGGGTAAATACACAGAAGTTATTTAAGGCAAAAGTCCAGTGGTACATGGTTTGTGCAAATAAGGAAAGGCGATCACTCAACAGCCAGTGAAATCAAAATTGCAGGCTTTGTTCGAATGAACCAAGTCAGGAAAAATGAGGAAAGGATTTTACTTAAGGAAAATCAGTAACAATCAATCAAACATTATTAAGAGGAATTACGAATCAATCACAAGTTGACAAAACCTTTTGAAGGCAAAATTCCTCATATATAAAACATACAGACATATCGAACAAGAAAGAACTATCATGCGAAAAAGCCTAGTATAGAAGAGTTCCGGGCCATAACAAAGAGGCTTAAATCCAGTACATAGACTCAGAATGAGTTTGAGAGTGTCCAAGGTCCCAAATAGAACCCTAGTCCAAAACACAAGATTCAAACTCGCCAAAACCCCCCCAAATCCCAAGGTTTTCAACTCGAGTCAGATACAAAGAAGAGAAGACAAATAACTGAACAGGCTTAGAGGTCTCTTTCAGGGATTCATGTGAAAACAAACAGATAAAATAGCAGGTTCAAGGCAAATAGAATGAAGAACTAATTTGAAGCATAAAGAACACATTTTAAGAAATCTTGGAACTTAAACAAGTTTCAGAAGAGAAACGAGATAGTATAGCACTGAAGAGAACAATAGAGGAAACATGTTTAACAAAAAACTCAAACAAAATCCAGAAGAAGGCAACTAAAGACCTAAAAGCTTAGTAGAAAATACAGTAGAGGAACATAGGGGTAAACGAACACATAAGATAAACATGTGAAAGCATGATATAGAAACCAGTAGAAGAAAGAACGGAGCACAATAGAAGGACATGCAAAATAAGGCAAACATAAGAACACAGGAGAAGGTCATGCGAGGTAGAAAAGAGAACATAAAAACATAACATAGACAGATTCACACAAAGAGAAGAAGAAGAAGAGGAGCCAGAAAGCATTTTAAAACCTTTTCAGAGACCCTAAATCGAAGAGAAGTAATTTTTGAAAGAAAATTAGGAAAATTGTTTAAGAACTCAAGTAGAGCATAGACATAGCATAGATATAAGAAAACAACCAGAGAAAAACCTCGAATAACTTAGGGTTTCAGAGAAACCCTAGAAATGAAAAAGGCTTGGAAGAAGGTCCGATCTTGAGTCGGAGAGGTTAGAAATAGGCTTCTTGTGCTTGAATATGCCGGAGCTAGGCCGGAGAGGCCATATAACCTTGGATCTGTAGAGATCTGAAAGGACATCATCGAGGTCGGACCTCGAAACTTCAAACACCTAGGGTTTAATGGTAGAGGAGGGTGAGTACAGGACATCCATGGCCTGAGAAGCCATGGGTTCTGATAATAGGCGAAATCTAGGTGATTTAGCTATTGTTTATACTTCCGCTTGATTATATTCCGATGTCATATTATGGTCAATTGATGAAAAATAGGCTCTAATTGTGATATGTATACATTGCAGGATGAGGAGCCTAAATGATGCTTTCAAGAAGAGATTGGAATGATTTATGAGCAAGAATAACCCCTAGGAGTCGAGTGTGCGCAAGGACGAGACGGAAAAATGGACAAAATCGAGCTACTGAAGCGCGCGAACTACTGCACTAACTTCCATACTTCGCCCGATAATTCGCGCGTGTCCTATCCGGAGAGACTTTATTTAGGGGTAAAATTGGAATTCCTTCTTAATCCCACTCAATTTACATAAAGCAAAAACTCCATTATTGGATAGATCAGATTTTAGAGGAAGAAATAATTTTAGAGAGGGAAAGTGAAGAGAAGACTCAATCTTGAAGTGAAGAAAAGAAGGGGATTGCAATCTTGAAGCAAAAACTTAAAGAGTTTTTCTAAACTTTCTTCTTGTATTTACTTATATTATGTTTAAGATTTTTATTGTTGATATTTGTATAATTATGAGTAGCTAAAAACCCAAGTATTCTGGGGTTATGGGTGTTAGATGATTATGTTGTTTGAAGCTTAAATTGATGATCTTGAATTTATCATTATGGGTTGTTTATTTGATTCTGCTGTTAATTATTTTACTGCGTAGCTAACAGTAAAATACTATTTACGAATCTTGAGTTAAACTTGAAAAAGAAAATTCTTGATTGCATATAGAATCAAATAGAGCAAGATCCGGATCCTGGGCATCGGGTGAAAGATTCGCAATTAAGATAGAACTATACTTAATTGCCTTTCTTGGTTGAGAAATAGGATTTGTAAATGCATTTGAGCTAATATTAATACCATAGAAATATAGGTATTAATTTAACTTGAATAGGCGCATAAGAAATTGACAGATTCTTATGGGTATTATTAACACTATAATCAATAACCTAGATAATTCACTAAATTATCTTTAAGCTAAAAGCGTAGCATGATCTATAGCAAGCCCATGACCCCGGAATATCTCTCTTATTAATTGTTAAAAGAAAAATTGTATAAGTGGTGTAGTAATTTTGTGTAGTATTATTGTTAAATTACCAGTCAAGTTTTAAGTTGGTTATTTATGTATTTTGTAATGAATTAGCTTAAATCGATAATTGTTTTAGTTTGCATCTGTTGATAAGTTAATCACAAGTCCTCGTGGGAACGATACTTTACTTGTTACTATATTACTTGTCGATCGCGTACACTTGCGTGAGTGTTTAGGTCGCAGCAAGTTTTTGGGGCCGTTGCCGGGGACTTGGAAATTAGTTACTTGACTGAGTTAAGGTTTTATCAGCTATTGGTTTAAGCATTTATTTTCAGTTCACTTTGTTTGTGTCACGCAAGCTCTTCTCTTGAATGCGGAGGAGTAGAAGCACAACCAATCTCTTCCCTCTTGATCCTGAAATTGAAAGGACACTTCATATGGCAAGGAAAGAGTTGGAAGCTAAATACAAAACAGAAAGAGCGTTGGACATCTTAGTTCAACCACAGCCAACACTGATGGCAAGTAATGGAGGGCATCCGGTGATAGAAGCTGCAAGGCCAAATCTTGCTAATATGACTTAGGCTATTGTGAAGCCTGATATCACTGGTCACTTTGATCTTAAACAGTACATGGTACAGCTGATTCAGTCCACCGGGCAATATGTAGGTCTATCTTATGAAGACCCGCAAAGGCACATTCAGAATTTTTTGGAAATCACTGATACTTACAACTATCCAAATGTTTCCAAGGACTATGTCAGGCTGACCTTGTTTCCGTTTTCATTGCTGGGGGAAGCTAAAGAATGGTTGCAGAAGGAGCCTGCTAATTTAATCCATACTTGGGATGATTTAGCAAAGAAATTCTTAATCAAGTTTTTCCCCACTGAAAAGACAAAGTTTTTGCGGAGTCAGATTCTTGGGTTTCAACAACGGGATAGTGAAACTCTTCGCCAAGCTTGGGAAAGATACAAGAAATTACTTCGAGACTGCCCACATCATTGTCAAATTGATGAGGTATTGGTCCATACTTTTGTTGATGGATTAGATGAGACTTCAAAAATGAATCTTGATTCAGCTTGTGGAGGTAGTTGTATGGCGAGGCCATATAGTGAAATACAACTTCTGTTAAACAACTTCACTGCTAATGATCATAATTGTCAAGGTGAGGGAGAACCAAGGAGAGCAATGAAACAAAAAGCAGCAGGGGTACTTGAACTTGATGACTTTTCTGCCATGAGAGCAGATATAGCAAAATTGGTGAATCAAATGAATAGAATGACAATGAACCAAACACAACTAATGCAACATATTCAACAAATGTCGATTTGTTGTGAAATGTGTGGTGATAATCACACAAGTGACATGTGCCCAACAAATCCTGAATCTATTTATTATGTGGGGCAATAAAGCAGAGCTCCGATGAACTAACAGGCACAATATGGGAACACTTACAATGCAAATTGGAGGAATCATCCTAATTTCTCTTGGGGTGGAAATCAATCAAATCAGAATCAATATAGACCCCAAGGAAATTTTAATCAACCACAAAGGCCACCCCAGCAGGTAGAAGAAAATACAAATAATTTGTTGAAGAAATTGTTGCAAGACAACCAACAACTCAGAACTGATTTTAGAAAACTTGAAAGACAATTGGGACAACTAGCTGCAAATCAAAATACTAGGCTTGCAGGTGCTCTT
Organism: Nicotiana sylvestris; assembly: GCF_000393655.2. Classification (NCBI taxonomy): domain Eukaryota; kingdom Viridiplantae; phylum Streptophyta; class Magnoliopsida; order Solanales; family Solanaceae; genus Nicotiana; species Nicotiana sylvestris. The sequence goes on from NC_091058.1 coordinate 48,189,839, forward strand.
CCAAGTGATACAGAGAAAAATCCGCAAGTTAGTGCAATTACACTTAGAACTGGAAGAGAATTAGAAGAAGTTCCAAAGAAGAGAAAAGACAAGCCTGTACCTGAGGGTGAATTGATTCCCAAAGCAACACAGGAAGTAAAGAAAGATGATACAATTTCAGCACCTGTGAATGTTCCAAGGCAACCACCACCTTTTCCACAAAGATTGCAGAAAAAGAATGACAATCGCATGTTCAACAAATTTCTCTCCATGTTGAGTCAGATTCAATTGAATATTCCGTTGGTAGATGCGATTCGTGATATTCCAAAATATGCCAAATACATAAAAGACATTGTGGCTAACAAGAGGAGACTGACTGAATTTGAAACAGTTGCACTTACTGAAGAGTGCACTTCAAGGGTCCAAAATAAGCTTCCTCAAAAGCTTAAGGACCCTGGCAGCTTTACTATCCCTGTGAGAATAGGCAATGTTGATGTAGGCCATGCACTTTGTGATTTGGGAGCAAGCATAAATTTGATGCCATTGTCTTTGTACAAACAATTGGGTTTGGGGGCTCCAAAACCCACCACTGTGATGTTGCAACTAGCAGACAGGTCCATAGCTTACCCGGAAGGGGTGATTGAAGATGTGCTACTGAAAATTGAGAAATTTATTTTCCCGGCTGATTTCATTATCTTGGATTTTCAGGCCAATGAAAAAGTTCCTATTATATTGGGAAGACCTCTCTTGGCTACAGGTGATGCTATAATTAAAGTAAGAGAAGGAAAAATGATCATGAGAGTTGACAACGAGGAAGTTGTTTTTAATGTATATAAAGCAATTCAACTTCCTCGGCATTATGAAGAATTGTCTATGATATCTGTAATGGAGATTGATGAACAACTTATTACCCCAAATGTATATTTGCAGGATTCTTTAGAAAAAGCAATTGTGTTGTTTGAGAGTTTAGAGATTAATGATGAGGTTGAGGAGATAAAACATACTTTGAATGCAACATGTGAATATATAAAAGGTTTAAATCCCTTTGAACCTTTGAACATGCCAGATGGTCTTCCTCTGAAGCCCTCAGTTGAAGAAGCTCCCAAATTGGAATTAAAGCCTTTACCTTCTCACCTTCATTATTCTTATTTGGGTAGTTCTGAAACGTTACCTGTTATTATTTCTGCTGACTTGTCTGAATTGCAGGAGGAGAAATTGTTAAGAGTACTACGTGAGCATAAAAGAGCAATTGGGTGGACAATGTCTGACATAAGAGGTATTAGTCCAGCTTTTTACATGCATAAAATTCTCATGGAGGAAGGGCACAAGCCAAGCATAGAACAACAACGCCGCCTAAATCCGAACATGAAAGAGGTGGTAAGAAAAGAAGTGATTAAATGGCTTGATGCAGGTATTGTATTTCCAATATCTGATAGCAAATGGGTAAGTCCAGTCCAATGTGTTCCAAAGAAAGGAGGAATGACCGTAGTGACAAATGAAAATAATGATTTGATTCCCATTAGAACTGTTACTGGATGGAGGATTTGCATAGATTATAGAAAATTGAATAATGCCACCCGAAAAGACCATTTCCCCTTCCCTTTATTGACCAAATGCTTGATAGATTAGCCGGGCAAGAATACTACTGTTTTTTGGATGGCTACTCGGGATATAATCAGATTGTTATAGCCCCAGAAGACCAAGAGAAGACCACATTTACATATACCTATGGGACATATGCATTTAAAAGAATGCCATTTGGTCTTTGCAATGCACCTGCGACTTTTCAAAGGTGTATGATGGCTATTTTTACTGATATGGTTGAAAGATTTGTGGAAGTATTTATGGATGATTTTTCTGTATTTGGATGTTCTTTTGATGAATGTTTAATGAATCTTGATAAGGTCCTTGCTAGGTGTGAAGAAACAAATTTGGTACTAAATTGGGAAAAATGCCATTTCATGGTACGAGAAGGCATAGTCCTAGGGCATAAAGTGTCCAAGAATGGATTGCAGGTGGATAAAGCAAAGGTGGAAGCAATTGAAAAATTACCTCCACCGACATCAGTTAGAGGCATTCACAGTTTCTTAGGCCATGCGGGTTTTTACCGTCGTTTCATTAAGGATTTTTCAAAAATCTCATCTCCTTTGTGCAGGCTTCTTGAGAAGGATACATCTTTCAAGTTTGATGATGCTTGTCTGAAAACATTTGATGAGCTGAAACGAAGATTAGTTACTGCACCGATTATCATTGCTCCAGATTGGAAACTTCTATTTGAATTGATGTGTGATGCAAGTGATATAGCCATTGGAGCTGTTTTGGGGCAGCGGAAAGAGAAAATATTTTGTTCCATTCACTATGCGAGTAGAACTCTTAATCCAGCTCAAATGAATTACACTGTTACTGAAAAAGAGTTGCTCGCAGTAGTATGGGCATTTGATAAGTTTAGGTCCTATCTAGTGGGGACCAAATTCATAGTTTACACAGATCACTCAGCTATAAGGTATTTATTTGCAAAGAAAGATGCCAAGCCAAGGTTAATTCGATGGGTTCTTCTTTTGAAGAAATTTGATTTGGAGATTCGAGATCGAAAGGGAACAGAGAATCAGGTTGCAGATCATTTATCCAGGCTGGAAAATAGGGGCCATGTCACTGAAGGAGAATCAATCAAAGAAACATTCCCTGACGAACATTTGCTAGCCATCACTTCGGATGAAACCCCGTGGTATGCTGATTATGTGAATTTCATTGCAAGTGGGGTGACTCCACCAGAATTCACAGCTGACCATAGAAGAAGGTTCTTACATGATATGAGATTCTACATGTGGGACGAGCATTTTCTATACAAGCAATGCGCAGATCAATTGGTAAGAAGGTGTGTCCCTGAGGAGGAGATGCATGCAATATTGCATGACTGTCATTCTTCTCTTTATGGAGGTCATCATGGTGGAGACAGAACTGCACAAAAGGTTTTGCAATCAGGTTTTTACTGGCCAAAATTATTTAAAGATGCACATGCTCTTGTTAAAAATTGTGACAGGTGTCAAAGAACCGGAACGATCACGAAGAAGCACGAGATGCCTTTACAAAATATTTTGGCAGTAGAGCTCTTTGATGTCTGAGGAATAGATTTCATGGGACCATTTTCGTATTCTAATGGGCACAGATATATTTTGGTTGCAGTGGATTATGTGTCTAAGTGGGTTGAGGCCATTGCTCTTCCTACTAATGATGCGAAGGTAGTGGTAAGTTTTGTGAAGACACATTTTCACACGCTTTGGAACTCCAAGGGTGTTGATAAGTGATGGAGGAACACACTTTTGCAACAAATTGTTGAAAAATGTTCTAGCAAAATATGGTGTAAGACACAAGGTTGCTACTACATATCACCCTCAAACGAGTGGTCAAGTTGAAGTGTCAAACAGGGAGGTAAAACAGATTTTGGAGAAAACTGTGAGCGCAAATAGGAAAGATTGGTCCGGTAAGTTAGAAGATGCATTGTGGGCTTACCGAACTGCATACAAGACTCCAATAGGTACTTCTCCATACAGGTTGGTTTATGGAAAAGCATGTCATTTGCCTGTTGAGATAGAACATAAAGCTTATTGGGCAATCAAAAAGCTAAATATGAATATGGACTTAGCTGGAGAAAAAAGACTGCTACAACTCAATGAACTTGATGAGTTTCGGTTGCATGCTTATGAAAATGCCAAGTTATATAAAGAAAAGACCAAGAAGTGGCACGACAAACACATCCAACATCGTGAGTTTGAGCCGGGTCAAGAAGTTCTCTTGTTCAACTCAAGGCTAAAGCTTTTTCCTGGAAAGCTTAAGTCCCGTTGGGCAGACCCTTTTGTTGTAGTAAGTGTAACTCCTCATGGAACAGTTGAATTGCGAAACATTAGTTCAACATGCACGTTCTTGGTAAATGGTCAACGAATTAAACACTATTGGGGTGGTGACATTCAACGTCACAAAATCTCAGTAGATTTAATTGATGTATAATGCAATATAGCGTCGTGCCGCGACGTAAAATAAGGCGCTGGTTGGGAGGCAACCCAACGATTGTGGTATTTGTGAATATATAAATATTTTTTATTTTGTGTACTAATAAATACATGTGAACAAGGGCAGATGCTAAGGTAAGAATATAATAATAATAAAAAATTCTTCGCGAAGTATCGCGCGAACTATAAACTTCGCGCGATAGTTCGCACACCTTTCTGCCTGGGGTCATTAAACGCGCGAAGTATTGCGCGAACTACATACTTCGCGCAGTAGTTCACGCGTCTCAGCCTGGAACTTTTCAGGCGTGTTATTTTCTGTTTTGTTTTTGTTTTTCTTTTTGTTTCTTTTATTTTTGTAATTTAAATAGGCTATTGGTTCATACCCCTTCCCCTTTTATTAAACCAAACCCAATACCCCCAAAACACAATCATCTCTTCCAATCCAATAAAACCCCCTAACTTTCATAACTTCCAGCACTCATCTCATATCTCACGGGATCCTTCCCTAAAATCATTAGCAGCTTCACCCCACCTCACGAATTCTAACAAGGTAAGAGCCCTAGTTTTAGTTTTCTTTAGTTTTATATTTTTTTCTCTTGCTATTTTCAGATTTTAAGTTTCTTGTTTAATTTTAAGCCATTAATATAGTTGTATTTTGTGATTTGGGTTTCAAACTTGGTAAAATATATTGTGGGGTTAGTTTGTTGTAAGTGTGGGGTGCGTAGTACTTGAATTGGGTTATGGATGAACTTTTGTAGGAAGCCATTGTTGCAAGACCCTTAGAAAAAAGCTGTGAGAGCCTACTGCCCACAAGGTGTTTGTGGAAAGGCCTCAATGAGCATGATTATGTAGTTATGACCAATTTTGCGTGTGAAGTCTGAGTAACCGCAGCAAGTCACACTACTTTTGTTGGGATGAGCTAATGTGTCCACGTTTTGCAGGTATTATGGCACCAACGAAAAAGCGCCAAGCCACAGGTCCATCATCAAGCCCCCAAAGGGCAGCTCCAGCGCACTCCTATGACAGCACCAAATTTGTCTCCCTTGAGGCTCATAACCGTTTTACAGAGAAGGCGGCTAAGAAGGCAATTGCGGGAAGGGGCATCAACATCAAAAAGGTCAAGGAACGATGCCCCCACATGTTCAATGAATTGATGGAGCGGGGGTTGCAAGCTTTCATTGACGAGCCAGGGGAGGCTAATGAAATGGTGGTACGAGAATTCTATGCCAATCTACCTGAGCATGTCAACCATGTGGTCACAGTGCGCCGTAAGGTGGTAGATGCCTCCATTGAGGTGATACGCACAGCTTATCAACTGCCCGGCCCTCTGCCTGAGAACGCAGACTTTTATGAATATGGGCGCAATCCAACCGAGGCAAAGTGGGAGCGCTTCTTTGATGAAATTTGCGAACCAAAAAAAATGGTAGAGGGCTAGATAACAGAGAGAAGTTCCATTCATCCGTCTTAACTCAAGAAGCGAAGAGTTGGCTGTATGTAATCAATAGTCGCCTTATCCCCTCCACAAATACTACGGAGGTGAATGGACCCCGGGCGGCGTTGATTTGGTGTTTCATCAAGGGTCTTCCCTTTGACATGGCCAAAGTGATCCACGACGAAATGTTTATCCGATGCCCCCAACGCCAGTATGGTTTATTTTTCCCATCTTTGGTGACTAGACTTTGCAGAAATGTGCAGGTGCCTGAAAACATTCGTGTGGACAGGCTGGTAAGAAAAAGTCACAAGATCCGACCTGGCCCGAACACCACAGAGGCAGCTTCAGCAGCAGAGGAAGGTAGAGAGGATGAAAGTGGTTCGGATGCTTCGGAGGAGGAAGAGCAAATGGATGTGGAGGGAGAAGCACTGGCTCAAGCACCCAGAAAATCAGCTGTAGCACTGTCACGCGCAACATCCTCTTCAAGAAGTGCCAGAGTATCCCGGTCCACCACATTGGAACAAGAGGTGGCTGATATACGCACTTCCATGCATGATTTGAGTACTCGTGTGGACGCAATAGCTAACCGAAAAGTCAAGTGGAAAAAGAAGTTCATGGGTTGGCTGCGAGCTTTGGGGCGTGCGTGCAACGTGAACCCCGAAACCGTGTCCGATCAAGAGTGAAGCTCCAGGGAAGTCTCTTTACCTCACTGCTCCTTTTAATTTTAAGCCATGGGGACATGTCTTCTTTTTAAGTGTGGGGTGGGGGATATTGTACAAATTGCCGCGTTATTTTGTTTGTCTCATGTTGAATTGACAGTTTTTGTTAAGCATGTGTAGTTTCACTAATTTTTTTTTTTTGAAAATGGTAGAAAAATTAGACTTTTCCCTACGACGGATCTTTTAGACGAATTTTCTTGAGGGAAGTGAGTCTAAAGAAAACGACAAAACGATTTTTTTAAATTTTTTAGGTAGTGTAGCAATTCCCCCTTGGTTTTTCTTTAAGCCGCGATTGTTTTTCCAAGGGTTTATCTTGAACCGGGCATAGGTAGTTTTTAATTTTTGTTTTTATGTTTTTTTAATTTGTATACTAAAATAAGGAGTTATAAGCTATAGAAAAGTGAACCCATAGCGTTGACACACCTGAACACAATAGACCCTAGAGTGTAACGCGCTTAGTCCTAATTGTTGAATCTTACTGAAAGTACCTTAATTTGTATGCTTGTACTGAATTGAATGCTCGTAATAGAGTGTTTTGATGAGCTGATCTAGAATGAGTCATATGCCATGTGTGGTGAGTATTTGTGTAGTCCATGTATTGTACTTGTGTCTAGAACTTGCTCGGTATGTGAGTTGAAGCGAAATTTGAGGTGATGTTCGGTTTAAAAAATGAGGTTAGGCTTTCTTTGACCTTTTTGAGCTTAATTACTTATTAAAAATAAAATTTGTCCCTAGTTAACCCTTTTGAGCCTTCAGACTTTTTGTTTGGCACCCGCATTACAAGCCTATACCCTTTTGTTCTTAATTGACAGTGTTTTGATCCTTTTACCTCTTAAAGCACTTTAATTGTGAGAAGAGCGCTAAAAGAAGTAAGAAGGAAATAAGTGTGGGGTGGCTTTTGAGTGGAACCAATAAAAGGATGAAAGGTGCACTTATGTTGTAAACGAATACACCACTAGCAGAAATTGAGTGAAAAAAAAAATATAAAAAAAAAAGAAAAAAAGAGAGAGATGATTACATTGTGTTTTTCTCTAGCTAGTGGGAATGAATTAATAGAGTGCTTAAAGAAGAAGGGCGTATTTGTGGGATGATATTGTGTATGAATGAGAAGTGGGTTGAAGAATTTACGCTGAAAATTGCTCGTGTGTTGTGTTAAAGTGCTTAGGGGTTGAGTCACTATTCCTAAATACATCCTACCCGTCCCTTAGATCACATTACAACCATGAAAAAGTCCTAATTGATTTTGGATCGAGCTAGCCTACCTTAGTAGAGATTTACATTAAGGGCAAGCTTATGGTACCAATTGCATGCATGTGACCTCTTTTGTGAGAGTGAGTGATTTCCTTGATATATGTGAATATATGAATTGAATGTGGTGGATTGAACTCAGTTTTTGTTGATGTAATTGTGAGGGAATATGAATCGTGATGGAGAAGCAAGTCTTAATTTCTGTGTAGAGTACTTTGAGGAAGTGTGAATATTGCATGGCACTTGAGAGTTGACTTTGAGGCTAGGATTGTTCACTACTAGGAGTGATACATGTACATTGTTCTAGGTGGAATGCGTTAAAGGAAATGGTTGAGCGAAGGATTCACTAGAGGATATAGTTGATTGCTCGAGGACTAGCAATAAATTAAGTGTGGGGTGTTGATAATAGGCGAAATTTAGGTGATTTATCTATTGTTTATGCTTCCGCTTGATTATATTCCGATGTCATATTATGGTCAATTGATGAAAAATAGGCTCTAATTGTGATATGTATACATTGCAGGATGAAGAGCCTAAATGATGCTTTCAAGAGGAGATTGGAATGATTTATGAGCAAGAACAACCCCTAGGAGTCGAGTGTGCGCAAGGACGAGACGGAAAAATGGACAAAATCGAGCTACTGAAGCGTGCGAACTACTGCGCTAACTTCCATACTTCGCGCGATAGTTCGCGCGTGTCCTATCCGGAGAGACTTTATTTAGGGGTAAAATTGGATTTCCTTCTTAATCCCACTCAATTTACATAAAGCAAAAACTCCATTATTAGATAGATCAGATTTTAGAGGAAGAAATAATTTTAGAGAGGGAAAGTGAAGAGAAGACTCAATCTTGAAGTGAAGAAAAGAAGGGGATTGCAATCTTGAAGCAAAGACTTAAAGAGTTTTTCTAAACTTTCTTCTTGTATTTACTTATATTATGTTTAAGATTTTTATTGTTGATATTTGTATAATTATGAGTAGCTAAAAACCCAAGTATTCTGGGGTTATGGGTGTTAGATGATTATGTTGTTTGAAGCTTAAATTGATGATCTTGAATTTATCATTATGGGTTGTTTATTTGATTCTGCTATTAATTATTTTACTGCGTAGCTAACAGTAAAATACTATTTATGAATCTTGAGTTAAACTTGAAAAAGGAAATTCTTGATTGCATATAGAATCAAATAGAGCAAGATCCGGATCCTGGGCATCGGGTGAAAGATTCGCAATTAAGATAGAACTATACTTAATTGCCTTGCTTGGTTGAGAAATAGGATTTGTAAATGCATTTGAGTTAATATTAATACCATAGAAATATAGGTATTAATTTAACTTGAATAGGCGCATAAGAAATTGACATATTCTTATGGGTATTATTAACCCTATAATCAATAACCTAGATAATTCACTAAATTATCTTTAAGCTAAAAGCGTAGCATGATCTCTAGCAAGCCCATGACCCCGGAATATCTCTCTTATTAATTGTTAAAAGAAAAATTGTATAAGTGGTGTAGTAATTTTGTGTAGTATTATTGTTAAATTACCAGTCAAGTTTTAAGTTGGTTATTTATGTATTTTGTAATGAATTAGCTTAAATCGATAATTGTTTGAGTTTGCATCAGTTGATAAGTTAATCACAAGTCCTCGTGGGAACGATACTTTACTTGTTACTATATTACTTGTCGATCGCGTACACTTGCGTGAGTTTTTAGGTCGCAACAGGTTCCAGTGAGATTGCGGTTGAAGGGGAGTGAGAGAGGCTAGGGTTTCAGGAACCTTCGAGAGAGTTTGAGAGAGGGAGAGTATTCAAAGGCGGCTGAGAGATGGAAATGAGGGGATTGGGTAGGGTTAGTGAATTAAAAAAGGTAAGGGGTAATCGTGGTCGTTGATCTAAATGATCAACGGCCTGGATTGAAAGAAAGGGTCAGGCGGGTTAATTGGTTGGGTTGGGGGTCGGGTTAGATTAGAATTGAGCCGCTCCAATTGGGTTTCAAAATTGGGTCAATTAGGGGGGGGGGAGGGGTCAATTTGGCTATGATTGAAATAAAAATGGGCCAGGTTTTAAATAGCTAGTTTTTCCCTTTTTATTTATAAAAATAGTAAAATGATTTTAAAAGTAACTTAAGAGTACTGGATCAGTTAATAATATATAATTATTGATTTAAAAATGTTGGAACCAATTTTATAATTATAAAAATGCTATTAATTCTTAAAGTAGGCTAGAATTGCAATTATATGCAATTTAGATTTAAAAATACAAAATAAATTTGTAAAAATATATAAAACTTACCTTAACTATATTTTGGTATAAATATGGGAAATAAAACAAATTAACCACCAAAATGATAATTTTGGGAATAATTATTGGTTTTATACTGCTAAAATGAGCAATAAATTGATTAAAAGAAATCTTTAAAAATTGGGAAAAATACTAAAACACTTGGGCATGCTTATATATGCGTACATATGTTATTTTGAAAGTATTTTGTATATATGAAAAATATACAGGGAAAAATTGGGTATCAACATATGCCAGAGTTCAGAGGGTTCTCAAGAGGATCCCAAGGCAGTATACATACTGGAAGGGGCAAAACTTTTTGACTTAGGAGTAGAGTGAAAGTGCTTGACACAAGTTGAAATGTTTTAGTGGGAAAAACTGTTTTTACAGGATACTTAAAACAATTTTGTGAAACAACAAAGAGTTATTCAATGAGATAGTTTTGAAAAGAGTATGGCAGTCAATAAACAAGGGACCAGTCTTAAAACCATAACAGGTTCAGCACTACACACAAAACAGAGAAGTTTTAACACCGCAAGTCTCTACACAGGGGTAAATGGGAATTGGGGACAGGGAAAACACATAATGGTAAACACATGGCAGGCTGAAGTCTTTGGAATTATGCCCAAGACACTGATCAGGCATAGTCACAGAATTAGCAAGGCTTAAGGGGTTCAGTATATGACTTAAGAATCTATCCTAGAGTCATATAAGTTTAGGAGTGCAGACTACTTTTACAATGAGGTTCATATCAAAGTTCAAGTAGTGCAAGATTGCATGGCGACAAACTACATAAAGGGGGTGACATGCTCATACTGATCCTAAGGAAGGGCAGTTCATAACATGTTAATCATGTAAACATATTAACTACAGGTTTCATAGCAAAATCATAAGTAAAAGCAAACTAGAAACAGGATGAACTGAAGCAATAAAAGAACTATATTGTTGTTGGAACTTGAATTGAAACTAGAGCATACCAGTCAAGAAGATAGTGAAGTAAAGTGAAGGAGCAGGAAAACACAATGGTTAGCCTTGGCTTGCAGCCGGCTAACTTAGAATAGTAGCAAGTAGCACAAAAGAGAGCAGAAAGTTTAAGTGAGAGAGAGAGAGAGATTTTGAACCAAGAGTGTTCGTGTCCTTGTGCTAATGAGAAAGTGTGTATATATAGTTTGAAAGCAGGTAGCAAATAAGGTAAAAATCAAAGTTCATCAGTAATTATGGAACTCATAATCAATTAGAACAAAATCAGGATAAGTACTCCCTTTATTTGAGGAGTCAATTTCAAACAGTAACAAACATGTGGCAAATAAGGAAGGAAATCATATAAGGCTGAGCATAACAAATAAGGAAATATTTTTTTGCATAGTACCAGTACACAACATGTAATAGAGGCTAGGTTCAGCATATTTCAATGAAAGAAAAGACTTAAGAAATCAATTAATAGCATAATTGACCGTAGAATAAGGCTAGAAAATATTTTACAAGGTTAAAAATCAGTAGAGATATCATACGAGATCAGTGAAAGATCAATCATAAAGACTCAAGGATTCAAAAGTAGAAAATAGCACTGATTTGGCACAACTTTATAAGAACAAGCACATAATAAGCAAAAACCAGAACTCTAAGGGGTCAAGTAGGACAAAAATAAATTAGGGATTCATGTAGAGCATAATCTGATTTAGTAGAATAAGCATGATACAGGTAGGAGAAGTGAAGAATCAGAAACATTGGTGAACAAAATAGGGTAAAATCACACAAATAGGCAGGAATAACCACAATTAGGAGCCTTAACAAGCAATCATAGGGTAAAATCATAGAATCACAGAAACATATAGATTAACTGAACACGTTATCAAAACAAAACTCTGAAACCCCAAGACTAGAACTAAGAAATTACGGTTTTCAACATAGGCGAGTTGAGAAGGGAGTAAAATCATAGAATCATTCGAAATATGCAAGAGATAGAAGTTTAAACATAAAGAATCGGTTTAAACAAAGTTTTAGAAGAAGTTCCGAAAACCCTAGTTTGAGAAGAAGGTGAAAACACTTTGAAATCGATGATTCTTGTAAAGAGTTACAAGGATAGTGTAAAACATCAAAGAAACAGACTCAAATCGTTTAAAATCATATAGATATAGGAGATGTAAGAAAAAATTAGGGTTTTAGAAGAACCCAAGTAGAGATGAAAAAACCTGTCTAAAATCTTAAGGATCGTAACAAGTACAACATGATTTCGCTTGAAATCATACTGAAGTAGCCAAGAACAGACCAGATGGCAAACCCTAGATTCAAGTCGGCATGGTCCAGGACCCTTGAAGGCCTCAGAGAAGGCGAGCATGGAAATAGAGGAGCCATTGGAGGCTTAGGAGTTGAAGAGAGATCACCGGAGAAGACCGGGGAAGGGAGTCGGCAGTTGAAGGAGCTAGGGTTAGGTTGAAGGGTTGCAAGAGGAAAGGAGATGAGCGGATATAGATGTGGCGGATTTGAGAAATGATATAGGGTTAGAGGGTCATTTGGGATAAAAAAGGTAAGAACTCATGAGGGTCGTTGATCTAAAAGATCAATGGCCAGGATTTGACGGGTCTTGTGTAACGACCCGATCGGTCATTTTGAGATCTAGTGCATCGTTCAGTAGTTTGAGGACATGAGCGGCTTCATTTCAGGAATTATGACTTGTACGCGTGGTCGAAATTGAATTTCGGGAAGTTCGGAGTTGATTTGGAAAGAGAATTCTTATTTCGGAAGCTTTAAGTTGAAAGGATTAACTAGGATTGGATTTTTGAGTAAACGACCTCGGAATTAGGATTCAAAGATTCCAGTAGGTTCGTATAATAATTTTGGACTTAGGCGTATGTCCGGATCGGGTTTTGGAGGACCCGGGAACGTTTCGGCACCTATTGTGGGAGTTAGCATTTTGGAGGAATTACATAAGTTTGGATTGAAGTGTATTTCAGTGTTATCAATGTCCGTTTGGGATTTCGAGGCTGGGAATAGCTCCGTATGGTGATTTTGAAGTTGGGAGCGCGATCGGAAGTGAATTTGGAGGTCCATAGGTCATTTTGAAGTCATTTGGCTAAAGATAGAAATTTGAAGGTTTTTGAGAAGTTTGACCGAAAGTGGACTTTTTGATATCAGGGTCGGAATCCAATTTCGGAAGTTGGAGTAGGTCCGTAATGTCAAATATGACTTATGTGCAAAATTTGAAGTCAATCGGACGTGATTTGATAGGTTAAACATCGAAAGTAGAAGTTTGAAATTCTAAAGTTCATAAAGTTTGGATTGGAGGTTGATTCATGATTGTAGCGTTGTTTGATGTGATTTGCGGCCTCGAGCAAGTCTGTAATGTGTTTTGGGACTGGTTGGTATGATTGGTTAGGGTCCCGGTGGGCATCGGGTGGATTCTGGGTGATTAACGGATCGAATTGAAGCTTGAAGGATGGGCTGAAAGGGTCTGGTTACTGGTGTAACCGCTTTTGGGGAGGGTTCACAGCAGAAGCAGCCCCACAGAAGCGAAGAAGGGCACCGCAGAAGCGGTTAGAAGTGAAGGGATCAGGGACCGCAGGTGCGAAAGAATTCCCGCACCTGCGTGATCGTAGATGCGGTTGGTGCGGTGCAGAAATGGACTGGGGCAGCTAGAGGAGGACTACAGAAGCGACATTGGAACCGCACCCATGGAACCGCTAAAGCGGCCTAGTGACCTTAGGTGTGGAAATGGTGGAGGCAGTGAGGTTCTTTTAAATTGGGGGTTGGGTTCATTTCAACCCTACTTCTTCCATTGGGGCCGATTTTGGAGCAACTTTGAGGTGCTATTTTCACCACCAAGCATGAGGTAAGTAATTTATGCTAGTTTTTGGCTAAATACATGATTGTATACGAATTTGAGCATGAAATTGGTAGAAACTTGCGGTTTGAGGGAAACCTAGAAAATTGATATTCTTGGAATTTGACCACGATTTTGGGTATGAAATTTAGAGTAAATTATATATTTGAGTTCGTGAGGTTATGGGTAAACTTATCCTTCGAAATATTTTGGAATCTGGGCACGTGGGCCCCAGGGCGTATTTGTCAACTTTTCGATCGAGGTTAGGAATTGTTATAAATTTGATCATTAGGGTTAATTGAGTATATATTAATGGATTGGTATTATTATTGGCTAGCTTTGGAGCTTGTTCATCGATCCGAGTCTTCGGAAAAATGTGGAATGTCGATTATGGATCTTTGGAGCGAGGCGAGTCTCCTTTCTAACCTTGTAAGAGGGAATTGTCCCCATAGGTGAAATAATTAAATATGTGCTCCAAGTTGTGGGGGCTACGTACGCACGAGGTGACGAGAGTCCGTGCGTAGCTACTATTATGTTTAATCCCGGGTAGTCTAGGACCCTAAAGCATGCTACACTTGGATTATTTGTGATCTTATTGATAGTTGAATTGCTTAAATCCTATCGAATTGTTAAATGAATTTCTAAAAAGAATTAAACTTCCTTAAAAGAGAATTGGTTTTATTTGGATAATTATTTCCTGATGACTCCTTGATTGACTGTCTGTGTGTGTTTAAATTCTGGAACGGGCCGAATACCTCGGTAGATTAAATAGATGCATCTATGGTTCACGCCATTCGACCCTCTGGCAGTGCACAATTTAAATATTGTTGGATCGAGCCATACTTCCTCGGCATGATTTGCGCATGCTTGTATTGCTTTCCTTGAAACTTATTGAAGTTGTTAATACCTCTTCCCGGCTTGAGAATATATGTGTAAATGATGACAAGGAATTTGGAAATTTCTTATAAAAGAAAGAATTGTTTACTTGCTTTATTCTAATGAATTAATATCATGTTTATAAGAATCCGTGATTTAATATATTATTGATATAATATTATCGGACCACTAGTAAGTGTCGAAGTCGACCACTCGTCTCTACCTCTTCGAGATTAGACGGGATACTCATTGGGTACATGTTGTTTTCGTACTCATACTACACTTCTGTGCATTTTTGTTGCACAGGCACATGCATCTCTAGTGGCCTAGTGGGCGTAGCAGCATGGTTGATACAGAGACTTAGGTGAACTGCATTTCCCGAGATGACCCGCAGCCAGCAAGTCTCTTTTGGATTATTGTATTTATTTTCTATCCAATATTGTATTCCGTATGGTTGTTGTGTTACATTATTTCTTAGAAATTGCTCATGCACTTGTGACACCGGGTTTTGGGATGTCTATGGGTTTATTTAGAAATTTTAAAAGTTGTTAAATGTTTCATTATTTATTCAGAGGAATATACTGTGTATTTTTTAAATGTAAAAGAAGTGATTTCATAAATATTTAAAACGAGAATTTAATTCAGTATTTTGGTTGGCTTGCCTGACAGCGGTGTCCGGCGCCATCATGACCCTTAGTGGATTTTGAGTCGTGACAATTTGGTATCAGAGCACTAGGTTCCCTTAGGTCTCACGAGCCATGATCAAGTCTAGTAGAGTATCGCGGATCGGTACGAAGATGTCTGTACTTATCTTCGGGAGGCTACAAGGCTGTTAGATGTACTTCCCTTCTTGATTCCTCATCATGCGATTTGATTCCTTGAGGCTTATGCCCTTGTTTCCTTCCCACTCAATCTTACGCGACGCGAACCACTGGTTATAAGTCGGGAATTGAAGGATTGTAATGGCACTACAAATGTGTTGCGGGGTTGTTTGAGTTATTATCGTCCCTTGTGGAAGGATATTCTGTCATTTCAACTCAGTAGCGGTACTTCTGAGAGCTCTGCGGCTAGGCACAAGTTGCCATGATGATATGAACGATTGTTTTGTAGTATTGATATGATGGTATGATGTTTGCCTATGTGTCGAGGTAGAGAATGACTTGAAGGGAGGTTTACTCAGTGCATGATCTAGAGATTTGGTATTTTATTCCCGGCAGGGGAAAGGCAATCGGACTAAGAATGTTCAGATTTGGGTTGGTGGAGTAACGAGACTTGGTATTTGCGAGAGTGGTGGAGTTTTCTTCTATTATAAGGTGTCGTTGTCCTTATTGAATGTACTAAGTTCGCTGGTGTTATGATCTTCTACAATTCACCTTTGGAGTAGGATATTGCGAGACAGTATTAAAGAAGCGAGGGTCAGAGATCGCGGGGTGCGGTGGTTCAGGATTGAGTTGGTGTTTCTAATATCGACGACTCGAGAAAGATGATTCCTAGAAAGGTTTAAAGTTACTAGCGATTTTGGGGGTTCAAGAGCTACGAAGATAGATTTTATTAAGGCAACAACCAAGCAACAAAGGATGAGGAAGGACATGTGGGAAGTGTCAAGCGGTGGTTAAAATTTCTAGAAGGCCAGGTATAAGAAGCAAAGATCGAGTAGTCGACTAAAGGTGTGAGTTTCGCCAAAGTAAGAGAGTGGCGGAGTTGCATATGGTCTTGTGGTAGGATGACCATATACCTTAAGGAGGGTTTGGAGCAATATGGGAATTTTGGTGATTGGCGATTAGGGCCTACAGATTAATTTGAAGTATGAACTATTATGCGGTAGGAGATTTGATATAATGGAAGGAGCTGCTGGAAATGAAGAAGGATACAACCTAACTTTGAATTTGAAAGATGTCGCCGCACACCTAATTGATGTCCACGAGGAGTGAATGGACTGGTGCAGCTAGAGAGTGAGCTCAGACTCAGGATAGGTCATTGATGTCATAGTAATTGTACCCCGTGCAGTGGCGTTGGAAGGTGTCAGAGAGTGATTTACACTAGGAGTTATTCCCTATGAGCAGATTAGCGGTCGCGTGGTTGGCGAAGCTTCTGTGAAGAATTCTATTGGTTATACCTCAAAGAGATCGGTCGTGCGAATGTGGTTGATGATTCAGAGTATAAAAAGGGGGTTTTACAGAAAGATTCCGAGAATGTTTACGGTCGATTGCGCATGGTTATATCAAGAAGAGATAAGGAGTCCCAGTGAATTACAGAGTTGTGTAATAGTGGCTTCAAGCTAAGTGGGAGAGTCCCACCGCCTATGATTAGGTTACATGGTTAACTGCTTGCGAGGTTTCTGGTTATTAGCATATTGATAAGTTATTTCAGCTACAGGAAAAGAGCATAAGTGTTAATTTGAGCAAAGGAAGTATTAAACGGGTGCTAAGGTTGGCCTTACTGGCTCATGCTCAGACTTGGGGAAGGATTTGGGAGTTATGCCTTGTATAAGTCTGGGTTTCAGGGGATGTGATTCTGCCGGGTGCTTCATCGAGGGGGTATGCATGTGCTAGAAGAACCGTGGAGTTGATTATATTCGGGGCCCAGTCAGAGTGCGTGGCTCTCAACAACAGTCCTAGTGAATTCGAAGGGGTAACATATGGTGCCTAATGATTTCGAGCCTATAGGTACAGTTAAGAATCAAGCTTTCGTAGCAGCTTATGAGAAGAGGCCCAAGATGTTCTATGATGTTTTGACTTGCAGTTTAGCATTTGGGAGGAATGAAATGGTTCGTGGGGTTTGAGACAACATGGTCTCATGATTCAAGGTCACTCGATATGAGTGTGGATGGAGTGTGTTATGTGTTGAATGGAGTCATCATTATTTCTAAGACAATCAAGTATAAATTGGAAGAAGATAGATTGGTTAGGCATAGTTGAATTGGCATATTGGCGGTAGTGATCAGTTCCTTCAATATGATCAAGCTATGCAAGCGATTTGTGACAGTACGTGCGAGGCTTGTCGGCCGCTGTAATTGATATTATTCAGAAGCATTCTACTGTTATGGCCTGTTATGTGTAGGTGGATCCCGTAAGGGCTATGGTGGCTTAGACCACTACTTAGAGATTTGCATATTCCACGGTTATGAGAATTCACCTATGTGTTGCTATAGTTACCCTGAAGTGAGTTAAGTAGAAAGATTTTATATGATGAAGTGTTAATCTATTAGTGGTTCCGGAGTCATAATGAAAATTGTGTTCACAGTATATTGGCATGATTGGGTGCAGGGAGTGGTATGGAATTTGAAGCAAGGATCAGGGTTGCAGTTCGGTGTTGACAAGGATGTCACAAGCTTAGATGAGCAGGAAAAGAGTTTCGATGTTTAAAGTAAGTTGGTATTGTCTTCAGCGTCACCGAGATCGGTGTTTTGTGAAAAAGGCCTTGCATCTTGGTTAAGGATTCTTAATCGCTTTTCAGTGTTAGTGCGGCCGGTGGTTTGGGTGTACACACCTGTCATCTTTACGAAAGGTTGTGGGGCCGTTCCCCACAGGAAGGTTGTATAAGTGTAGCATGTAGTCACTTGATGGGTTGAAAAGTAAGCCAAGTATGAAGATTGTGGTGATGCCGTTGATTTGGGAATTGATGCCTAGAGGGCACTTGATTTATTGAGTTGTGGACTGTGGATGATTACTCCGGTTATGATGGTTGTTCTTATGTGTTGTGGGAAAAAGAGGAGTTATTATGGACCTCTGAAAGGTTATTAGCCTAGTCCTATGCGATCAGAATCAGCTTGAAGTCTGTGGATGGATTCAAATGTGAATATGGGCTCTATATCAGGCCAGACGTGTTCATTTCAGTAATGCGCTCCTTATGGGAGAGTAGTCAGGGTGTTATTTCGTCGCCAGTTATTTCATGCAATGATATAATGCGCCGTGTGAGTTGTGAGACGGCTTGGGGAATTGCTTATGTGTTGAGGTTCCGTATAGAGACGAGGTTATATGAGCAAAATGGCTCTTGAGATTCAGATTGTAGATCGCACCTCAGTTGTGCTTGAGTTTTGTGGCTTATAGCACTATATGTCCTCTTAGGGATGGTATTATGCACTTAGCGTGCTTGTGACCGATATTTGGTGTTTTGTTGTAATGAGCAAGTTAGCTCGATGTGCACCTCCTTAGGTGAGTGTTATGTGTGGATTGTGTGGCCCGCCGCTATGGGTATGTTATTTGGATCGGGTTGCTCGCCGCAACAGTGTGATGTTGAATATAGTTTCATGCTCCATCTTATGTGGGTTTGTTTCCCATTTTCTGAGGAAAGTTCATATTAGTTGCGCAAGTCGAGTAGTTCCTTCTAGAGTTCATTTCCCTTTGTATCCCGTTCGAATGGGTGGCCTATTGGCACATTGTGGCATCATATGAGACTTTGATCATGATCGGGGTGGCTTACTGCATGAGCAGTTCGTACTGGGTGAGACGAGATCATTGAATTTAGGATCAGTGCAATCTGATTATATGAAGTATATTAAGGAGCTAAGATCATTATTTGGTTCAGGATGAGGTGATAGTTCTTTTCGGGAGTATAGACCTAATGATTCGTTTAATTCGTTAGTTGATTATGAATTTCTACACATCTCTTCTGTCGCGGCGGTATTGTAAGAGTTAGAGCAAGACCTATGTAGGTCATGAGGTGCAATGGGAGCATCAAATTCGTGGAATTTCGAATTATTTGATTGGAGAATATTATTGTGGTCCTATGAGTAAGGTGGTGCAAGTTGTGAATTCATCTAAGGTACGCGGTCATGTTTTGGTGCTGCGTGTAGTTATTGATACAGTGAGCGTATGTTGGAACAAGCCTGGCAGAGAATTCAGGATGTTGGGATTGGGCTCTAAGGCTTACTTGCTTAAGTGGAAAAAGATATCTTCAGATTGATCGAGTTAGGGTGCTCAGCTGAGTTGTGGTAGCATGGATAGGTGCTCGAGGTGTTAAACAATGATTTCGGACAACTCCAGCACAGTTCTTAGCACGTTCGAGGACGAACATATGTCTAAGTGGGAGAAAATGTAATGACTCGACCGGTTGTTTTGAGCTCTAGCACACCGTTCAGTAGTTTGAGGCCATGAGCGACTTCATTTCAAGATTTATGACTTTTACGCGTGGTCGGAATTGAATTTCGGGAAGTTCGGAGTTGATTTGGAAAGAGAATTCTTATTTCGGAAGCTTTAAGTTGAAAGGATTAACTAGGATTGGATTTTTGAGTAAACGACCTCGGAATCGGGATTTGAAGGTTCCAGCAGGTTCGTATAATGATTTCGGACTTAGATGTATGTCCGGACTGGGTTTTGAAAGACCCGGGATTGTTTCGGCGCCTATTGTGGGAGTTAGCATTTTGGAGGAATTTCATAAGTTTGGATTGAAGTGCATTTCAGTGTTATCAATGTCTGTTTGGAATTTCGACCCTGGGAACAGCTCCGTATGGTGATTCTGGAGTTGGGAGCGCGATCGGAAGTGAATTCGGAGGTCCGTAAGTCATTTTGAAGTCATTTGGCTAAAAATAGAAATTTGAAGGTTTTTGAGAAGTTTGACCGGAGGTGGACTTTTTGATATCGGGATCGGAATCCAATTTGGAAGTTAGAGTAGGTCCGTAATGTCAAATATGACTTGTGTGCAAAATTTGAAGTCAATCGGACATGATTTGATAGGTTTAAACATCGAAAGTAGAAGTTTGAAATTCTAAAGTTCATAAAGCTTGGATTGGAGGTCGATTCATGATTGTAGCATTGTTTGATGTGATTTGAGGCCTCGAGCAAGTCCGTAATGTGTTTTGGAACTGGTTGGTATGATTGATTGGGGTCCCGAGGGGCCTTGGGTGGATTCCGGGTGATTAACGGATCGAATTGGAGCTTGAAGAATGGGCTGAAGGGGTCTAGTTGCTGGTGTAACCGCTTCTGCGGAGGGTTCACCGCAGAAGCAAAGAAGGGCACCGCAGAAGCAGTTAGAAGTGAAGGGATCAAGGACCGCAGGTGCGAAGGAATTCCCGCACCTGCGTGATCGCAGATGCGGCGCAGAAATAGACTGGGGCAACTGGAGGAGGACCGCAGAAGCGGCATTGGAACCGCACCTGCGGAACCGCAGAAGCGGCCAAGTGACTACAGGTGCGGAAATGCTGGAGGTAGTGAAGTTCCTTTAAATCGGGGGTTGGGTTCATTTCAACCCCATTTCTTCCGTTGGAGACGATTTTGGAGCAACTTTGAGGTGCCATTTTCACCACCAAGCATGAGGTAAGTAATTTATGCTAGTTTTTGGTTAAATACATGATTGTATACGGATTTGAGCATGAAATTGGTAGAAACTTGGGGTTTGAGAGAAAAACTAGAAAATTGATATTCTTGGAATTTGACCATGATTTTGGGTATGAAATTTAGAGTAAATTATATATTTAAGTTCGTGAGGTTATGGGTAAACTTATCCTTCGAAATTTTTTGGAATCCGGGCACGTGAGCCCGAGGGCGTATTTGTCAACTTTTCGATCGGGGTTAGGAATTGTTATTAATTGGATCATTAGGGGTAATTGAGTATATATTAATGGATTGGTATTATTATTGGCTAGATTTGGAGTTTATTCATCGATCCGAGTCTTCGGGAAAATGTGGAATGCCGATTATGGATCTTCGGAGCGAGGTGAATCTCCTTTCTAACCTTGTAAGAGAAAATTGTCCCCATAGGTGAAATAATTAAATATGTGCTCCAAGTTGTGGGGGCTACGTACGCACGAGGTGACTAGAGTCCATGCTTAGCTACTATTATGTTTAAGTCCGGGTAGTCTAGGACCCAAAAACATGTTACACTTGGATTATTTGTGATCTTATTGACAGTTGAATTGCTTAAATCCTATCGAATTGGTAAATGAATTTCTAAAAAGAATTAAACTTCATTTTTTTTCTAAATTGTTAAAAGAGAATTAGTTTTCTTTGGATAATTATTTCCTGATGACTCCTTGATTGACTGTCGGTGTGTGTTTAAATTCTGGAACGGGTTGAACGCCTCGGTAGATTAAATAGATGCATCTATGGTTCGTGCCATTCGACCCTCTGGTAGTGCACATTTTAAATATTGTTGGATCGGGCCGTACTTCCTTGACATGATTTGCGCATTGATAACTAGGGATTTTGATACATTTTATACTCCTTCTTGCTTATGTTTTGATTAGAAATTTGTACAAAATAGTCCCAAAAGGCTCACAAGTTGTGCTTGATTGCAGGTTTGATCAACAAAGTGACAAGATGTCAAAGATCAGCTCAAAAAGGAGTGAAACTTGCATAAGTACCAAGATAAGACAAGCTCAGGCAAAGTAGGCCCAATGCGGCCGCACACTATTCTGTGCGGTCCGCACAAGTGAGGTTCGGAGAGGTGGATTTCCAGGCCAACAGGCAATGCGGCCGCATGAGATTTAATACGGTCTGCATTTGAGTCACTGAGGCCGCACTCAATTTAGTGCGGTCCGCAAAACCAAGGATCAGAGAAGTGCTAGTTTGGATATTGAAGCCTATGTGGTTCGCGCTCCATTTCATGCGGACCGCACTAGAAGCCACCGCGACCGCACTCGATTCTGTGCGGTCTGCATTGACCGAGTTTAGAGAGTTGGATTTTCAAGTTCAGAGCCCTAGTGCGGCTGCACGTGATTTTATGCGGTCTGCACTAGCCCCGTAGGGGTATTTTTGTCCAGATTTTTCAGCTTAGTATAAATAGCTTCTTTTTCCATTTTTAGGTCATCATATAGATTGTGTACTGAGTTGCGCTCGTGACTTTGATAGTTTTAGCTGATTTGAGCAATTTTAGATTCATTTAAACATTGAATCTTCTAGTTTATCTTAGCAATTAATTAATATGAGTTTTTCTTCATCTATTTCTTTGTTTTCTTCTTCAATTATGAGTAGCTAGACCCATAAGCTAAGGTTGTGGCTCAACCCTAGTATGAGTAATTGATGGGTCTTGTGTTTTGATACTTGATTGTCTATGGGTGTCTGATATTTGGACTAATTTCATGTTTAATTGCTGAATTAGTGGTTGCAAACACTAGTCTGTGTTTAGTTGACTTTGGCTCTTCTTGAGAAAGAGAGCCTAAGTCTCTGAAATTGGTCCAACAAGGAATTGGGGCGTACTCAAGAGATTTATAGCCCCAATTAAAGGGTTAAACCTAGAGATAGTAATACCCGACTTGAACCTTGATTGCTTGTGCAAATTTGCATACCCAATTGGTCTTGAGAAAGTCAATTTGGGCAAACTTACTCGAACCACCGAGAGGTATAAAGTGGGTAAAATCATGCAACGGTTATATCATACTCCCCAAATATGTCAATCATACCTTAGACTCAAGTACCCGTCAATTGACCACCTAGGCGAAAGTCACTACCCTAGTGCCTTTTAACCATTTGAACAACTCGCAAGAGTTTACTCTTAGCTTCTTCTAGTTTAATTTAGCATTGTAGTTTGATAAAATTAGAAGTAAAACAAAAACCCAAAAAAATGTTTAAAAGTATAATTTAGAACACATACACAACTCTCAATTAGATAGAAACTCAACTCCAACTTCTAGCTCCCTGTGGATATCGATCCCGACCTTAATCGGGTAAAAGCTGCTTCGACCCTCTCTCGCTACTCAATAGTAGTGCAGGGTTGGCCTCGATCATTTTTTGGCGTCGTTGCCGGGGACTAACAGTTTTGGCTATCTATCTAAATAGTTTTGTGTATTGTTATTCTTTCCTTCTTTATTACTAATTTGTGTGTGTCACAACTTCAGGTACCAAATGGCAGCTAACAACGCCAATGACCCACTTGGAAATGTGATTGCAAGGGAGGAGGTAGATGATGTCGGAGATAATGAGGTGCCTCTTGTACCTCAAGGACTACGTAGAGGCTGCCAGGCTAATGCTAATGTTAATGACAATGTTCCAGACCCTCCTCCGCCACCTCCAAGAGTGCCTCCTAGAGTGCTTCCGAACCAAGGCTATGCAAGTGCTATTGTCCTACCCCGAATCCGGGCGAGCAATTTTTAAATAACCAATGTGTTGTTGACATTACTAGAGCAGCGTGGGTATTTCACATGCATTGCAAATCAAAATGCCTACAAACATCTCAAAGGGTTCGTGGATACATGTTGGGAGAGCAAGCAAACTAACGTGTCCGAGGATGCTCTTCGGTTGAGAGTCTTCCCATTTTCACTTAGAGGGAAAGCACTTGATTGGCTTGAGCGACTTCCCAACCATTCCATCACTACTTGGGATGAGTTGGAGGATAAGTTCGTTGCAAAAATTTCTCACCGGGGCATATGGCTACATTGAGAGATGAGATCTTGGCGTTCAAGCAAGAGCCCACGGAACCTTTGCATGAGATTTGGGAGCGTTATAGAACAATGGTGAAGGAATGCCCCACCAATGATATGACCGAGGCGATGATCCAACAGACTTTCTACCGGGGTATTAACACCACAAACCAATGCATAGTGAACTAACTTGCTGGGGGAAACTTCATGAAGTTGTCTTATGATGAGGCTTGTGACATTTTTGACGAGATGGCTGACACTTCTTCCGCTTGGCAAAGTAGAGCCAATGTGCCCCAGGGTGACCCTACGGTTATTCATTTGCACAACGAATTACATGATCATTGGCAGGCTATAGCTGAGTTGACAACCACGATGAACCAACTAGCGAAGGCACAGTTGCAACAAGTTCAAAATCCTTGCCAAGTGAACGCCATGGAGGGTGTTAACATGCTTGTCAACAAAAGAAGACAAAAAGGGCAACAAAACCAAGGGAATTCTGAGCAATTTGATAATGACTGTGGTGGATTTCAAAGTGATGGTTATGATGAACAAAATGAAGAGGTACAATATGTGAATAATTATCAAGGCCAAAGGGGCAACTCTTCTAATCAACAACAATGGCGACCCCAAGGCAATTGGGTTAATCAACAACAAGGCAATGGTAATTGGGGGAAAAACAACCAAACAACAACTAGGGCAATCAGAACAACAATCAAAACAACCGAGGAAATTGGAATGGTAATAACAACAATTTGGGTAGTAATAACAATCAAGGTGGATGGAACAATGGAAACCAAGGAAACTGGGGGGTAAGGCTTTCAAAGGCCCCCAATGTACCAACAACCGAACAATCCACCCCCATTTACATCTCAAGGTCCTAGTTCTTTTAGCAATGATATGGGTAGAATTGAAATGATGTTTGAACAGATGATGAAGAAGAATGCGGATTCAGGTGCATAGTTGGCTTCCCACAATACCTCAATCAGAAATCTGGAGGTTTAGTTAGGCCAAATCTTTCAATCCTTCAGTACACGCCCTAAGGGTGCTCTACCAAGTGATACGGTAGTAAACCCGAAGGTTGGTAACAATCATGTTATGGCGGTAACAACAAGAAGTGGGAGAGGCGGTGATGTGCATGCCTCCAAACAAAAGCAAATTGTGAATGATGATGTTGAGATGCAAGAAAATGAAGTTCCTTTGGAGGTTGAAAATGTGATTGATGAAAATGTGAATGAAGAAATGAGGATTGATATTCAGGTGTCGAGGTGGAAACTTAAAATGATGTGAACCCGTCTAGGGAACACATAATAGACATGCCAGAACCGGTTGTGCCTAAAGCCAAGGCTCCTTTGCCAAGGCCACCTCCGCCTTATCCTCAAAGTCTCACGAAGCAGAAAAATAAAAATCAGTTTAAAAAGTTCATTGACATGATGAAGAGCTTATCCATTAATGCCTTTGGTGGAGGCTCTTGAACAAATGTCGGGCTATGCTAAATTCATAAAGGACTTGGTAACTAAGAAGCAGCCTATGGATTGTGAAACTATAAAGATGACTCACCAAGTTAGTGCAATAGTGCATTCAATGGCCCCGGAGCTTGAAGATCCCGGTGCTTTCACCATGCCATGCACCATTGGGAGTGTGGATTTTGCTAAAGCTCTATATGATTTTGGGGCTAGTATCAATTTGATGCCCTATTCCGTTTTCAAGACTTTGGGTATTGTGCAGCCGAGGCCGACTTCCATGAGATTACAAATGGCATATAGAACGATGAAGAGACCATTGGGTATTATTGATAATGTGCTTGTCCGGGTGGACAAATTTATCTTGCCAGCTAACTTTGTGATCTTGGATGTGAGGTGGATTATGAAGTTCCTATCAGTTTGGGGAGACCTTTCCTTAATACGGGGAAGGCCTTAGTTGATGTGGAAGCAGGGGAACTCACCTTCCAAGTGGGTGATAAAAAAGTGGTCTTTCATGTTTGCAAATCAATGAAGCAGCCCAACAGTACCGAGGTGTGCTCTTTTGTGGACCTCATCACAGTAGTGATAGTTGATGACACCAGTGCAATGATTAATGTAGAGGATCCATTAGAGGTCGTATTGCTGAATCTTGATGTCAATGATGATGAGGGCCGAGTGGAGTGCGTGAATGCTTTACATGGAATGGGCTCTTACTCTTATGAGCCTAGGAAATTATCTTTAGACCTTGAAAATAGGAAGACTCCACCAACAAAACCTTCAATTGAGGAGCCTCCGGTGTTGGAGTTGAAACCGCTGCCTCCGCACCTTAGGTATGAGTTCTTAGGCTCAAATTCTACTTTGTCAGTTATTCTTTCTTCTTGCCTTACTAACATGTAGGTTGATGCCACATTGGCGGTGCTTCAAAAGCGGAAAAAGGCAATTAGATGGACTTTAGCTGATATTCGGGGGATAAGCCCCGCATTCTGTATGCACAAGATTATTCTGGAAGATGATGCAAAGCCCTCCTTGGAGCATCAACGGAGGTTGAACAAGGCAATGCAAGAAGTGGTGAAAAAGGAGGTGATCAAGTGGTTGGATGCCGGGGTTGTGTACCCCATCTCTGATAGCTCTTGGACTTCAGCGGTGCAATGTGTACCGAAGAAGGGTGGCATGACCGTGGTTACAAATTCACAAAATGAGTTGATTCCTACAAGAACCATCACCGGTTGGAGGGTATGCATGGACTACCGCAAGTTGAATAAAGTGACCTACAAGGATCACTTTCCTTTGCCTTTTCTCGATCAGATGTTAGATCGACTTGTTGGGCATGCCCTTTAATGTTTCTTGGATGGGTATTCTGGGTACAACCAAATCTTGATTGCTCCAGAAGATCAGGAGAAGACCACATTCACTTGTCCATATGACACCTTTGCTTTCTCTAGGATGCCTTTTGGATTATGTAATACACCGACTACATTTCAGCGATGTATGATGGCCATTTTCACTGATATGGTGGAAGACATTTTGGAGGTGTTCATGGACGACTTTAGTGTTGTGGGGGATTCATTTGATGGGTGCTTGAAAAATCTTGATAGGGTCTTGGCCCGGTGTAAAGAAACCAATCTTGTTCTCAATTGGGAGAAATGCCACTTTATGGTGGAAGAGGGGATAGTTCTTGGGCATAAAATTTCAAAGCATGGTATTGAGGTAGACAAAGCAAAAATTGATGTGATTTCAAGGCTCCCTTCCCCTACATCTGTCAAGGGAGTTCAAAGTTTTCTTGGGCATGCAGAATTCTACCGGTGATTTATCAAAGACTTTTCAAAGGTACTGAATCCCTTGTGCAAGTTGTTGGAAAAAGATGTTAAGTTCGTGTTTGATGAAAAATGTATACAAGCCTTTGAACTTCTCAAGCATAAGTTGACCACCACTCCTATCATTACCGCACCTAATTGGAGCTTGCCCTTTGAGCTCATGTGTGATGCGAGCAATGTTATGGTTGGGGCGGTTTTGGGTCAAAGAGTAAACAAAATGTTTCATCTGGTATACTATGCGAGCAAGACAATGAATGATGCTCAAGTGAACTGCACGGTGACCGAGAAAGAATTTTTGGCTATTGTGTTCGCAATGGAAAAATTCTGGCCATATCTTATGGGTGCGAAGGTCATAATCCATACCGACCATGCCACACTCCGGTACTTAATGACAAAAAAGGACTCCAAAGCTAGACTGATGCAGTGGGTCTTGTTACTTCAAGAGTTTGATTTGGAGATTATGGACCAGAAGAGTAGTGAGAACCAAGTGGCGGACCACTTGTCCCGCTTGGAGGAGGAGGGGAGGCCTTGTGATAGCCTAGAGATTAATGATTCATTTCCCGACAAACAACTCTTTTCGGTGTCGATGAATGGTATGCCATGATTTGCAGATGTTGCTAATTTCCTTGTGACTGGTATAATCTCGTGTGAGCTCTCTTCTAACCAAAGGAAGAAGCTCAAGTGGGATAGTTTGGATTTCTATAGGGATGAGCCATACTTGTTCAAGATTTGTACGGATGGTGTGATCCGAAGGTGTGTCCCGTAGGAAGAGCAATTGAGTATCTTGGAGGCTTGTCATTCCTCTCCCTATGGTGGCCATCATGGCGGGGCGAGGACGTCTTCCAATGTTCTTAGTTATGGGTTTTATTGGCCAACTTTGTACAAAGATGCAAGCGAACTAGTGAAGAGGTGTGATGAATGTCAAAGAGCAGGTGGAATTTCGAAGAAATATGAGATGCCTGTCAATACCATTCTTGAGGTTGATATTTTTGATGTATGTGTCATTGATTTTATGGGCCCGTTTGTTAGCTCATGTGGAAACACATACATTTTTGTGGTAGTGGACTATGTTTCAAAGTGGGTTGTAGTCGTGGCTTTACCCAACAATGAGGCCCAGAGTATTGTTGCATTTCTCAAGAAGAGCATTTTTACAAGGTTTGGTACTCCTCATGCAATCATAAATGATGGGGGGTCTCATTTTTGCAATAGAGCTTTTGACACCTTGCTTGCAAAGTATGGTGTCAATCACAAAGTTTCTACTTTCTATCATCCTCAAGCAAGTGGTCAAGTTGAAGTCTCCAACAGGGAAATCAAAAGTATATTGTCAAAGACGGTCAATGCTAATAGGACTGATTGGTCAAAGAAGTTGGATGACACTCTATGAGCTTATATGATTGCTTACAAGACTCCGATTGGTATGTCTCCGTATCGGTTGGTGTTTGGTAAATCTTGTCATCTACCGGTTGAGTTAGAGCACAAGGCCATGTAGGCTTTGAGGAAGCTAAATCTTGAATGGGATATTGCAGCCAATCTTCGTGTGGAGCAGCTCAATGAACTTGATGAATTCAAATTCCATGCCTACTCCAGTTCGTCCTTGTACAAGGACAAGATGAAGTACCTTCATGATAAATATGCTTGTAGCAAGGAGTTCAAAGTAGGTGATTGGTTCTCTTGTTCAACTCTCAGTTACATCTGTTTCCGGGAAAACTTAAGTCAAAATGGAGTGGACCTTTTGAAGTGGTGTGTGTGACCCCGTTTGGTGAACTTGATTTAAATAACAAAAATGGGGAAGTTTTCAGATTGAATGGGCATAGGGTCAAGCACTACTTGGAAAAAATTCACGACAACCACGTGGTGGCACTTCTTCATCTCAAATGATTTGATGGTAACCTGCATCGTGCCGCGACGTTAAATCAGGCGCTTCTTGGGAGGCAAACCGTGTGTTTTTCTTCTTGCTTTTACTAGATTTTCATTGTAGTATAGGATTTATTTTTGGACTAAATGGTTGTGAGATGCTACAGGATTGTGTTGATGCAGTGCAGGACATAGTGGAAAAAGTGTTCAGGTCTCTGAAGTTTTCAATGCGGACGCACTACATTTAGTGCGGACCGCACTGATGAAGGACGAAAAGTCCAGCTCTCTAACGTTTGCCACTGCGGCTGCATTACATTTTGTGCGGACCGCGGTGGACCACTGTGGCCGCATGGCATTTTGTGCGGACCGCAGTGGGGTGCCTTCTCAAACTTGAAAAAATGTTGTGTGGTGCGGATCGCAGTACATTTTGTGCGGTCCGTATTGGGTTGGTAAGCTGGGCCCCAGGTCCTTTTTCTATAAATAGGGCCTAAGGTCCCCCTTTCACACTTTTTGGCCCTTTGCTCTCAGAACTCATAGAAGCACTGTTCATCTTTCCTTTTGCTCGTAATTAACTGTTTGGACTCGTTTACCTTCAGTTCATCTCACATCTGGTACCATTAACTTCTTTTTAATTGTTTAATTTTGTTAATTTCTCTTAATTTTTGTTTTTATTGCTTACTTTTTGTTCGTCCCGTACTTCTTTTGATATGGTAAAATTAGGTTAGTTAATTTCTTCATTAAAGTAGAATTAGGTAGTTAGAAACATTGGGCAAACACATAGGAATGTTTCTTAGGTGTAAAATTGGACTTAAAATCAAAATACATTGAACCCTAAGTTAGTGTTGCTTCTAGGCACTCAGCGCGGACCGCGGTCGATTCTGTGCAGTACGTGGTGCCTTAGTGCAGTTCGCAATGGAATTTTGTGCGGACCGCATTGATGAGTGTTTGTAATCTGATCTTTGGGGACTGCGACCGCACTACATTTTGTGTGGTCCGCATTGGTCCCTATGCGGCCGCACTACATTTTGTGCAATCCGTATTGCCTGGATACAGAGAGTTGGTAGTCTGAACCCCACCTCTGTGCGGACCGCATTGCCATTTTGTGTGGTCCGCTGTGACCTCTGTGCGGCCGCACTCCATTTTGTGCGGTCCGTATTGTGTAGTATCTGCAACTGTCTGCAACCTTTCTTTTTCTGCAACTCTGATCTTAATTACTTCTACTGATATTAACAAGGCTAATGGATGTTTTTTTGCAGACAATGGTAAAACAAAGAGGCAAGGTTTCTAAACAAGCTGGTCGAGGTGAATCCTCCCGGGGAGGGAAACAGAAAATTATAAGACTGACTCCTCAAGCCTGGCAAAACATTAAAAACATGAGGAATTTGATTAAAGCTGCTGATAGGGCCATTGACATGTCTGAGAGTGAGTATGAGCCCTACCGGGAGATATCTTTAGACTCTGTGCCAGAATATTGGCCGGAGAGGAACAGGATAAGAGACACTCCTCCACCTTTCCCTGCTGCCCAAGTGTCAGTAAATGTATCTTCTGGGTCGTCTGAGGGCTCAGCTGAAGGCAGTGGGGATGAATACTCAACCTCTCCCACAGCTTCATTATCTGAAGAGGGTACAGTAGGAGAAGAAGAGGTAGTAGGAGAAGGGGGTGAGCCCCAGGTTGGCGGGGTAGAACGAACTAGAAACCCGGAGGTATGGCAAGACCAGTTTGTGAGCGAGATAGCTTATCACAAATTTAGGGAATGGTGGCCGGTGAGGAAGTTGATCCCGGAGAGGAGCTTTGTTGATAGAGACTTATTACCTCACAACCCCAATGTGAGAAGGCAGTTTAGAGAGATAGTAGGCTGGGAGTATTTCTTAAACAACTATGAAGATGCAAACAAGTACTTGGTCAAGGAATTCTATACCAATGTTGCCCACATGAAAAATGGCACAAAAGTGACCAAGGTGCGAAATCTGAAGGTGCTTTTTGATGGAAAAACAATAAATGATTACCTCGGCTTTGATGAGGAGGATGAGGCACTGCATATGGCGAAGATGGAATTGGGCGAGGAGGCCCGTCCCTGGTTGGCACAGTATCTGGCAATCCCAGGTACCACCCCCGATTGGCTAAATGTGGGAATGAAAATTTTGAGAAGAAGTCTGAATTTTGAAGCCAAGGGGTGGGAAACATTTGTGTGCAGCAGATTGGACCCCACTACTCATGACAACTCACTCCCTCTTTATCGGGTAGTTTTGGTGGCATCGATCATGGAGGGGTACCCGATTAATGTCGGGAAGGTAATGTCTTGGGTAATTATGCAGGTAGTCAGTGAGGGTGACAGAAACTACCCCTTCCCCAGCTTCTTGACCATGTACTTTAGGGACCTCAAAGTTGAAAAAAGGTCATTTGATATAAAGGTAAAAGCGAAGGCCCCGTTCTCATGGTACAGTATGCAGGGTGATGAAAACCCAAAGAGTAAGAACTTCAAGGGAACAACTACTGCTCCAACTGGCCAGTCTGAAGAGCCAGTTCTGGTAGTAGCTCCTACTCAGCCTGCCTCCACCTCCGTAGACATTCCTCATGGTCCATCCACTTCAGCAGATCCCGAGATACCCTCTTCCCAAGCCTACCCAGTGGCTGCACACCGACTGAGCTAGGCCCTTCTCACCATCAACAACTGGATGTAGACAACTTCATCCAAGTTGTCTATCCTCACTACTACAGTGGAAGCTCAGCCGGCACCTCCGCCTCTACAGGTCCGACAGTTTATTGCGGATGCCCTCAAGGATATTCTGGAAAACCAGAAGAAAATCCTTGACACATAGAAGGTTCTTACAGACACTGTGGAGTCTCATGGGAGAGCTCTCAAGGAGCTTGTGAAGGAGGCCAAGAAGATGAGAAAGACGCAGGCTTCCAAGGAGTCCGTAAAGGAGCTGAGGATTGAGGTTGACAGGATGAAGGCAGATCATCTGCCTTTGGACTTATTGCTATAGGACCTTGTGATAACAGCTCATTCCCAGCTAGATCAGTCCCAGAGGCCTCCCAAGAGGAAGAAAATGATTCCCCGAGCAGACGATGCAGTCATCTAGTTGGCAGACCCACCGGAGACCTCCTCCAATCAACCACAGGATGCACCCCAGGAGCTTGTCCAAGCCCAGGTCCCAGCAGCAGAACAACAGGCCATAGGGAACCAGTCTGAGGTTCCCGAGCATATTGAGGACCTAGGGACCACTCAGGAGCCCATGCAGACAGACGGGCCATATAGAGTCTCTATATCCCTTTCCCTTTTCTTTTTGGTGCTTATTTGGTTTAGTTGGCATTGGGGACAATGCCAGCTTTCATTTGAGGGGGTATGCCCTACTTTTATGAATTTGGATTATTGTATATATTTGACAGTTTTTCTGCTTTCTTTATTTTTCATCTTTGGTTTGTATATAATTTTAACATTTCATTACATTTCTCGTACTTTTATTTTACTTTGGGTCTGTATATAAAGTTATGTTACATTGTACATATTCATCCCATCTATTGTATATTCGATTAAATCCCCTCTTGTATATATTCATTTTACTTTCCACATTTTTCCTTTTCGTAGCTCTTTATTTATGTTCGTAGCTTTTTTGTTTTGAACGTCTACAATAATCCTTTGGTTTTCTTAATACCACGGTTCTTTTCAATGGTGGAGTTTGTGTGAACCGGGTGGCTCTTCCCAATGATGGATGGCATGACAACCTTCTTAAGGGTTTGAGTTTGTCTTTCTTTTCGCTTTTAGTAGTTAGTGGTTAAGGGTGCCTCAAGCAAAGCTTCACTTGGGCCTAGCACATTTGCCTTTGATCTCATGGTCAAAATCAAATTGTTGTGTTTAGGATAGTGAAAGTCGTGACCTTGAGACTCTTGTGTTGACCAACAATCATCAAATGGTTTTTCGGGACCATTGTGCGCTCAAATCTTATCTAAGGTCGTTGTCGGCCCCCGACTTTGTGTCTTTAGCAATTCCATAGCTTGTGTGGTGAGAAATTGCATTGCAAGTCCAAGTCCCGAGCCATTGGTCTAGAACTTGCCCTGAATGTTTGTTGAAGCGAAATCCTAAGTGAATTTTGACTTGAGCCATGATTATAGGATCTCCTTGGTCCAAATAATAGCTTGAACACTTCCATAACCTACCAATGATAAGATCCTTAGTCAACCTTTTTGAGTCTTAAACCTTTTTCCTTCAAAGAACCATGATACAAACTTTTACCCGTTCTAAAAGATACCCTCCTTTTGCACCCGATCTTTCCTGTAGCACATGACAAAAGTATAAGTTTGGGGGGAGAGATGAGGATGGAAACAAAGTGGTAAAAAGGTACAAAATAAAGAAAAGGAAAGGCAATGAAAAAGAAAGAAAATCAAAAAGACAAAACGAATGCTCAAAGTAGAATTGAATAAAAGAGGATTCAAGAAAAGCAAAGAATGCAAGGTGTGGAAAGTTGAGAAAGGAGAAAAGATTTGAAATATATAAGAAAGAGTGACAGTGTGTCTCTCTAACCCCTTAGAAAGAAGTGAAAAGACTCAAAAAGTCAAATGAATTTGAGCCAAAATGAAACAAAAGAAGTGCTTAAGGGAAGATGGAACCTACTTAGACCAAACATTACCTACCCTAAACCAAAAGCTTTCACTAAGTCTCCAAAAAAAGCCCTATATCATCTTGAGTTGAATGAAACTTACATTAGTGGTAACTCACATAAGGGGCAAGCATATGGTACTTAGAGCCAGACTTGTGACTTTTCCTTGAGAGAGATGAGTGATTTTCCATTAACCTTGTTCTGAGTGCCACTATTCTAAAGGCGAGGTTTGCTTAGGGAGAGTTGAGGATGTGTGAGTTTGGGTTCCACAATGACCAAAGTAATAGAAAGAGTTCTTTGATGTGTTGAGTCAACTCTTGATGCTCGTGTGTCGCACTTAATCCATGGTGTTTCAAAGAGTAAATGTTGTTAATGATTCATTTATATTTAGGGCAATTGTTAGTCCCAATTGATGCTAGATGAGGGCACTTTAGGACAACTGAATTTTCTTGGAATTTTCCTTAAGGGGTGGGTCTTATTTTGTTTGTTTGAGGAAAAGCAAAAGCTTAAGTTTGGGGGAGTTGATAACTAGGGATTTTGATACATTTTATACTCCTTCTTGCTTATGTTTTGATTAGAAATTTGTACAAAATAGTCCCAAAAGGCTCACAAGTTATGCTTGATTGCAAGTTTGATCAACAAAGTGACAAGATGTCAAAGATCAGCTCAAAAAGGAGTGAAACTTGCACAAGTACCAAGACAAGACAAGCTCAGGCAAAGCAGGCCCAATGCGGCCACACACCATTCTGTGCGGTCCGCACAAGTGAGGTTCAGAGAGGTGGATTTCTGGGCCAACAGGCAATGCGGCCGCATGAGATTTAATGCGGTCCGCATTGGAGTCACTGCGGCCGCACTCGATTTAGTGCGGTCCGCAAAACCAAGGATCAGAGAAGTGCCAGTTTTGAGATTGAAGCCAATGCGGTCAGCGCTCCATTTCATGCGGACCGCACTAGAAGCCACTACGGATGCACTCGATTCTATGCGGTATGCATTGCCCAAGTTCAGAGAGTTGGATTTTCAAGTTCAGAGCCCTAGTGCGGCCGCACGTGATTTTGTGCGGTCCGCACTAGCCCTGCAGGGGTATTTTTGTCCAGATTTTTCAGCTTAGTATAAATAGCTTCTTTTCCCATTTTTAGGTTATCAGATAGATTTTGTACTGAGTTGCGCTCGTGACTTTGATAGTTTTAGCTGATTTGAGCAATTTTAGCTTAATTTCAATATTGAATCTTCTAGTTTATCTTAGCAATTAATTAATATGAGTTTTTCTTCATCTATTTCTTTGTTTTCTTCTTCAATTATGAGTAGCTAAACCCATAAGCTAGGGTTGTGGCTCAACCCTAGTGTAGATAATTGATGAGTCTTGTATTTTGATGCTTGATTGTCTATGGGTGTTTGATATTTGGACTAATTTCATGTTTAATTACTGAATTAATGGTTGCAAATACTAGTTTGTGTTTAGTTGACTTTGGCTCTTCTTGAGAAAGAGTGCCTAAGTCTCTGAAATTGGTCCAACAAGGAATTGGAGCGTACTCAAGAGATTGATAGCCCCAATTATAGGATTAAACCTAAAGATAGTAATACCCAACTTGAACCTTGATTGCTTGTGTAAATTTTCATACCTAATTGGTTTTGAGAAAGTCAATTCGCGCAAAATCACTCGAACCACCGAGAGGTGTAGAGTGGGTAAAATCCTGCAACGGTTATATCATACTCCCCAAATATGTCAATCATGCCTTAGACTCAAGTACCCGTCAATTGACCACCTAGGCGAAAGTCACTACCCTAGTGCCTTTTAACCATTTGAACAACTCGCAATAGTTTACTCTTAGCTTCTTCTAGTTTAATTTAGCATTGTAGTTTGATAAAATTAGAAGTAAAACAAAAACCCAAAAAAATATTTAGAAGTGTAATTTGGAACACATACACAACTCTCAATTAGATAGAAAATCAACTCCAACTTCTAGCTCCCTGTGAAAATCGATCCCGACCTTAATCGGCTAAAAGCTACTTCGACCCTCTCTCGCTACTCAATAGTAGAGCAGGGTTGGCCTCGATCACGCATGTTTGTATTGCTTTCCTTGAAACTTATTGAAGTTGTTAATGCCTCTTCCCGGCTTGAGAATATATGTGTAAATGATGACAAGGAATTTGGAAATTTCCTATAAAAGAAAGAATTGTTTACTTGCTTAATTCTAATGAATTAAAATCATGTTTATAAAAATCCGCAATTTAATATATTATTGATATAACATTATCAGACCACTAGTAAGTGTCGAAGTCGACCACTCGTCTCTACCTCTTCGAGATAAGACGGGTTACTCATTGGGTACATGTTGTTTTCGTACTCATACTACACTTCTGGGCATTTTTGTTGCACATGCATCTCTAGTGGCCTAGTGGGTGTAGTAGCATGGTTGATACGGAGACTTAGGTGAGCTGCATTTCCCGAGATGACCCGCAGCCAACAAGTCTCTTTCGGATTACTGTATTTATTTTATGTCCAATATTGTATTTTGGACGGTTGTTGTGTTACATTATTTCTTAGAAACTGCTCATGCACTTGTGACACTGAGTTCTGGATATCTATGGGTTTATTCAGAAATTTTAAAAGTTGTTAAATGTTTCATTATTTATTCAGAGGAATTTACTGTGTATTGTTTAAACGTAAAAGAAGTGATTTCGGAAATATTTAAAACGAGAATTTAATTCAGTATTTTGGTTGGCTTGCCTACTGCGGTGTCCAGCGCCATCACGACCCTTAGTGGATTTTGGGTCGTGACATCTTGGGTCGGTTAGGGGGGTAGACGGGTTTGGGTCGTGTGTTTTTAATCTGAAATTGGGCTGGAGTTGGGTTTAATTTAGGCTACAATTGAAATGTAAATCTAGCTATATTTTAAATAGCCAAA
Organism: Nicotiana sylvestris; assembly: GCF_000393655.2. Classification (NCBI taxonomy): domain Eukaryota; kingdom Viridiplantae; phylum Streptophyta; class Magnoliopsida; order Solanales; family Solanaceae; genus Nicotiana; species Nicotiana sylvestris. Next base: position 48,226,123 of record NC_091058.1, read on the forward strand.
TTTCCCCTATATAATTTATAATAAATAACAACTAATTTCTGGAAAATAATTTTGTATACTAAAATGATTTAATATATATATATATATATATATATATATATATATATATATATATATATATATATATATATATATATAATATTTTAAAAATGTAGAAGGTCGATTTTATGTATATAAATGTAATTATACATTAAATGAGCTAATATTGCAATTATATGCAATTTAGTTTACCAAATGCAATTATAAAAATGCATAAAAATATTTTATCCATATTTTAGCATAATTATAGAAACCAAATGACTAAATCATCCCAACAATAATTTGAGAGATAATTATTGGAGATTTTATAAATAAAACGGGAGGAAATAAATCAATTTAAATCCTTAAAATTATGAAAAAAATTATAAAAACCTTGTGCATGCTTATTTATGCATATATATGCTATTTTGAAGGCATTTATGCATATAAAAATATAGGAAAAATTAGGTATCAACAGCGGATTGGTGCTCGATAGAACTAGGAGATGGAGGAACATCATCTTGTTGTTCTATCAAAGTACTAGTAACCTGATATACTAGCCACTCATCTTCCTCCCCCTGACTTGTAGAAATGGGAGGTGCATATAAGAATGATGTAGTATCTGAAAATACCACATCAGTTGACAACAAATATTTGCCAAGTTTAGTAGAATACCACTGATACCCCTTCTAAAGGCGAGAATAGCCAAGGAAAACACACTTCAATGCCTTGGGATCCAACTTGGTAACAGATGGTCGAATATCTCAAACATAACATGTGCTTCCAAATACCTTAGGTTCCATCGGAAATAATGCCTTTTTTTGGAAAAAGGACATTGTAAAGCACATTACCACCAAGTATAGTAGACGACATGCAATTAATCAAAAAGCAAGCCGTAGAGACCGCATCAGCCCAGAATTGCTTAGGAACCTTCATTTAGAACAAAAGTGCCCAAGCTGTCTCAAGTAGATGCCTATTCTTCCTCTCAGCAACTCCATTTTGAGAGGGTGTATCAACACATGAAGACTGATGTAGTATACCATGTTGTCTCATGTACGACTAAAATAACTCTGACATGTATTCTTTAGCATTATCACTCCTTAAAATACGCGCCGAAGTGTTAAATTGAGTTTTGACTTTAGCATAGAAAACAGAAAAATGAGTAAACACTTCAGAGCTGCTCTTCATAAAGTAAATCCAAGTCATTCGAGAAAAATCATCTATAAAGGTGACAAAATACTTATGCCCAATTTTGGAAACAACGAGACATGGTCCCCAAACATCATAATGAACTAACTCAAAAGCTGACTCAACTTGTTTATTAACCCTTGAACTTAACGAGATGCAATGATGTTTTGCAAATCAACATGATTCATAATCCAATGAAGAAATATTCTGAAACTGAGGACAAAGCTTCTTCAACAAAGGCAGAGAGGGGTGTCCCAATCGACAATATGCTTCAAAAGGAGACACAACACTAGAGCATGCAATAGACCGTGGCTCATATTCATCAAGGATGTAGAGATCACCAGATAAATATCCTTTACCAATAACCTATTTTGTTGTAAGATCTAGAAAAAAGCAATGATCTAGAAAAAAATGCAACACAACAATTAAGGTCTTTGGTGATTTTACTAACTAAAATCAAGTTAAAGGCCAAGTTTGGTAGACCTAACACAGATGATAGGTTAATAAAGGAAGTTAGTTTAACAGTCCCAGATCCAACACTGCTACAAGTTGATCCATCAGCTACAGTAACTGGAGAGGGTGCTTTATGTGAGTGAAAACTAGAAAAAATATTTGGATTGCATGTCATGTGATTTCTGGCACCTGAATCGATCACACATTTATTGGAAGAGGTGATAAGACATGTTTTATCTGACCTAGCAAAGGCAGTAACTAAAGAAGATTCCTTAACCGATTTATGATTTTGAAGGAACTTTAGAAACTCATTCGAAACCAAGATTGTTGGACTAGGGGTTGTTGCATTATTATTCTTTACCATCATGTTTTTCTTTGAATAACAAACCGATTAAATTAATAGAGGTCCCCAAAGCTAACAGATACCAAAATAGATCTCTAGTAAACACGAAGTCAACAGTCTATTTAATAGAACTCCACTCCAATAATCTACTCAACCAAATCAGAGAACCAAACAAATCTGTCCCCAAATCAAATAAAATCAGAGACCAACAAAGTTTTTGATAAGGGAAGACCCAACCGATAATATTAAGTCTCAAATTGTAACAAAGCGTCTTACAAGGAAGACCCAACAAATACCAATTCACAAAACAAGCAATCAGATACAAAAATATTGTTCCACGACTACTTCAGTATCCCAAAAACAAACCAAACAGTAGAAGAACTCAAACCTGACCAAAATTGATGTAATACAACCTTGTCCGAGCATGTTTTTCATGAAAATAAGGTTCTGTTATCAAAGGATAACCAACAATCGATCGAAAATAATCAATATGAACTGGGAGAGAGAATGGACCACACACGCACCTCACGTGTCTACCGGAAAGTTTTGGTCAACTCCGGCGAGACAAACTCAACTCCGGTAAAGCCACAGATGTGGCTCTGATACCATGTAATTAACAAGGTATAGAAGAATCAAATTGGTATATTATTCCATGTAGTGATACATATATATACATGTACATCAGTTGCTAACTAAGGAAAGAAATAAAAGAGATTCCTACAAATTTGCTATCTATATATGGGTTATGTACACTACTAAGAAATAGTCTATGTTCATTGTGTAAAGTGTCTAGGTTCATTCTGCAACACCTTCTAAATAGACAAAGGATCAACCAGAACTATTATCTAGGCCTAAAATAAGTGGCAATGTGTCACGACCCAAACCAATGGGCCGCGACAAACACCCAGTACCTTACTCAACCGAGTACCAACGTAACGTATATTTCTTATTACATCATCATATACACATGACATACGGGCTTAATAGGCCAACATGATCATTTATAAACTCAAAACATAGGCCGACAAGACCGTACAATCTTTCACGTACACGACATATGTCTATAAGCCTCTAAGAGTACATACACGTCTAAATTATACTAACCAAACAAGCAACTCCGAAGCAAATGAAGTGTACCAACATCTTCCGCGGAGCTGATAGCCTACTTGGAGGGCTCTCGACCTGTCTATCGGGACCTGCGGGCATGAAGCGCAGCGTCTTCAGGTAAAATAAACGTTAGTACGAATAATGTACCGAGTATGTAAGGCACATAAATAAATACATAAGAGACATGGAAAAAATATAGAGTACATGACTCAACCTGTAAGACTGAATAACTTTGTAAATAATAAATTACTTTTAGCGTCATACATAAGCATATGAATGTCATGTCGTGCATAGGTAAATGTTTCATAACATTATCAGCCTCTGAGGGCATCCCATCATATCATATTGGCCACTGTGGGCAAAATCATCATCGTATACCAGCTGATCAGGTGGTAGTGCATATATAACATCGTAACATTTCCCATATCCCATATATATATATATATACATACATACATACATACATACATATATACGCGTATATAACGTCGTTTGAATCATATTTCAGCCATTGTGGGCAACATCATCGTCATATACCAGCTGATCAGGTGGTGGTGCGTATATAACGCCATAACCTTTCCCATATACCATATATATATACATACATACATATATATATATGTGTATATAACACTGTTTGAATCATATTTCAGCCGTTGTGGGCAATATCATCATCATATGTCAGCTGATCAGGTGGTGGTGCGTACATAACACTGTAACCTTTTCCTATATCCCTTATACATATATTTACATATATATGCGTATATAACGCCGTATGGTCATGGGTAAATACACATTAATACAATGCATGAAAAGTACGTTAATAAAATATTTCGGAGCTCATAAGACCATTTTGCCTTTGAGTAATATCATAAAGTAAACTCTTTTCAACTTTCGTATTATTTTTTTTTCTGAGACCCATGAACAGATGATAAAATATTATGACACACAGAAATTCAAGAACATATATATCTCTAATACTTCTAAGAATAGAGTCATTCATGGAATTTGTGCATTTGCACGTTTCACTCGTATCGTATGGATCATGCCAAAAGAAAGAAGGGATAGCCTTAACATACCTGGAGTAGAGAAAAATCCATATGATATTCTTGGAAAAGATTGTAATGTGCTCTCTTAGAATCACAAAATCCTGCTATGATTACACGGTACAATTTCGTAGGAGTTCCTTTACTAACCAAGAACTCACGTTATTGTTGTAATATGAAGCCTTCTACGAAAATTCCAGAAATTCAGTCTTAAAAGCTACATCTTTCAATTTCTTATCTTTAACTCTTTCTACAATGCACAAGTAGTAGCACTTAGCTCAACAATTCTATCAACGACTTCTACTAAAACTTGATAAAGTAGTTGTATCCAAGAGAAATTCATCAAAGCTAGATAGCAGCCGTAACTTTGTCTTGGACAATACACATTATATACATAGAGACTTATGCAAAAACATACACATTTAATATGTGGTGTGTGTGCTTGCTCCAAGTGTCTTCTTAATTTAATGATCTAAAGGCTTAGTCACTAAATAAAATAGAGGGGCTGCCACGTGGTGATGGGGTGTTTTAGTCTTTATCTACTTATTAGGTAATTAGGCAGTGTCCCGTTACCCGGTAATTAATTAATTACCCGTATAATTAAAAATTATCTCAAATTACTTAAAATACTACCCACTTTTAACATGACTTATACACTTTACTATCATGGCCATGTGGTACTTTGTATGGTACTAGTCCAAAAATACCGGGTATTTTAGCTCGGACCATATTTTATCCCAAAATGCCAAATTTCAATGAAATTCATTTTCTTCGACTTGCTTCCGCTCTCACCTTCACGAATTTACTAATCACTTGTGAAATAGAATAATCCTTATAATCTCCAAATAATCTTTTACTTGGACTGATGTCAATTACCTTACGACAATTTCTATGTACAATATTTCAGGGTGCAACATCGTCGTAACTTAATACTGCGAAGCGTAACATCACCGTAATGTATTACTGTTGGGTATAACACTGTCGTAATATTTTACTGCAGGACGTAACACCATCGTAACATATTACTGCAGAGCATAACATCGTCGTAATATCATACTGCGGGGCGTAATATTAACGTAATATTGCGGGGCGTAACATTGTTCCCCCCTTTAAACATTCGTCCTCGAATGTTGACTGATGCATTTATCATTTTCATAACTTATATCTTCCAAATACTTTAGAACTTCCCTTTCCATCTAGGCGATTGTTCTGTGAATAAATCCAAAGTCCAGGGCACTCCTCCCTTAGGCCTCCTTCTTACACCACAACTTATAGTCGGAATCCTTCCAATCTTGTTACTGTTGCTACCTTTTATCATGCAGCCTGTACGATTTTGACCTTGTAAGTGTGTCCAATCTCTAGGCTTCATATGTAGAGCTTGATAAGATATCCCTTTGGGCATCTATGGGTATACTGAAGTTCTTCGCTCGGTACTTTATTGAATTCACGAATCTTGCTATATCTTATCGCATAGGTCTGTTTAGCCATCTGTATGAATTTATTGCCATAACACTTACTTTAATTTATCATTGCTGATATCTGCTACCAAATTCCATCTTACCCTCATCGCTTATTCCATATGTATAAATTTAAGTCCTTTAATGCTTCCTCATTACTGCTTATCTTTAGAATGACGGCCTAATCTCATCCCATACTTTGTGACTTTTGTCCATCCATTGTTGATTCACCTCAATATTGATCTACAATATACAACTGATAAATTGAAACTTCTTACGTAATACTTTGCCCCTAGGGCTTACGTTACCTCAAGGAATATTCGAAGTGATTCCCATAATTGTATTTCATAGTGTCTCAATGTGATTCACCTTACGGGGGTATCCTAATTTTGTGCTGCCAGCGAAATCTTTTCTCCTTCTCTTCTCTTTTTTTTTCTTTTTCAAATCATTATTCAAATGAAGGCCCAAACGTCATCCTTTATCTGTCACAATTATGTCCTCATTTTATTACCAGGTCAGCATTTCATTCCTTCTAAATGCTATTAATCTTAGACTCCTTTGAGTTCATTAAGGCTATAATGAGCTTTGTATAACATAGAGAATCCATTAGTTCCCTTGTTTTCATGGGCCTATTCCTGAGGACTAATCCATTATCGTTACTTTCTTACTCACCTTTTCTCGTTCCTTACATTCTGTCATAAAACTTTGTCGCTTTGCTATACTTTAGCTTGCAACCTATACATATCTATTTATACTACTCATAATCTTCCTTCAACTTGCTTGAATTTCCTTGTGTTATTTTAGAACATCAAGTGAGACATCACATCGTCTCTAACTCTTCTTTACTTTCTTAACTACACCTCTTGATACACAGAAATCACTGACTAGAAGATATGCCACTAACGATGCCGCTATCATTCCTGGATATTGAATCCTCGTGCTTCTAGCCTTCTATCCCAAGTATAGAATATCCTCAACCTTCTACTTTTGAGTATCTCGTACATTGTTCACCTTTACCTTACTTTCCTTAAAGCCTCACATCACATCTTCTATCTCTTTCGTACCTCTGATTTTAAGGGAGATCCTGCAATGTTCTCGATCATGATGTTTCTATTTTTCTGGGTCGAATAATCAAACTCCTGATTTACTTGGGTGATGTAATTCTTTAGTTTCCTCTTCTTCCTGATCAGCCTTTACGTAGGCTTAAGCTATCTTTCGATCTGTGGCTCATCGTATCAGTTATTACCTTAGCCTTTCATGGGCGTTATGGAATATCCATGGTGCAATCTTCTAACAATTCAATCCTTTGTCTATGCCCTGGGCTCAATTCTTTCTTTTAAATTGTATCAGAGTCTTCTATGGATGTATGATTATCAACAAATATGCTGCCTAGGTAATGCTCCAAATTCTTGAGTGTATCCATAACGTAGTAACTCAAGATCATTGATCGAATAATTCCTTTTGTTCCTTCTTTAAACGTGTGCAATTACTTTTCCTGGTCTTTTTGCCCCTTGTTGCATCCATACTTAGCTTATCTTAGTGTCCACACTTGCTAGAGTTTTCACACAACTCATATGATCTCGAATATTAGTTCTAATTCTTATTTCCCGTTCATTAGCCACGGTAGGTGCCACTTTCCTTTTGAATGCTTACAATATTGTTGCGAGATTGTTTTTACACAACCATTTCCTCTTTAGGTCGTTGTGCTTAGGTTGAAGACTTCTTTCTTATCTCCTCAGATAGTCTTTCGTTGTAGTACTTAGGGAGAACCCTTGACTCTCATAAAACTGTGAGCTTATTATACCGTATTCCTGATAGAATTTTTGATGTTCGTGCTCACTTGTACTTATCCTTAGTTACTTACCTCCATGCTCATCTGCTCGTTCAGTTGCTTCTGAACTGAAGTTTTTACTGTCTTTCCAATGGAACTATCTTTTATTTCCGTAATACTCATACGGTACCTTTAACTACCCCAACTCCTATTTGAATATTTCTCAAGTTTTACAATGTCATAACTGTGGGGCTAAATTCACTATATTGGGTTATACTATCTTTATCTTGCACGACCTGTTGTCTTGTCTGTATCCTCTTGACTAGCCATAACTAGGCTTTTCCTGAATCAATTACTAACTACTCGTTGGCCCATCCTTATGTCAATATTCTGCGAAATCTTCCTTGGGTTATTTCTTGGTCTTAACTTACGTCTCGCACTGTCTCCTTAATTATCAATAATATCTCGGGCAGGAACCCTTACTTTTTCTCCTTGACATCGTGTTTGCATAATGTTCTGGAATTGTAGAATACCTGTAGCATTTGGATAAGTGCAATCTGTTACACCTTGTGTATTCGGCGTTATCATGCTGTAAATGGGCTAATTCGATAGGAAGATAATTTCTATGAGATATTTAAATGATGTGACGGTTATATATTAAGATATGAAGTCATTTGAGTTGTGATTAAAAATTCGACAAAGATCGCGCGCAAGTTACGGGTTTAAATTTTACTGGAATTTGGATAAAATGTTGATGAGCGTTTCTCTCAATATACTGGGATGTATGGTGTGTTCTACCTACCGAATCGAAGGTCTATGAGTCTAGTTTTCAACGCAATAAACCGTTCGTTAATACGACTTTGGAGTAGAGAGATATTAATATTTTCGTACACGGGTGCACACTATTACGGGAACAGTGTGCCTAGTCGGGTTTAGTCAAAATTTCTTTATTTAAGTCAATTTTTAAAACAGAACCCCTGCATTTTATCCTCTTCAAAACAGAACCAAAAACCTAGGGATTTCCTCTCAAACTTCTCCCATTCATCTAGCCAAGCATAACAACAATTTAGTCATCCTCAAGATGGAGAATACCATGGTAGCTTCGGAATCGTGAATTCTTCGGTGTTTCACTTTTCATAGCAAGACTTCGCCTTGAAGTAATTTCGAATTTTGAGTAATTCTGATCACATAAGGTATGATTTAACTTCTCTTTGATCTTTGTAAACTTCTACCATAATAATTCTTAAGAAATAGTTGAAACCTCTATAGAAATATTCTTGATTTTTTTTAAGAAACCTCTCTTAATATGGCTTGATTGTTGGGGCTGTTCTATATGGTTTTATTGTGTTGTTTTGATCTGTGAAGACATGGATGGAATTCTGTTGATGAGGAGATGTAGTAAAGTAAAATTTGGTGGTGTGTTGGGGGGAAATTAATCTACAAAAGAGTCTACAAATTCATGGCCACAAGTTGTTCGCGTAAATGTCTAAATGAAGAATTATTTAAGCTATGAGCTTGAATTTGATTTTGAATGGTTTGTATTATGTAGGAAATCATTCCTAAGGCTTTTGAGGTCTTGGAAACAGTATATAACTCCATCGACAAGGTATGTAGGGCTTTCGCTATACTTTTCGGCATGACTAGAATTCGAATAAACGTTTATCGAATTGTCTCGTCGGATTCGAGTTATTTCACCTTCAGCTTATAAAGATGCTTAGACCTGATCTTTTCTCATAGATTGCTTACTCTAGAGGATATCTATGAATTCTCGGATTTCCTTGTTCCTTGCTTAAAAAGAACTAGAGCCTTTTTACTCGTTCTCATTTCGACATCCATATAAATCATGAATAAGGAACACTTACTTCAAAGGTATTCATAATACATAACTCTCATGTTCTTAGAACTTGTTGGCTCGTAGTTGAAAAATTATATATTTTAGCAACAACCATGATAGTCGAGGAATAATGATGATAGGCCACTTCGACTCTTCTTAGAATACGTCTTTTAAGGTTGGTTTCGCATTGCACCTATATAATTCATGATTTAGTACATGTATGTATTTACTTTCATTACCGAGCCGCACTATAGACGGTCGGGTATGACACATATTGTGTAACCACTGATCAGTTGGGATTACCGAGCTCCACGTGGCCGGGTACGATTCTACTGAGCCTTTATTATGGCCGGGTATGTTATGGATATTATAGCCCCACAGAGGGATTTATTATTATATAATGTGATATATTATAAGTAGCGATAGTGAACGACGGTGTCACGAACATACATTTAAATCCATGTTGAATTTTAGTTTTCTACCGAGGCTAGTTTCAGAATTCAAATTGTCTCTATGTCTCTTCTCTTGTTAATTACATTTTTCATGTTACACTTGTCGCCCTACATATTCAGTACATATTTCGTACTGACGCATTTTTAGGCGCTGTGTTCATGCCCACAGGTTCGAGTAGACAGAGCTGCGTGCCTCCTCAGTAGGACCCCCAGGATCAGCGTTGGGTTTCGCACTCCACTTCTTCGGAGTTGCTGACTTTGAGTCCATAGGTACTATTACAGATGTATATGTGTGGTTTAGGGCATGCCGGGGGCTTTGTACCACCCTGTTGAGATTGTCTTACACTCTTAGAGGCTTGCAGACTAGCAGTCATTGTATATATATATTTTTCATATCGCCCTATCGGCCTTCTAGATAGCTGTTATACTGTTGTTGCAGCCTTGTTGGCCTAGTTTATATATATATATATATATATATATATATGTCGTGTTGGGCTCTTCTGCCTGCAGGTTATTATATTTCAGATCATATCTCATGGTTGGTTCGCTCGGGCCTTCGGGCATCGGGTGCCAGCCACACCTCCCAAGGTTGGGGTGTGACAAACTTGGTATCAGAGCAGGTCAGTCCTAGGGAGTCTACAAGCCGTGTCTAGTAGAGTCTTGTTTATGGTGTGTTGTGCACCACACTTATAAACATGAGGCTATTGGGCATTTAGGATTATTACTTTCTTCTTGATCTAGATCGTGCAATAGAGCCTAATCATAAGTGTTCATTCCTAATTCTCTTTTTGTTTACCTTCTCAGTGATGCCTAACACTAGGAGACGACAAGTGGCTATGAAATTTATTCAGAGGTTGGATGAGGAGGCGGGAGAGGGCACAAGTCAGGTGCCACCTGCTAATGTAGATCAACATGAGCCACAGAATGAGGCTGATTCTCAGACTTCCGGGGCAGTACCCCCACCACCCCCAGAAGGGCGTAGAGGAGCTAACATACCTCCAGTCCCTCTCCCAGTTGTTCCTGATCAGGACCTAGACATGCGGAGTGTTGTACAATTGCTGACTCGAATAGTGGCTTCCCAGGCCCAACACCAGACCTTCGGTATTGCTGATAGGTCTGTGAGTGCGAGAGTTCGAGACTTTATCAACTTGGATCCTCCAGTATTTACAGGGGTTGATCCTAATGCTGACCCACAGGATTTTCTGGATCTTATGCAACAGACCTTACAAATTATACATGCCACGGATGTTGAGTCAGTGGAGTTTACTTCTTATAGACTACGTGATGTTGCTGTGACATGGTATGAGACTTGGAAGCAAACTCAGGGGCCTAATGTGCCACCAGTGACATGGAAGGAGTTCTCTGAGGCATTTTTACAGCAATATTTGCCAATCGAGCTTCGAAGAGCCCGACGAGATAGGTTCTTACACTTAGAACAGGGTAATATGGGCGTTCGGGAATATAGCATGCAGTTCAACTCTTTGGCTAGGTATGCTCCTACGATTGTTGCTGATATGAGTGATCGGGTACACCAATTTGTTAGTGGTTTGGGGGCACACTTGATAAATGAGTGCACTACAGCTTCTCTAAACCAAGGAATGGATATTGCCCGTATTCAAGCATATGCACAGGGTCTAGAGGATCACAAGAGGCAACAATGAGCCAATCGAGAGCATGATAGAGGGCAACAGAAGAGGGCGCGATTCGCAGGTAACATAGGAGAGTTTCGAGGTGGATTTAGGCCATAGTTTCCCCGGCGCCAGTCTTATCCGGCAGCCAGTGCATCGCCACAGTTTCAGGGACAGCGCCAGGATCGGACCACTTATTCTGGTCCAGGTCAGAGTTCACGAACCCCAGGTCCACAGTTTAGAGGCGAGTTAAGTCAGATGAGGCCTCAGTTTCCTAGATGTGATCGATGTGGCGGAAATCATTTTGGACCATGTCTCCAGGGTTCTGATGCATGTTATACATGTGGACAGCCAGGTCATATTATGAGCCATTGTCCGATGACAGATGGAGGGGTTATGGCTCAGCCGATGGCATCTGCAGGGGCTTCTTCCTCTCGGTATGTCCTCCTAGACAGAGTATGCAGACATCAGCTGGTAGGGGTAGGGGAAGATTTGGAGCTTCTGGTTCAGGAGGTCAGCAGAATCGCATATATGCTTTATCGAGTCGTCAGGATTTAGAGTCATCTCCGGACGTGGTTACAGGTATACTATCTGTCTTTTCTATCGATATGTATGCCTTGATATATCCTGGTTCTACATTGTCGTATATCTCCCCCTTCGTTGCTAGTAAATCGGATAGAGAGCCTGAATTGTTGCAAAAGTCCTTTGAGGTATCTACGCCAATGGGTGAGTCTGTTGTAGTTAGACGGGTATATCGAAGTTGTGACGTGAAGATTCATGACCAACATACGTTAGCTGATTTGCATGAGCTAGAAATGGTTAATTTTGATATCATTATGGGTATGGATTGGTTGGCTTCTTGTTATGCCAATGTAGATTGCTGGACAAAGATTGTTCGTTTTAATTTTCCAAGTGAGTCTATTATTGAATGGAAAGGTGATGCTGCAGCGCCTAAAGGAAAGTTTATTTCTTACCTTAAAGCTCGAAGGATGATTTTGAAAGGGTACATCTATCATTTGGTACGAGTGCATGATATGGAGGTGAAATCTCCAACCCTTCAATCGGTTCCCGTCGTGAATGAATTTCCTGATGTATTTCCTGATGAACTTCCTGGTCTTCCTCCAGAAAGAGAAATCGACTTTGCTATTGATATGCTTCCAGATACTCAACCAATATCTATTCCTCCATACAGAATGGCTCCTGCTGAGTTAAAAGAATTGAAAGCCCAGTTGAAGGATCTTCTGAATAAGGTCTTTATCAGGCCCAACACATCTCCCTGGGGTGCACCAGTGTTGTTTATTCGTAAGAAGGATGGTTTGTAAAGAATGTGTATTGACTATCGCCAGCTCAACAAAGTGACTATCAAAAACAAGTACCCTTTACCTAGAATTGATGATTTGTTTGATCAGTTGCAAGGTGCCAAATATTTCTCAAAGATTGACCTTCGATCCGGCTATCACCAATTGCGAGTTAAGGAGAGAGATATTCCAAAAACAGCTTTCCGGACTAGATATAGCCATTATGAATTTCTTGTGATGTCTTTCGATCTTACTAATGCGCCAGCAGCTTTTATGGATTTAATGAATCGGGTTTTCAAGCCATTTCTAGATATATTTGTAATTGTTTTCATTGATGATATTCTGGTATATCCTCGATCAAAAGCGGAATATGAGGATCATTTGCGTGTGGTGTTGCAGACTTTGAAAAATCAGAAATTATATGCTAAATTCTCCAAATGTGAATTTTGGTTGAATTCAGTGGCTTTCCTTGGGCATATCGTTTCCGATGAAGGTATTAAGGTAGATGGTCAGAAAATTGAAGCAGTACAAAACTGGCCTAGACCCACAACTCCTACGGAAGTTCGTAGTTTCTTGGGCTTAGCTGGTTATTATCGGAGATTTGTTGAGAACTTCTCTTCTATTGCTGCTCCCATGACAAAATTGACACACAAAGCCGTTAAGTTCCAATGGTCTGATGCATGTGAAAGGAGCTTTCATGAGTTGAAGAAACGCTTAACATCAGCACCTGTTCTAGCACTTCCTGAAGGATCTGAAGGTTATATGGTATATTGTGATGCATCCAGAGTTGGATTGGGATGTGTTCTAATGCAGCATGGAAAAGTTATTGCATATGCTTCGATGCAGTTGCGGAAGCACGAATACAATTATCCGACTCACGATATTGAGTTAGCAATCGTTATATTTGCCTTGAAAATATGGCGTCATTATCTTTATGGTGTTCATGTGGATATCTATACAGATCACAAAAGTTTACAATATATATTTAAGCAGAAAGACTTGAACTTGAGACAAAGAAGATGGCTTGAATTGCTGAAGGACTATGATGTGGATATTTTGTACCATCCGGGCAAAGCGAATGTGGTAGCTGATGCATTGAGTCGCAAATCCATGGGCAGCTTGAAGCATGTAGAAGTTGGGAAATTAGAAATGACTAAGGAGATATATCGATTGGCTAACCTGAGTGTACGACTACATGATACAGGTGACCAGGGTGTAGTAGCCCAAAATATTGCGGGGTCATCACTGGTAGCTGAGGTAGAAATGCGTCAATTTGAGGATTCGGAGTTAGTCAAAATTAAAGAGAGTATCCCTTTTCAGAAGAAGCAGTTGTTCGAGCAATCTGATGATTGAATTCTAAAATATAAAGGCCGATGGTGTGTACCTAATGTTGGGGATCTTCGTAAGCAAATTATGACAGAGATGCACCAGTCTCGGTACTCAGTTCATCCTGGTTCAACCAAAATGTATCATGATCTTCGTCAGCTATACTGATGGAACGGCATGAAGAAAGATATAGTCACATTTGTGGCTCAGTGTCCCAACTGCCAGCAGGTTAAAGCTGAACACCAGAAACCTGGAGGGCTACTTCAAAATATTGAGATTCCAGCTTGGAAATGAGAATCGATTAATATGGATTTCATTACAGGATTGCCCAATTCTCGTCGTAAGTTCAATTCTATTTGGGTCATTGTGGATAGGCTGACGAAATCAGCTCACTTTCTCCCAGTTAGGACCACCTATTCAGCTGAAGACTATGCGAGCCTGTATATCAAGGAAATAGTTCGGCTACATGGAGTTCCGTTTTCTATTATATCTGACAGAGGTGCCCAATTTACAGCTAATTTCTGGAGGTCTTTTCAAGAAGGTTTGGGTACTCTTGTTAACCTTAGTACAGCATTTCATCTGCAGACCAACGGACAAGCTAAACGCACTATTTAGACACTCGAAGATATGTTGCGAGCTTGTGTCTTAGACTTCAAGGGAAGTTGGGAAGATCATTTACCGCTTATTGAGTTTGCCTACAATAACAGTTATCATGCCGGTATTCAGATGGCACCTTATGAGGCACTATATGGGAGGAAATGCAGATCTCCTATTGGCTGGTTTGATGTTGGCGAGACAAAGTTGCTAGGACCTGAATTGGTACAGCAAGCTGTAGAAAAGGTAAAGTTGATCCAGGAAAGGTTGCGTACAGCTCAAAGTCGACAGAAATCATATTCAGATAACCGACGTCGAGACTTGGAATTTGCTGTGGGAGACTGGGTATTCTTGAAAGTGTCGCCTATGAAGGGTGTAATGAGATTTGGTAAGAAAGGAAAACTCAGCCCTAGATATGTTGGGCCATATCAGATTGTTCAGAGAATTGGGCGAGTAGCCTACAAACTTGACCTGCCACCAGAATTAGAAGCAATCCATCCGGTATTTCACATTTCCATGCTTCGGAAATTCTTAGGTGATCCTTCTTGCATCAGCCCTATCAAGGATATTGAAGTTTCCGAGAACTTGTCATATGAAGAAATACCTGTTGCCATTCTTGACCGTCAAATCCGTAAGCTACGGATTAAAGAGGTAGCCCCAGTAAAAGTACTTTGGAGGAGCAATAATGTAGAAGAAATGACATGGGAGGCCGAGGAGGACATGAAGTCCAGATACCCTCATTTATTTGAGTCTTCAGGTGATATGCTTAAGACAAATATGGCAGGTGTTGCACATATATCAACCAGTGACAGTTGAGGTAATTAAGTTATGGCTAACCTTCTTATTATCATTATTGTATAAGTAAATGGTCGTGTGAGGCCAAGTTGATGTTATTATTATGATGTGTAGCCCTGTGTGGCCTTAGATATGTATGTTTGGGCTGATGACAGGTTTTGGATATTCCTATTTATAGGGGAAACTCTGGCAAAATGTTTAAAAAAAAATTCAGAAGATAGGTTAACCGTTAACATTCGAGGACGAATGTTCTTAAGGAGGGGAGAATGTTACACCTTGTGTATTCGGCGTTATCATGCTGTAAATGGGCTAATTCGATAGGAAGATAATTTCTATGAGATATTTAAATGATGCGATGGTTATACATTAATATTGGAAGTCATTTGAGTTGTGATTAAAAATTCGACAAAGATCGCGCGTAAGTTACGGGTTTAAATTTTACTGGAATTTGGATAAAATGTTGATGAGCGTTTTTCTCAATATACTGGGAGCTATGGTGTTTTCTACCTACCGAATTGAAGGTCTATGAGTCTAGTTTCCAACGCAATAAACCGTTCATTAATACGACTTCAGAGTAGAGAGATATTAATATTTTCGTACACGGGTGCACACTGTTACGGGAACAGTGTGCCTAGTCGGGTTTAGTCAAAATTTCTTTATTTAAGTCAATTTTTAAAACAGAACCCCTGCGTTTTATCCTCTTCAAAACAGAACCAAAAACCTAGGGATTTCCTCTCAAACTTCTCCCATCCATCTAGCCAAGCATAACAACAATTTAGTCATCCTCAAGATGGAGAACACCATGGTAGCTTCGGAATCGTGAATTCTTCGGTGTTTCACTTTTCATAGCAAGACTCCGCCTTGAAGTAATTTCGAATTTTGAGTAATTCTGGTCACATAAGGTATGATTTAACTTCCTCTTTGATCTTTGTAAACTTCTACCATAAGAATTCCTAAGAAATAGTTGAAACCTCTATAGAAATATTCTTGATTTTTTTAAGAAACCTCTCTTAATATGGCTTGATTGTTGGGGCTGTTCTATATGGTTTTATTGTGTTGTTTTGATCTGTGAAGACATGGATGGAATTCTGTTGATGAGTAGATGTAGTAAAGTAAAATTTGGTGGTGTGTTGGGGGGAAATTAATCTACAAAAGAGTCTACAAATTCATGGCCACAAGTTGTTCGCGTAAATGTCTAAATGAAGAATTATTTAAGCTATGAGCTTGAATTTGATTTTGAATGGTTTGTATTATGTAGGAAATCATTCCTAAGGCTTTTGAGGTCTTGGAAACAGTATATAACTCCATCGACAAGGTATGTAGGGCTTTCGCTATACTTTTCGGCATGACTAGAATTCGAATAAACGTTTATCGAATTGTCTCGTCGGATTCGAGTTATTTCACCTTCAGCTTATAAAGATGCTTAGACCTGATCTTTTCTCATAGATTGCTTACTCTAGAGGATATCTATGAATTCTCGGATTTCCTTGTTCCTTGCTTAAAAAGAACTAGAGCCTTTTTACTCGTTCTCATTTCGACATTCATATAAATCATGAATAAGGAACACTTACTTCAAAGGTATTCATAATACATAACTCTCATGTTCTTAGAACTTGTTGGCTCGTAGTTGAAAAATTATATATTTTAGCAACAACCATGATAGTTGAGGAATAATGATGATAGGCCACTTCGACTCTTCTTAGAATACGTCTTTTAAGGTTGGTTTCGCATTGCACCTATATAATTCATGATTTAGTACATGTATGTATTTACTTTCATTACCGAGCCGCACTATAGACGGCCGGGTATGACACATATTGTGTAACCACTGATCAGTTGGGATTACCGAGCTCCACGTGGCCGGGTACGATTCTACCGAGCCTTTATTATGGCCGGGTATGTTATGGATATTATAGCCCCACAGAGGGATTTATTATTATATAATGTGATATATTATAAGTAGCGATAGTGAACGACGGTGTCACGAACATACATTTATATCCATGTTGAATTTTAGTTTTCTACCGATGCTAGTTTCAGAATTCAAATTGTCTCTATGTCTCTTCTCTTGTTAATTACATTTTTCATGTTACACTTGTCGCCCTACATATTCAGTACATATTTCGTACTGACGCATTTTTATGCGCTGTGTTCATGCCCACTGGTTCGAGTAGACAGAGCGGCGTGCCTCCTCAATAGGGCCCCCAGCATCAGCGTTGGGTTTCGCACTCCACTTCTTCGGAGTTGCTGACTTTGAGTCCATAGGTACTATTACAGATGTATATGTGTGGTTTGGGGCATGCCGGGGGCTTTGTCCCGCCCTGTTGAGATTGTCTTACACTCTTAGAGGCTTGCAGACTAGCGATCATTGTATATATATATTTTTCGTATCGCCCTATCGGCCTTCTGGATAGCTGTTATACTGTTGTTGCAGGCTTGTTGGCCTAGTTTATATATATATATATATATATATATATATGTCGTGTTGGGCTCTTCTGCCTGCAGGTTATTATATTTCAGATCATATCTCATGGTTGGTTCGCTCGGGCCTTCGGGCATCGGGTGCCAGCCACGCCTCCCAAGGTTGGGGTGTGACACAATCTCATCCCTTTCTCATTTTTATTGCATTCTTCCTTTTATCATTCCATATTCCCCCCTTTAGGAGAGTACTAAGAGTTGGAGCTACGACGACCTGCCTAGAGATGTTTCACCTTTTCATCTTTGGCATCATTTCACGTCATCGATGACCCTTACTCATCTTGCAGTAATCCTTCTGTACCAAGGATAGCAAAATTCCTTATTCACAAGGGTGAAACTTAGTATAACTGGAATATACAGTCCCTTAAGTTGAACTTTGCTCACATTGCTTGCTGCATTCTTTCTGAATGACCATTCTCTGAATTTCTCATGAATCTTATTTTGCCGTCCATTCTATTATTGGCGGAACAAAATATGAAATTCATATGATGGATACTATCATTAGTCACTCAGTCTCTAATTCATTTTTAGTTTAGCTTGTTCACCAATCCAATCCATACTGGTTTTATTACTCTGGGGTCTAACTTTTCCTCTTGGTAATCACGCTAGAGTTGCGAACTTATTTCTCGAAATGCGGACATGATTGTATGGCCTATATTTTTTTGTTGTCCTAAGTCCTGTCACTTCTCGTTTCTTCCTTCACTTGACTATAGATTTTGTAATATTGTCATCTTTTGATCTATTGTTGTCATCCATGTGTCACATCTTACTCAAAATGCTTCATTAACTCCTTTCTTATTTCCTGCTAATATTTATGCCTATCACCTTATTCCGAAAACTTGTGCAAGACATTCTTTTGCTTTTAGCTTCCCTCTGCTCCATCCAATGGCTCTTCAAGTTGCTTAATGTTCTCACTTTACTAGGGACGCGAGCCACACTAAGGTAATATTTATCCCTTGAAGGCTTATAGTGCATTTCTTTGTAGTACTCATATCTGGCTGCACTATTCCAGAGTGCACCATCTGGGTGTCTCATAAAGAGATCTATTAGCATATTTGCAATATCCTTCGAAAATGTCAACTGACGCAAATAATTCATTTACCAATATGGGTTACCCTAACCCCATCCGGATCTTGATATCCCATTATTTTCTAAAATATACATGTTAGCCACCATAGGGCATAACTGGAATGGGTGTGACCAATTGTACATGCCCCTGTTAGTGCTAAATATAACTCAAAAAGCTTATGTTCCCCTGCCTGAATTATAAACACTGTTAACCTTAATTAACTGGGCACCTCGTATCCTCCTTCATCTTGCTTCTTTTACTTGTTGAAACTTTTATTTATCTTCTTAATCTCTCATTGTCTTTCACCATTAGGATGGATAGGCATTCTTCCCTTAAGGCTCCTTATCAAGAGGCTTACACCTTTCAGTACGCACATGATCTACTGAAGACCTCATATTTACTTATCATAAGCATGATACGAAGTCAAGTTCCTCTAATTCAACACTTCCACAACTATATCTCTTATCGATCATCTTTCTGAACGTAGGCATCATCTTATTACGAATAAAAATAGAAGCTCGAGACTTGAATTCTTATAAGTGAGCTCTACCACACGATCTAGAGTAAGAAGAAAGAGTTACAGTCTTAAATGCCCTGTAGCCTCCTGCTTATAAGTGTGGTGCACGACACACCCATAAACAAGACTTTACTAGACACGGCTTGTAGACTCCCTAGGACAGAACTGCTCTGATACCACTTTTGTCACGGCCCAAACCAATAGGCTGCTATAGGCACCCAGTAACTTACTCAACCGAGTACCAACGTAACATATCTTTCTTGTTACATCATCATATACATACGGGCTTAATAGGCCAACATGATCATTTATAAACTCAAAACATAGGCCAATAAGGCCATACAATCTTTCATGTACACGACATATGTCTACAAGCCTCTAAGAGTACATAAATGTCATAAAGGTCGGGACAGAGTCCCGCCATACCAAACAATAAACGTCTAAATTATACTAACCAAACAAGCAACTCCGAAGCAAATGGAGCGCACCAACATCTTCCGCTAAGCTGATATCCTACTTGGAGGGCTCTCGACCTGTCTATCGGGACATGCGGGCATGAAACACAGTGTCCCCAAGCAAAAGGGACATCAGTACGAATAATGTACCGAGTATGTAAGGCACATAAATAAATACATAAGAGGCATGGAAGAAATATAGAGTACATGGCTTAACCTGTAAGTCTGAATAACTTTGTAAATTATAAATTACTTTTAGCGGCATGCATATGCGTATGATGTCATGTCGTGCATAGGTAAATGTTCATAACATCATCAGCCTCTGAGGGCATCCCATCATATCATATCGGCCACTGTGGGCAAAATCATCATCGCATACCAGTTGATCAGGTGGTAGTGCGTATATAACGCCGTAACCTTTCCCATATATATCTATATATATATATATATATATATATATATATATATATATATATATATATATATATGTACATACATACATATATACGCGTATGTAACACCGTTTGAATCATATTTCAGCCATTGTGGGCAACATCATCATCATATACCAGCTGATCAAGTGGTGGTGCGTATATAACGCCATAACCTTTCTCATATCCCATATACATATACATACATACATACATATATATATATATATATATATATGCGTATATAACGCTGTTTGAATCATATTTCAGCCACTGTGGGCAATATCATCATCATATACCAGCTGATCAGGCGGTGGTGCGTATATAACGCCGTAACCTTTTCCTATATCCCATATCCCATATACATATATTTACATATATACGTGTATATAACGTCGTATGGTCATGGGTAAATACACATGAATGCAATGCATGAAAAGTACGTTAATAAAATCTTTCGGAGCTCATAAGACAATTTTGCCTTTGAGTAATATCATAAAGTAAACTCTTTTTAACTTTCGTATTATTTTTTTTCTGAGACCCATGAACAAATGATAAAATATTATGACACACAGAAATTCAAGAACATAGATATCTCTAATACTTCTAAGAATAGAGTCATTCATGGAATTTGTGCATTTGCACTTTTCGCTCGTATCGTATGGATCATGCCAAAAGAAAGAAGGGATAGCCTTAACATACCTGGGGTAGAGAAAAATTCATATGATATTCTTGGAAAAGATTGTACCGTGCTCTCTTTGATACGCTATGATTACACGGTATAATTTCGTAGGAGTTCCTTTACTAACCAAGAACTCACGTTACTGTTGTAATATGAAGCCTTCTACGAAAATTCCAGAAATTCAGTCTTAAAAGCTACATCTTTCAATTTCTTATCTATAACTCTTTCTACAATGCACAAGTAGTAGCAGTTATCTCAACAATTCTATCAACGACTTCTACTGAAACTTGATAAAGTAGTTGTATTCCAAGAGAAATTCATCAAATCTAGATAGCAGCCGTAACTTTGTCTTGGACAATACACATTATATACACAGAGACATGTGCAAAAACATACACATTGAATATGTGGTGTGTGTGCTTGCTCCAAGTGTCTTCTTAATTTAATGATCTAAAGGCTTATTCACTAAATAAAATAGAGGGGCTGCCACATGGTGATGAGGTGTTTTAATCTTTATCAACTTATTAGGTAATTAGGCAGTGTTTTGTTACCCGGTAATTGATCAATTACCCGTATAATTAAAAATTATCTCAAATTACTTAAAATACTACCCACTTTTAACATGCCTTATACACCTTACTATCATGGCTATGTGGTACTTTGTATGGTACTAGTCCATAAATATCGAGTATTTTAGCTCGGGCCATCTTTTATCCCAAAATGCCAAATTTCAATGAAATTCATTTTCTTCGACTTGCTTCTCCTCTCACCTTCACGAATTTACTAATCACTTGTGAAATAGTATAATCCTTATAATCTCCAAATAATCTTTTACTTGGACTGATGTCAATTACCTTACGACAATTTCTACGTACAATACTTCAGGGTGCAACATCATCGTAACTTAATATTGCGAAGCGTAACATCACCGTAATGTATTACTTCTAGGTATAACACTGTCGTAATATTTTAATGCAGGACGTAGCATCATCGTAACATATTACTGCAGAGCATAACATCGTCGTAATATCATACTGCGGGACGCAATATTGACGTAATATTGCAGGGTGTAACAAAATGTTGTGATAAGTGTGAACCACAACTTATAGGCTATAACTTAGGTCTCATCTGTTCTTTTTAAAGATTGAGATGTCTGAATACATGTTTGAATATTAAGATGTGTATTAGGATTAAAACATCTGAATTTGAATATAAAATTGAATATTAAGATGTGTATTACGATTTAAATACTAAATGATTAAGACTGTTTGATTTTTAACAGCTGAAATGAAATTATCTTTATTTGAAGTTAATAAGCATAAAATTATATTTATTTTGAAATTAATAAATAATATAATATTCTATCAATAAAATATATATTTTTTTATAAATATGGTAGTTTCTGGTGGTGATGGCTAACGGTGATGCTTGTGAATGCCGACTAGAGGCGGTGGTTGGTGGTAGTTTTTGTTAATGGTGGTGGTTCAGAGTAGTAGCTAGTGGTGATTAGTAGTGGTGACGATTATGATTGATGATGGTGGTAGTGAGTGGTGATAGTTAATAAAAGCGAGTGGTGATGGTAGTTGTGATTGAGGAAGGTGAAGATGGGTAGTGGTAGTTTATAATGAAGGACAGTGTCGGCTATGGTTGTTGATGGTGATGGGGTAGTTAGTTGTGGTAATTGAGGTGAATGAGTGTTGGTTATGGTTGAGAATGATGGTGGTAGGAGTGGTGGGGGTGGTGGGTGATGGTACTCGATAATAGTGGCGGCTATGATTGAAGATGATAGTGGTGGTGGTGGTGGCATGGTGGTAGTTGATAATGGTAGGTAGTGGTGGCAGTCAATAATGAATATGGATGATAGCATCTTAATGAAATTAAGATTCTGTTATAAATTTAATCATACATGCCTATTCTGACTAGGGTCAGGCATATATTGGTAAAACCGATAGTCCGAACCAAAAAAAGCTTATTGAGTTATTGGTATCGAGTTATTGGGTTAACGATTTGATAACGGTTTAGTGTTATTTTACTATTGGGTTATCGGTTCGAGTCTCGGTTTGCCCATTTTTATTAAGGGTTTAACGGATAACCCAATAAACTTTATAAAAATATGATTTTACCCTTAGGTATATAAAATTTTCACTTATCCCAATTCTCTATCTACTATTGTAATCCTCCCAAATTTGTCATTCAACACATAGAGAAACAATGTTGTAAGGTTTATCATATTCTTTGAAAGGGTTACAACAGTCGAGAAAGTTTATCATATTCTTTATACAGTATACATTATCCTTCATTACTTCTTCCCTCTAGAAACTAGATTGAGTTATCTTATCGGGTAAACCGATAATGATCGATTACCGATTAATCGATAACCGATATCTTGTCAGTTTGGTAGCATATTTATAAATCAATAACCGATATGTCAAACTGATAACGTTCACAACCGAACAGACCGATGCCCTTCTAACCCATTAAGTGGTTGTGAAGTAAAATGTCACGACCTAAAATCCACTAAGGGTCGTGATGGCGCCGGACACCACTGTCAGGCAAGCCAACTACAATTTACTAGCAATTTCTCATTTTAATTATTTTGAAATCATTTTCTTTAAACAAATGAATAATAAATAATAAACTCCACTGAATAAATGAGGATGTCTTTACAAAATTTAACTACTGAAAAATCCCGTGATCATCCCAGAATACGGTGTCACAAGTGCATAAGCATCTACCAGTGAATGAGATAAAATACAATGACTGCCCGGAATATAAGTGGACAGAAATGAAAATACAATACAATACCCAGAAGGAGACTCTGCCGACTGAGAGGCATCTCAAAAATGCAGCTCACCTAAGTCTCTGTATTAACCATGCCACTATGCCACTGAGCCACTATCCCCACATAAACTTGTGCAATAAAAATGCACATCAAGTGTAATATGAGTACGAAAACAACGTGTACCCAGCGAGTACCCCATCTAATCTCAAAGAAGCAGAGACGAGAGGTCGACTTCGAGACTTGCTAGTGGTCCAATAGTAATATTATTAATGTGATGAATCACAAATTTATTAAGAACAACAATAAATTCAAATAAGTCACGAAAAAGGTAAAAGTTCCTTTTTATTCAAAGTCTCCGGATTCATAATCCATTAGTTAATTATCTCAAGTTGCGGAGAGCAAATATCAATATCAATAAATCTCAGGGCAAGCAATACAAGCATGCACAAATCATGCCGAGGACATACGGCCCGATCCAACAATATTTAAACTGTGCACTGCCAGAGGGTTGAATGGAGCATACCATAGATGCATCTATTTAATCTACCGAGGCGTTCGGCCCGTTACGAAATTAAACACATACAGACAGTCAATCAAGAGGTCAACAAAGAACAATTATCCAAAGAAAAGCCAATTCTCTTTTAACAATTTTATAAAAATAAAGTTTAATCCTTTTAGAAATCATTTACCAATTCGATAGGATTTAAGAACCTCATGTGTCAATAAAGTTACAAATATTCCAAGTATAACATGCTTTTGGATCCTAGACTACCCGGACTTTCACATGATAGTAGCTACGCACGGACTCTCGTCACCTCGTGCGTACGTAGGCCCCACAATTAGGAGCACATAACCAATTATTTCACCTATGGGGACAATTCCTTCTTACAAGGTTAGAAAGGAGACTCACCTCACTCCGAAGCCTATATTCCGATGAATGCGCTCAAACCTCCAATTTGGAGCCGAATGATCCAAAACTATTCAAATAGGGTAAGAACTAGTCAATACATGCTCAAAAGTTCATATTCTAATTATTAAACCAATTTCCCAACCCTAATGCAAGGTTCCTAAAATTCATCCCCGAGCCCACGTGCCCGGATTCCCGAAATTTTTGAAGAAAATTATTATCCATAACCCAAGGATCAAGAATATATGATTTTTACTCCATTCCCCAACAAATTTCATGGTTAAATCTTGTTTTTACCAAATTCTAGGTTTTTCATCTACAACCCTTGATTTTCCCTAATTTTCACATCTTAATCTAACCATAATTCATGTATTTAACTTATGATGTGTAGAAATTACTTACCTCTTTGATGATGATGGAATCCCTCCTCAAATGCTCTCAAAAACCGCCTAAGACCGAGTGGGAAATGAGGGAAATGGGCTCAGTCTCGGAATAAAAAGCCACTGCACCAGGTGCAGAAGTCGCATTTGCGACAAAAGCACCGCAAATGCGAAGCCCAGCCTCCCCTGACAGGGTCGCATTTGCGACAGAATCCTCGCAAATGCGAAGAGGACAGCATCGCAAAAGCTATAGCCCCCCTCGCAAATGCGATCCCCCATTCAACAGCCCCAAGGTTTGCAAATGCGAGCCCCCCCCCCCCCACAAATACGGGGCCGCATTTGCGACCAAAACACCACAAATGCAGTCATACCAATACCAGCAGTCCCATTTATTAGCAAATCACTCTGAAGCTATCCTGAATCTCACCCGAGCCCCCGGGGCTCCAAACCAAACACCCACACAAGTCTAAAAACATAACACGGACTTGTCGAAGCCACAAATCACATCAAACAATGCTAAAACCATGAATCACACTCCAATTCAAGCTTAATGAACTTTAAGATTTCAAACTTCTATTTCCAATGTTTAAACTCGTCAAATCACATCCGATTGACCTCAAATTTTGCACACAAGTCATATTTGGCATTACGGACCTACTCCAACTTCCGGAATCGAAATCCGACCCCGATATCAAAAAGTCAACTCTCGGTCAAACTTCCCAAAAACCTTAAAAATTCTATCTTTAGCCAAATGTCTCCAAAATGACCTACGGACCTCCGAATTCACTTCCGATTGCGCTCCCAATACCAAAATCACCATACGGAGCTATTCCCAAACTCGGAATCCCAAACAGGCATTGATAACACTGAAATGCACTTCAACCTAAACTTATAAAATTCTTCCAAAAATGCTAACTTCCACAATAGGTGCTGAAACGTTCCTGGGTCTTCCAAAACCCGATCCGGACATACGCCCAAGTCCAAAATCATCATACAAACCTGCTGGAACCTTCGAATCTCGATTCCAAGGTCGTTTACTCAAAAATCCAATCTTAGTCAATTCTTTTGACTTAAAGCTTCCGAAATGAGAATTCTCTTTCCAAATCAACTCTGAATTCCCCGGAATTCAATTCTAACCATACGTACAAGTCATAATATATGAAGTGAAGTTGCTCATGGCCTCAAACTGCTGAACGACGTGCTAGAGTTCAAAATGACCGGTCGGATCGTTATATTCTCTCCTACTTAAACATATGTTCGTCCTCGAACGTGCTATGAACTGCGCTGGAGCTGCCTGAAATCATTGTTTAACACCTCAAGCACCTACCCATGTTACCACAACTCAGCTGGGCACCCTAGCTCGATCAATCTGAAGATACCCTTTTCACTTAGGCAATTAAGCCTTAGAGCCCAATTCCAACATCCGAAATTCTCTTCCAGGACTGTTCCAACATACGCTCACCGAATTAATAACTACACGCAGCACCAAAACATGACTGCATACATTAGCTAAATTCACACCTTGCACCACTTTACTCAAAGGACCACAATAACATTCTCTGATCAGTTTAGTCGAAATTCCATGAATTTGATGCTCCCATTGCGCCTCATGACATACATAGGTCTTGCTCTAACTCTTACAATACCGCCACGACAGAAGAGATGTGTAGAAATTCATAACTAACTGCCGAATCAAAAATTCATTGGGTCTATACTCCTGTCCGGAACCATCACCTTATTCTGAACCAGATAATGGTCTTTGTTCCTTAATATACTTCATACAATCAGATTGCAATGATCCTAAGTCCAATGATCTCGTCTCACCCCGTACGAACTGCTCAGGTAATAAGCCACCCCGGACATGATCAAAAAGTCTCATATGCCATCACAATGTGCCAATAGGCTACCAATTAGAACATGATACATAAAGGAAACAAACTATGGAAAGGAAATCCAATTACCCCGCTCGCGAATCATACATGCGACAGGGTCAACATAATTGAACAGATACCCCGCTCGCGAATCATACATGCAATGCGGGCACACAGCTAATATGAGTTTTCCTCAGAAAAATAGGAAACAAAATACATAAAAACAGATATAGGGAACTGTACTCAACATCACACTGTTGCGCCGTGCAACCCAATCCAAATAACATACCCATGGTGGCGTGCCACCCGATCCACACATAGAATTCACATAAGGAGATATACATCGAGCTATATTGCTCATCACAACAAACTACCGAATATCGGTCACAAGCACGCAAAGTGCATAATACCATCCCTAGAGAGACATATAGCGCCATAAGCTACAAAACTCAAGCACAACTGAGGTGCGATATACGATCTGAATCTCAAAAGCCATCCTACTCATATAACATCATCTCTACGCGGAACCTCAACACATAAGAAATTCACCAAGCCGTCTCACAACTCACACGGCGCAATACATCATTACATGAAATAGCTAACGACGAATTAACACCACGACTACTCTCCCATAAGGAGCGCATTGCTGAAATGAACACATATGGCCTGGTTTAGAGCCCATATTCACATTTAAATCCATCCACAGACCTCAAGCTGATTCTGATCGCACTGAACTAGGCTAATAACCTTTCAAAGGTCCATAATCACCCCCTCCCCCCCCGTTTCTCATAACACACAAGAACAACCATTATAACTGGAGTAATCATCCACAGTCCACAACCCAATAAACCGAGTGCCCTCCAGGCATCAATTCTCAATTTAACGATATTACTACAATCTTCATACTTGATTGAACTCTTCAATCAATTAGGTGGCTACATACCACACTTATACAACCTTCCCGTGGGGAACGCTCCCCCAACCTTCCGTAACAGACAACAAGTATGCATATCCATACCATCAGCCGCACTAATGTTGAGAAAGCGTTCAAGAATCCATTACCGGGATGCAAGGCCTTTTTTACAAAACACCGATCTCAGGTGACGCTGAAGACGATACCCACTTACTTTAAGCATCGAAACTCCTTTACTGCTCATCCGAGCTTTTGACATCCTTGTCAACACTGAACTATAACCTTGATGCTCACTTCAAATTCCATACCACTCATTGCACTCAACATGCCAATATACGATAGAACACGATTTTTATCATAACTCCGTAACCACTAATAGATTAACATTTCATCATATAAACTTTTCACTTAACTCACTTCAGGAGAACCATAGCAACGCACATGTGAATTCTCATAACCGTAGAATATGCAAATCTCTAAGTAGTGGTCTAAGCCACCATAGCCCTTCCGGGATCCGCCTACACATGACAGGCCATAACAGTGGAATACTTCTGAATAACATCAATTACAACGGTCGACAAGCCTCACATGTGCCGTCACAAATCACTTGCATAACTCGATCACGTTGAAGGAACTGATCACTACCACCAATATGCCAATTCAACTATGGCTAACCAATCTATCTTCTTCCAAATTAATTGTTGATTGCCTTAGAAATAATAATAACTCCATTCAACACCTAACACACTTCATTCGCACTCATCCCGAGTGACCTTGAATCACGAGACCCTGCTGTCTCAAATCCCATGAACCATTTCATACCTCTCAAATGCTACACTGCAAGTCAAAACATCATAGAACATTATGTGCCTCTTCTCATAAGCTGCTACAAAGTTTGATTCTTAACCATACCTATAGGCTCGCAATTATTAGGCACCATACTTTGCCCCTTTGAATCCACTAGGACCGTTGTTGAGAGCACCCGCTCTGACTTGGCCCCGAATATAATCGACTTCATGATTCTTCTAGCACATGAATACCCTTTCGGCGAAGCACCCAGTAGAATCACTTCCCTTGAAACCCACATCTATACAAGGCATAAATCCTGAATCCTTCCCCAAGTCTGAACATGAGCCGATAAGGCTAACCATAGCACACCTCTAACAATTCCTTTGCTCAAATTACCACTTATGTTCTTTTCTCGTAGCTGAAATAACCTATCAATATGCTAATAACCAGAAACGTCGCAAGTAGTTAACCATGCAACCCCATCATAGGCGATGGGACTCTCCCACTTAGCTTGAAGCCGCTATTACACAACTCTGGAATTCACCAGGATTCTTTATCTCTTATTGATATAACCTTGTGCAATCAATCGCTAAAATTCTCGGAATCTTTCTGTAAAACCCCTTTTTTATACTCTAAATCATCAACCACATTCGCACGACCGATCTCTTTGCTGTATAACCAATAGAATTCTTTCGTAGAAGCTTCGCCAACCATGTGACCGCCGATCTACTCACTGGAGATAACCCACATGTGGAATTTACGTGCCGACATCTTCCAATGCTGCTGCACAGGGTACAATCACTACGACATCAATAATCCATCCTGAGTCCGAGCTCACTCTCTAGCTGTACAAGTCTATTCACCCCTCGTGGACATCAATTAAATGTGCGACAACATCCTTCCAATTCAAAGTTAGGTTGTATCCTTCTTCATTTCAAGTAGCTCCTTTCCGTTTTATCAAATCTCCTACCGCATAATAGCCAATACTTCAAATTAGATCCGTAGACCCCAATCATCAATCACTAAAATTCCCAAGTCGTTCCAAACTCTCCTTAAGGTGCGTAGTCATCCTAACACAAAGCCCATATGCAACTCCACGACTCTCCCACTTTAGCGAAACTCACCCCTCTAATCGACCACTCGGCCTTTGCTTATTATACCTGGCCTTCTAGAAATATTAACCACCACCTGACACTCCCCACATGCCCTTCCTCATCCTTTGCTGCTCAGTTGTTGCCTTAATAAATCTATCTTCGTAGCACTTGAACCCACAAATCGCTACTAACTTTAAACCTTTTCGGAGATCATTTTTCGGAGATCATTTTTCTCGAGCTGTCGACATTAGAAACACCGATTCAATCCTGAACCACCGCACCCCCGCAATATCCAACAGTCGTTTCTCCAATATTATTTCACAATATCCTACCACAAGGGTGAATTGAAGAAGACCATAATACCAGCAAACTTAACACATACAATCGAGGATTATGACACTACATCGCAGATAAAAATTCCATCATGCTCGAAATTACCAAGTCTCGTTACTCTATCAAACCAACTTGAACATCTATAGCACGATCAAATACGCAAGGGGGAATATCCCGCACCACATCTATAGTACCATTACATTTTCTCAATTCCCGATTTATAATAAGCGCTTCACATAAGATTGAGTAGGAAGGAAACAAAGGCACAAGCCTCAAGGAATCAAGTCGCACGATGAGAAATCAAGAAGGGAGGTGCTCCTAACAGTCCTATAGCCTCTCGAAGATAAGTACAGACGTCTCCGTACCGATCCGCGAGACTCTACTAGACTTGCTCATGACTCGTGAGACCTAAGAGAACCTAATGCTCTGATACCATGTTGTCACGACCCAAAATCCACTAAGGGTCGTGATAGCGCCGGACACCACTGTCAGGCAAGCCAACTACAATTTATTAGCAATTTCTCATTTTAATTATTTTTAAATCATTTCCTTTAAACAAATGAATAATAAATAATAAACTCCACTGAATAAATGAAGATGTCTTTACAAAATTTATTTACTGAAAAATCCCGTGATCATCCTAGAACCCGATATCACAAGTGCATGAGCATCTACCAGTGAATGAAATAAAATACAGTGATTGTCCGGAATACAAGTGGACAGAAATGAAAATACAATACAATACTCTGAAGGAGACTCTGCTGGCTGTGGGGCATCTCAAAAATGCAGCTCACCTAAGTCTCCGTACTAACCATGCCACTGAGCCACTATCCCCACATAAACCTGTGCAACAAAAATGCACAACAAGTGTAGTATGAGTACGAAAACAACGTGTACCCAGTGAGTATCACATCTAATCTCGAAGAAGTAGAGATGAGAGGTTGACTTCGATACTTGCTAGTGGTCTAATAGTAATATTATTAATGCGATGAATCACGAATTTATTAAGAACAACAGTAAATTCAAATAAGTCATGAAACAAGTAAAAGTTCTATTTTATTCAAAGTCTCCGGATTCATAATCCATTAGTTACCAATTATCTCAAGTTGGGGAGAGCAAATATCAATATCAATAAATCTCAAGGCAAGCAATACAAGCATGTGCAAATCATGCTGAGGACGTACGGCCCAACCCAACAATATTTAAATTATGCACTGCCAGAGGGTCGAATGGCACGAACCATAGATGCATCTATTTAATCTACCGAGGCGTTCGGCCCGTTCTGAAATTAAACACATACAGACAATCAATCAAGAAGTCAAGATGGAATAATTATCTAAAGAAAAGTCAATTCTCTTTTAACAATTTTATAAAAATAAAGTTTAATCCTTTTAGAAATTCATTTACCAATTCGATAGGATTCAAGCAACTCATATATCAATAAGGTTACAAATATTTCAAATATAGCATGCTTTTGGATCCTAGACTACCCGGACATTCACATGATAGTAGCTACGCACGGACTCTCATTTCCGTGTGTATGTATCCCCCCACAATTAGGAGCACATAACCAATTATTTCACCTATGGGGAAAATTCCCTCTTACAATGTTAGAAAGTAGACTCACATCGCTCCGAAGCCTACATTCTGATTCAAGAACGCGCTCAAACCTCCAATTTGAAGCCGAATGATCCAAAACTATTCAAATAGGGTAAGAACTAGTCAATACATGCTCAAAAGTTCATATTCTAATTTTTAAACCAATTTTCCAACCCTAAATGCAAGGTTCCTAAAATTCATCCCCGGGCCCACGTGCCCGGATTCCCGAAATTTTTGAAGAAAATTGTTACCCATAATCCAAGGATCAAGAATATATGAATTTTACTCCATTCCCTAATAAAATTTCGTTGTTAAATCTTGTTTTTACCAAATTCTAGGTTTTTCATCTACAACCCTTGATTTTCCCTAATTTTCACATGTTAATCTAACTATAATCTATGTATTTAACTTATGATGTGTAGAAATTACTTACCTCTTTGATGATGATGATGGAATCCTTCCTCAAATGCTCTTAAAAATCGCCTAAGGCCAAGTGGGAAATGGGCTAAATCTCGGAATAAAAGCCACTGCGCCAGACGCAGAAGTCGCATTTGCGACTCCAGGCTCGTAATTGCGATGTCGCATTTGCGACAAAAGCACCGCAAATGCGAAGCCCAACCTCCCCTAACATGGTCGCATTTGCGACAGAATCCTCGCAAATGCGAGGAGGACAGCATCGCAAAAGCGTTGGCCACCCTCGCAAATGCGATCCCCCACTCAGCAGCCCCAGGTTTGCAAATGCGACCCCCTCCCCTCGCAAATGCAATGTCACATTTGCGATCAAAACACCGCTAATGCGGTCACACTAGTACCAGCAGTCCCATTTCTTATCAAATCACTCTGAAGCTATCTCGAATCCCACCCGAGCCCCCGGGGCTTCAAACCAAACACCCGCACAAGTCTGAAAACATAACACGGACTTGATCGAAGCCTCAAATCACATCAAACAACGCTAAAACCATGAATCGCACTCCAATTCTAGCTTAATAAACTTTAAGATTTCAAACTTCTACTTCCGATGTTTAAACTCGTCAAATCACGTCCGATTGACCTCAAATTTTTCACACAAGTCATATTTGACATTACGGACCTACTTCAACTTCCGGAATCGAAATCCGACCCTAATATCAAAAGGTCAACTCTCGGTCAAGCTTCCCAAAAACCTTAAAAATTCTATCTTTAGCCAAATGACTCCAAAATGACCTATGGACCTCCGAATTCACTTCCGATCGCGCTCCCAATACCAGAATCACCATACGGAGCTATTTCTAGACTCGGAATCCCAAACAGACATTGATAACACCAAAATTCACTTCAACCCAAACTTATAAAATTCTTCCAAAAATGCTAACTTCCACAATAGGTGCCAAAACGTTCCTGGGTCTTTCAAAACCCGATCCGGACATACGCCCAAGTCCAAAATCATCATACAAACCTGTTGGAACCTTTGAATCCCGATTCCGAGGTCGTTTACTCAAAAATCCAATCTTAGTCAATTCTTTCAACTTAAATCTTCTGAAATGAGAATTGTCTTTCCAAATCAACTCTGAATTCCCCGGAATTCAATTCCGACCATGCGTACAAGTCATAATATCTGAAGTGAAGCTGCTTGTGGACTCAAACTGTTGAACGATGCACTAGAGCTCAAAACGACCGGTCGGGTCGTTACATAAAATAAAGGAATAATATATAATTTCCCCAGTGGGGTTGTAGCACATTACCAGATACACCCGCATACTTTGCGGGGGTCCTATAACCTCCTTGTGCTTGTTAAAAGTATAATAAGTATAACCTTCTGAGCTAATGTGGCATAGAGAGTGTAATCACTCTCTTGAAGAGAGTGAGGGGTAAAAAAATTGTAAAATCTATTTTTATTAGCATTTCTTTCATTAATTATTAATTTTTCAGTTTTTTTCTATGATTTTTTTCTCTTCCTTTCTTTTTCCTTTTTTCTTTCTCTTTGGCGTAAAACCGTGGCTGCCTTCAGCCTTCTCCTTCTTCATTTTCCCCTGTTTTCTTCCATTTTCTTCACCATTATTTAATATGCAAACATAATATAAACAAGATCTATTTTTTTCCCGGTGAAATTACTTTCTGTCGCATTTAGTGTTTTATTCAGGTTTTCAATTGGGGTGCCGTTGTTTTTAGAATCTAAATATAGTTTCTTGCTATTGATAATTATTGTGTTTGTTAACATTTTTTGTTTGTGCAATAGTTTGATGGTACTAAATTACTTGAATTTTCTGCGAATTCTTTAAAATTCACCGTGCTAACAAAAATTCTGACGACCTCTTCGCCGGAAAAAATGGGGACCAAGTTCAAAGATTTATAATTTGAAGCAATCACTTACTCAAAGATCTAAAATTTCTCCAATTCCAGAGATGAAAAATAGACTGGTGGGAAAGGACCCATCAATTATAATAGTAATTTTGATTGGCGGTGGTGAATTTAATTTCCGATGGACATGGGTGATGGTGACAGTGGCTATGGCGGAGCCACCATTGTGTCAAAGAAGAAGAAGAAAAGAAAAAAGAAAAAGAAAAACAAAAGAAATAAAAAAGGAAAGGAAAAAAATGAAATGAATAAACAATAAAGAAAACAGTATAAAAAAGGAATTACGTGGCAAAATGTGATTGGTGCGTGTTGTCTACTAATTTTCTTGAAACTGGTACTAGCCATAAAAGGGGAAACTTATTTCACTTCAAGCAATGATAGAGGGTTCATAGGACCCCTGCAAAGTTCGAAGGTGAAACTGGTAAAGTTATACAACCTCAATGGGATAATTATGTATTATTCCTAAAAAAACTTAATGATTAATATTTGTAACGTTTGGCCATAGATTTCCAAATTTGTTTTGAAAAATCTAATTTGGGTGAAGTTTGATTTGAAGATGAAAATGTGTTTGGATATCAGTTTTCAAAACATGTTTCACTTTTATTTATTTTTTTGAGAAAAAATGAAACATGACTTATACCACAAGTTCTAAAAATTATCACAAATATCCAATAGTGCCTTCATCATTAACATTCATTATCATTATCACAAACCATAGCCCGGAACATAAATAAATTTGGTACAAAATTATCATTTTTATAATGAACTACATAATACACTATCAGATAACCGACAAGACGAAACAACATTGTTGCAATATAATAAATGGTGAGCTTTTTTATAAAATACAAAAGTTAGGGGAAATTTTTAAATTTTTTAAAAAATGTAATAGTAATATTTCGGGCCAAAATCAACTCTTGAGTTGGTTTTGGGATTTGAAAATTTGCCAAAATATGGATAAAATTTATGAACTAACATGTATTTGCCAAAAAAGGGGAAAAATTTGGCAAAATCTATGGCCAAACGGGTCCTAAAATTCAATAACAACAACAACTCAATTAAATCCCACTAGTGGGGTAGGGGGAGGGTAGAGTATACGATGATCTTACCCCCTACCCCGGATGAGTAGCGAGGCTGTTTCCAGGAAAGCCTCGGCTCAGAGACAATAGATATGTAACAACAATAAAAACCAAACAAATTAGTTTGAATAACTAAGATACAGACTTTAAAAATAAACGCACTTAATATCTGAGATCTGAATGATTAAGATTCATATCTCCATTAAGTGCAAACAAATGAGGCCTTAGTGACAGTAATAATAATAGGAGTCTTCCACACAATAGGTATGATTCAATTCTCACGGGGCCCTTCAATCTTTTTATTTTCTAATCCTCCAATCTAATCCAAAAATCTTCTCTTTCAAAAAGGGAATCAATCAGGGATTTTTACGTACCTAACACTGTTCGAAACCTTATTACGAAAAATGTTCATGTTTTGGTATTTACTCGATCTAAACACATTTTAGTTACAAAATATATACAATCCACACATATATATATACAACTAATTATATATTATGTAACTTATCTACAATTTATCTATAACTTATCTACAATTTTCATATATTATTTCTACCCAGTTATATACAACTATAATATTATACAACTTAAATATAATTTTTATACAATATTGCTCAACTTTCATACAATATCTAATATATATATATATATATATATATATATATATATATTATTTATATATAATATAAATAAACATTATATATAAAAAATAGAATACAATTTTTCTACAATTTTACTACAATTTTGTAAGTATATTGTATGTCATGTCGTCTTCTCTTCTTCTTCTTCTTCATCGAGTTTCAATCTGAAATTCAGCCAAAATCAAGTCTAATTTTCACCAATACACCCTCAAAATTAAGATATAAACTCCAAATAATAATCTCAATTGTTTGCAACAACACCTAATCTAAACAAATAATATTTTTTGAAAACCCAAATTCGCATTCAAAGCTTCAAAGCTTTTTAATGGCTGTCAATGGTGGAATTGTTTCATGACCCAAACCCGGACCGGTCGTGATGCCACCTCTCGTGAAGACAAGGCCAGCCAACTACTCCCAGTTCAATCTTTAAGCAGATAAACATTAAGAAACAGTAATAAACATAATCAATTAAACCAAGGTTTAAGCAGTTAAAAACATAATTTAAGGAAAATAACCTCAACACAGCCCGAAACCGGGGTGTCACTAGTCATGAGCATCTATAAATCCTACTACAAGTCCACTAAGTCTATAAACTATTACAAATGTCTGACAAGAGATAGAAATGATAAAGAGGGAGAAACACGGGACTGCGGATGTCAAGCAGCTACCTCGTGGACTCTAATATCTGTCGGGAGCTCTCAACTCGTACTGGCAGGATCCGCAATGCCTGAATCTACACATGGGGTGCAGGGAGTAAAGTGAGTACTCCAACTCAGTGAGTAACAAATGTAAATAAAGACTGAAAGCAAGAAATCACGTAAAGCATAAAGCATTCTATAATGAAGTAGTAAAACCATTTAAAAATCCGTGAATCAGTGAAAGATGGGTAAAATCCCTTAACTCAAAATTTACTTCATGAAAAGCCTTTTTCAACAATTAAGCAGGAAATTTGCAATTAATTATGAAAAGTAGATACATAAAGGTTCGCCCCTCGGGCACAGTATCAATAAATCCGCCCCTCGGGCAACATCTCAGAACAGTACCTGCCCCTCGGGAAACATCTCAGAACAATACCAGCCCCTCGGGCTCAATCTCGTATCAAAATGGTTACCCGCGCTCACTAGGGGTGTACAGACTCCTGGAGGGGCCCCTTACGGCCCAAGCGCAATATCAAACCACCTCGTGGCATCATCACTAGGCCCTTGGCCTCATATCAATCAAGCAACCTCATGGCGTACATATCTCAGGCCCTTGGCCTCATAATCAGTATCAAATGTTTCCTCACAACATAGGCCCTCGGCCTTACTCAGTCAAAAATCTTCACAAGCCACTCGGGCAATAGTAAAACATGATTCTCAGCCAAAAATATCATTTAAAAGATCATTTAAGTTGTTAAAACAGAGTAAACATGGCTGAGTACGAAAAAAAGTGAAATATAACATGATTGAGTTTAGTAAAAAGTCAAAACAGCGAGGAAATACCAGTAAAAATCCCCGAAGGGTCAAATAGTTGGCACAAGGCCCAAATATGGCATTCAGCCCAAATCATGATGATAACAAATAGATTTTAGTCAAATATGCGGTAAAATAGTCATTCGAGACGGACCAAGTCAATACCCAATAGTGAACGACCCCACGCTTGTCATCAAGTGTGTGTGTCACCTCAATATAGCACTACGATGTGCAAATTCGGGGTTTGAACCCTCAGAACATTATTTACAATCATTACTCACCTCGAACCGGTCAAATCTACAACTCGCGATGCCTTTGCCCCAAGAATCGGCCTACACTCGCATCGAATCTATCCAAAATTAGAACGAGGGTGTCAAAATATGCTAAGGGAACGAAGCCGAAACGAAAATAATCAAATTATACCAAAAATTCCAAAATTACCAAAGCCCGACCACCAGACCCACGTCTCGGAACTCGATGATTTTTACATCACTAGATTCTTTATCTCCTCACGAGTTCATACATATCGAAAGTTCTAAAATCCGACCTCAAATGGTCCTTCAAATCCCCAAGCAAAGGTCTAACTTTCCAAGCCCTAGTTTCCCCAATTTTCACCCTTAATTTCATTGATTTCTAGCTCTAATCCGTGTAATAATAGCATAGGAACGAGTTTTACGTCCAAATTCCTTACCTCAATGAAGTTCTCTTGAAATCTCTCTTTCAAATCGTCCAAAAAGCTCCAAGGCCGAAGTAAAAAATGGTGAAATAGCTCAAATTTTGCGAAGGCCACAATTTATACCTTCTGCCCAGACCTTTTTGCATCTGCGGTCCCATACCTGCTTCTATGGTACCACATATGTGGTTCTTCCTCCGCTTCTGCGGAAATCACTTAGCGCCTCATTACCACACCTAGGATCCCATACCTGCATCTGCGAAGTCGCAGATGCGGTCCTCTTAGCCGCTTCTGCGGTTCCTGCCCCTCAAGCCCTTTTTTCGCTTCTGCGGCCGATCTCCGGTATGTGCGGTGTCGCACCTGCGATCCCCAATCCACAGGTGCGGAAATACCAGAAGATACAAAAGTTCAGCAGCTGCAAACATTCCTCAAACTTCCCGTCAGCCATCCGAAATCACCCAGCGGCCCCCGGGACCTCAAGCAAAAGCATAAACATATCCTAATACCTTATACAAACTTGTACCAATTTTCAAAAGACCTCAAACAACATCAAATCAACCAAAACACATCAGATTCAAGCCAAACTTTCTAAAATCTTCCGAATTCCGCTTTTGATCAAAAACCCAACCAAACCACTTCCGAATGATATGAAATTTTGCACCCATATCCCAAATGACACCATAGAACTACTGCAACTCTCGGAATTCCATTCCGACCCCTATATCAAAATCTTGCCTACCAACCGGAATTCGCCAAAATATCAACTTCGCCAATTCAAGCCTAAATAAACTCCGAACCTCCAAAACTCATTCCGATCGCGCTCCTAATTCCCAAATAGCCTCCCGAAGCTATTCGAACCATCAGAACTCACATCCGAGCCCTCTAACACATAAGTCAACATTCGGTTGACTTTTCCAACTTAAGCTTCCTCAAAAGAGACTAAGTATCTCAAACCTTACCAAAATCATTCAGTATTCGATCCGACCAACCCGATACCACATAACACGGATAAACAAAGCATAAAGAAGCAGAAATGGGGAAAACGGAGCGGAAACTCTTGAGACTACTGGCCGGGTCGTCACATCCTCCCTAACTTAAATAAACGTTCGTCCTCGAACGAGTCAAGAAACATACCTGAAGCCTCAAACAGGTGAGGATATCTGCTCTACATCTCCCGCTCGGTCTCCTAGGTAGCCTCCTCCATGGGCCGAACTCTCCACTGCACTTTCACTGAAGCTATATATTTTGACCTCAACTTCCGAACCTAACAATCCAAAATAGCTACTAGCTTCACATCATAAGTCAAATCATCATCACTGAACTGTGCTGAAATCCAAAACATAAGACGGATCCCTAATATACTTCTGGAGCATAGAAACATGAAATATCGGATGCATACTCGATAAGACGGGTGGCAACGTAAGCTCATAAGCCACCTCCCTAATCCTCTGAAGCACCTCAAAAGGCCCAATGAACTGAGGACCCAATTTACCTTTCTTCCCAAATCTCATAACACCATTCATGGGCGAAACCTTCAACAGAACCTTCTCACTAACCATGTAGGACACATCTCGAACCTTTCTGTCAACATAACTCTTTTGCCTCGACTGTGCTGTACGAAGCCTCTCCTGAATCACCTTTACCTTTTCCAAAGCATCCTGTACCAAGTCTGTCCCTAATAGCCTCGCCTCACCGGGCTCGAACCAACCAACTGGAGATCTATACCGCCTCTCATACAAAGCCTCATATAGAGCCATTTGAATACTCGACCGGTAGCTGCTGATATAAGCAAAGTCTGCAAACGGTAGAAACTGATCCCATGACCCTCCAAAATCAATGACACAAGCACACAACATGTCCTCCGATATTTAAATAGTGTGCTCGGACTGCCCGTCCGTCTGAGGGTGAAAAGCTGTGCTCAACTCAACCTGAGTACCCAACTCTCGCTGCACAGACCTCCAAAACTGTGAAGTAAACTGAGTGCCCCTATCTGGAATGATGGAAATTGGGACACCATGCAAACGGACAATCTCCTAGATATAGATCTCTATCAACCGCTCTGAAGAATAGGTAGTATACGCAGGAATGAAGTGCGCAGACTTGGGCAGCCGATCCACAATCACCCAAATAGCATCGAACTTTCTCAAAGTCCGTGGAAGTCCAACAACAAAGTCCATAGTGATCCTCTCCCACTTCCACTTAGGAATATCTATCCGCTAAAGCAAGCCATCCGGTTTCTAATGCTCATATTTCACCTGCTGACAATTGAGACACCGAGCTACAAATCCCACAATGTCTTTATTCATTCTCCTCCACTCTACCCTCAAAGCATCAAACCGGCGAAAGAATTTGTTCAAATGTGTTTATTAGTTACGGAAAAAATGAGTGCAAGTGTTCAAATGGGAAAACCCAAAGTTTGTGTATCGGCTTTAAAAAACCCGACAAGTTTAAGTGGCCAGGAAGTCATTTCGCCTATTTGGGCCTTGTGCCAACTATTTGAACCCTTCGGGGATTTACTAGTATTTCCTCACTGTTTTGACTTTGTATTGAACTCAGTCATGTTATATTTCACTGTTTTTCGTACTCAACCATGTTTACTCTGTTTTAACACTTACATGATCTTTTAAATGATATTTTTGGGTTGAGAATCATGTTTTACTATTGCCCGAGTGTCTTGTGAGGATTTTTGACTGAGTAAGGCCGAGGACCTATGTTGTGAGAAAACATTTGATACTGATTATGAGGTCGAGGGCCTGAGATATGTACGCCACGAGGTGGCTTGACTGATATGAGGTCGAGGGCTTAATGATGATGCCACGAGGTGGCTTGATATTGCGCTTAGGCCGTAAGGGTCCCCTACAGGAGTCTGTACACCCCAGTAAGCGCGGGTACCCATTGAGATGTGAGATTGAGCCCGAGGGGTTGGTATTGTTCTATGTGATTGCCCGAGGGGCTGGTATGGTTCTAAGATGTTTCTGAGGGGCGGAATTGTTGATACTGTGCCGGAGGGGCAAACCTTTATGTGTTTATTTTTCTTAATTGACTGTCAATTACCTGCGTAATTGTTGAAGAACACTTTTTTCATGAAATTACATTTGAGATAAAGGATTTTTTCCTATCTTTCACTGGTTCACTGATTTTTAAATGGTTTTACTGCTTCCTTATAGAATGCTTTGTGTCTTACGTGACTTCTTGCTTTCAGTCTTTATTTACATTTGTTACTTACTGAGTTGGAGTACTCACCTTACTCCCTGCACCACGTGTGCAGATTCAGGCATTGCTGATCCTGCCAGTGTGAGTTGAGAGCTCCCGGCGGACATTTGAAGTTCACGAGGTAGTTGTTTGGCGTCCGCGGTCCCTTGTTTCTCCCTCTTTGTCATTTCCATCTCTTTTCAGACAATTGTAATAGTTATAGACTTACCGGACTTGTATTAGGATTTATAGATGCTCATGACTAGTGACACCCCGGTATCGGGCTGTGTTGGTTTGTTCTTCGCATATTTATGATATAATTTGCTACTTTGGTTTATTTGTTCATACTTAGACTATTTCTTATTGTTTAATTGTTTAAAAATGGAATTGGGTTTAATTGGTTGGTCTTGTCTTCACGAGAGGTGCCATCACGACCGGGTCCAGATTTAGGGTCGTGACAAGTTGGTATCAGAGCCTAGGTTACATAGGTCTCACGAGTCATGAGCAGGTTTAGTAGAGTCTCGCGGATCTGTACAGAGACGTCTATATTTATCCTCGAGAGGCTGCAGAACCTTTAGGAAAAACGTCATATTCTTGAAATTCTTGTCGTGCGAATTTATTGATCTGAGTACTAAACTTCTGTTGTTCTATTCTCTCACAGATGGCGAGGAAACGCGCTACCGAGGATAGACGACCACCAGTACCACCAGCCGTGGCCACCAGAGGCCGAGGACGTGGTCGTGGTCGTGGTAGGGGTAGAGCAGCCTGGGCAGCAACCAGTTGCCCCAGTTCAGGATCATGTCCTAGTTATGGACGCTCCAGCAGCACCAACTCAGGCAACAGCTGTGCCCATTATGATTCCGGGTCTTCAAGAGGCCTTGGCTTAGATCTTATCAGTTGGCACTGGCCTAGCTCAAGCGATTTCAGCCACTATAGCCGCAGCTACTTCTCAGGCTAGGGTAGGCAATTAGACTCCTGCCGCTCGCACACCTGAGCAGGTCGTGCAGGGACTTCAGATGTCGGGGGCACATCCAGCCCAGCTGGTTGCAACTGCTCAGGACTATGTAGTTCCTGCTATGCCGGAGGATGAGCAACGTAGGTTGGAGAGGTTTGATAGACTGCAGCCTCCGACCTACAGTGGTGCAGAGGGCGAGGATGCCTAGGGTTTCTTAGATAAGTGTCAGAGGATGCTTCGTACAACGGATATTTTGGAGACTAGTGGGGTCTTTTTCACTACTTGTCAGTTTTCTGGAGCTGCCTTCACTTGGTAGGAGGCTTTTGAGAGGCATAGGCCTATTGGTGCAGTACCCCTTACCTGGAAGCAGTTGTCCGTTCTCTTTCTAGAGAAGTATGTGCCGCAGTCCTACAGAGAGGAGCTGCATAGGGAGTTTGAGTGATTGCATCAGGGAGAGATGATAGTGATGCAGTACGAGATGAGGTATCCGAGTTAGCTAGTCATGCTATTTGGATGGTCCCGACAAGTAGAGAGAGGATTATGAGGTTTGTTGATGGCCTCACTTATTAGCTTCGTTTTCTCATGACCAGGGAGAGGGTGATTGGTGCTACTTTCGAGGAGGTTGTGGATATTGCCCGTGAGATTGAGTCTGTTCGTCGCCAGGAGCGAGAGGAGAGGGAGGCCAAGAGGCCTCGAGGATCTGGTAGTTACAGTGGTACTCCTTCGAGAGGTCAGTTTCAGCACGGCAGAGGTCGTCCATTTAGGCATGCTCAGCCAGCTCACCCAGGTTATCGTGGGGCATCGTCGGGTCATGGCTCTCATAGTTCTCATCAGGGCCAGTCATCCCTTAGTGCCCTTCTAGCTTAGAGTTCGACCTGTGCTCCATCAATCCAGGGCTCTTCTATGCCGAGTGCATCTACTAGTCACTCCGGTGCGAGGGGTTCCCTTCAGTCCCCTTCTCCAGCACCTAGGAGTTGTTATGAGTGTGGTGAGATAGGTCATATGTGGAGGTCGTACCCTCATCGTCTTGCAAGTTCATCTCAGTAGAGGGGTCAGTCATCGGCTTCAGCGCCAGTTACTTCACCACCACTCGCCTAGCTAGGGAGGTCAGTGTCGCACCCCCTTTTTCTTAAGGCGAAATCGGGTTCATGACATTTTGGAGGACAACTCGTTTCCTCTTGGGAATTGGGTTTTTGGGTTGAAGAGTCGCCACCTAATGATTAAACTGCATTAGGACACTAAAGAAGAGTTCGAATTGGAAAACCAGAGTTCGGATAAGGGCTAGAAATTATCTCGAGGGGAAGGTGTTAGGCACCTCCCAAGATCCACTAGTGTAGTTCCCGGCCATGTTACAATTGTGACTTTAACTAACAAGTAAGCAAAAAAAGGTCTCAAATAGAAGGGGATTTACACATAATGTTGCTAGTGAATTGAAAGTTTGAAGAAAGATAAAGAAAACAGAAATCTTAAGCAAATAGTCTGGATAGTTAAAAAAGGGATAACAAGTAAAGGGGAAGGGGTCCTAGGTTTACAAACAATATGGATCACATCAATGCAATACCCGGCAATCACTTC
The DNA here is from genome assembly GCF_000393655.2 of Nicotiana sylvestris. Classification (NCBI taxonomy): domain Eukaryota; kingdom Viridiplantae; phylum Streptophyta; class Magnoliopsida; order Solanales; family Solanaceae; genus Nicotiana; species Nicotiana sylvestris. The sequence continues at coordinate 48,269,633 of NC_091058.1, forward strand.
TCAAAAGAGGGGTCGCATGTGGTATTAGCGCACTGGTCATCATGTCCATATCTACCCTTTCCTACCCCGTTAAGGTATTAAACGCGGAATAGTGTTGTTACTTACTGCATGCTATTACCCATCCCGATCCTATCAGTCCCGGAGGCATTTGGGACTACTAGTCCTAAAGGGAGGGAGGTTGATTTTTTTTCCAGAGTTTTTAAAAGGACAAAATTCTAATGCGACAAACAAAATATATAAGCAAGTAGGGGGAAACAAATAGCAGTTTAAGGGCTTAAACAGGCTTCCTCACTTAAAGGAGCAAATTATTTAGCATGACTTCAAATACTGGTTATAGTCTGAATTAAATTTAAAAGCATTAGGACAGGCTGATTTATCACATATTCCTCAGATAAGGAGTCTGAATTAGCCTTGTCTGGTTGTAGTTATCAAAACTGACACAGTTAATTAATGACCTAATGGTTTTCCTAAGTGAGACCTATAGGTATGATATCTAATGGAGCGTACTGATTTTAAAGAGAGGATTACTGGTTCGATAAACAAAAGATCTGCAGATTTTAAATGACCTTATGACTGATTTTAGACTCATAGATGAAATAGACGAAGTTGATTCAATTGATTACTCCTATAGGCAAGTTATCTAAGCGTTATTGGTTTTAAATGATTACATAGATGCAAGAGTCCTATAGGCACGATATCTAGAATGAAGTTGATTATTATTAAACCTACGATTGTTTGCCTAATGACATGCAGAAGTGCAGAAAAACTATGATCATAATTTTCTATATGCAGAAATGTAGATCTTAGAGACAGGATTTCTATATGCAGAAAACTTATAGGCATGGTTTCTAAGATGAGAATGCAGAAGTGCAGAAGAAAAAAACTTATAGACATGGTTTCTAAGATGAGAATGCAGAACTGCAGAAAAAATTTATAGGCATGGTTCTAAGATGAGAATGCAGAAATCAGAAAATCTTATAGGCATGAGTTCTATGATAAGAATGCAAAAATAAAATAAAAATCCTATAGGCAAGTTTTCTACCCTTTGCATACATTCATCCCCATCCCCTTTCACTAGCCAACCCCAATAGTTATTACAAATTATTACAGACCCGAATGAATCAGAAAAAAGTAAAATTACATTAGAAATTTTAGCTACAACCAAACAGCCTAATTCAGACTCAAAGTCCAACAATATGAGATAAACCAACTTCCAGGATCAGATTTCCAAAAGCCTTTCTCATGTTTGGGATGTATGAAAGTTCCCAAGAGTCTCAAAGGGCCTCGGGTAGTGCTTACACCCCAAACACATTGAAGAATTGAGATCATAGTGTAGTGTGAAAGGGCCAACCCTCTGATGTCCAAGTTCATAGGGAACTCAAGGTCCCAAAGCAAGGCTCATAAGAGGGGGGCAGAACTTAAGAGTCTAAGAATAAGTGTAAGTGCATAGGGGAATTAGGGGGAAGCCATGGTAGGCTGGTGGTCATGCTCAGCAATTGGGAATGCTGGCACACTCCCGACCAGCCTGTTAGCCAAATCCTAAGAGTTAGGATCCATTGTGGATTAGGTTATGACCTGAGTAGTAATTTGAATACTGCCAGACCATGGGCCTTAACTCAAACACATAGAAGGGAATATAGGGTAGGGATTCACAATAGAAATAGGTGCAGGGAAAGAACATACTTAGCACAAATCATTGAACATTAGCAGTAAAGTAAACAGGATTGCAGAAAATTGTATATAAGCACATAGGGGTGAGGCAGAAACGTTAAATCAGAACATACCAATTTCAGGGGAAAACAAGTAAAACAGTAGTCTGAGAAAAAGCCAAGTTGCAAGCCAAGCAATTCCAAAAAATCTCAAACAAAAGCAGAGTGTTGAAAGAGTATTGAATTCAATGCAATATTGCAAGTGTGCAAGTATTGAATTGGAGTTAAGGACTGGTAGTGCGTAGGTCATGTGAGCTGAAGGTGTAAGGTGTCTTAAAAGTGCAGAAGGGCAGTATAGTGCAGAAAGCAAGTAATAAAGGAAAGGAAACATCATTGAAATCAACCTCCCTTTGGTTAAGGGATTCTGATTTCAACGGGTCAAAATTAGTTAAGGAAAGAAGTTTTAATTAAAACCTTTTCAAAGTAGCACAAAAGGGGTAAGTACATAGAAGTTATTTAAGGAAAACAATCAACGGCATACGGTTTGTGCCCAATATGGCAAGGGAATCAATCAAACAGCCATGAAACCAAAATTACATGTTCAATTCGAATGAACCAAGTCAAGAAAGGTAAAAGAGGTTCAATCAAAGAAAAATTAGTGATAATTCACCAGCCTTATTAAAGGGATTTCCGAATCAATCACTTAATTGGTGAAAACTTTTGAAAGAGGAATTTCTCATATATAAAGCACACAAATCAAGCATAAGGAATCGTCAGGTTTCTTAGAAAAAGAGTCTAACATTGAAAGTCTTAGAGCCACAAGCAAAAGGGATTCGAGTTCAGTTACAGACTCATAGTGAGCCTGAAAGCCTAGGGTCCCAAAGTGGAACCCTAATACCACTTGCCAAAGAAACCCCCAAATTCTAGGGTTTCAAACTGAGACAGACAATGGGGATGAGAAGGCAAGCCACTTGAGAGAGGCTCAGAAGCCTTTTCCAAGGACTTATGAGAGACAAACACACACGATAGAAAGAACACTGATTCAAAGTCATAAGAATATGCTCGAGAAAACTTGGAATTTAAACAAGTTCAGAAGAAAGAGATGATACGAGCTTTAAACAAAAGTAGATGAAATATACTTAGCAGGAACACAAATAGAACTCAGCAAAGTGAACAAAATCAAAGAACTCAACCATAAACACATATAGCAAAGAATAAGGATTAACAACACGGATTAACATGAGAGCATAAGAGTGACAACAAAAATAGAAGAGTCTCGCATAATAGAAAAGAAACAAGAGAGTAAACTCATGCGTAGTAGAAAAGAAAACATACGAGCCTAACATAGATAAACACACATAAAGAAAGAACGGAAAGAATTAGAAAGATATTTGAAAAAACTTTTTCAGAAACCCTAAAATCGAAATTGAACGATTTTAAAAAGGAAGTTTGGGAAAAACATTTAAAATGTCAAATAAAGCCCGGACATATCACAGATCTAAGAAAATAGGCGTGTACAGAACCTCAGACAGCTTAGAGTTGCAGAGAAAACCCTAGCAATGAGAAAGGTCTTGAGGAAAGTCAGATCCTGAGTCGAAAAGACTCATATTGCTTGAACATGCTAGAATAATGGCCGGAGAAGCCATAGATCTACAGATTTGAGAAGGATCTGAAGAAGGCCATTGAAGTTGGGCTTCAAACCTTGAATAGCTTAGGTCTGATGGTGAGAAAGGATGAGTACAGACCGTCCATGGCCGGAGATGCCATGGATTCTGGTGGAAACATGGTGAGATAAGGTGGGAAACGATTAGGATTTCGGAGAGGTTCGAGAGAGTTTGAGAGATGAATAGGGTTCAAAGGCGGCGTCTCAGGGAAAATGAATTACGTTAAGGGTGGTTTGGGAACTAAAAATGAAAAGGGAGTTTTTGGCCGTTGATCAAAATGATCAACGACCTGGATCAAAGGGGAGCCAGGTGGGTTTTTAAATCGGGTCAGGGGTCGGGTAATTTGGGGATTGGAATGGTTTAATTTGGGGGTGGAATTGGGTTAAATTGGGGGCCAAAATTGAAAGGTGAAAGGGCTGTAATTGAAATAGAAATGGGCTAAGTGTTAAATAGCCTATTTTTCCTTTTTATTTTATAAAAATAGTAATAATAATTTTAAAAGTAAATTAAAAATACTCAGCCAACAAATACTATATAAATATTAATTTAAAAATACTGAAAATAATTTTATAATTATAAAATGCTACTAATCGTGAAATAGGCTATAATTGCAATTACATGCAATTTAGCTTAAAAATACCAAATAGATTTGTAAAGAAATATACAAAAATCACCTTAATTATATTTTGGTGTAAATATAAGAATAAAATAAGTTATTCACCAAGATGATAATCTTGGGAATAATTATTTTATTTTGTACTGCTAAAAATAGACAATAAATTGATTTTAAAATCTTAAACAATTAGGAAAAAATACCAAAACCCTTGGGAATGCTTATATATGTATGTACATACTATTTTGAAAGTATTTTGTATACAAATATACATAGAAAAAAATTGGGTATCAACAGTTGCCCCTCTTTACCCGGGAAGGATGAAAGAGTTGTTGGGTAAAGATATGATGGCCAATTTTGACTGAATGAAATGATTTTGAAGAGTTTTGACCGAGCTCTAGTTTCTGACCTGCTTACATATCCCTGGTATTATAGGAATCAGGCCATATGTAGTTCGGGATCCATCGGCGGAGTATGCTGATGAAGATTTTTGAAAAGCGGACGCGATGTTCAGGTTGAGAAAGGATGGTCAAAGTCTGATAGACTGCGGGAACTGGAGCGGGATCGCTCCTGCTGAGACGGCCATTGCTAGCCGGTGTACCTGCGAATGAACAATACCAGCATATATATATTGTGCATAAATTTAAACGTGATGCAAGTTCCCGTTGGACCGTGAATGTTGTCTTTGGACGGTTAGGATGACGTCCTCGGACCATGATGTCCTGGGCCATGAAGTGTATGATAAAGGATTCACAGGCTATGAAATGATGTTCTCGGGCTATGAGGATGATGCCTCCGAACCATGATGCCTTTGAATAATGATATGCAAAAGATAAAATGGGGTCTTCAAGCCATGGCATGGCGTTCTTGGGCTATGAAAATGGTGCCTCCGAACAATGACGCCTTTGGACAATTTGGCGATCTTTCAGCCCGTGAAAATGTAGAAGGTGGCGATCTTTCAGCCGATGCAATACGTAAATAAAGGGTGGCGGTATTTCAGCCATGCAAGAGAAATAAGATGGCGGTATTTCAGTCATGCAAGAGAAATAGAGTGGCGATATTTCAGCCATGCAAGAGAAATAAGGTGGTGGTATTTCAGCCATGCAGATGGAGGTAGAGCTTAACCTCGGAAGGCAGAAAGGTAGCCTTATACAATGCAGGAGATGCAGATGGAGGTAGAGCTTAACCTCGGAAGGCAGAAAGGTAGCCTTATGCAATGCAGAAAATGCAGATGGAGACAGAGCTTAGTCTCGGAAGGCAGAAAGGTAGCCTTATGCAATGCAAAAGATGCAGATGGAGGTAGAGCTTAACCTCGGAATACAGAAAGGTAGCCTTATGCAATACATAGAAATGCAGATGGAGGTAGAGCTTAACCTCGGAAGGCAGAAAGGTAGCCTTATACAATATAGAAAATGCATATGGAGATAGAGCTTAGTCTCGGAAGGCAGAAAGGTAGCCTTATGCAATGTAGAGAAATGCAGATGGAGGCAGAGCTTAACCTCGAAAGGTAGAAAGATAGCCTTAAGCAGAAAATAAAAGGCGAATAGTAATGAAATATCTTAGCTGATAGATGATAGCTGATAGCTGATTACTATATTGTGGCTGTTGTGGATGTCATGTGCGGATAGCAACTGTAAATAGGTGATTATTCTGAGAGTTATATTCCCGGGAAGTATGAGTGTATAGATATATCTGATGATTTTACGACTTGAGTGCCTGCATCCAAAGAAAAATCGTGAGTTTTGTAAAAAGGGGGGAATGTTAGTTCGTTTCCCCATGAGCTTCGCTTGTCCTGCTTGGTGTTGTGTATCATTGAGGTAGCGTTGCTAAACAAAGCAATTTTGATACCAGACATGCATGATTTAGAAAAAATGTAACATAAATACATAATTTAAAATAGTTTTCTTTAGATGAACCGACGAATGCGACGCGGTTCAAGACATTGCAACCTCTCTCGCTCCGGAATTTTGAGGGTCCTTAAAATTCTGCCCCAGTTTACTGGGCTGGTGCTTCTGGCGGCTGCGTGCGATAAATGGCTAAAATCATCTTCAGAATTTTGAGGGCCCTCAAAATTCTGCCGCAGTTTCCAATAGCGGGGGAAATGAAAATTTTATTGAATTGTGACCGAACCCATAGGGCTGCTTACGTATCCCTTCTTAAACGGGAATTAGGTCAGGCGTAGTTCAAATACATTATACAGGAAATCGTAAGAGTTACACATAGTATCTCTTTACTACATCTGAATTGATCGGCTTCGGCCAAACTTCACCGTCCATTTCTGCAAGTATGAGGGATCCTCCAGTTAGAACCCGGTGAACCATGTATGGACCCTGCTAGTTGGGAGAGAACTTCCCTTTGGCTTCATCTTGATGCAAGAAAATCTTTTTTAACACCAGCTGCCCCGGTGTAAACTGTCTCGGCTTGACTCTTTTGTTGAAGGCTCTGGACATTCTGTTCTGATAAAGTTGACCATGGCAAACTGCATTCATTGTTTTCCCATCTATAAGAGCTAACTGCTCGTAGCGACTCCTTACCCATTCTGCATTGTCAAGTTCTGTTTCCTGTGATTCTCAAAGAGGGAATTTTTACCTCGGCAGGAATCACTGCTTCTGTACCATAAACCAACATATAGGGAGTTGCCCCGGTTGATGTGCGAACTGTGGTGCGGTATCCCAATAAAGTAAATGATAACTTCTTATGACACTGCTTATGTTTCTCTATCATCTTCCTTAGTATCTTTTTGATATTCTTATTGGCGGCTTCTACAGCTCCGTTCATCTGAGGTCTGTAAGCCGTAGAATTCTTGTGTTTGATCTTGAAGGTTTCACACATGGCTTTCATTAGGTCGCCATTGAGATTGGAACCATTATCAGTGATGATTGACTCCGGAATTTCGAACCAACAAACAATACGGTCGCGGACAAAATCTGCTACCACTTTCTTAGTCACTGCTTTGTACGATGCTGCTTTAACCCATTTGGTGAAATAATCAATTGTTACTAGAATGAACATGTGCCCGTTTGATGCGGCAGGCTCGATAGGTCCAATAACATCCATTCCCCAAGCGGCGAACGGCCATGGCGAGCTTGTTGCAGTAAGCTTGTTTGGAGGCACCTTTATCATGTCTGCATGTATCTGACAGCGATGGCATTTTCGGACATATTGGATGCAGTCTGTTTCCATAGTCATCCAAAAATAATCAGCTCGGAGTATTTTCTTGGCTAAGACAAAGCTGTTCATATGTGGTCTGCAGGTCCTCGCATAAATTTCCTCCAATAATCTAGATGATTCCTTTGCGTCGACACACCTTAGTAATCCCAAATCAAGAGTCCTCCTATATAGGATTCCTCCACTACGAAAGAAGTTGTTAGATAGTCTCTGAAGTGTGCGCTTCTGAGTAGGATTTGCGAGTTTTGGATATTCACCCTTCGTCAAATATTCCTTGATATCATGAAACCAAGGTTTTTCGTCTGCTTCTTCTTCTACATGAGCATAGTGAGTTGGCTGATCATAGATCTTTACCGGAATAGGATCAATGAAGTTCTTGTCTGGGTGCTGTATCATGGACGATAGCGTAGCCAATGCATCAACAAAATCATTCTGAACTCTGGGAACATGTTGGAACTCTGTCTTTGTGAACCTCTTCCTCAACTCCTGTACATGATGCAGATAAGGGAGTATCTTGGAGTTCTTGGTTGCCCATTCTTCTCGGACCTGATGTATAAGCAGGTCTGAATCTCCGATCACTAGTAATTCCTGAATGTTCATGTCAATGGCCAGCTTGAGCCTTAAGATGTAGGCTTCATACTCGGCCATGTTGTTAGTACACGAGAACTTGAGCTTGGCAGATACCGGATAATGCTGACCGATTTCTGATACTAGCACTGCTCCTATGCCAACTCCTTTGAAATTTGCTGCTCCGTCGAAAAATATTCTCCAACTATCATATGATTCTGCAATATTTTCCCCTATGAAATATACCTCTTCATCAGGAAAATACGTCTTTAGAGGCTCGTATTCTCCATCCACGAGATTTTCCAAGATGATCTGCCAGTGCTTGTCCTTTGATTGCCTTCTGAGTCATGTAAACAATGTCGAATTCACTCAGCACGATTTGCCACTTGGCTAGCTTGCCAGTGGGCATGGGCTTCTGAAAGATGTACTTCAAAGGATCCATTCTTGATATGAGATAAGTAGTATATGCACAGAAATAGTGCCTCAACTTCTGAGATACCCAAGTAAGAGCACAACAGGTGCGTTCCAATAGAGAATACCGGGCTTTGTACGGGGTGAACTTCTTGCTGAGACAATAGATGGCCTGCTCCTTTCTTCCTGTTTCATCATGCTACCTCAAAACACAACCAAAAGTTTTATCCAATACTGCAATGTAGAGTAATAGAGGTCTACCCGGCTCGGGCGGGACCAAAACTAGCGGCGTTGACAGGTATTCCTTGATTCTGCCAAAGGCTTTTTGACAATCATTAGTCCATTTGGTAGCAGCGTCCTTCTTCAACATCTTAAAGATTGGCTCACAAATTATAGTGGATTGAGCTATGAAACGTCTGATGTAGTTGAGTCTTCCCAAAAAACTCATAACCTCTTTCTTATTCTTCGATGGTGGCAATTCTTGGATGGCTTTGACCTTTGACGGATCTAGTTCTATTCCTCGGCGACTCATAATGAACCCAAGTAGTTTTCTGGCCGAAACCCCTAATGCACACTTGGCGGGATTCAGCTTCAAGTTGTACCTTCTTAGTCTGTTGAAGAACTTTCTTAGATCTTCTATGTGGTCAGTGGATCTCTTGGATTTGATGATGACGTCGTCTACATACACCTCGATCTCTTTGTGTATCATGTCATGGAAAATAATAGTCATGGCCCTCATGTAGGTGTCCCTAGCATTCTTTAACCCAAACGGCATCATCTTGTAACAATACATCCCCTACGGCGTAATGAAAGTTGTTTTCTCCGCGTCTTCCTCATCCATCCATATCTGATGATACCCAGCAAAACAATCAACGAACGACTGTAGTTCATGCTTAGCACAGTTGTCAATTAGAATGCGTATGTTTAGCAAGGGGAAGTCATCTTTCGGAATGGCCCGGTTGAGATCTAGGTAGTCGACACAGACTCTAACCTTCCCGTCCTTCTTCGGCACTGGCACAATATTGGCTAACCATGATGGATACTCTACTACCCTGAGAACCTTGGCTTTGACTTGCTTGGTGACTTCTTCCTTGATTTTCAAACACATGTCGGGTTTGAACTTCCTGAGCTTCTGTTTTACTGGTGGACATGTTGGATCGGTTGGCAGTTTGTGAGCTACAATAGATGTATTGAGACCAGTCATGTCATCATAAGACCAGGCGAATATGTCCTCATATTCCTTTAGAAATTCCGTGTACTCTTTCTTTTCTGATGGTGACAGATGAACACTGATGCGCGTTTCTTTAACATTTTCTGCATCTCCTAGGTTGACAACCTCAGTTTTGTCCAGGTTAGACTTAGGTCTGTTCTCAAAATCCTCAACCTCTTTAACAACCTCTTCTGGTATATCATCTTCTTCTAAGTCTATATCTGTTTGTTGTGTTGTCTCGTTGCATGTCACAATCGTCGGTTCATCAAGATAAGTAATAGTAATGTTGTGTAAATAAAGTAAACGGTAAAAAGTAACAAGAGTAAGATTTATGAGAAACTGGAACGCTTTGATAAATTTCATAATTGTTTTGGACATTGGAGCTCTTATTTCAATATTAAAAATGCGGAAAGAAAGTCAACTAGCGAAAAATAAAGATAATGCATGGTGCTTTGTTTAGCCTTGCTACCCTGAAGCTTTCCGGGCCCTGGTGGTTCTGATGGACCAATTGTTGAGGCGTGCTCCTCGGCTCACAACTTGTATAGAAGGGCCTTCCCCCCCTCCTTCTCGAAAATGACACAACAGTCCATATTGTCATCTTCCAAAAACAAATTCCTCATCGCCGCTAGTGCTTCCTCTTCTTCTGACCCATATATGACATCGACTACCCAAAAGGTTTACTCTAAGCGAGGTATCGGATGCTCCAGTGGGTAGTAGGGACTGCGCCATGGTGGCGACCAGTGGTTGAACTCCGCCCAAGTGTATTCATATCCTAAATTGAAAGTGGTACCGTGTTTCTTCAACTTGATAGGTTTTGCGATTCCTTGGAGATTCTTGCCAAGGCCTTGCCAGGTTCGTATTCACACCAATTCAGTATACTTTCAATTTTGTTATCCTACCATTTATCCTTGTCCACGGCATTGACTCGCTCAATGTTATGGTAGGTTTCTCCGCATATCTTCCTTCTTCCTCTAATTGCTGGGATGGTCTAGCGACGTAGATGGGATTGCTACCGTTGTCGTGAATAATTACCTCTTAGTGATTCCATACGAATTTCACTGCTTGATATAGGGTTGATGTTACAGCCCCAGCGGCATGGATCCAAGGCCGTCCCAATAGCAAGTTGTAAGATGTTGGGACGTCTATTACTTGAAAATCAACGTCGAACCAAGTCAGTCCCATTTGCAGACACAAACTGATTTCCCCGATAGTGGATCTTTGGGATCCCTTGAAAGCTTTGATAGTGATGGCTCCATCCTTGATCTCATGCAGGCTCTTTCCCAATGTTCTGAGAGTCACCAATGCACAAATATTGAGGCTGGACCCTCCGTCAATCAGGATTCTGGTGATGAAATAATCTTCGCACTGCACAGTGATGTGCAATGCCTTGTTGTGTCTTAGCCCTTCAGGTGGCAGCTCATCTTCGTGGAAAGTGATTTTGTGACTCTCCAATACTTTCCCTACCATGTTTGCCATTTCTCCTCCAGTTATGTTGTTGGGCACATATGCCTCGTTCAGCACCTTTAATAAGGCATTCTTATGTGCGTCAGAGCTTTGTAGTAGAGCCAAGATAGAGATCTAGGCTGGCATTTTGTTCAACTGATCAATGACCGAATACTCTTTGGCTTGTATATTCCTCCAGAGATCGTCAGGCCTAGTTTCAGTGATGGTTGGTCATCCAGAGGCCTGCTTGCTGGACTCAACTAGATCTTCTGGAGTATAAAACCTGCCAGTTCTTATCATACCCTGTGCTGTAATTGCTTCTCCAGATTTGGTTTTTCCTTTCCTTCTCGCCTCGACGGTGTAATCCCACGGTATGGTATTTGGGTGGAATGGTGTTACGCTGTCATGGCCACCGGAATGGGCACCATTGCTTTGGGAGGTAATACAGCAACCTCAAATGGCATAGATGTCTTTGGGAACCCAAACTCGACCTCAATAGGCCCTGGCGTCTTTGTAGAAGAAGGTGCTTCGAACTCAAGTGGTATGTACATGTTCACTTCGGCGTCTCAAGAAGGTTGCATCTGGACCACAATCGGGTTAAGGGTGACTATTGGTTTCCTTGGCTCTTCACATTCAGCAATCAGTCCAATCAACCCTTTGGGGTCCCAATCGTCTTCTATCTCAATCATGTGAACAACTCCACCCTTGTGGTTTGGTAGAGGGTTGTTACGGACATTCGGAGTAGGATCCTTTGCCACAATGATCTTGTTGTCAATTAAAGCTTGGATCTTATCCTTTAGAGAGCGACACTCATCAATGGTATGCCCCTTCATGCCGGAATGGTATGTGCAGGTTTTGTTTAGGTTGACCCATTGGGAGGGGTTTTCGGGGTTTATGGCAGGGATAGGGGTGACGTAACCAGCAACTTTGAGCCTTTCATACAGCTGGTCGATAGGTTCGGCAATGGCGGTATACTATTTGGGGGGTCTGCGGTCAAAGTTTGGTCGGGGTTTAAGGAAATTTTGGCGAGGGGGAGGTGATTGATAGTGGGCTTGTTGGGTGTTGTAGGCTTGGTAGATAGGTGCGGGTTAAGAGTATCTGGGCGAAGTGGGCTGATATGTGGAAGGTGGAGATGATTGGTAAGTAGGCGGTGGAGCTTGGTAAGAGGGCAAGGGTGCTTGGTAATTTGGGGTAGGCTGATATGTGAGTGGAGGTAATGGGTAGGTTTGGTATTTGATTGGGGACTTTATTCTCTATGCAACCATCACGGCACTCACATCCCTTTTCTTGGACGTGCTACCAGACTGTAGAGCCTTGTTAGTGGTCTGTAATGCTTCAAAGTTTGTGACATACCACTTTTAATACCTTCCTCGATCCTTTCCCCTAGCTTAATGATGTCGGAAAATTTCTGGCCTTCAATCAACATCAATCTCTTATAATATTGTGGGTCTTGAGCCCAGACGAAAAACCTATTCATTTGTTCTTTTTCTAAAGCCGGCCTGACCTTAGCAACTTCTGATCTCCAACGAGTAGCATACTCGCGGAATGTCTCCGTAGGTTTCTTCTTTAAGTTCTGGATGTAGAACATATTTGGCACATTCTCCGTGTTGAATCTAAATCTGTCCATGAAATCGGACGCCATACTTACCCAATTCGACCACTTCTTCGGGTCTTGGCTAATGTACCAAGATAGAGCATCCCCTTTCAGGCTTCTCATAAAGAGCTTTATGCGAATCTTTTCATCCTTCCCTACTCCGACCAGCTTGTCGCAGTAGGTCCTCAAATGGACTCTGGGATCCCCTGTGCCATCAAACATCTTGAACTTGGGAGGTTTGTACCCCTCGGGCAGTTCGATATCTGGCTGAATGCAAAGGTCTTCGTAATTCAATCCCTCGATCCCCTTGCTTCCTTCAACACCCTGAACTCTGCTAGTCAGCTTCTTGAGTTCCGCAGCCAGATTCTTGATAATAGAGTCTTTGTCATCAGACTCAGGTGTGCTTGAAATAGGTTAAGTATAGTGCGGTATGGTTTCCACATAGATGGGGGTGTTGTGGAGATGATCATTTGTGGAGTTTAATGGTTCAGGGATGAGCAGTGGGGTGTTGTTTGAAGTATGGCATGTGTTGCAGTGGTGATGGGGAGCGGGTTGGTTTTGTGGTTTCGGGATATTTTGTGGAGGCATGGGGTTTTGAGTGTTGGGAAAGTTGACATCTGGGGTGGTGAGGGAAAACGACAAGCTTGCCAAGTTCCGAAATTGGTCCAGTTCTTCCTGAAATTTCAACAACTTTTTCTCGAGCTGGGAGGCACTTTCCTTGCAAACCTGAATACCCTAAGGAACCTCTACCCTTTCAGCTGAGTTCTCCTTTTTGATGTTGCTCAAATCTTCCATTTTTCCCTTGATCTTGTTTCTGATAGGACTCGAATGAGGAGGAGGCGAAGGGCCCTTAGATCTTGTGGAGTATGATGACGATGCCAGAGTGCACGAACTAACCTTTGGGGAGGGGAATAAAATAAAAAAATAAAAACAAAGGTAGCAAGTTAGTGCGGGGTGTAAGAAAAAGAAGTTGCGATATTTAAACACATAGTGCGAGAATATAATTTGTGTCCTAATTTAGGAGCATCGTTGTGCCCGAGGTAGGCCTAGCGACAAGTTGATCTGGAGAACTTATAATTCTAAATGCCTCATTTTATTGATAAAAATAAGACGAATCCCAAAACGACACTAAAATAGCAGAAATAAAATGTCACTTATGGCCATTGGCCTTATTACATTTAAATGAAAAGATCCTAACTACTTGGTCCCAGAAGGACCTTCCCAGACTCGGCCTCTTTAGCTCCATTGAACAGCTTCACTAGCTCACGTTGTCCCAGGAGTAAGTAGGCTCTAGCCAGGTGTCCTCCTTCGTTTCCCTCAGCATTCTGGCAGTTTTCGATCCTCTGGATGAGCTTCCTTTCTAGCTCCACTAAACCTCGTTCTAAGTATCCTAATTGCTTGTTGGCATTGACAGCCATGTCTTTCCACTCTTCAATTAGTTTTTGGTGGGCTTCTTGAATCTCACGGTGCTCGTTTTCATATTCCCGAATCCTCTTACGTAGTTGGTTGTATTTGACATGTACTTCAGCCCTTTCATTAATGATTCTGTGACCTCGAATAAACCCGGGTTGGCCTAGACCATCGTGATTATCCTCCAGCCAGCCTGAATAATATGGGGTACAGCTAGTATGGTATCTGTCTGGTTCGATAGTATCTCTTCCCATGATGATCTTGAAATGCCACATATGTTGAGCTTGGCACTTATAAGGACTGTCATCAGCTTGGAAGTCAGCCCGGAAGTGACTTATCTTGTCGACCCTTGGTATAACCTGCTTCCTACCAGCCTGTCTCATAACTCGGAGAGGGACATAAGGGTAGGTTCCTCTCAAACCGATCAGTATCAGAAATAGAGCGTCCCTGGATCGGGCGATGAACTCTTCAATAGGGAACCATTCTAACATCCATTGCACTTGGTCCTCTTTCAGATTTCTGAACAACTCTACCCACCCTTTAGCATCTTCTGGTTGGCAAACATGTTAGGCATAAAGTTCATTCGCCTTGGCTAATGGAAGGCGATATGATCATCCCAGTCTCTGCGTAGGATCTCTTGCCGATATTCACCTTTTTGGAGGTGCTCCATGAGCCAGAGTTGGAGAAGTAAGTCACAACCCTCAAAGTGTTTGGCCCCTCGTTGATAGTTTTCCAGGGCTCGGTATATCTCCGCAATGATCATAGGTACAATGCTAAAAGGCTGCTTTCCAATTCCTTCCATCAAAGTCTTGGTGACTATGACCAGTTTGGTATGGATCCTAGCCTTCTTCATAGGAAATACTATCATCCCCAAAAAATAGAACATAAAGACGAAGACTCTTATGTGGATATGCCCTAATGATGTGAGGGCGAATTCATCTGGGTAAGTGCGGTAGGACTTGCTATGGCCATACCTCTCGTACAGATAGTCGAAAGGAATGTAGGAATCCTTCAAGCAGGTCAAGTCTGTGTTCTTCTTTAGTCCCATCATTTTGAGAAAGCCACTACCCTTGAGATTTTCCGGCATAAGTAAACCCGGAGTCTCCCATGGAATACCAGCTAATCCTCCTATTTCCTCTAGTAGAGATGTCATTTCAAGGTCCCCGAAGCAGAACACTGATCTATCGCCATCCCAGAATAGAGTTGCAGCCTCTATGATTTTGTTGTCGGGTTGGATCTCCAAAAGAGAAGGCAAATTTCCCAAATATTTGCGGATGAGGGTCGATCACTAAAGTGAAGGTCTTCCCACCAACTTAGCAACCTTGGGTGAATGTTGGTTATCATGCCAAATCTGGGGACTTCGTGCCTCATTTTCTGCAAAATAAAGTGTTAGACCCTTACCCCCGCCAGACTCGACTATTTAAATATCAATAATTGGCATAAGCAGCATTTAGTTCTCCAAATAAATGCACAGACACGATAATGTCCGTTTGGGTTCCAAGAGAACCTAGTGGACTTTGGACAAGGCTATCTTAAAGAGTCATTATGCGGACAACATAACTGACTCGGCTAGGTTTGACAGTGATGCATGCACAATTGAATAGAGTAAGGTTTCTATGGGGTATTAGATCGGTACCCTTGAGCGAACAACTCAAGAGGGAAAGACACGGAACCGTCGACTGCACCGCTGATCGACTGGTTTTACCCAAATACGCCTTTACCAAATTTAGGGGGTGATAATATTGGAAGGGCACAACCACTTATTATAAGCATTGCTATGGGATTTTGTTTGACACGAGTGGAATATGATGTTGAATATGCAATTATAAGAATGAAAAAAGTTGTCACGTATTTGCACATTCATAAAGTAATGATTACAATAATTGCTCATAATTACAACGGCATTGAAGGAAAGCGGTAAAAGAAAGCATTAAAGAAAAGAAACAAATAGCCAAGTCAGTTTCATAGCATAAAAGAGGTAAAAACATTAAATAAAGGTAATAAAGAAGCAGTGAAGCCACAAGTAACATGAGATCCTAAAGAAGTCCCCAACAGAGTCGCCATGCTATCGCGCCCCCTTTTTCTAAAGGCGAAATCGGGTTCATGACATTTGGGAGGACAACTCGTTCCCTCTTAGGAATTGGGTTTTTGGATTGAAGAGTCGCCACCTAATGATTAAAGTGCATTAGGACACTAAAGAAGAGTTCGAGTTGGAAAACCAGAGTTTGGGTAAGAGCTAGAAATTATCTCGAGAGGAAGGTGTTAGGCACCCCCCAAGATCCACTAGTGTGGTTCCCGGCCATGTTACAATTGTGACTTTAACTAACAAGTAAGCAAATAAAGGTCACAAATAGAAGGGGATTTACACATAATGTTGCTAGTGAATTGAAAGTTGAAGAAAGAAAACAGAAATCTTAAGCAAATAGTCTGGATAGTTAAAAAAGGGATAACAAGTAAAGGGGAAGGGGTCCTAGGTTTACAAACAATATGGATAACATCAATGCAATACCCGGCAATCACTCCTCAGAAGAGGGGTCGCACGTGGTATTAGCGCACCGGTCATCATGTCCATATCTACCTTTTCCCACCCCGTTAAGGTATTAAACGCGAAATAGTATCGTTACTTACTACATGCTATTACACGTCCCGATCCTACTAGTCCCAGAGGCATTTGGGACTATTAGTCCTAAAGGGAGGGAGGTTGGTTTTTTTTTCCAGAGTTTTTAAAAGGACAAAATTCTAATGCGACAAACAAAACACATAAGCAAGCAGGGGGAAACAAATAGCAGTTTAAGGGCTCAAACAAGCCTCTTCACTTAAAGGAGAAAATTATTTAGCATGACTTCAAATATTGGTTATAGTATGAATTAAATTTAAAAGCGTTAGGACAGGCTGATTTATCACATATTCCTCAGATGAGGAGTTCGAATTAGCCTTGTCTAGTTGTAGTTATCAAAACTAACACAGTTAATTAATGACCTAATGGTTTGCCTATGTGACACCTATAGGAATGATATCTAACGGAGCGTAATGATCTTAAAGAGAGGATTACTAGTTCGATAAACAAAAGATATGCAGTTTAACGACCTTATGACTGATTTTAGACTCATAGACGAAATAGACGAAGCTGATTCAATTGATTACTCCTATAGGCAAGTTATCTAAGCGTTATTGGTTTTAAATGATTACATAGATGCAAGAGTCCTATAGGCACGATATCTAGAATGAAGTTGATTATTATTAAACCTATGATTGTTTGCCTAATGACATGCAAAAGTGCAGAAAAACTATGATCATAATTTTCTATATGCAGAAATGCAGATCTTAGAGACAGGATTTCTATATGCAGAAAAATTATAGGCATGGTTTCTAAGATAAGAATGCAGAAAAAAAACTTATAGGCATGGTTTCTAAGATGAGAATGCAGAAATCAGAAAATCTTATAGGCATGAGTTCTAAGATGAGAATGCAGAAATCAAAAAAAATCTTATAGGCAAGGTTTCTACCCTTTGCATATATTCATCCCCATCCCCTTTCACTAGCCAACCCCAATAGTTATTACAAATTATTATAGACCTGAATGAATCAGAAAAAAAAAAAGTAAAATTACATCAGAAACTCCAGCTACAACCAAACAACCTAATTCAGACTCAAAGTCCAACAATAGGAGATAAACCAACTTCCAGGATCAGATTTCCAAAAACCTTTCTCATGTTTGGGATGTGTGAAAGTTCCCAAGAGTCTCAAAGGGCCCCGGGCAGTACTTACACCCCAAGCACATTGCAAAATTGAGATCATAGTGCGGTGTGGAAGGGCCAACCCTCTGATGTCCAAGTTTAGAAGGAACTCAAAGTCCCAAAGCAAGGCTCATAAGAGGGGGGCAGAACTTAAGAGACTAAGAATAAGTGTAAGTGCATAGGGGAATTAGGGGAAAGCCATGGCAGGCTGGTGGTCACGCTCAGCAATTGGGAATGTTGGCACACCCCCGACCAGCCTGTTAGCTAAATCTTAAGAGTTAGGATCTATTGTGGATCAGGTTATGACTTGAGCAGCAATTTGAATACTGTCAGGCCATGAGCCTTAACTCAAACACATAGAAGGGAATAAGGGGTAGGGATTCACAATAGAAACAGGTGCAGGGAAAGAACATACTTAGCACAAATCATTGAACATGAGCAGTAAAGTAAACAGGATTGCAGAAAACTATAAATAAACACATAGGGGTGAGGCAAAAACGTTAAATCAGAACATACCAATTTCAGGGAAAAACAAGTAAAAACAGTAGTCTAAGAAAAAGCCAAGTTGCAAGCCAAGCAATTCCAAAAGATCTCAAGCAAAAGCAAAGTGTTGAAAGAGTATTGAATTCAAGCAATATTGCAAGTGTGCAAGTATTGAATTGGAGTTAAGGACTGGTAGTGCGTAGGTCGTGTGAGCTGAAGGTTTAAGGTGTCTTAAAAGTGCAGAAGGGCAGTCCCTTTTATAGTGCAGAAAGCAAGTAATAAAGGCAAGGAAATATCATTGAAATCAACCTCCCTTTGGTTAAGGGATTCTGATTTCAACGGGTCAAAATTAGGAAAGAAGTTTTAATTAAAACCTTTTCAAAGTAGCACAAAAGGGGTAAGTACATAGAAGTTATTTAAGGAAAACAATCAACGACATACGGTTTGTGCCAAATATGGCAAGGGAATCAATCAAACAGCCATGAAATCAAAATTACAAGTTCAATTCGAATGAACCAAGTCAAAAAAGGTAAAAGAGGTTCCATCGAAGAAAAATCAGTGACAATTCATCAGCCTTATTAAAGGTATTTTCGAATCAATCACTTAATTGGTGAAAACTTTTGAAAGAGGAATTTTTCATATATAAAGCACACAGATCAAGCAAAAGGAATCGTCAGGTTTCTTAGAAAAAGAGTCTAGCATTGAAAGTCTTAGAGCTACAAGCAAAAGGGATTCGAGTTCAGTTACAGACTCATAGTGAGCCTGAAAGCCTAGGGTCCCAAAGTGGAACCCTAATACCACTTGCCAAAGAAACCCCCAAATCCTAGGGTTTCAAATTGAGTCAGACAATGGGGATGAGAAGGCAAGCCACTTGAGAGAGGCTCAGAAGTCTTTTCCCAGGACTTATGAGAGACAAACACACACGATAGAAAGAACACTGATTCAAAGTCATGAGAACATGCTCGAGAAAACTTGGAATTTAAACAAGTTCAGAAGAAAGAGATGATACGAGCTTTAAACAAAAGTAGATGAAATATGCTTAGCAGGAACACAAACAGAACTCAGCAAAGTGAACAAAATCAAAGAACTCAACCATAAACACATATAGCAAAGAATAAGGATTAACAACACGGATTAACATGAGAGCATAAGAGTGACAGCAAAAATAAAAGAGTCTCGCATAAAAGAAAAGAAACAAGAGAGCAAACTCATGCGTAGTAGAAAAGAAAACATACGAGCCTAACATAGATAAACACACATAAAGAAAGAATGGAAAGAATTAGAAAGATATTTGAAGAAACTTTTTCAGAAACCCTAAAATCGAAATTGAACGATTTTAAAAAGAAAGTTTGGGAAAAACCTTTAAAATGTCAAATAAAGCCCAAACATATCACAGATCTAAGAAAATAGGCAGGGACAGAACCTTAGACAACTTAGAGTTGCAGAGAAAATCCTTGCAATGAGAAAGGTATTGAGGAAAGTCAGATCCTGAGTTGAAAAGACTCACATTGCTTGAACATGCCGGAATAATGGCCGGAGAAACCATAGATCTACAGATCTGAGAAGGATCTAAAGAAGGCCATTGAAGTCGGGCTTCAAACCTTGAATAGCTTAGGTCTGATGGTGAGAAAGGATGAGTACAGACCGTCCATGGCCGGAAACGCCATGGATTCTGGTGGAAACATGGTGAGATAAGGTGGGAAACGATTAGGATTTCGGAGAGGTTCGAGAGAGTTTGAGAGACGAAGAGGGTTCAAAGGCGGCATCTCAGGGGAAATGAATTAGGTTAAGGGTGGTTTGGGAACTGTAAAAGGAAAGGGGAGTTTATGGTCGTTGATCAAAATGATCAACGGCCTGGATCAAAGAGGAGTCGGGTGGGTTTGTAAATTGAGTCAGGGGTCAGGTAATTTGGGAATTGGGCTGATTTAATTTGGGGGCGGAATTGGCTCAAATTGTGGGCCAAAATTGAAAGGTGAAAGGGCTGTAATTGAAATAGAAATGGGCTAAGTGTTAAATAGCCTATTTTCTCTTTTTATTTTATAAAAATAGTTATAATAATTTTAAAAGTAAATTAAAAACACTGAGACAACAAATACTATATAAATATTAATTTAAAAATACTGAAAATAATTTTATAATTATAAAATGCTACTAATCATGAAATAGGCTATAATTGCAATGCAATTTAGCTTAAAATACCAAATAGATTTGTAAAAAAAATATACAAAAATTACCTTAATTATATTTTGGTGTAAATATGAGAATAAAATAAGTTATTCACCAAGATGATAATTTTGAGAATAATTATTGGATTTTGTACTGCTAAAAATAGACAATAAATTGATTTTAAAATCTTAAAAATTAGGAAAACATACCAAAACTCTTGGGCATGCTTATATATGTATGTACATGCTATTTTGAAAGTATTTTGTATACAAAAATACATAAAGAAAAATTGGGTATCAACAGTCAGTCAGCTAGGGGTCGCCCTAGAGGGGGAGGTCGATCAGGTGGTGGTCAGGCCCGTTTCTATGCACTTCCAGGTAGACCCGATATTATTGCTTCAGATTGAGTTATTAAAGGTATTGTTTCAGTCTGCCACAGAGATGCCTCTGTATTATTTGATCTCGGTTCCACCTTTTCATATATGTCATCATACTTTGCTCGTTATTTGGGTACGCCCCGTGAGTTTCTTGCTTCACTTGTCCATGTATCTACCCCGGTGGGTGATACTGTTATTGTAGACCATGTGTACCGGTCGTGTGTGGTGACTATTGGGGGTCTGGAGATCCGTGTGGATATTTTATTATTGTGTATGGTGGATTTCGATGTCATTTTGGGCATGGATTAGCTATCTCTGTGTCATACTATTCTGGACTGTCACGCTAAGATAGTCATATTGGCTATACTAGGCGTGCCACGGATCGAGTAGCGAGATGTGATTGATTATGTTCCTAGTCGAATGATCTCATTCTTGAAAGCCCAGCGTATGGTTGGGAAGGGTTGTCTTTCGTATCTAGCCTTCGTGAGGGATGTTGGTGTTGAGACTCCCAGTATTGATTCTATTCCAATTGTGAGGGATTTTCTCGATGTTTTTCCTTCAGACCTTTCGGGCATGCCACTAGAAAGGGATATTGATATTGGTATTGACCTAGTGCCGGACACTCAGCCCATTTCTATTCTGCCGTATCGTATGGCACCAGCGGAGTTGAAGGAATTAATGGATCAACTTCAGGAACTCCTTGATAAAGGGTTCATTCGGCCTAGTATGTCACCTTGGGGTGCACCGGTTCTATTTGTGAAGAAACAAAATGGAACTATGAGGATGTGCATTGATTATAGACAATTGAACAGAGTAACAGTTAAGAACAAGTATCCTTTGCCTCGCATTGATGATTTATTCGACCAGCTTCAGGGAGCAAGAGTGTTCTCCAAGATTGATCTCTGTTCAGGTTATCACCCGTTGACGATCAGGGACTTGGATATTCTAAAGACAACTTTCAGGACTCGATATGATCATCATGAGTTCTTGGTGATCTCATTTGGGCTGTCCAATGCCCCAGTAGCGTTCATGCATTTGATGAACAGTGTGTTTCGGCCTTATCTTGACTCGTTTGTCATAGTCTTCATTGATGATATTCTGGTATATTCGCGTAGTCAGGAGGAGCACGCGGAGCATTTGAGAGTTGTGTTGCAAAGATTGAGGGAGGAGAAGCTTTATGCAAAATTTTCCAAGTGTGAGTTTTGGCTCAGTTCAGTGGCTTTCTTAGGACACGTGGTGTCCAGCGAGGGTATTCAGGTTGATCCGAAGAAGATAGAAGTGGTACAGAGTTGGCCCAGACTATCCTCAGCCACAGAGATTCGTAGCTTTCTTGGTTTGGCGGGTTATTATCACCGTTTTGTTCAGGGATTCTTATCTATCGCATCGCTCTTGACCAAGTTGACTCAGAAGGGTGCTTCATTTGTATGGTCGGACGAGTGTGAGGAGAGCTTTCAGAAGCCCAAGACAGCTTTGACCACAGCTCCAGTGTTAGTTTTGCCATCAGCTTCAGGTTCATATACCGTGTATTGTGATGCTTCGAGAGTTGGTATTGGTTGTGTATTGATGTAGGAGGGTAGAGTTATTGCTTATGCTTCTCGTTAGTTGAAGCCCCATGAGAAGAACTACCTTGTTCATGATTTGGAGTTAGCTGTCATAGTTCATGCGTTAAAGATTTGGAGGCATTACTTGTATGGTGTGTCTTGTGAGGTGTTTACTGATCATCGCAGCCTCCAGCACTTGTTGAAACATAAGGAACTCAATTTGAGGCAGCGGAGGTGGTTGGAGTTGCTTAAGGATTATGACATCACTATATTGTACCATCCGGGAAAGGCCAATATGGTGGCCGATGCTTTGAGCCGAAAGGCAATGAGTATGGGAAGTTTGACATATATTCCAGTCAGGGAGAGACCTCTTGCAGTTGATGTTCAGGCCTTGGCCAATCGGTTCGTGAGGTTAGATATTTCGGAGCCCAGTCGGGTGTTGGCTTGTGTGGTTTCTCGATCTTCCTTATACGATCGCATCAGAGAGCGCCAGTATGATGATCCGCATTTGCTTGTCCTTAAGGATAGAGTTTAGCACGATGATGCCAGAGATGTGACTATAGGTGATGATGGGGTGTTGAGGATGCAGGGTCGGATTTGTGTGCCCAATGTGGATGGGCTTCGGGAGTTGATCCTTGAGGAGGCCCATATCTCGCGGTATTCCATTCATCTGGGTGCCGCAAAGATGTATCAAGATTTGAGGCAGCACTATTGGTGGAGGAGAATGAAGAAAGACATTGTGAAATTTGTAGCTCGCTATCTCAACTGTCAGCAGGTGAAATATGAGCATCAAAGACCGGGTGGCTTGCTTCAGCGGATAGATATTCCAGAGTGGAAGTGGGAGAGGATCACTATGGACTTTGTAGTTGGACTTCCACGGACTTTGAGAAAGTTCGATGCTATCTGGGTGATTGTGGATCGGCTGACCAAGTTCGCGCACTTCATTCCTGTGTGTACTACCTATTCTTCAGAGTGGTTGGCAGAGATTTATATCCGGGAGATTGTTCGTTTGCATGGTGTCCCAGTTTCCATCATCTCAGATAGGGGCACTCAGTTTACATCGCAGTTTTGGAGGTCTGTGCAGCGAGATTTGGGTTCTCAGGTTGAGTTGAGCACAACTTTTCACCCTCAGACAGACGGGCAGTCTGAGCACACTATTCAGATATTGGAGGACATGTTGCGTGCTTGTGTCATTGATTTCGGAGGGTCATGGGATCAGTTTCTACCGCTTATAGAGTTTTCTTATAGCAACAGCTACCAGTCGAGTATTAAGATGGCTCCATATGAGGCTTTGTATGGGAGGCAGTGTAGATCTCCAGTTGGTTGGTTCGAGCCAGGTGAGGCTAGGCTATTGGGGATAGACTTGGTATAGGATTCTTTAGAAAAGGTGAAGGTGATTTAGGAGAGGCTTCGTACAGCGTAGTCAAGGCAAAAGAGCTATGCTGATAGGAAGGTTCGAGATATGTCCTACATGGTTGGTGAAAAGGTTTTATTGAAGGTTTCACCCATGAAGGGTGTTATGAGATTTGGAAGGAAAAAGGGAAATTGGGTCCGCAGTTCATTGGGCCTTTTGAGGTGCTTCAGAAGATTGGGGAGGTGGCTTATAAGCTTGCTTTGCCACCTAGCTTATCGAGTGTACATCTGGTATTTCATGTTTCTATGCTCCGGAAGTATATTGGGGACCCGTCTCATGTTTTGGATTTTAGCACGGTTCAGTTGGATGATGATTTGACTTATGATGTGGAGCCAGTAGCTATTTTGGGTCGTCAGGTTCGAAAGTTGATGTCGAAAAATATAGCTTCAGTGAAAGTGCAGTAGAGAGGTCGGCCCATGGAAGAGGCTACCTGTGAGACCAAGCGAGAGATGCAGAGCAGATATCCTTACATGTTTGAGGCTTCAGGCATGTCTCTTGACTCATTCGAGGACGAACATTTGTTTAAGTTGGGGAGGATGTGACGACCCGGCCAGTCGTCTCATGAATTATTGCTTCATTTTCCCCTATTCCTGCTTCTTTTTGCTTTGTTTATCCGTGTTTTGTGGTATCGGGTTGGTCGGATCGAATCCGGAATGATTTCGGTAAGGTTTGGGACATTTAGTCTCTTTTGAGGAAGCTTAAGTTGGAAAAGTCAACCGGACGTTCACTTAGGTGTTAGAGGACTCAAATGTGAGTTTTGATGGTTTGGTTAGCTTCGGGAGGTGATTTGGGACTTAGGAGCGCGATCGGAATGAGTTTTGGAGGTTTGGAGTAGATTTAGTCTTGAATTGGCGAAGTTGATATTTTGGCCATTTTCGATTGGTAGGCGAGATTTTGTTATAGGGGTCGGAATGGAATTCTGAGAGTTGCAGCAGTTCTGTTGTGTCATTTGGGATATGTGTGCAAAATTTCAGGTCATTCGGACATGGTTTGGTTGGGTTTTTGATCAAAAGCGGAATTCGGAAGATTTTAGGAAGTTAGGCTTGAATCCGATGTGTTTTGGTCGATTTGATATTGTTTGAGGCGTTTTGAAGATTGGAATAAGTTTGAATAAGGTTTTAGGATATGTTGGTGCTTTTGGTTGAGGTCCCAGGGGCCTGGGGTGATTTCGGATGGTTGACAGAAAGGTTTGAGACTTGTTGCAGCTGCTGAACCTTGCTGCTTCTGGTATTTCCGCACCTGCGGATTGGGGACCGCAGGCGCGACGCTGCACATGCGGAAGAGGAGCCGCAGAAGCAGATTATTGAGGAGTTGTCAGGAACCGCAAATGCGGTTTTGGGAACGCACATGCGAAGCCGCAGGTGCGGAATGTTGAGCGCAGGTGCGATTTTGGTCCATTAAGTGAAGAACCGCAGAAGCGGTTATGTGGCCGCATATGCGGTACTGCAGAAACGGGTATTGTGACGCAAATGCGAAAATGACTGGGCAGAAAGTATAAATTGTGGCATTCGCGAAATTTGAGCTATTTCACCATTTTTTACTTCGGCCTTGGAGCTTTTTGGACGATTTGAAAGAGGGATTTCAAGGGAACTTCATTGAGGTAAGGAATTTGGACCTAAAACTCGTTCCTATGCTATTATTACACGGATTAGAGCTAGAAATCATGGAAATTAAGGGTGAAAATTGGGGAAACTAGGGCTTGGAAACTTAGACCTTTGCTTAGTGATTTGAAGGACCATTTAAGGTCGGATTTCAGAACTTTTGATCTGTATGAACTCGTGGGGAGATAAGGAATCTATTAATGTAAAAATTATAGAATTCCGAGACGTGGGCCTTGGGGGTCGGGTTTTGGTAGTTTCAGGATTTTTGGTATAATTTGATTATTTTCGTTTGAGCTTCGTTCCCTTAGCATAATTTGACGTCCTCGTTCTGATTTTGGATAGATTCGACGCGAGTGGAGGCCGATTCGAGGGGCAAAGGCGTCGCGAGCTAGAGATTTGACCGGTTCGAGGTAAGTAATGATTGTAAATAATGTTCTAAGGGTTTGAAACCCCGAATTGCACATCGTAGTGCTATATTGAGGTGATGCACACGCTTGATGACAAGCGTGGGGTCGTGCACTGTTGGGGATTGTGACTTAGTCTGTCCCGAATGACTATTTTACCGCATATTTGACTGAAATCTATTTGCTAACATCATGATTTGGGCTGAATGCCATATTTGGGCCTTGTGCTAACTATTTGAACCCTTCAGAGATTTTTACTAGTATTTCCTCACTGTTTTGACTTTGTACTGAACTCAGTCATGTTATATTTCACTGTTTTTCGTACTGAGCCATGTTTACTCTATTTTAACACTTACATGATCTTTTAAATGATATTTTTGGGATGAGAATCATGTTTTACTTATGCATGAGTGGCTTGTGAGGATTTTTGACTGAGTAAGGCCGAGGGCCTATGTTATGAGGAATCATTTGATACTGATTATGAGACCGAGGGCCTGAGATATGTACGCCACGAGGTGGCTTGATTGATATGAGGCCGAGGGCCTAGTGATGATGCCATGACAAGGCTTAATATTGCGCTTGGGCCGTAAGGGGACCCTCTAGGAGTCTGTACACCCCCAGTAAGCATGGGTACCCATTGAGATGTGATATTGAGCCTGAGGGGCTGGTATTAATCTATGTGATTGCCCGAGGGGCTGGTATGGTTCTGAGATGTTGCCCGAGGGGCGAAATTGTTGATATTATGCCCGAAAGGTGAACCTTTATGTGTTTATTTTTCTTAATTGACTGTCAATTACCTGCGTAATTGCTGAATAATGCTTTTTTTCATGAAATTACATTTGAGATAAAGGATTTTTTCCTATCTTTTACTGATTCACTGATTTTTAAATGGTTTTACTGCTTCCTTATAGAATGCTTTGTGCCTTACGTGACTTCTTGCTTTCAGTCTTTATTTACATTTGTTACTTACTGAGTTGGAATACTCACTTTACTCCCTGTACCCCATGTGCAGATTCAGGCATTGCTGATCCTGCCAGTGCGAGTTGAGAGCTCCCGGCGGACATTCGAAGTTCAAGAGGTAGCTGATTGGCGTCCGCAGTCCCTTATTTCTCCCTTTTTGTCATTTCCATCTCTTTTCAGACAATTGTAATAGTTATAGACTTACCTGACTTGTATTAGGATTTATAGATGCTCATGACTAGTGACACCCCAGTATCGGGCTGAGTTGGATTGTTCTTCCGCATATTTATGATATCATCTGCTACTTTGGTTTATTTGTTCATGCTTAGAATGTTTCTTATTGTTTAATTGTTTAACCGTAGCTACATGCGAGTGAATTCTCATAACCGTAGAACATTCCGATCCTCAAGTAGTGGTCTAAACTACCATGACCCTTCCGGGATCCGCCTACACATAACAAGGCCATAATACTTGAATACTTACAAATAAAATCAATTACGGCGGCCGTCAAGCCTCGCACGTACCGCCACAAATCATATGCATAACTCAATCACGCTGAAGAACCTGATCACCGTCACCGTTATGCCAATTCAACCATGGCTAATCAATCTATCTTCTTCTAATTCATCCTTAACTTGCCTTAGAGATAATAATAGCTCCATTCCTTACATCACCAACCTAAATCCGCACTCATCTTGAGTAACCCCATTCCACGAGACCATATTGTCTCCAAACTCATGGACCATTTCACACCCTCCTTGAACGCACATTCACATCTTCAACTGATATACCCATTCTGATAATTCCTCTACAAATCCGAAGTCTTTTTCTCATTTTCCTCCCAATGCTACACTGCAAGTTGAAAATATCATAGAACATTCCGAGCCTCTTATCATAATCTTCTACAAAGCTCGATTCTTAACCATACTTATGGACTCAAAATCCTTAGGCACCACACTTTAACCTTTGAATCCACTAGGACCTTTATTCACATGAATACCCATCTCCACGAAGCACCCGACTGAATCACTTCCCTTGTAAATCACCTCTGTATGAAGCATAAATCCCGAATCTTCCTAAAGCCCGAACATGAGCCAATAAGGTCAACTATAACACACCTTTAATAATTTGTTCACTCAAATTACTACTTATGTTCTTTCCTTTAGCTAAAATAACTCACCAATATGCTGGTAATCCTAAACCTTACAAATAGACGACCATGCATCCCGACCATAGGCGGTGGGACTCTCCCACTTAGCTTGAAGCCACTATTACACATCTCTGAAACCCACCAAGATTCTTTATTTCTTATTGACATGACCTTACGAAATTATACCGCCAGATTCCTCGAAATCCTTCAATTAGCATTTCATGAACACTCTGAGTCTATATCAATATCCACATATTCCACCCCTTACCAGATAGCCAGTAAAATCCTTTGCAGAAGCTTTGCCAACCACGCGACCACTGACCTGCTCACAGGAAATAACCCACCTAAGCCCGTGCTCATTCACCAGCTGCACAAGTCCATGCACTCCTCGAGGACATCAACTAAATGTGCGACAATATCTTCCTATCCAAAGTCATGTTGTATCCTTCTTCATATCAAGCAACTCCTTTCTGTCATCTCCAACCTCCTACCGCATAATAGCCAATACTTCAAATTAAATCAGTAGACCCTATCACCGTCCACTAGAACTCCTAAATCACTCCAAACTTTCCTCAAGGATGTAATTATCCTGCCACTGAATCCATATACTACTCAGCCACTCTCCCACTTTGGTCGAACCCTCTTTTTTAAGCAACTTTTCAACTTTTTCTCCTTACACCTGGCTTCCTTTGAAATTTAACCATCGCATGACACTTCCCACCTGTCCTTCTTCTTCCCTTGATGCCCAGTTGTTGCCTTGATTTGAACCCTATTTCTGCAGCATTTGAATCAACAGTTCGACGCTGACTTTAAATCTCCCCGAAGAACATCTTTCTCGGGTCATCACCACTAGAATCACCAGTTCGATCCTGAACCATCGCACACTGCTATCTCTGGCAGCCGCTTCTCCAATACTATTTCACAATATCCATCCACCAAGGCGAATCACAGAAGATCATAACACTGGCGACCTTAACATATTCCATCGAGGATGACGACACCGTTTCGTAGATAGAAATTTCCACCACACTTGAAAACACAAAGTCTCGTTACTCCATCGATCCAAATCTGGACATTCATAGGCCAATTGCTTTTCTCCGCCAGAAATGAAATACCAAATCTCGGAATCATGCACTGAGTAGACCTCCTATCAAGTCATACATTGCTTCCACACATGGACAAACATCCCACCATCACATCAAATACCGTGCGATAACCATTCATGAGCATCATAACAACCTATGCATAGCCTCAATGCTCTATCTATAAATTATATATATAATATTTGTATTTAACTAAAATAGTCAAATATAGAATAAAGTTACTATATACTATTGACATCTATTAGCTTGCCACTTGGCTTAACAATAATGTCAATTATATATGGTAACTTTCTTGCTTTAATATATATAGGTATAGATTTAAATTCAAATTTGATAATTTTTCCTAAAATTTAGGAGTTTAAAAGCAACTAAAATTTTAATCAATACATTTTTCTTTATTTGAATTATGCAGAAAGTTCTAAAATTTAGGACCTTGTTACGACCCAAATTCCACTAAGGGTCATGATGGCGCCGGACATCGCTGCAGGCAAGCCAACCATAAATACTTAATTAAATTCTCGTTTAAATAATTGTGAAAACTATGATTTTCCTTCAATTTAGCTAGTAAAAAATAATCCTTACAAAATAAATAAAAGAATGTCTAGAAGTTAATACAGAATACCCCATAATCATCCCAGACTGGTGTAACAAGTACATGAGCAATTTCTAGGAAATAATGTAATACAACTACTACCCGGAATACAAATTGGACAGAAAAGAAAATACAGTACAATACTCTGAAGGAGACTCTGCTAGCTGCGGGTCGTCTCGAGAGGTGCAGCTCACCTAAGTCTCCGTATCAACCATGCCGCTAAACCCAACTAGGCCACTAGACATACATGTGCTCGTGCAACAAAAATGCACAACAAGTGTAGTATGAGTACAAAAACAACGTGTACCCAATGAGTATCCTGTCTAATCTCGAAGAAGTAGAGACAAGAGGTCGACTTCGACACTTACTAGTGGTCCAATGATAATACAGTAAAAATATGAGGAGATCAGGAAATTTTATAAAACAACAATTATAATTCATAAAGCCAGATAGCAGGTAAACAACTTCCCAAATAATAATGGATTTCCAAAGATTTACTTTTCATTATCTTTATCACTTTATCTCTGGCCAGGAAAGGCAAATGTCAACATTTATAAATATCAAGCAACAATACAAGCATGCGCATATCATGCCGAGGTCGTACTTCCCGATCCAACATAAATATAAAATGTGCACTACCGAAGGTCGAACGACGCGAACCATAGATGCATCTATTACCCTGCTCGCGAATCATCCATGCGACGCGATCAACATAAAATAAACAAACACCCTGCTCGCGAATCATACATGCGACGCAGGTACACATAGAATCACATATTCAAACAGTTAATCAAGACTTCATCAGGGTACAAATATCCAAGGAAAATCCAATTCTCTTTTTACAATTCAAGAAAATGAAGGTCAAACTTTTAGAAATTCACTTACTAATCCGATGTGATTTAAGCAATTCAAACCGCCAATAGGATTACATATATTTCCTAGTACAACATGTTTTTGGGTCCTAGACTACCCGGACAATAGCATAATAGTAGCTACGCACGGACTTTTGTTACCTTGTGCGTACGTAGCCCCCACAAATAGGAGCACATAACCAATTAACTCACCTATGGGGACAATTCCCTTTTACAAGGTTAGAAAGGAGACTCACCTCGCTCCGAAGCCTATATTCCGATTCAAGAACACGCTCAAACCTCCAATTTGGAGCCGAACGATCCAAAACTATTCAAATAGGGTAAGAATTGAACTAGTCAATACATGCTCAAAAGTTCATATTCTAATTATTAAACCAATTTCCCAACCCTAAATGCAAGGTTCCTAAAATTCATCCTCGGGCCCACGTGCCCGGATTTCGGAAATTTTTGAAGAAAATTGTTAACCATAACCTAAGGATCAAGAATATATAAATTTTACTCCATTCCCTAACAATTTCGTGGTTAAATCTTGTTTTTACCAAATTCTAGGTTTTTCATCTAAAACGCTTGATTTTCCCTCATTTTCACATGTTAATCTATCCATAATCTATGTATTTAACTTATGATGTGTAGAAATTACTTACCTCTTTGATGATGATGGAATCCTTCCTCAAATGCTCTCAAAAATTGACTACGACCAAGTGGGAATGAAGGAAATGGGCTAAGTCTTGGGATAAAAAGCCTTGAGTTCCAGTCGCAGATGTCGCATTTGCGACATCCGACTCACAAATGCGATGTCGCATTTGCGACAATTGCATCGCAAATGCGAAGCCTAGCCCACCCTGCCCTGGTCGCATTTGCGACAATATTCTTCGCAAATGCGAAGGCGACAGCCTCGCAAAATCGATCCTTCGTTTGCAAGTGTGTGAACTTTCACCTAGAAGCCCAGGCTCGCAAATGCGAATAGAAACTCGCAAATACGAGGTCGCATTTGCGACCAATGCATCGCAATTGCGATCATACTAGTACCAGCAATCCTATTTCTTAGCAAATCTCTCCGAAGCTATCCTGAATCATACCCGAGCCCCCGGGGCTCCAAACAAAACACCCGCACAAGTCTAAAAACATAACACGAACTTGCTCGAAGCCTCTAATCACATCGAACAATGCTAAAACCATGAATCGCACTCCAATCCAAGCTTAATGAACTTTAGAATTTCAAACTTCTACATTCGATGCCGAAACATATCAAATCACGTCCGATTGACCTCAAATTTTGCATACAAGTCATATTTGACATTAGGGACCTGCTCCAAATTCCGGAATCGGAATCTGACTACGATATCAAAAAGTCCACTTCCGGTCAAACTTCTCAAAAACCATCAAATTTCTATCTTTAGCCAAATGACTCCAAAATGAACTACGGACCTCCGAATTCATTTCCGATCGCGCTCCCAATACCAAAATCACCATATGGAGCTATTCCCAAACTCGGAATCCCAAACGGGCATTGATAACACTAAAATTCACTTCAACCCAAACTTATGAGATTCTTCTAAAATGCTAACTTCCACAATAGGCGCTGAAACACTCCCGGGTCTTCCAAAACCCGATCCGGACATACGCCCAAGTCCGAAATCGTCATACGAACCTGCTGGAACCTTCGAATCCCGAATCCGAGGTCGTTTACTCAAAAATTCAATCTTAGTCCATTCTGTCACGTTAAAGCTCCCGAAATGAGAATTCTCTTTCCAAATAAACTCCGAATTTCCCGAAATTCAATTCCGACCGTGCGCACAAGTCATAATACCTGAAGTGAAGCTGCCCATGGCCTCAAACTGCTAAACGACGCGCTAGAGCTCAAAACGACTGGTCGGGTCGTTACATTCTCTCCCACTTAAACATACGCTCATCCTTGAACGTGCTAAGAACTGTGCTGGAGTTGCCCGAAATCACTATTTAACACCTCGAGCACCTACCCTTGCTACCACAACTCAGCTGGGCACCCTAGCTCGATCAATCTAAAGATACCCTTTTTCACTTAGGCAAATAAGCCTTAGAGCCCAATTCCAACATCTAGAATTCTCTGCCAGGCCTGTTCCAACATACGCTCACCGAATCAATAACTACACGCAGCACCAAAACATGACTGCATACCTTGGCTGAATTCACACCTTGCACCACTTTACTCACAGTTCCACAATAACATTCTCTGATCAATTTAGTCGAAATTCCATGAATCTAATGCTCCCATTGCACCTCATGACATACATAGGTCTTGCTCTAACTCTTACAATACTGCCACGATGGGAGAGATGTGTAGAAATTCATAACTAACTGCCGAATCAACAATTCATTGGGTATATACTCCTAACATGAACAATCACCTCATTCTGAACCAAATAATGGTCTTCGATCCTTAATATACTTCATATAATCAGATTGCAATAATCCTAAATCTACGATCTCGTCTCACCCAGTACGAACTGCTCAGGCAATAAGCCACCCCGGATATGATAAAAAAGTCTCATATACTATCCCAATGTGCCAATAGGCTATCAATTCGAACATGATACATAAAGGAAACGAACTCTGAAAAGGAAATCCAATTACCCCGCTCACGAATCATACATACGACGCGGTCAACATAATTGAACAGACACCCCGCTCCCGAATCATACATGTGATGCGGGCACACAGCTAATATGAGTTTCCCTCAGAAAAATAGGAAACAAAACACATAAAAACAGATATAGGGAACTGTACTCAACATCACACTGTTGCGGCGTGCAAATCCAAATAACATACCCATGGCGGCGTGCCACCCAATCCACACATAGAATTCACATAAGGAGATATACATCGAGCTAAATTGCTCATCACAACACAATACTGAATATCGGTCACAAGTACGCTAAGTGCATAATACCATCTCTGAGGAGACATATGGTGCCATAGGCTACAAAACTCAAGCACAACTGAGGTGTGATATACGATCTGAATCTCGAGAGCCATCCTGCTCATATAACATCATCTCTACACAAAACCTCAACACATAAAAAATTCATCAAGCCGTCTCACAACTTATACGACGTAATATATCATTACATGAAATAGCTGACGACGAAATAGTACCCCGACTACTTGTCCAAATGAGCGCATTGCTGAAATGAACACATCTGGCCTGATATAGAGTCCATATTCACATTTAGATCCACCCACAAACCTCAAGCTAATTCTGATCACACTGAACTAGGCTAATAACCTTTCGAAGGTTCTTAATAACTCCCATTTTCTCATAACACACGAGAACTACTATCATAACCGGGGCAATCCTCCACGGTCCACAACCCAATAAGTCGAGTGCCCTCCAGGCATAAATTCTCAAATTAGTGATATTACCACGATCTTCATACTTGGTTTAAATCTTTAATCAATCAAGTGACTACATGTCACACTTATACAATCTTCCCGTGAGGTACGCTCCCACGACCTTCCACACTAGATAACGAGTCTGCACATCTATACCACCGGTCACACTACTGTTGTAGAGCGTATCAAGAATCCGTAACCAAGATGCAAAGCCTCCGACACAAAATGCTGATCTTAGGTGACGCTGAAGACAATAACAGCTTACTCCAAATATCCAAATCCACTTCTTGCTCATCCGAGCTCGTGATACCTCGTCAAACACCGAACCGCAACCTTGATCCTCACTTTCAAATTTCATACTACTTACTGCACCTAACAAGCCAATATACGATAGTACAAGAATTTCATCATAACTCTTGAACCACTATTAGGGTAAACACTTCATCACATAGAAACTTTTTACTTAACTCATTCCAAGAGAACCATAACTACACACGAGTGAATTCTCAAAACCGCAGAACATTCAAATCCTCAAGTAGTGGTCTAAACTACCATGACCCTTCCGGGATCCGCCTACACATAACAAGGCCATAATACTTGAATACTTCCAAATAAAATCAATTACGACAGCCTTCAAGCCTCGCACGTACCGCCATAAATCACATGCATAACTTAATCACGCTGAAGAACCTGATCACCGCCACCATTATGCCAATTCAACCATGGCTAATCAATCTATCTTCTTCTAATTCATCCTTAGTTTGCCTTAGAGATAATAATAGCTTCATTCCTTACATCACCAACCTAAATCCGCACTTATCTTGAGTAACCCCATTCCACGAGACCATATTGTCTCCAAACCCATGAACCGTTTCACACCCTCCTTGCACGCACATTCGCATCTTCAACTGATACACCCATTCTGATAATTCCTCTACGAATCTGAAGTCTTTTTCTCATTTTCCTCCCAATGCTACACTGCAAGTTGAAAATATCATAGAACATTCCGAGCCTCTTATCATAATCTTCTACAAAGCTCGATTTTTAACCATACTTATGGACTCAAAATCCTTAGGCACCACACTTTAACCTTTGAATCCACTAGGACCTTTATTCACATGAACACCCATCTCCACGAAGCACCCGCCTGAATCACTTCCCTTGTAAATCACCTCTGTATGAAGCATAAATCCCGAATCTTCCTAAAGCCCGAACATGAGCCAATAAGGTCAACTATAACACACCTTTAATAATTTGTTCACTCAAATTACTACTTATGTTCTTTCCCTTAGCTAAAATAACTCACCAATATGCTGGTAATCCTAAACCTTACAAATAGACGACCATGCATCCCGACCATAGGCGGTGGGACTCTCCCACTTAGCTTGAAGCCACTATTACACATCTCTGAAACCCACCAAGATTCTTTATTTCTTATTGACATGACCTTACGAAATTATACCTCTAGATTCCTCGAAATCCTTCAATTAGCATTTCATGAACACTCTGAGTCTCTATCAACACCCACATATTCCACCCCTTACCAGATAGCCAATAAAATCCTTCGCAGAAGCTTCACCAACCACGCGACCACTGACCTGCTCACAGAAAATAACCCACCTGAGCCCGTGCTCATTCACCAGCTGCACAAGTCCATGCACTCCTCGAGGACATCAACTAAATGTGCGACAATATCTTCATATCCAAAGTCATGTTGTATCCTTTTTCATATCAAGCAAGTCCTTTCCGTCATCTCCAACCTCCCGACGCAAAATAGCCAATACTTCAAATTAAATCAGTAGACCCTATCACCGTCCACTTGAACTCCTAAATCACTCTAAACTTTCCTCAATGATGTAATTATCCTGCCACTGAATCCATAGACTACTCTGCTACTCTCCCCCTTTGGTTGAACCCTCTTCTTTAAGCAACTATTCGACTTTTGCTCCTTACACCTGGCTTCCTTGGAAATTTAACCATCTCATGACACTTCCCACTTGTCCTTCTTCTTCCCTTGATGCCCAGTTGTTGCCTTGATTTGAACCCTATTTTTGCAGCATTTGAATCTGCAGTTCGCCGCTGACTTTAAATCTCCCCGAAGAACATCTTTCTCGGGCCATCACCACTAGAATCACAAGTTCGATCCTGAACCACTGCACACTGCTATCTCTGGCGGTCGCTTCTCCAATACTATTTCACAATATCCATCCGCAAAGGCGAATCACAGAAGATCATAACATTGTCGACCTTAACATATTCCATCGAGGATGGCGACACCGCGTCGCAAATAGAAATTTCCACCGCACTTGAAAACACCAAGTCTCGTTACTCCATCGATCCAAATCTGGACATTCATAGGCCAATTGCTTTTCTCCGCCATAAATGAAATACCGAATCTCGGAATCATGTACTGAGTAGACCTCCTATCAAGTCATACACTGCTTCCACACATGGACAAACATCCCACCATCACATCAAATACCGTGCGATAACCATTCATGAGCATCATAGCAACCTGTGCATAGCCTCAATGCTCTATCTATAAATTATATATATATATATATATATATATATATATATATATATATATATATATATATATATACATATAATATATATATTTAACTAAATAGTCAAATATAGAATGAAGTTACCATATACTATTGATATTTATTAGCTTGCCACTTGGCTTAACCATAATGTCAATTATATATGGTAACTTTCTTACTTTAATATATATATTTAAATTCGAATTTGATAATTTTTTCTAAAATTTTTGAGTTTAAAAGCAACTAAAATTTTAATCAATACATTTTTTCTTTATTTGAATTATGCATAAAGTTCTAAAATTTAGGACCTTCTCACGACCCAAATTCCACTAAGGGTCGTGATGGCGCCGGACACCGCTGTCAGGCAAGCCAACCATAAATACTTAATTAAATTTTCGTTTAAATAATTGTGAAAACTATGATTTTCCTTCAATTTGGCTAGTAAAAGATAATCTTTACTAAATAAATAAAAGAATGTCTAGAAGTTAATACAGATTACCCCATAGTCATCTCAGAACCCGGTGTTACAAGTACATGAGCAGTTTCTAGGAAATAATGTAATACAACTACTGCCTGAAATATAAATTGGACAGAAAAGAAAATACAGTACGATACTCTGAATGAGACTCTGCTAGCTGCGGGTCGTCTCGAGAAGTGCAGCTCACCTAAGTCTCCGTATCAACCATGCCGTTGCGCCCAACTAGGCCACTAGACATACATGTGCCTGTGCAATAAAAATGCACAACAAGTGTAGTATGAGTACAAAAACAACGTGTACCCAATGAGTATCCCGTCTAATCTCGAAGAAGTAGAGACGAGAGGTCGACTTCGACACTTACTAGTGGTCCAATGATAATATAGTAAAAATGTGAGAAGATCAGGGAATTTTATAAAACAACAATTATAATTCATAAAGCCAGATAGCAGGTAAACAACTTCCCAAATAATAATGGATTTCCAAAGATATACTTTTCATTATCTTTATCACTTTATCTCCGGCCAGGAAAGGCAAATGTCAACATTTATAAATCTCAAGCAACAATACAAGCATGCGCATATCATGTCGAGGTTGTACGACCCGATCCAACATAAATGTAAAATGTGCACTGCCGAGGGTCGAACGGCGCGAACCATAGATGCATCTATTACCCCACTCGCGAATCATCCATACGACACGGTCAACACAAAATAAACAAATACCCTGCTCGCGAATCATACATGAGACGCATGTACACATAGAATCACATATTCAAACAATTAATCAAGACTTCATCAGAGAACAAATATCCAAGGAAAATCTAATTCTCATTTTACAATTCAAGAAAATGAAGCTCAGTTTTTTAAAAATTCACTTACTAATCCGATGTGATTTAAGCAATTCAAACCATCAATAGGATTACAAATATTTCCAAGTACAACATGTTTTTGGGTCCTAGACTACCCGAACAATAGCATAATAGTAGCTACGCACGGACTTTTGTCACCTTGTGCGTACGTAGCCCCCACAAATAGGAGCACATAACCAATTAACTCACCTATAGGGACAATTCCCTTTTACAAGGTTAGAAAGGAGACTCACCTCGCTCCGAAGCCTATATTCCGGTTCAAGAACGCGCTCAAACCTCCAATTTGGAGCCGAACGATCCAAAACTATTCAAATAGGGTAAGAACTGAACTAGTCAATACATGCTCAAAAGTTCATATTCTAATTATTAAACCAATTTCCCAACCCTAAATGTAAGGTTCCTAAAATTCATCCTCGGGCCCACGTGCCCGGATTTCGGAAATTTTTGAAGAAAATTGTTAACCATAACCTAAGGATAAAGAATATATATATATATTACTTCACTCCCTAACAATTTCGTGGTTAAATCTTGTTTTTACCAAATTCTAGGTTTTTTTATCTAAAACCCTTGATTTTCCCTAATTTTCACATGTTAATCTATCCATAATCTATGTATTTAACTTATGATGTGTAGAAATTACTTACCTCTTTGATGATGATGGAATCCTTCCTCAAATGCTCTCAAAAATCGCCTAAGGCCAAGTGGGAAATGAAAGAAATGGGCTAAGTCTCGGGATAAAAAGCCCTGAGTTCCGTCGCAGATGTCGCATTTGCGACATCCGGCTCGCAAATGCGATGTCGCATTTGCGACAATTGCATCGCAAATGCCAAGCCTAGCCCACCCTGCCATGGTCGCATTTGCGACAATATTCTTCGCAAATGCGAAGGTGACAGCCTCGCAAAATCGATCCTTCGTTCGCAAATGCAAACTTTCCCCTAGAAGCCCATGCTCTCAAATGCGAACAGAAACTCGCAAATGCGAGGTCGCATTTGCGACCAAGGCATTGCAATTGCGATCATACCAGTATCAGCAATCCTATTTCTTAGCAAATCACTCCGAAGTTATCCCTGATCACACCCGAGCCCCTGGGGCTCCAAACCAAACACCAGCACAAGTCTAAAACATAACACGGACTTTCTCGAAGCCTCAAATCACATCGAACAACGCTAAAACCATGAATCACACTCCAATCCAAGATTAATAAACTTTAGAATTTCAAACTTCTACATTTGATGCCGAAACCTATCAAATCACGTCCGATGGACCTCAAATTTTGTACACGAGTCATATTTGATATTATGGACCTACTCCAACTTCCTAATCAAAATCCGACCCCGATATCAAAAAATCCACTTCCGGTCAATCTTCTCAAGAACCATCAAATTTCTATCTTTAGCCAAATGACTCCAAAATGACCTACGGACCTTCGAATTCACTTCCGATCGCGCTCCCAATACCAAAATCACCATACAGAGCTATTCCTAGGCTCGGAATCCCAAGTGGCCATTGATAATATTGAAATGTACTTCAACCCAAACTTATGAGATTCTTCCAAAATGCTAACTTCCACAATAGGCGCTGAAACGCTCCCAGGTCTTCCAAAATTCAATCCGGACATATGCCCAAGTCCGAAATCATCATACAAACCTGCTGGAACCTTCGAATCCCGAATCCGAGGTCGTTTACTCAAAAATTCAATCTTAATCCATTCTTTTAACTTAAGGCTCCCGCAATGAGAATTCTCTTTCCAAATAAACTCCGAACTTCCCGGAATTCAATTCTGACCGTGCGCACAAGTCATAATACCTGAAGTGAAGCTGCTCATGGCCTCAAACTCCTGAACGACGTGCTAGAGCTCAAAACGACCGGTCGGGTCGTTACATTAAAATTTGTTAAAGATTTCAACTTACATATATCCTTGCTTTATTTGAACCCTTCCACGTTAATTTTTTTAGTATTATAACTTTAGAATTAACTTTTATTAAAAGATAGAAATTAGTTGAATTAGTAGGAAATCAACAAATATATGAAATTAGTTAGGAACTATGAGAAGGAATAAAATCACATGAACATACGGTTCATTATTCTCTTTAATTATAAATTGAAAACTTAACACAATCATATCGAACAATTTATTTTCCATTTAAAAGGAAGTTTTTATTCATTTATTTTTGTAAGACATTATTTTAAAACTACATTGAATAATTAGAACGGATAAAAACATTTAATTATAAAAGAGAAAAAAAAATGTTGGCAAGAGTCAATAAAAATAAAGATTCAAAAGAAAATGTCAGGTTAAATTTTTTATTCTTTGAGAGTAGAATACTTAGTCGAAAAAATTATAATTTTAGTTAAAATTATAAAAAATTTGTGATGAGATGATATTTAAAATCTGAATAATAAAAATAAGTTATTACATTTAACTTCGAGGAAAAAATAATCAAGTGTTTAAATTAAGTTACCTTTAAAGTAGAAAAGAAATAACTAAATCTTTACATTAATTGATTAGCAAAAAAATTAAATTTAGTTCTTTTTTAAATTCATCACATGAGTAAAAGTATTTTTCAATTAACTAAACTCTTAGTATCTGAGAACTTTTGTGATAGCAAGATTTCTTTCTTTTTTGAGATCAAATATATTATTTGATAGTCTATTCATTCCAAAAAGAATAATACTATTTCTTTTTTAGTTCATTTAAAAATTTAATAGTGCTTTTAAATTTGAAAATAATTAAACATAAATATTTTATTTTATCTTTAATAATACATATTTATAGCCACTCAAATATTATGATATGTGCAAGATTACAAGTTTCAAAGGTCTCTCTTTTCTATTTTCTTAAATTCTGTATCCAGTTAAACTAAAGTAGACGAATAATATTAATCTAATTATTTGAAGCTTTGTATTCATTAATATGATTACACGCGCAAAGCGCGTACTTTAAGATTAGTGAAACATAAAAAACGAAGACCTCATATATTATCTATAACGAAAATGAACAATAAAAAATACAATTCATTAGATTTAATTCTAACAAAAATATTAATTATTTTATAAGAATTAATTTTTATACGCAAGAACTAGCACAAATTTTATCCTTTTAATCTCGAGTAAACTTATAAAATTAATTATTTCCAAGTTTATGTCATCACTAATTACTAAGTACACACTAGTAAACCTAAACTTGGGGCTCAAGCAAAACAATAAATAAAAGCAGGTATATTCCAAATTCCTTCAAAGGGTTAAAGGGTCTTTTTATAATATTAAAGGCGGCACATACTAGGGAGACAAGGAAACGACGGCACAAAGAATTGATTAAAACCCTAAAACCTCTGAGACTCGCTCGCTCTTTACTCTCTCTCTATAAGCCCTACGCTTCTACTCATAGCAGTTTTGTTTCTTCCACTACCCCAAAACTTTCACCTTCTGCATCGGGGAGAGGGCCCTCAGAGCCCGTCTTCTCTTCTTTCAGTTCTGTTGTTAAGAACTTTTAACCTTCCGAAGAAAGCTGATCTCGGCTTGAATGGGGTTTTGATTTTAATTTCAGGTAATTCAGTATCAGGTTTGTTTCTTTGTGCGAATTTATTAAATAAATTGTGGGTCTTTTTTCTTTTTTGTTGAATATCATAGTTCTTTGATTGATCGTGTTCTTTGTGTGTTGGGGGAATTGGTTGTTTAGGTTCGACTTTGTTGGTTCTCTGTGTGTGAGTTAGGGTAAATAAAATCATGGGTCTTTTTGTATGAATTGATTTGGTTTGATTCAACTCCGTTGGTTCTTTCTGTGTGATTTTTAGGGGCAGAAAGATTATGGGATTATGTTTTGAAATCATTTTCTTGTGCTTCTCTCTTTGTTTTGGGGGAAAAATAAGCATGATGCTTTTGAGAATTCGTTATTTGGTTCAACTTCCTTCTTTATGCATGCGCTTAATTTTGGGGGAAAAGTATTCATCTGCTTTTGGAATTTGTAGCTTTGTTTGAATTCTGTATGTAATTCATGGGGAACATAAAACTTATCTTTTTTTTCTAAATTCATCTTTTGCTTCAACTCTCTGAAGTTTTTTTAATTTCTCAAAAAGTGGCAACATCTCCTTTAGTTTTTTTCGTATTTGGCAACTATTCTGTATACTTCATAATTCCGGAAAAAATTATTCATACATCAAATTTTCCGTCAATATTGATCAGTTCTTTAGTTTGATGATGAGATCATACACTTAGTTGCCATCTAAATTTCATGCTTAAAAAAAAGAATTTTCATGTTGAAGAGCTTAATAATGAAAAAAGGAAGTATAGTACATTAACTAAGAGCTTATGCTAACTTTTAAAGTCCCTGTTTTAGGAGTATATAACAATTTCTTTGCTTTGTTCTGTCTTGTGGGATTTTGGTTACTTGCAAGTGATAAACTTAGTCTTGATATCAAGGCGATTTTTGTTTTTAAATCATCTCTTTTGTTGGGCAAGTGTTGCATTTTTTAAGTTTGCTTTGTACTCATATCAAAGTTTATCTCAAAAATTTCTGTCTAAGTTGCCATCTGGTTTCCCTTTTAATTCCTTTCCTTTACTCTATATTTTCCAGGGTCTGTATGTTCAATGGTTACTGCTCAATCTCCGAAAGTGAACAGTTCTCTTCAGCTCCTGGAGTTGCCCACCATGAATGTTGGTGATAGCATGGTGACGAAGAAGCTGAAAATAAAAATTTCTTCCAAGGGGGTGCGGGCTGAATCTGGGGGAGGCTCTGAGATGAATATAAAGGTGAAACTACCTATGCCATCCGACTCTAATAAACGTGGACCTGAGTTAGTGCTGGACAATGAAAGAGAGAAAAGGCGGAAAATGGATCGGAATGTAAAGCAACAATGTGGTAACATTCTGAAAGCCTTGATGGCTCATCCTAGTGGGTGGCCCTTCCTTGTACCAGTGGATCCAGTCCAATATAATATTCCCGACTACTTCACTATAATTACAAGACCAATGGATTTGGGGACAGTCAAAGCTAAACTGGATGGCAATGTGTACTTCAATGTTGATGCATTTGCTGCTGATGTGAGGTTGACGTTTGCAAATGCGATGAAGTATAATCCTCCTAATAATGATTTTCATCTCATGGCTAAGAGATTAGATAATATTTTTAATCAGAGGTGGAAGCTGCTGGAAGGTAAGTGGAAATCTGAGAGCAAAAAATTCATTCAGGATTGTGTTTCAAGTGATAAAGGAAATGACTTTAAGAATACAAGGGAGACTTCCTTTAAGAAATCTGCACCTCATGCTAATGGTCTGAGCAAGAGGCTAATGCCTTTGGAGGAGAAGCAAAAGCTGAAGAAAGAACTTGTTGATTTACTTAGGGGAAATGTAATTAAGAAAATGCAGAATGCTCTCCAAAAGTTTGGGTTGGTGGGTCTTAAAGAAGAGAAGCTTAGCCTGGACCTGGATAAGTATGATGATAACACACTATTGGAATTGAAGAGGGTGGTTAGAGCTTATTCCAATTTAGCTACAGAAAAGGTAAGAAGTTTATCTTAGTCACACGATCGAACTTCAACTGGTATAATAGCTGTTTATTGCAAAGGAAACTTTAAACCGTTATCTTTTTTTATAACTCTTAAAATGTTATCTAATTGGTGCTTTTTTTTTTACAGGCAGAGCCCGCTAGTGTAAAACAAAGTGGTGGGCATCTGTCGTCCCAGGAGACTCTTCAAAAAGGTATGAAAAGGCCGGGTATAAAATTTCTGCTCTTATGGATCTTTTCCAGGGGCTGATTGGAGATGTGTCTTTTTGGGCACAGATAGTAGTAGCACAGGTTTTATTTGCTCTGCCAATACCAAGCAACAAGCAAACACTGTTGCTTGCCACCTTCAAGGTGTTGATACCCATGCTCGTCCCAGGAGTAAGTTTGTTCTGCCCCCTTCTTTCTTCAGCTGCTTTGGAGCTCAAATCTTCAATTGCTAATAAACAAGTTGTACTTCTGTTTGCAATTCAGATTTTCCAACAGAAAGAAAGCTAGTACAAGATCATTCGGGTGTTCCTAAAAGGGTCGGTGTCTTGATGGTTAAAATATCTTTGAATAGATTTAGGGCGTTTGCCATTCCTTTCCTTCCAACTGACACCTTGTATGCATTTTCAGGACAGAGAGGTGACAAACTCATTGGCATCAGTTTCATGCAGAGCTGATCTGAACTCTCATGGTGATTGCAAAACACTCTTATATTTGTTCACTAGCATGCATAAAAAAATATTAATCTTCGTATTGACATGCTGTTGCCGACAATATGCAGGTGGTCTAGGAGTACTTTATGAAGAAAACTCTTGTTCCAGTCCAAGTAGATCAATCTGTGCTTCCACTACTACATATGATGAAGGTGAGTATGTTGCTTGTACTCTTTCTATCATGTTTTTGGGTACCCAAGAAGGCCAATGAACTGAAGCCTAATCTGCTGATGACTGTTTTCTGGAAATAGGCTGGGATCCTCTTATGAACATTGATCTGTCCCCGACTAAAGCACTACGGGCTGCAATGCTGAAGAGCCGATTTGCTGACACTATTATCAAAGCGAAACAGAAATCTCTTCCAGTTGATGTAATTCCTTGCCTTTTCCTTTTGAGAGAACGCATTACATACACTATTTAAGTTTGGTTTGAGACAGATGTTTATTGCTGAATCAGGGTGATAAGGCTGATCTGCATAGTATGCAGCAGGAAAGAGCCCAACTAGAAAAGCAGAAGCTTGAAGGTAAGATGTTTTTTTTTTTAATTTTTTTTATAATCGAAGGTAAGATAGTTTATGTTGTGTGATTGATTGATTGACTTCTTATGGTAGTAGCTCAAATGGAATTGGGATAATAAACTCCAGCAGTTTTATCTATATAAAAAAACTATTAAGTAATTTCAACACACTCCATCTCAAAAAGTAATTTCGACACACTAACGTGGAATCACAATCTCTATCTGGCTTGTTATCAATATTGATGCCAGATAAAATAGAGGATTGCTTACTTATGAATCAAAACAAAATTATACAAGACAAAAGGATATTTTATTATTTTTTTTTAATGGCCAGCTGATGCTTTATGCACTATCACCATTTCTAGTCCTGCCATGGATTCTAGAAAGCTCTTAATGTGATGTTAATTAATCTTCTGGAGTGCCCTGTTTTAAAATAGGCTATAGTAGCTGAATGGACAGAAGCTTCAAACTATCTGAACCAAAAACAAGTTCTTTAAGGCGTGTATCAAGTTTTTCCTGTTTGGTCTTGTAGTGTTTGAATTTGATTTAAAAACCGATTCAAACCAAAGCAAGCTCAGGCTGATTGGCTTTTTCCTTCTAGGTTTGTTTTTTCCTGGATTGGTTTTTCTGAGTTTTAGCTTTGTTGCCTTCTCCTCTTTATTAGCTATGAGATTTGGCGAATTAATGTGTATTGGAAACTTTCAACATATTGCATCGGTATATTAAATGGATATCAG
The DNA here is from genome assembly GCF_000393655.2 of Nicotiana sylvestris. Lineage (NCBI taxonomy): Eukaryota > Viridiplantae > Streptophyta > Magnoliopsida > Solanales > Solanaceae > Nicotiana > Nicotiana sylvestris. The sequence continues at coordinate 48,314,482 of NC_091058.1, forward strand.
TAATTTCAAACTAAATTAGATCTTAAGCATATCTTATTTTTTATCCTGAGCAATCTGGAGCCAACCCTTAGGACCAACTACAGCCTCCAAAACTCGGAGATGCTGGGCTGGCCTCTGTATCCTTCTCCACTTAATACTAGGCTTAGTTCGTTTGGCTAAGGGATCGAACTTGTGACCTAAGCCTCAAATCTCTCAACCTTTGCCAAGTGAGCTAATATCTAGATTTAGCATGTTTTCTGCAGATATAGATAGTTTCATAAACAACAAATGTAGGTTTTTTTTCCAAAAAATCTTTCTAGAGGGAAGAGAAACCTAAACTAATGTTTATCGTGCAAACTCATAATACAAAAGTAATCTTATATACTAAAATGTTTGTACTAAAGCTCTCATTAGGAGTGGCAAACGGGCTGGTCGGGTCGGATATGGTTCGAGTCGAAAATAGGTAATGAAAAAACGGATCAATTATCCGATCCGACCCATATTTAATACGGATAAAAAATGGGTTAAACGGCGTAACCATATTATCCATGAATTCTTGCATATGATCACTTTTGAGAGAATTCTTAGTCTCACTAACTTGAGGAACCCTCAATTTGAAGCTTTACAAATATAAAAGTTAGACTCATTGGTTACTCATTGGTTATCCATTTTCTAAATGGATAATATGGTTCTTATCCATATTTAACCCATTTTTAAAAAGTTCATTATCCAACCCATTTTTAGTGGATAATATGGGTGGTTAACTGTTTTCTTTTAACCATTTTGCCACCCCTAGCTCTCACTATGGCAAATAAGAAACAATAGCATCAGGATGGTTAATTTCACTCTAAAAAATGAGATAATAAACAACTGAAAATTCTTGATGCTCAATACAAAGTGACAGATAAAGCAAATAGATACTATCTGATGATTCATTAAGTATCTTTTGTGTGAGTCACATGCTTCCAATCAAAATATTAGTGCCCTTTGGTTGTAAAAGTGAGAAAATAGAATGACCGAGAAAGATTGCAACACTGGAAGAAGTTTTTGTGAGGCTTAAGTGAAGTTGCAAAATCCCAACTTTCTAAGAACATGAGATATTTAAATGCTAAAGAAAAATAGAAAAACACTGCGGTTTTAGGGGTTTTATTGGAAATATCCGAATCCCAACCAAATAATTGAAGATTTTAAATTCTCCACCTGAAACCAAACCAAAAAATATAACGGAACAATCAAATCACATAATCAAAATTTTCGTCGGTTTGGTTATTTATTATGCCCACACCTACCTTGGAGTGAATCTAGGTGTTGTGTGGCTGAAGTAGTTGATGGCCTTTTTTCATTATATCTCTCTTTTGAGGTAGTCGACTCAGTGGATAAATCTGTGATATTTCGAGAGAGACAGGCAGTACATATCTGTATTAAGTGGTTACATCTCAAGTTAACTGTACATGATTTTCTTTATTTCATGTGTGCTGTTTCTCTAACAGAACATTGGGTGTGTGCAGAGAAAGCTCGCATTGAGGCAGAACTTAAAGCTGCGGAAGTTGCCTCTCGAAGGAAGGCAGAGGCTGATTTAAAGATGCAGCGGGAGAGACAACGGGAAGCAGCCCGGATTGCTCTACAGAAGGTTGACAGTTACTTTTGAAGCTATCCCTCCTCCCCTCTGCCCCCAACCCACTCTTACACATCCCTCCCCAACCGCCAATACTCCCTCTTTCCAGAATTGAAAAAAGTAAGGAAGAAGCGAGAGTAGAAATAACAAATGAAGAAAATATATCCCCGTACAGATTATAATAACTGAATTCCTTTTCTTTATCCCAATTGTAGTCCTCAAGTAAAAAATTTTTTTCTGCCTGAACAGATGGAAAGGACCGTTGAATTTGAAGACAATTTGAAGATACTAAGAGACCTCGAAAAACTATGTAAATGCTGCTCAGAAGCTGAGAATCTCACTGGTAATGGAGATGGATTCACAATCATATTGGGGGACAACCCTCTGGAAAGGCTTGGCTTATGCATCAAAGAGGATTACGTCAATGATGATGAAGATGAAATATTGAATGGAGACTGGGAAGATGGGGAGATATCGGCATAGAGGCGGTGCCTCTGCACATTTTTGTCAATCTTTTCTTGTTCCTTGCCTCTTGTCCATAGTAGACTGCTCTGTGTAAATGCGCATCAATTTTTATCCCACCCTTTATTTGTTCATAGTGCAATAATGTATTTAACTGCATATATGTGTAAGTATTCCAGCTTGTGATATACTAAGTAGAGCAAGATGGACTCAATCGCTTCAATCTTTGATTTCAAGGTTCCAGTTATGCATATCCATCTCTACGTCCCAGAGATATGATCAGACAAGAACATTGTCTAGGATAACATGGTTTACTGCTTTTGCTGTTGCGTTAAGCCTTTAATGGAATATTTGGATAAGTATGATAGGTAACAAAACAAACTGAAATTGCCAACTGCAGCCAATTTCACAAATGATGAAGCCGAGCCACTGCTAATTGATCACCCCTCACGTCAGTGTTAAATCAATCAAATATTCAGCTGCAAACAAGAAAATAATTCTCTGTACGAACTAGGAACATTCAAACATTAATGCAAAAGTCATAGCCGAAATGCAGAACAACATTACTCCTCACCCAATATCTTAACATGGTACAGAATCAGATCCTTCTCTGTTCTTAGTTTACTCAATATTGATTTCCATGCTATATTGTTCACGCATTCATAATCTTTCATGGTAGTCTTGTTTGCTGGAAATTAAATGTGGAGGCAGAAGTTCTAGTGTTGCTTCATGTTTTGGAATGGAAAAGGCAGGTAGGTACATGTGAAATTCGAATGCCCTAATTGTGTGAAGATGGCAACGAGGCTGCGGACAATTCCCCGGAAATTTTCGAGAACTATAAAAATTGTTTTTTTTTTTTTTAAACTTTGGATCACGTACGTGAGCTCCATTTCTAACTTCTAAGTGGTCTAGAGAATCAAATAGAGTTGCGATGTAAAACTGGTAGCTACCTGACAAGACATTCAATCTTGAGAGCTTCATATTAAGTAATTATTTGCTTTAGTACACTCTTGCTAGGCAAGATCGTGTTTCGTATTATATTGATAATTATTTACAGAGTAGTTTATTTTTGCAATGTAATGGGGATAGTATCTATCCTCTTTCATTTTTCAATTACAACTAGGAACTCCTCCTTAATTATTCTTTCCAAAATAAGTAAAAGCTTTATCTATAGATTCACGCTGGAGGTTTGGTGGTTCCACTTGGGAAAAAAGACCAATATATATACATATATAATTCAAATCATTGAGCAGTTCAAGGAATTGAATAAGCAAAACGATTAAAAAGAAGAGAGAAAGAAAGCTAAGCGGAATCTATTGGTTTTGTTTGTTTTCATTGAAGAGGCCAGTTGACTGAGGCAATGGATGAGTCGCCGCCGGAAGTGGTGAACTTTGGGAAATCTCTGTTAGTTCCAAGTGTTCAAGAGCTTGCCAACGAGCACCTTACTAATATTCCGGCAAGGTATGTCCGTCCTGAACAAGAATCTCCGGCCGTATCCGATGGAACGGTGGGTCCTACAGTCCCCGTTATCGACCTGAAAAAGTTGGTATCTGGTGATTCCATGGATTCTGAGCTTCAAAAACTTCACTCGGCTTGCCAACACTGGGGTTTCCTCCAGGTTTAATTTTCTTCATGACTTGTTTAGTTATTCAATTATAATAATTTCACCTAGCATATTAAAATTTAACTTTTAGCACAATTTATTGTATTGTTCCAAAATACTTCATGTCAAAATACTTTGGGAAAAAGGTCTAAATTTATCTCTTTACTCTTGACTGTGATATAGGATTACGCTTGGTTATACTTCAGTTGGATCTCCATTAGAGTCAACTTCTCCTTTTTCTTTTCTTTTTCAGAAGGGACTTGTATTCATTTTCTCAGGAATGAAGCGTAATATCACAGTAATAGAATCTGAGATGCATAAGATTCCATGTTTTCTTCCTTCTCATTTATTGGTTGATCAATATTAACATTTTTACCACTTCTCTTGAAAATGTAGGTTGTAAACCATGGAGTGACACCTTCAATACTGGAGAACTTCAAGAGAGAGGTTATCGAACTGTTCAGTCTCACAATGGAAGAAAAGAAGAAGCTATGGCAACAGGAAGGCAACCATGAAGGATTTGGGCAGCTCTTTGTTGTATCAGAGGAGCAGAAACTTGATTGGAGTGATATGTTTTACATAACTACTCTTCCCCCTCATATCCGGCAAATGGAGTTATTCCAAAACTTGCCCTCAAACCTCAGGTGCCTCTCTCCTCGCTATCTCTCTCTTATGCCGTGGTCCCCTCTACCCCGAAGTCGTGTGCACACTGCAATACCCGTAAACCACGTTACAGCGTAACACATCCATGTCTTATTTCACCTATATCTGATGTATACTAAAGCATATGTTTACTGGAGTTACATCTTTGAAAGGAAGATGCAAAGAAATAAACACATTTGTATTAGAAAAACATATAAAGAGTCCCATTTGTCAACACTTTCAGAAAACACACCATCTGAAAAGTGGTGTATTAAGATTAGAAGCTTTCATTACTTAGAAGTTATTTTTGCCGAATGGTTGTGTCCTATCCTATTCTGTTCTTATTTACTTTTATGCATATTCTGTTTATATACTAATGGTTAGATATAAGAGATGATTCTAACACAATCTGTGGATAATCTTAGTACTCATCTTTCTGTCAAGTGGAATGCAAACATTGTGTTACTACTTTTAGATGATAAATGTGATTTGATGGTTGTATAGTTTCAAGGTGATCATGATTGATAATTTCAAAATGCAGGGATATCATGGAAGCATACTGCAATGAAATCAAGAGCCTAGGAATGATCATCCTATGTCAATTGGCAAAGGCTTTAAGGATGGATGAAAAGGAAATGAGAGAGCTATTCAGTGATGGTGTGCAGTCAATAAGGATGAATTATTATCCTCCTTGCCCTGAGCCAGACAGAACTATTGGCTTCAGCCCTCATTCTGATGCTGATGCCCTCACAATCCTTTTCCAGCTAAATGAAACTGAAGGCCTCCAAGTTCGAAAAGATGGCATTTGGGTGCCTATAAAACCACTCCCAAATGCTTTAATTGTGAATATTGGCGATATTATGGAGGTAAAACATTCTTGTTGAGTAACAATTTCTCAAAGGTTGGTAACATAGTGAAAGTTGCAATTTTAGTGTGCAATCTATAGGTTAACTTCTGGTTTATTCACCGTGTTATCATGCTTTATATATTAACTCTTTTAAAATCTTGAAAGGACTTAATTCAGACCATTGGTTTTGCGAGTTAATAAAATTACACATGATTTAAAGTATTTAACCGTTCTTTGCAAAGAGAAGAAGATGCTTTGAGGGAGGTGAAGTAGGGCAGTCTTAACATCTTCATTTTATTTGATTAAGTCAAAAACTTTCTTGTTTAGAACATATTGGAAGCTATACAAATTGGAATCAGCTCAAGACATGTCGATTAACAATAAATAAATATTACTAATCCCTTTACATGGATGTAGAACCTTATAATCTTATCTTTGGAAATAAAGAGCCCATTTCAAAAAGGATATTAGTGAAAGTATCATTTTATAATTCTATGCATGTGCAATTTTACTTGGCAGATAGTGAGCAATGGTGTTTATAGGAGCATTGAGCACAGAGCAGTTGTAAACTCAAACAAAGAGAGGCTATCTGTTGCAACATTCTATAGCTCCAACCTTGACTCGGAATTGGGACCTGCACACAGCCTCATTGGACCAAGTAGTCCAGCAATTTTCCGAAGAGTTCCCGTGGAAAAATATTTCAAGGATTTTTTTGCACGAAAACTTGATGGAAAATCGTACATTGATTTCATGAAGGAAGAGGCAAGGGATGGTGAATCCTAGGTGGCAGTTGATACTTTAGTTGGTTATTAGCTTATCTATATCCAGTGAAATATTCTTACAAGTTACTTTTGCTATTGTAATATGGAGTTCCACTGTTTGATAACAGTAATAAAGAAGAAAAAAAATATTATAATCTCTGTTTCATTATATACGACTAGTTTGACTTATATATTGACATAAATCTAAGATAATACTGTCGGAGCATTCAGTCTTGCATTGTAGTTCTTTTTGCCGGAAAACAAATATGGAGGCAGAGGTTTTAGCATTGTTTCAATGTTCAGAGTGGTATGCTGCCAATGGTTTTGATATTTGCAGGTACGTGTGAAATTCGAACCTAATTGTGAAGATGGCAACTAAGAACTGAAGAATTCCTCGGAGGAAATTTGAAAACTATAGAAATTGTCTTCTTACTTTGGATCACGTACGTGACTTCCAATTCTCATTGTTTTAGAGAATCAAAGAGATGCGGTACACCGATGGCTATGTAAAACTGGTAGTTGATGATGATACCAAAGACATATATTATATTCATAATTACTTAATAAATAAATGGCTTTGGAAGAAATTGATAAACCCAAAGCTAAATGGAATCTATAGCTAAAAGGATTCTACATATTTGGTTTTGGCTGTTTGTTTTCATTGACACATTAATACATTCAAGTTTCCAAGAGCTCAACAGGATTGTGTGAGCCAATGGAGTCACCACTGGCCGTAGTGAACTTGGGGAAGTCTCTGTTAGTGCCAAGTGTTCAAGAGCTTGCCAAAGAGCACCTAACCAAGATTCCAGCCAGGTATGTTTGCCCAGAACAAGAATCTCTGGTCATATCTGACGGAGCAGTGGTTCCTGCTGTCCCTATTATCGATCTTAAAAAAGTTGATTTCAGGGGATTCCATGGATTCTGAGCTTCAAAAGCTTCACTCAGCTTGTCAAGAATGGGGTTTCCTCCAGGTTTGACACTTACTCAATTATTCTTAGCTTTTCGCGGCCTGTTGTATCCATAAATTGAAGCTTATGTGGTTTGTAAAATACTGATTTGGAATTTCTCTTAGTTCCTAAAACCTGAGTAAAAATACTTTCCTTTGTCAATCAGTGAAACTGATATTACCTTTTCTGTCTCAACTATGTGGTATTTTTATAAATTTAAAGCCTTTTAATATATTCACCACTAGTAATATGCAACTCTAACTAGTTTCAAGAATTCTAATTCATTAAGCTATTAAAATCTAGATTTTACTACAATATTTTATCATATTGTATTAGTTTTGAAATTATTGCTTTTTCATTAATTACAGGACAGACAAGTCTAAAATATTTTTAATTTTATGACAAATATTAAGTACACTTTCTTGACATCAATCTAATTTTCTTAGTTGCATTCAGTCCTTTTCCACTTTTCTATTAAGATTCTTAACATAATTTTCATCTATTTTGCTCGAGTTAAACATCCAAGACATGATAAAACTTGGAGCGTAACACTTATCTTCAACTTTTCCCTTTTCCCCAAAGGGACTTCTATTCAACTTCTCAAGGATTAAGCATAATATCGCAGTAACGGAGTCTAAAATGCATAAGACTCCATGTTCCCTTCCTTCTCATTTTGATTTTGTTTCTGTTAGATCTAAGCTTTAACTGTGTAAGGGTTGTAAAATTTCCTAGCATTTATTTGTTGAAGTTAGGTTATAAACCACGGACTGACACCTTCAATACTGGAGGACTTCAAGAGAGAGGTCTCAGAATTGTTCAAACTTCCAATGGCAGAAAAAAAGAAGCTATGGCAACAGGAAGACAGCTATGAGGGGTTTGGGCAGCTAAATGTTGTATCAGAGGAGCAAAAGCTTGATTGGAGCGATATGTTTGGCATAACCACTCTTCCCCCGCATATCCGGAACTTGTTTCTAAAGTTGCCTTTAAAGCTCAGGTGCCGGATCTCTCCTCTCTATCTCTCTACTGAGGTCTTAAAATAATAAAGGGAAAATGTTCCAAGTTTGATCCCTCAATGGTTGGACCATTCTTGAACCAGGAGTAAGGTGCCTTTCTTTTATCCTCCTGGGACCTGTAAGAAAATAGGTAGTAAGATCTGTAAGTTAATAATTTACCAACACAAAATGAGAAGGACGAATCTGTAACTTGAGCCATAATATTCTTGTGCCTTAAGGTTGCTTGAGAATAACCGAACTTATTATTATTTACTCTTTCGCAGAAGTATTCTGAGTACGTGTGCATTGATCTTCAATCTACTACTCTCTAAATGTTTATATGATATGATTAGCTACTTTATACATTGTTGTATTGAAGGAGGGACCAAGACCCCTTTGTATAGTATTTGGAACATCGCTTGATATGGACAATACATTGATGGCCATAAAATTACCAAGTTATGGATCAATGTTCATCATAGAGATTTACTTGTAATTATCGTAAAACTTTAAAGTAACCTGAATGTGTTATATTTGTATGTCAGCGCATATAACTTAACTCTAATATACTTATGGTTAGATATAAGATTATTCTAACACACTCCGTTTATAATCTTAAAACTGATTTTTCTTTCACATGGAATGATGTGTTAACATTGCGGTGCTGTATTTCAGATCATAAATTTGATTCGGATGTGGTAAAATTTGCATGATTATGAGTATGCTACTCTGGAAATGCAGGGACATCTTGGAAGCATACTGCAAAGAAATCAAGACCCTAGCAATAATCATCCTTTGTCAACTGGCAAAGGCTTTAAGGATGGATGAAAAGGAAATGAGAGATCTATTCAGTGATGGAATGCAGTCAATACGGGTGAATTATTATCCTCCTTGTCCCGAGCCAGACAAGACCATTGGCTTCAGCCCTCACTCTGATGCTGGTGCCCTCACCATCCTTTTCCAGCTAAATGAAACTGAAGGTCTCCAAGTCCAGAAAGATGGTATCTGGGTGCCTATAAAACCACTCCCAAATGCGTTGATGGTGAATATTGGCGACATGATGGAGGTAAATAAGAATTTCTTTGTTGAGTAACTGATTTCTCAAAGGATGGTAATGTAGTGATAGCAAGTTATATTTGTGTAAATGTGTTATTTGACCTGGCAGATAGTGAGCAATGGTGTTTATAGGAGCGTTGAGCACAGAGCAGTTGTAAATTCAAACGAAGTGAGGCTATCTGTTGCAACATTCTATACCGCTAACCTTGAATCTGAATTAGGGCCTGCACACAGTCTTATTGGACCAAATAATCCAGAAGTTTTCCGAAGAGTTCCGGTGGAAAGATATATTAAGGACTTTTTTGCGCGAAAACTTGAAGGAAAATCATATGGTGATTTCATGAAGGTAGAGACGAGGGATGACGAATCCGAGGTAGCATTTGGTACTTTAGTTGGTTATTAGTTTATCTATATCCCGTGAAATATTTTTACAAGTTACTCTTGCTATTGTAATTTGGAGTTTCTCTGTTTGATGATTGTAATAGAGTAGAAAAATTAATTTGACTCTTGTATTATATTGGCGTAATGGAAGAAATATTAAAACAAAGTCGAAAAGTCAGTTTGATTGTGAAAGATTGCAGTATTAAATTTTGAATAGTATATAAATTTGAAAGTTGTTATAAAATATTGCACGTGGTATAATGTCAAACATTTGGGGATTTGCCCAAATGGAAACAGAGTAATATAAATATAAAGAGTGCTTAGATTTGGAATAATCTTTTCGTTTACTTTTAGAGTAGTTATTTAAGTGACTGACTCTATCTCTATGTATGATGATGAAATTGCATTCCTTGTCATGAGCGATATCTGTCATGTTTGGATTTTCAATTTCTAACTGTTTTAATTCTCAAACAAGGAATTGGATACAGATTAAAAAAAATCTAAGACAATTCTGCCGGAGAATTAAGTGTTGCACTGGTAGATTTATTTGTAGTGCTGCTTCATGGTTTGGATATTGGAGTGGTATTATGCTGCAAATGGTTTTTGAAAGTTGGCAAGTAACGTGTGAAATATTCAAATGCCCTAGTTGTGAAGATGGCAACTGGATTATTCCACGGATTTTTTTGAAAACTACAAAAAATTGTTTTCTTTCTTTGGGTCACGTGCATCACTACCTCAATTTGTCATTGTCTATTAACGCCGGCAAAAATTTAAATAATTTCTGTAGTAGGAGCTAGGAAAAAGCTCTGACTTTTGTTTTTTTGGTCAACTGTAAAGATGGCCTAGAACAATCCTTCGTACATACTACACAGTACACATATATAATATTGTTACCATTCTTAAAAAAGAAGGAACTCAACAGGGTTGAGCGAGTCAATGGAGTATGAACATGTGTATATATTTTACGAGCACACTTACAATTTCAGATCGATCTCTATACGTTTGCTATCTAAACAACTTCTCTTAGAAAATAACTCATTAATCGATGGGAGAAGCAAGCTCGAGAAAGATAGGTAGCACATTGAAAGTTCCTAGCGTTCAAGAGCTGGTAAAGCAACAAATAGCCGTTCCGCTGCGGTATATTCGTGATGATATCGAAATGCCTATGACATCATCCATTTTGCCTCAAGTTCCAGTCATTGACATGGAAAAACTGCTGGCCATTCAGAGGCTTCATTTTGCTTGCATAGACTGGGGATTTTTCCGGGTACATATATTTCAATGATCAAATGCTTTCTCATTTTAAGATTTTAAGAAATGGTCTAAATGGTTAGTGATCAGAAGTGCGGATTCAGGATTTTAAATTTTTGGGTTCTGGACTCATATGTTGAGGATTTTAAGATGGAAAAGTCTTAAAAAGAGGGTGATGAAAAATGGAGGAAAAATGAAATTTTTGAGTAAAATTTTAAGTTTCCCTCTCTTGAAACATTGTCCCATATTGGAAGAGGAAAAGACTTTTGGTGGGTATATATACAATTGCTCTTCTTGTAGCTTTTAAAGAGTTAAGAAGAAGGCAAACCTTGCGCCGTCGTCGTCGTCGCTCGCTCGGCTACGGCTACGGCTTCGGCCAAATGATTGATTGATTAATTTTTTGGACCAAATTTATTTGTTAATAGTAAATATTAACGTAATATTATCCTTGTTTGTAACGGATGTTTTCCAATCCGTGGATAGAATTCAAGTGTCCCACCAGGTCGGCCAAGTGCAAATTCCATTGTCCATTGGCAGCCTAGTGCTCCATGAGCAAGTGCTCCTTCCACCATGTCAAGTGCTTCCTCCATAACAGCCTAGTGATTGCTCCACCATGAGTGGTGGATGATCATTCTCCTAATAGCTAACTGCACTATAAATATGTGCAGTAGCTGTTAGAGCTGTCACACCTCCTTTTTCACTACACCCCTCGAAAAGGAGTGTATAAGGGAGTTTTTCCAATTTAAGTGATAATTGAAACGTGATTACTTTATTTAAAATTCAGAGTCTCCACTTGGGATAATTTATGGTGTCCCAAGTCACCGGTTCAAATCCCAAATCGAGGAAAAGGATTGACTCTGTATTACAGTCCGCGAGCACAGAAATTCGGGTAAGGAATTCTGTTAACCCGGGAGAAGGTGTTAGGCATTCCCGGATTCCGTGGTTCTAACACGGTCGCTCAACTGTTATAACTGGCATATTATCTGATTTTAATACATGTTTTAGCCTAGGGTATAATTTTAACTTTGAAACTACTTTTATTTAATATTTTTAGGAAGATTCAATGTCACATAAAACGCGTTGTGAACCACGTCACATAAATGCACCTGTAGTTCGCAACACATGTTATCTAACATTGTTAAGATTTGGATTTGGGTCATATAAATGCGCACCCGAGTTTAGGAAGGTAAATTATTAAAATAGCATGCCTAAAGCAACTACGCACTTTCAAATGTGCGAGGGCCATGGAGAATTCAACAAAATAGCACGCCTCAATTTCTAAGGATTAAAATATCAATTACACAAGATGCCATGCATTTCAAGATTTTGTTTGGCATGGCGCACCTCATGATTTAATTGGTGAAATCTAATTGACTAAGGGCAAGAATTACCACTACTTTTGGACTAAAAATGTGGACCAACTTTAACTAACAGACCAACGTGAGAGAGGACGAGGAGATGGCATGATGATTAGGAAATAATGCAAAGGAGCCTTGGACTCGAATAACTGGCCCTACAAGAAGGAAGTAACCCAAGTCTCATTCGAAGGAGGTTGTCAAGCTTGGGCCCAGGAATGAGCCCAAATTCAGAACCTCGCTGTTTCTGAGTGAAAGACTCAGTATCGAGTCCCCCACAACGCACAAGGCCAATGCATTCGAATTCGAATTTACCAATCATATTGCTTTAAGAAAACCAAAACAATTAATGATTGTCCTTTAAACAAACACCAGAATACATCTATCATCACTTTCCTTTTATGCAAGAGACACAATCTAAGCCTCAACTCATTCTTGTTATCCAACATCTAATACCATCATAACTTTAACCAACAGCGTGCATAACCTCAAGGTGACAGAAAACGAAAGACATCTACTACTCTATACTACTAACAGGAGGTCATATTTCAGCCTTTACTGGGCAAAGCTAAAAATCAGAAATCTACACCAAACGAACCACTGATTTTAGCTGAACTAGCACATATTCAACACCTACAACTTGACTGGAAATATTTCAATTCTAGCTCGTGTAAACCAAAGAAGCTAAACTCATAATTCATCCACTAGTACAAACCAGATTCAAGAGGCAAGGATAGAGATGAGCAAACAAGGCAAAGAAGTCCAATATTGACTACATAGTTTGATGAAAAAACATAAGAGAACAACACTTAATAAACTAACATATTCCATATTTCAATTACATCCTATTCATTGATAGATATACTAATCAGAATCTTTCTAGAAAAAAACTAAGTGTTACATGCTATGCATATGATTGAAAGTAGGAGAAATGAAGCTCAATAACAATAGCCTCAAATTTCATTAGCTTTTCCAGATCCACACTTCAAATTATACTCAAGTGACATCCATAGTGCTGAAAAATACCTGGAAATGAAAGGGGAAACAAGAGAAGTGCAGAAATCAGTAGGCAATAAACAGCAGGACAACAACGAAACAATGTTTGAAATCGGCCAAAACCTATGAATTCGAATTGAAACGGCAAACTAGATATTACTCCACACAAAACCAGCTCAAACCCCACTTTCGAAACCCCAAAATCAAACCATATTCAACCCAAGTGCAGAATTAGAGTTTTCAAAAGATTCAAACTAATGAAGACGGTCAGAATTTCAAATCACTCAGAATTGTGAACAATTTCCCATAAGGAATGCAGAGAAATCAGCGTGTTCCCAAAGTTTTCAGTTGTTTCAGTTTTGCAGAATTTTCCTTCTCTAATCCTTTCAGGTCTACCTTGAATATCAAGGTAGAGTGCCTTTATAGGCCAGGCATTTTGGGCAGCCCTAATGGTTTAATTTTGCACCTAAAACCTTTTCCAATTCTCATTCTAGCTCAGATACCCCTATCTTAATTATTAGAATTTCAAAACAGCCCCCAACCCTACTTCCTAGAAGCTTTCCAGGCAGTTACAAAAGATTCCTTGCCCCAATTTCCTAAATTACCCTTAACAGCCCTGTTATTTATCCCTAAAACCAACTCGGGTCAAGTTGACCTAGGACCCAAACCCTGGCCTGCCAATTGGGCCAACCTTTCTTCTTTGGGCCTTTGAACTTTCAGAACCCAATCAAATTAAAGATAAGCAAACAAAGGAAATATTTGTGTGATTTCAAACTCAGAACTGAACTAACAAATGATGATTTTTTCCTTAAGCTAAAATACCAAATTGAAAGTAACACTAATTTACCAGTTTATTAACAATCTAATCCTGAACTATTTATCAGAAAAAAATTAACATAAAATCAAGAAGAAAACAAAGGACATTAGCTAAGATTGAAAAGAAGAATTGGAGAAATGGGAATAAATACGCAAACACACACAGAACAAACTGTCCCTAAAGGGGAAACTAAACTCGACATTGATTTCACTCAAAGCATGCTAGAGCAAGAAGAAAAAGCAAAGGCGAGGCAGAAAGACAAACAAAAAACGAAGAAAGAAAGAACAGACTTACCGATTTAAACTTGAAAACACCGGGCAATTCTGATTTAGTCTCGAAATAGTATAAATCGTCTGTTCTTTGTTAAGAACACACGAAGAACATCATTCTGAGACGAACCAGGCTTGGAACACTCGGGGGAACTGGAGGGATGACCTTGCATGGATGACCCTGACTTTGACCTCTAGAACTCGAACCCTAGATTTAAGATTCGGAAGGTTTTGGAGGTCTTTGAAAGAAACTGAATGAGGATTTGATATGAGGGGAGTGAGGTGGTTATAGGGTGTAATTTTGGGAGGGATTGGAGGAGGCGCCGCCACCCTAAGGTGGTGGGGGAATGGTGGCGGCGGATTAAGGTTCTAGTCTCTGAAGAGAGAGGGGGTGTGAGAGAGACGATTGGGAGGGGGGGGGGTTAGAGGTTCGGAAATATAAATACTATCGACCCTCCATCCCCCCCACTTCACGACCGTTGGATCAAGGAAAGTTAACGGTTGAGATCTACTCAACACAAAACGGGGTCGTTTGGATTGTAAGGGGGTGGACCGGGTAATTGGGAGCGGGCCTGGGCTAATCTGGACGGGCATGGGGGAGAATGACTTGGGCCTGGGTAGTCTACTTAAATTCGGCCCAAATCTGTCTTTACACTCTTTGTTTCTCTTTTTTTTCAATTTTTTCTAACTTCTTTTAATTTAAAACTAAGAAAAGTAAACCTAAATTAATTCCTAATCACATTATGCTATCACATTAAATTAATTAACTCTACTTATCAATTAACACAATTAATTAAAAATCAAATAAAAGGAAAACTACCAAAGTTCAACAATTAAAATGAAAAATGCAAAAATAAACTATTTTTATGATTTTTCCCATTTTTATAAAACATCTAATTTGTTGATTAATCTTAAAAATGTAGAATTAAATCCTTAATGCAAATGCAACATATTTTTTTTTGTATTTTTTATTAATTAAATAAAGTAAACATGCACAAATAAATGCAAACAATTGACAGAAAATGCCACAAAAATTCACAAAATTGCAAATAATGGAAAAAATTATTTTGTTTTGAACTTATGGGAGTAATTCATATAGGGAAAAAATCGCGTGCTCACAGCTGCCCCTCTTTGCTCGGAAACACGAAGAGTTTTCGTGCAAAGATAAAGTGAGCGGATACGAGCGATTTTTTCCCGTTTGAATAATCCGTGGGAAGAATATTTGAAAGATTTGACCGCACCCTACTTCCGAGGTTGCCTACATATCCTTGACTATAAAGAAATCAGGTCAGTGTAGTTCGGGAAGTTTTGGTAACTGGGACTACCATGAGCTGTGATTTTGCTGTTGCTGCTACTGCCTACTGAACCCCTTATTACACCATGCCAAAATAAAAGAAGCTAGACTAAACTATGATCTATGAGTTACAAGCGATCCTATCTATATCTTTAAATGTGATCTTGCAGCTCTTGTTGCCATGTTGACTTGTATTCTCCCGGTGAAATTCCTTTGTTGTCGACTGGAATTATAATCTGAGATGTTTTCCCTTTCTTCAGGTGGACGTCTGACTGCTGAACTTTGAACTGTATTCCCGTGCTTTCCAGGTGGGCGCCTAACTGATGAACTTGAACTGTATTCCCGTGCTCTCCAGGAGGGCGCCTGATTGCTGAACTTGAATTGTATTCCCGTGCTCTCCAGGTGTGCGCCTGATTACTGAACTTGAATTGTATTCCCGTGCTCTCCAGGTGGGCGCCTGACTGCTGAACTTGAATTGTATTCCCGTGCTCTCCAGGTGGGAGCCTGATTTCAACAAAAATAGACAAAATAAAGAAAATTTTCTGCCCTAGTTTGGTAGCTGGGCACATATGTGAGTGTTAAACTGAATCATGTTACCAAATATTACTAAGAATTTGAAAGCTAGGTCCCGTTATCTAGGAGGGTCCTGACAGCTCCTAGTTACCCGACAATTTTAAATCTAAATTATATCTCCTAAAGGTATTACTTTCGCTACATCTTGTTATCTAAGCCGATCTTTAGACTATACCCCATTATCCAGGAGGATCCTGACAACTCTTAATTAAACGATAATTTTAAATCTAAGTTATATCTTCTGAAGATAAGAAAGTATTAAAGCTACATCCCATTATCCAGGAGGGTCCTGAAAACTCCTAGCTGAATTATGTTTTCTAAAGGTATGACTTCCGCTAAATCTTGTTATCTAAGAAGGTCTTATAACTACATCCCATTATCCAGGAAGGTCCTGCAAATCAAAAAGTCAAGTTTTATCTTAAGAATGACTATTTACGGCTAAATTATATTACCCTACACCAAAACTACGCTAAATTTTGTTATCCAATGGAAATTTTAAAGCTAGGTCCCATTATTCAGGAGGGTCCTGACAATTCTTAATTAAATCCTATCTCAAATTTGCAAACTTTGAAACTAACTTATATTCCTTTGTGGTACATTTATGTTAGATTATGCTACTCATGATTGTTTTGAATTTTAAACTAGGTCCCATTTTCCAGGAGGGTCCTGAAAATTTTCAGTCAAACCTGTCTGATGCTTGCCTTTCCTTACGGTAGGTTTCTCCGAAACAATCAAAATTTCCTACCCCTGTTTTAATAAAAGAAAAATCTTATTAGTTTAAATTGTGGTGATTAGTTTGTGGCATTTTTGCTGAAAATGACCTCCTCGCTGTAGTGCTTTGTTTTGACTGAATTCTCTTGAACTGACCAAGAACCGCTTGACTTCCCGACTGACTTTCAAACCCCATGACATTGGATGACTCGGGTTTTCTATACCCAAACCGTTGTGTTACATCTCTGCCCCATCTGTTTGAACCTCTGCATTCCCCACGAAATTACCAAACCATTTCAATGATGGAACTTCCTCTGACCTTTTATTCCCCATTTCACATCATACTATCTCTAGCAATGCCTTGGCTGCCCTATGCCTTGTGCAACTTTGGAAGTTGGGAGTAAGCTTTGAAATTCCTTCTTATTTGCTTAAACAGAACTGACATTGGGAACATCTTAGAGAAATAAACCCCGAAGAAATGAAACGCAATGACTTTCAGAGTCAAGGATAAGAAAAATCCAAAACTGGAAGACTATCTGAAGGGGAAAAAGAAAAGAGACTTATATGAGTGGAGCAGCTGACACCAATGATCATGACATGCATTTCGGATTAATCAGCCCAATTTGTCCAACCAATCAACTTTCAGTTGCCGTACTTTGTTGCCCCGGAGTTTCCATAACCTGACTTCTTCGCCAAAACCTTGACCTTGTTCAGCCCGCGGTGCCCTGAAGGGTTCTCACTGACAAGCCTCTCTCATTTGTTCATCTCTCAACTCACTTTCGCCTTACGGTGCCCGTGAGAGTTTTCACCAATAAGACTCTCTCATTTTTGATTTTTCTCAGCTCTCGTCGCCTTATGGTGCCCTTGAGGGTTTTCACCAATAAGACTCTCTCATTTTTCATTTTCTTACTTGGACCAGAGTGTTGCCCCTGATATGAATCACCTCTCCTTGCTTGACTTGGCATTTCTCGAAGACTGATCGGAAGGTCTTTCTTTGGACCATAATGTGGGCTTTTGGATAAGGTTAGAAAAATGGGTATCAAAGGCTCAAAAAAATTCAAATGGGTTCAAAATTATAACTTTTGGAATCCGATTTCTTGCAACAACCACAACTTCTGCCCCAGTTTCTTTGCTTGGGGACTTTTGGATTTTGTTTTGATGGGACCGAACCGTGAGGCTGCCTACGTATCCTTTAAAAGGAATCAGGCCGAACGTAGTTCATGTCATAGAAACTGCTTTGCTGTTGTGATTTTCTCTTTCTTTTCTTTCTATTTTTACTTTCTTTTTCTCTTCTTTGTTGTTTTGTTATATTCTTTTCTTCTTGTTTTTCTCTTTTTTTTTCTTTTTCTTTTTCTTTTTCTTTTTCTTTCTCTTTTCATTTTTTCTTTTCTCTCTTTTCCTTTATTTGTCTTTCACGCTTGTGTTTCTGATCTTTGCTATTGATTCCAAAAGAGGGGTATGAAAATAAATAAACAAGGCTCAAAGGGGGGAACAAAGGATAAAGTGTTTAGATAGCAGAACGAAATGCCTTCGTCATTCCAATCTTCAAAATATGCCAAGTACAAACAAATACAATTTAAACAAAGAAATCATACATAATATCTCTTGACCGCATCGGAATTGATGGCCATTTCTACACACTTGCCTTCTATGTCTGTTAAATACAAAGCACCATTGGACAACACTCTAGCTACGATGAACGGCCCCTGCCAATTTGGGGCGAACTTGCCTTTCGCTTCAACCTGATGAGGAAGGATACGTTTCAATACTAACTGACCCACTTCAAACTTCTATGGACGCACCTTCTTGTTATATGCTCTTGTCATTCTCTGTTGATACAACTGACCATGACAAACTGCTGCTAATCTCTTCTCATCAATTAAACTCAACTGTTCCAAGCGAGTTTTGACCCACTCATCGTCATCAATTACGGCCTCAACGACAATCCGAAGGGACGGGATTTCAACTTCCATGGGTATCACTGCCTCAGTTCCATATACCAACAAATAAGGAGTTGCCCCTACTGAAGTACGAACAGTAGTGCGATAACCCAGCAATGCAAAAGGCAGCTTTTCATGCCACTGTCTAGAACCCTCCACCATTTTCTGAAGTATCTTCTTTATATTCTTGTTGGCTGCCTTGACTGCTCCATTTGCCTTGGGGCAATATGGGGTGGAATTGCGATGCGTGATCTTAAACTATTGACATACCTCTTTCATCAAATGACTGTTGAGATTAGCACCATTATCTGTGATGATTACCTTCGGGATCCCGAACCGGCAAATGATATTCGAGTGCACAAAATCAACCACTGCTTTCTTGGTCACGGACTTGAAAGTTTTAGCTTCAACCCACTTGGTGAAATAATCAATGGCCACCAGAATAAACCTGTGCCCATTGGACGCTGCTGGCTCGATTGGTTCAATGACATCCATGCCCTACGCAACAAAAGGCCATGATGTAGACATTGTGTGCAATTCAGATGGTGGAGAATGAATCAAATCTCCATGCACTTGGCACTGATGACATTTGCGCACAAAACTGATACAATCTTGCTCCATAGTGAGCCAATAATAACCTGCTCCGAGAATCTTCTTTGCTAGCACGTACCCATACATGTGTGGTCCACAGACTCCAGAATGTACTTCGGTCATGATAGTTGTGGCCTGTCTAGCATCTATGCATCTCAAAAATTCAAGATCCGGAGTCCTTTTGTACAAAACCCCTCCGCTGAAGAAAAATTTGTTTGCCAAACGCCAAATTGTTCTCTTTTGATCGCCTGTGGCTTGTACCGGATACACCCCCATCCTGATATATTCCTTGATATCATGAAACCAAGGCTCTCCATCAAGTTCTTCTTCTACCACATTACAGTAAGCATGCTGATCATGGACCTGAATATGCAACGGGTTAACATAAGCCTTATCTGGATGATGTAACATTGATGCCAAGGTAGCTAAAGCATTAGCAACTTTGTTATGGATCCTTGGAATATGCCTGAACTCCACTGATCAAAACCGTTGACAAAGATCATGCAAACATTGCCGGTATGGTATGAGTTTCAAATCTCGTGTTTCCCATTCCCCTTGAATATGGTGTACTAGAAGGTACGAGTCCCCCAAGACCAGAACTTCCTGGATAACCATATCTGCAGCTAACCTCAAGCCCAAAATGCATGCCTCATATTCAGCCATGTTGTTAGTACAGTAGAAACGAAGCTGAGCCGTAACAGGGTACTAATGTCCTGTTTCAGAAATCAAATACAGCTCCTATCCCAATGCCTTTCATGTTAGCAGCTCCATCAAAAAAAGTTTCCAACTTGGCTCTCCAACTTGTTCCAACTCATCAAGGTGCATTACCTCTTCATCAGGGAAATAAGTCTTCAAGGGTTCATATTCCTCATCTACTGGGTTCTCAGCCAAATGGTCGGCCAATGCCTGGGCTTTCATTGCAGTCCGGGTTACATAGATGATGTCAAACTCTGTAAGCAAAATCTGCCACTTTGCGAGCCTCCCCGTGGGCATAGGCTTCTGAAAGATATACTTTAATGGATCCAAACGAGAGATGAGGTAAGTAGTGTAAGATGACAAATAATGCTTCAACTTCTGTGCCACCCAAGTTAGGGCGCAATATGTCCTTTCCAGGTGAGTGTACTTAACCTCGTAAGATGTGAACTTCTTGCTGAGATAATAGATGGCCTGCTCTTTCCTGCCGGTGATATCATGCTGACCCAACACGCAACCGAATGAATTATCCAAAACTGTCAAATACAGAATCAAAGGTCTCCCCGGTTCTGGTGGCACCAACACAGGTGGGTTCGACAAATACCCCTTTATCTTATCAAATGCTTCTTCACACTCATCTGTCCACTTGACCGCAACATCTTTCTTCAACAGTTTGAAGTTAGGCTCACAAGTTGTCGTAAGCTGAGCAATAAACCTGCTGATGTAATTCAACCTCCCTAATAGACTCATCACCCCAGTCTTGTTCCTTGGGGGTGGCAACTCTTGGATAGCTTTGATATTTGACGGGTCCAATTTAATACCTCGACGGCTGACTATGAATCCCAACAAATTTCCAGATGGAACACCGAATGCGCATTTTGCAGGATTGAGCTTAAGATTGTACCTGCAAAGCCTTTGGAAGAAATTTCTCAAATCCTTGACATGGTCAGACTACTTTCTAGACTTTATGATCACATCATCCACATAAACCTTGATCTCCTTGTGTATCATGTCATGGCATATGGTTGTCATTGGCCTCATGTAAGTTGCCCCAACATTTTTCAAACCGAAAGGCATGACCCTGTAGCAGTACGTTCCCCATGGCGTGACGAATGCCGTCTTCTCTGCATCTTCCTCATCCATTAGGATCTGATGATAGCCCGCATAGCAATCCACAAAGGACCCAATCTCATGTTTGGCGCAATTGTCAATCAGAATTTGGATATTTGACAGTGAAAAGTTGTCCTTGGGGCTCACCTTGTTGAGATCACGATAATCAACACACACCTTAGTCTTGCCATCCTTCTTTGGCACAAGTACTACATTGGCTAATCAAGTGGGATACCGAGTGACCCGAATGACTTTTGCATCAAACTGCTTGGTGACCTCTTCTTTGATTTCATACTCATATCAGTCTTAAATTTCCTCAGCTTCTGCTTGATAGGAGGGAATGCCGGGTTAGTGGGCAATTTGTGAACCACCAAGTCAGTGCTTAGACCCGGCATGTCGTCATACGACCATGCAAAAATATCTTTGTACTCAAACAGTGCTTTAATTATCTCCTCCCTGAGTTGAGGTTCAAGATGGATACTTATCTTAGTTTCTCTGATATTATCTGGGTCTCCTAAGTTGATTGCTTCTATATCACTAAGGTTAGACTTGGGTTTTTCTTCAAAATGGCTTAATTCTTTATTAATCTCTTCAAAGGCCTCATCCTCATCATATTCTGATTCGGCATCACACTCTATTTCTTGAATTACTATTTCAGAATTAGATTGGTTTTTAAGACTGGGCCGGAGATTCCTCATGTATGTCATGTCATTAAAACAGGCATAAAAAGAACTGTACAAGGAAGAAAAGAAAAACAAAAATAAAACTATCAGGAAGGAAGAAGGGAAATTGCATTTCATTGAAATTAAAGATAACAAGGTTTATACATCCAAATGGACGGAACATAGAATCTGAATTACAACCCTGGAATAATCCAGATAAACTGAAAGAAAATCAAATCAAACTACCAAAACTCCTTCCTGGTGGGGAGATGAGTAGCTTCCCAATTGTTAATCTTTGCACTGGGCCCAACAAATTTCACATCCGCCTTGCTAGAACCCTCTCCAGGTTCCACCATGTTTACCTCGTCGAATAACTTCTCAAACCTTTCGAGCAACTCCTTATCACAACCACAGACCTGGAAACTGTTGTTACTGGGCGTTTCTTGGCACCAGGCCTGACAAATGATCTGGAGAGCCGTGGGATGGGCTTTGGGAGGACCCAGACCCTCTGTTTCAACTTTCTAGCTCTTTTCACGTCCGCGACTGTGGGCTTAAACCCTAAACCAAATGTATCCAAGTTTTTGGGGAGAGACACCGACTGTACGATACCTTGCAGAGATGCACCCAAACCCTTTCCCGGTATAAAACCATTTTTAACATTTCAACGGCTACCATGACTGATGCAGCAGCTACCCTCAGAGTTGGAACACACTTCTCTTCTGGAATTTTCTTTACCGATACCGTGTCAAAAACCTGATAAACCCATGGCCCCTTGTCGTCTTCAAATTCTATGAACGGAACAATGGCGTCACTGGGAACACACAAATTATCTTCGTAGTGCACAACAATTTCCTGTCTATCCCATTCAAACTTGACCATTTGATACAGAGTAGACGGGACTGCTTTGGCAGCATGAATCCAGGGTCGACCCAATAGCAGATTGTAAGAAACAGCCACATCGCGCACTTGGAATTTCATGGTAAATTCAACTGGCCCTATTGTAAGCTCAAGCACTATGTACCCGACTGAATCTTTCCCTCCACCGTCGAATCCCCGTAACGCGGATACTGTTCTTGTGAATTCTTTCATCATCCACCTTCAACTTGTTCAGAGTGGAGAGAGGGCAAATGTTCGCACTAGAACCATTGTCGACTAGTACCCGAGTAACCACGGAATCTTCGCATTTCACCATAAGATAGAGGGCTCTATTGTGCTCAGTACCCTCCACGGGCAACTCATCATCAGAAAAAGCGACTCTGTTACCTCAAATATCTTGTTATCTATCTTTTCCAAGTGTTTTACTGAGATTTTGTCAGGAACGTGGGCCTCATTCAGGATCTTCATCAAAGCCCGACGATGCTTGTCTGAATGAATCAATAATGACAATAGTGAAATCTGAGCAGGTGTCTTCCTCAACTGCTCTACAATGGAATAGTCCTGCACTTTCATCTTTCTTAAAAATTCCTCTGCTTCTTCCTCGGTCACAGCTTTCTTCACCAACACTGGGTTATCTTTGGAAATCTTAGCCTTTCTCAACTCTTCGGGGGCAAAGCATCTCCCCGATCGAGTCAAACCATGGGTCTCACAAACTTCTTCTTTAACCTCTTTCCCCTTGTAAGTCACTATTACTCGTTCATAATTCCATGGGACAGCCTTGCTGTTGACTATTGGTATGATAGGTTTGATAATTACAGGATCTGTGCGAGCACCCTCCACAATTACAACAGGCTTGTTCGCCACTCCTGGCACAACCACTTTTGTTCTTTCTTGTTTTACTGCTACATCACTTGGGGTCCCCTTCTTGACCACCGCAGATGGCTCGTTGTTTGCCCCGCTCAACCTGATATCTGATTTCTCACTTGTCAACTTTTCAACTGACCTAACTTCACTGGACCGAATCATCATGACGGTCTGTGAAGGCTTCTTGGGCTCCCCTCCCCTATGCACTATCTCGATCATATTTGTCTCAGGATGGGCCGGCAACAGATTCTGGTTGATATTGGGTGCCTCCAGAGCTTGGACCTCAATCCGATTAGTATCAATGAGCTGTTGAATAGCTGTTTTAAATTGCAAGCACTTCTCTGTGTCGTGCCCCGAAGCACCTGAACAGTATTTGCAACTCACAGAGTGATCAAGGTTCATCGAGGGAGGATTTGGCAGTTTTGGCTCGATCGAACTTAGCATACCCAACAACCTGTGGAACAAACTGGTATAGGATTCTCCCAATGGAATGAATGTTTTCTTCTTTTGCAACCTCTCGTTCTTAAATGCTTGGTTAGGCCGAAAACCTGATTCAGGAGGGTTTCGGTAGGCTCTTGGGGGTGGATAGGTATTTTGTGGAACTAGGTACGTATTTTGTGGGACTGGTGCACGCCATTGTGCGTGGGCCGAAGGTTGGCTATATGTTTGGGCATGGTGGATAGAAAAATGGGGGTCTAGTGATGGGTAGTATTGTTGTGGTGGGCTATATAGGGTATGAGGGTAGGTTTGGTGGTGGGGTCGAGGCTGTTTATAGTAATGTGATGGGCCCCTGGGTCCAAACCAAGCTCCTGAATCAATCGTTGCTACATCCTCTTTCATCTTCTTTCCAATTACTCCCCCAGTTCCACTTTGAATGGCCTGGGTGGTTGCCTTAATAGCCGAATAACTCATGATTTTGTTTGTCTTGAGCCCTTCTTCTACCATACTGCCCATCTTTACCACTTCATTGAAGGACTTACCTATAGCTGATACCAGATGACCGTAATACATAGGTTCTAAGGCCCGTAGAAAATAATCCACCATTTCACTTTCTTTCATTGAAGGGTCAACCCTTGTTGCCTGTTCTCTCCACCTAAAACCATATTCCCTGAAACTCTCATTGTGCTTTTTCTCAAGTTTTGTCAAAGACAGACGATCCGGAATAATCTCGAGATTGTACTGGAAGTGGCAAGCAAATACTTGGGCTAGATCATCCCATGTGTACCATCTTCTGTGATCCTACCGAGTGTACCACTCCAGCGCCGAACCACTCAGACTTTGACTGAAATATGCCATTAGCAACTCATCTTTCCCGCCAGCTCCCCTCATTTTGCTACAAAAACCTCTCAAATGCGCCACTGCATCACCGTGCCCATCATACAAATCAAACTTGGGCATCTTAAAACCTGTTGGCAATTGCACATCTGGAAATAGACATAGATCTTTGTAAGCCACACTTACTTGACCTCCCAACCCCCACATGTCTCTGAATGACTGTTCTAGGTTTTTAACTTTCCTGAACATCTCCTCCTGTTCGGGATTTTTAGATGGTTTTTCGGTTTCCGCAGGGAGGTCAAAATAAGGAGTGTAGGAATAGGATTCGGGAACCTTGAAAGTGGCCTCCGGGGGGTAATACTGGTTGTCGTGAGTCTGGAAAAGAGGCTCACTGGAGGATCGGTATAATGCAGCAGGTGGGGGTGTCACAAAAACAGGAGTGACTGGTGGAGGAGGGTACGAGACTAGTTTAGGTGGTGGAGCTTGTGATGTGTGGGAAGTGGTACCATGGCATTGTTGGTAGAGGGGAAAGGCCGGAGATGAGTTCATAGTGGGAGGTTCTTGGGTCTGAGCCAATGGCGGGATAAAAGCTGGGTTGGCGGGGTAAACTGGCGGTGGGTGCCATTTTGGTCATGCTTGGTACATTTCAGCCATTTGCTGCTTCAGCTTATATAACTCATCTTTCAGATTAACGTCCGATTCTTCCACCTCTTTTGACGGATCGACAATACTTGCTTCAAGTTCCTGGTTGGCCATGTTCAGATTGTTTTTGGACCGGGTGTTGTAGGAGTGAGTTGCCAGAATGCCAATCAAACTAACCACCTACCTGAACTGAATTTCATCAATAACAAACTTGTTAGCGATTGTCACACCTCCTTTTTACACTACTCGAAGGTAGTACAAGGGAGTTTTTCCAATTTAAGTGACATTATTCGAAATGGGATTAATTATTCATTTTTGTTCAAAGTCAACACTTGGGATGGTTTATTTTCTGGTGTCCCAAGTCACCGGTTTATTTTAAATCCCAAATCGAGGAAGATTTCGACTTTCCTTTTGAAGTCTGCGAACCAGAAATTCTGAATAAGGAATTCTGTTAATCCGAGGGAAGGTGTTAGGCACCCCTGGATTCCGTGGTTCTAGAACGGTCGCTTAAACTATCATAATTGGCCTATTATCTGATTTTAGTACATGTTTTAACCTATGGTACAATTTTTAGAAATTATTAACCACTTTTAATTATTTTAAAGAAGATTTAATATCGTTTAAAACATGCCTTTGGATCACGCCACATGAAATGTACCCGCAATCCGAAACACATCTTACTCAACGTTGTTGAGATTTGGATTTGGGTCACATGAAATACACACCCGAGTTTAGGAAGGTAATGTTATTAAAATAACGCGCCTAAAGCAACTACGCATTTTTAACTTTGCGAGGGCCATAAATTTGCTAAATGGCACGCCTCAAATTCTAAGGATTTTAAAGAAATAGTTAAATGAGGGCCATGCATTTGAGATTTTATTTGGCATGGCGCACCTCCATTTCGATTTTTAAAAGAGAATTCAAACTAAATTTCGGAGGGCCAAAAGCTATTTGTGTTATCTAATATGGCTCACCTCCCTTAGTCGGAGAAGTTTGATTATCTTAACATTAATGGAACTAGGCTTTTACTATCACTTAAACTAACTAAGAATGTTGTTTAAATAAGAAGGAATGACTGAAGATTGAGGGGACGTCTGGATTGAGCATGAAGCCCAACAGCCTGCAGCGTGCAAGGCCACTCTGATTTAATATTTTCATACGCCAGAATCACATTGGGCTCATTGAAAGCCCAAATTTGGAGAAATAAACTGATTCCATTGAATCCCCTCACAGCAGAACGATAATCATTTGCTTCCCAATTTACAATTTGAGCTTTTTAAGAAATCACACAATTAGTAACTGAATATCACAAATAAACCATTCTTGCTACTATACATTTGTTGTTCAAATCACCCGCCATCGTTAATTAATTTAGATTAAAGCAAAGTAAGATTAAACTAACAATTATTCCCAAACCTTAACTAATTACCACAACTTGCCTAATTGAAATTATATCGCTAGTCCTAGCACCTACTAGCCAAGCATGTTTATGCAGGGAATGTTTGATGGACAAATGTAAGAATAATTGGGCCTAAAAAAGGGGCCCAAGCACTAACGACAAACAACTTTTCCCAGTAAAAGAATTCACATCTTCAAAGCTTAAAGATATCAACACATCTGAATAATAAAGCATGAGAACCTCAGTCTCAATATCGAACCCGGGCTAGTGCAAAATGACAACAGTTGACAAACAACAGATATTACTAGATATCATCACTACCCTGTGACCCACACACACAAAATGCTTCAAATATTACTAAAAGCTCGTGTCCAGAACTATTTCATGAAGAAAAGGAATACTAACCAAGCAAAATAGCATTTGACACAATCTCTTGTCACTTAATTTACATAATGAAAAGTATGGTCTAAGTACTGAATCACTTTACACACTCTAACATGGTGTCTAGCATGTTCAGAACCATTCTTACTTCAACAGAATCAGATCAAAACCCTCAACTGAACACATATCACTAAAGAAGAGCAAAATACAGAGAAACAGAAATAAAACTAACTAGAAACTAACAGTCTAATATTCAAACATCAAGAATTCCATTTTCCATTTCCAAGTCTCCAATTTGAACATCACATTGTGAGTTTCAGGAGTGTGTACCTGATGTTGAACAAACAAAGCCACAAAAGAATGAGATATCAACAGGCAGCAGCAGTATAGCAGAATTAGCAGAATCAGCTTAAACCAAAAGGAGTATGGAAGCAATAGAAACAACCTCACTCGAACCAAAACCAAAGAAACTTCGAAAACCAAACTTTAAACAAACAATTTCACTCCATTTTTAACACAAGATCAACCAGCAAATCTTTTCAGAAATGGAATGCTTGGAAAATCACGGAAAGATTGCAGTGAAATAGTAGTTATTTACTGAAATTCTATCCATCTTTGTTTTCTGAAATTTTTCCTCTCTTCCCAATCTAAAAAAATCTCCATGGGACCCCAAGTAACTATGCCTTTATAGGCAAGTTACTAGGGCAGCCTTAAGGGTTCAGTTTTTTCATTTTAGTCCTTTTCTAATTTTCCTTTTTGCTGCTTAGTCCTTCATTTACTGACTTGTTGGTCAAGTAAGTATATCATGCAACTTTTGGGAAGCTTCTCAGGTAGTTTCAACAAGATTCCCCTTAACTAAAATCCTAAACTACCCTTTAAACTCCTTCCAATTACTTCAGCATACCACATGGGTCAAGTCTGACCCAAGACTCAAACCACGACGAACGGGCTTTCTTTAAAATGGGTCATAAATGACCCCAAGGCCCAAAACCAATCAGAAATCCATTTGGTAATTCATGAGAAGCAGAAGAAACCATAAATGATTTCAAAACAAAAATCTAAACTAAATGACTGATTTCCTTTTAAACTAAACAATGAGTTAGAAATAACAACATCTGATTAAACTAATTATACGACTAGAAAAATCAGAAAACTTAAATGTCATAAATAACAAATAAGCATGGCGAGTGAATAATCTAAACAAAAATCAGAAAACAACATTCAAAAATTTGAAAGAAAAAATTGAGAAAGCAAACGGAACAAATACGAGCATGAACCAATCGAGAAGGGAAAATCTAGGTTCAAACCTTGACTAATTTCCAGTCTATTTAAAGAAAAGTAAAAGAAAAGAAGAGGAATAAGAGGTGAAATAACAAAAGTGGACAGAAAAATAAAGAAAACTTGCCAACTAAACTTGAAACCAACACTGGATATCTCGATTTAACACAACCAGTGTTAATCACTTGTTCTTTGCCAAGAACAAATGACCAACACTGCTTTATGTCAAATTAACCCTTGAAAACTCGAAAATTCGGGAGCCTAAGGTCATGCATGCCACAGATTCAAGAAATTCTGATTTTGGGCTTTTAAAACTTCAAACTTCGATTCAAGATTTGACGAAAGATAGGGTTATTCGAAGAAAAACACATGGGGATTTAGAGTGAGGGAGCCCCGGAGGTTCTCCGGTGTTAGTTTGGGGTTGAACAGAGGTGGCGCCGCCACCGGAGAGAACAAGGACGACGCTAGGGTTTCGATCTTTGATCTAAAATTTGAGGAGTTCTAGAAGGATTTGAGAGGAGTTGTTTGGGGATTTGGGATGTGGAGGTGGAGGAGATCGTGGGGTGTTAATTTCAGGGTGGTTGGTGGTGGCGCCGCCACCAGTAGCGGTGGGACTTCAAGGTCGGCTACTAGGGTTCAGGTCTGGTCTCTGAGAGAAAGGGTTGGGGGAGACGAAGCCTGGGGGTTGGGTAACGTTTGGACATATATATATATATATATATATTATTGACTCCTCAGTTCTGGACCGTTGGATTAAGGAGATCCAACGGCCGTGATCAAAGGGTAATCAAACGACGTCGTTTCGAATGAAGGGTGACCGGACCGGGTTGAGACGCGGGTTTGGGCCGGTTCTGGACGGGTAATGAGGCATAATCGTTTGGGCCTGGGAAATTTTAAATAAAAATGGCCCAAATAGACTTCTTATTCAAATTCTTTTCTTTTTCTTTTTCAATTTCAAATCCTTTTTCTTTTCAAATTAAAATAATACCTAAATTAATTTTTAAAACCAAATTAACCTACACAATTAAAATTCAAAATTAAAGAGTTAAAATGCAAAATGAACTATTTTTGTGATTTTCATATCTTATAAAACAAACTAATTTACTAATTAATCTAAAAAATATAAAATTAAATCCTAAATGCAGTGCGTGATATTTTTTGCTATTTTTCATGATTTAAATAAAATTAATTATGCACACAAAATGTAAACAAACACGAAAATTGAGCAATTAATTCCTAAAAACCAAATAATAAAAGAAAATTCCTAATTTTGGAGATTCTGTAGGAGTAATTCATGCGAGGCAAAAATCACGTGCTCACAGCTGCCCCTCTTTGCTCGGAGACACGAAGTGTTTTCGGGCAAATATAAAATGAGCAATTGTGAGGGATTTTTGCCCGTTTGCCCTCCATGAGAAGCATTTTTTGGAAAGAGTCTGTCCGAACCTTGCTTCAAGGTTGCCTACATATCCTTAGCTATAAAGGAATCAAGTGAGTGTAGTTTTGGAAATTTCGGTAGCTGGGCCTACCAGGAAGCTGTGATTTCACTGTTGCTGCTGCTGCTACTGCTTGATGACCTCCTTATTACACCGAAAAGGAATCTAAAGCTAATCTAGTTAGGCCTATCAGCTACGAGTTACAAAATTCCTATCTATAAATCTCTTAAAACTTGATCTTGAGTCTTAGCTAATTTTGCTGTGGACCCCGATCTGAATCTTGATGCTCGCAAGTTGTAGGTGCTGATTCTTTCTTCAGCATTGGATCAAGGTGGGACAGGCAAATCTTGTGACTTCAATTATTTCTTGAGCAGTCCGCATCTTCCTCCGCTTCAGCCTTTTGAATTCACCCCTTTTTTGTTCTTTTTCTTCTTTCTTTATGCTGAATTGAGACTCATTCTTTCGGTCATCTCGAACCCTGTGTCTCGAGGTACAACCTGCTCAGACGCCAAAAACAAACAAACGAACGAAATATTTCTGCCCCAGTTTTCACTAGGAAAATTTCATGAGTTATTTGCAACAAAATCTAAACTATTCAGGGGATGGAGCCCTATATCTAAAATGCCAACTCAGGGATTAGGGCTCAAATGTTGGCGAAAAGGCGACTAGGGAATGGAGGCCCTATGTCTAAAAGGCTCAACTCAGGGATTGGAGCCCTAATGTTGGCAAAAGACGACTAGGGAATGGAGGCCCTATGTCTAAAAAGGCTAAACTCAGGGATTGGAGCCCCAATGTTGGCAAAAGGCGACTAGGGAAGGGAGGCCCTATGTCTAAAAATGCTCAACTCAGAGATTGAGGCTCAACTCAGATATTGGAGCCCTAATGTTGGCAAAAGGCGACTAGGGAATGGCGGCCCTATGTCTAAAAAGGCTCAACTCGGGGATTGGAGCCCTAATGTTGGCAAAAGGCGACTAGGGAATGGAGGCCCTATGTCTAAAAAGGCTCAACTCAGAGATTGGAGCCCTAATGTTGGCAAAAGGCGACTAGGGAATGAAGGCCCTATGTCTAAAAGGCTCAACTCAGGGATTGGAGCCCTAATGTTGGCAAAAAGGCGACTACGGAATGGAGGCCCTATGTCTAAAAAGCTCAACTCAGGGATTGGAGACCTAATGTTGGCGAAAAGGCCCTGTGTCTAAAAAGCTCAACTCAGGGATTGGAGACCTAATGTTGGCAAAAGGCGACTAGGGAATGGAGGCCCTGTGTCTAAAAAGCTCAACTCAGGGATTGAAGCCCTAATGTTGGCAAAAGGCGACTGGGGAATGGAGGCTCTATGTCTAAATAGGCTTAACTCAGGGATTGGAGCCCTAATGTTGGCAAAAGGCGACTAAGGAATGGAGGCCCTATGTCTAAACAGGCTCAACTCAGGGATTGGAGCCCTAATGTTGGCAAAAGGCGACTAGGGAATGTAGGCCATATGTCTAAAAGGCTCAACTCAGGGATTGGAGCCCTAATGTTGGCAAAAGGCGACTAGGGAATGGAGGCCCTATGTCTAAAAGGCTCAACTTAGGGATTGGAGCCCTAATGTTGGCAAAAAAGCGACTAAGGAATGGAGGCCCTATGTCTAAAAAGCTCAACTCAGGGATTGGAGCCCTAATGTTGGCGAAAGGCGACTGGGGAATGGAGCCCCTATGTCTAAACAGGCTCAACTCAGGGATTTGAGCGCTAATGTTGGCAAAAGGCGACTAAGGAATAGAGGTCCTATGTCTAAAAGGCTCAACTCAGGGATTGGAGCCCTAATGTTGGCAAAAGGCGACTAGGGAATGGAGGCCCTTTGTCTAAAAGGCTCAACTCAGGGATTGGAGCCCTAATGTTTGCAAAAAGGCGACTAGGGAATGGATGTCCTATGTCGAAAAAGCTCAACTCAGGGATTGGAGCCCTAACGTTGCCAAAAAGGCGACTAGGGAATGGAGGCCCTGTGTCTAAAAAGCTCAACTCAGGGATTGGAGCCCTAATGTTGGCAAACGACAACTAGGGAATGGAGGCCCTATGTCTAAAAAGCTCAACTCAGGGATTGGAGCCCTAATGTTGGCAAAAGGCGACTAGGGAATGGAGGCCCTATGTCTAAACAGGCTCAACTCGGGGATTGGAGCCCTAATATTGGCAAAAGGCAACTAGGGAATGGAGGCCCTATGTCTAAAAAACTCAACTTAGGGATTCGAGCCCTAATGTTGGCAAAAGGCGACTAGGGAATAGAGGCCCTATGTCTAAAAAAGCTCAACTCAGGGATTGGAGCCCTAATGTTGGCAAAAGTCGTAAAAGGTTGAGATTAGGGATTCTAAACTATCATTTTGTTTAGATTTTCTTCTTTCCTTCTCTCTTTTTTTTTCATTTTCCCTTTCATTTCTTTTATTTCAATAAAATGCAGGAAAAATTTTTGGAGGAAAACTTCCCTTTTGGATTGATTGTTTCTGCGAAGCTATTTCTAGCTTTTGTGCAGCTTTTCTTTTGGCTGCACCTGCTTTTGCACGGTTTCCTTGGGTTGCACATGTTTCAAATTTAAACAAAGAACAATTATTAGTTTGAAACGGTGGTTGGTTTTGTGGCCTTGATTGTCTCAATCACTCGATCTCGGCCCGAACCTTTGTTGAGAACCTCTGCTGCTTAGTGGTTTTCTGAAGATTGATCTATCTTTCAAACTGAGGGACTCAGCGTTTAAGATTTCATGATGGCTTACCCACATGGGGATTCGACCCTTTCACTTTATTCCGCCTTTGGGCTTTTGCCTTTGGCTTTCTTTTCCTTTTCAATAAATTTGATTTCAAAGCATCAGCTATCATGGCCAGTCGGGATCAACTTGATGCACCCGTTGAGGCTGGGTACTTTTCTTTAGCTTCTGTTAAGCAGGACCCTGTAAAGCCAATCTTGCCACCTTTTCTTTGTATTAGTTTCGGAAACAGAGTTAGACCGAAAGGGATTCAAGGAAAAGTAAGCAAAAGGCAAGAAAATGAATTTAGAGAGAAGTGTCCATTTCGGGGAGGAAGGATGGACTTATCTGGGGTGCATGCAGACTTCAATAGACATGACATGCTTCTTGGACTGGATGTCCGATCCGCACAACTATCCAACTTCTCACATACCCATTGCGACCCATGTTTTTAAACAGAGAAACCTTTCCAGGACTCTTTCAATACCAATGGTGGTGAGGGATTTCTTCTTTTTGATCAACGGCGCCCTTTGCGGGTTTTTGCCAATCGACCTCTCTCATTTCTCTTCTTATCGTCGCTTTATAGTGCTCTTTACAAGTTTTCACTAACAAGACTCTCTCATTTTTCATTTCTCTGCTTACCATCGCCTCATGGTGCCCGTGTGGTTTTCATCAATAAGACTCTCTCATTTTATTTCTCTCGTTTGATTGCATTGGATCCAAATAGTTATGTTTTCTAATTCCGACGCCTTTGTTGATTGATCATAAGGACTTGAACAAGGTTTGGGTAAAAAGAATCTGGATGAAATTACAACTTTGGAACCGTTCAGGTAGGCTCATTGCCAAACTATTATAACATCTGCCCCAGTTTCACTTTTGGGGAAAATTGGATCTTTGTTTTGGTGTGAATGAACCCCAGGGAGAGGCTGCCTACGTATCCTTTCGGAATCAAGTCAAACGTATTTCAGGGAAACATTTGTTTTGTTGTTTTTGCTTTTGCTTTTGCTTTTTGCTTGCCCTTTTTTTTAACACTTTACGGTTCCCAAGAGGGTAATCAAAGAAGAGTAACCGGCTCAAATGGGTTTGCAAAGGGTGGGGAGTGTTTGGGTAGCGATAATGAAAGCCCTCGTCATCTCAATCGGACAAAGTTGTCACTGCAGAAAAGCTAAACATAATACCTTTTGACTGCATCCGCATTTATAGCTGCTTCGGGATCATTCCCTTCGATATCGCCCAGATAAAATGCCCCTTTTGGCAATATATTTCTGATGATGTATGGGCCTTTCCAATTAGGAGCAAATTTTCCTTTCGCTTCCTGGTGATGGGGAAGGATGTGCCTTAAAACAAGTTGCCCTCCTTCGAAATTTCTAGGCCGCACTTTCTTGTTGTAGGCACGGGCCATTCTTTATTGGTACAATTGCCCGTGGCAGACTGTGACCATTCGCTTTTCATCGATCAAGGTTAACTGTTCCAGCCGGGTTTTAACCCACTCACTATCTTCAATTTCAGCTTCAACGATGATCCGGAGAGAGGGGATTTCAACCTCCATGGGTATTACGGCTTCAGTGCCATAAACTAAAAGATACGGGGTGGCTCCAATTGATGTGCGCACAGTAGTGCGATATCCCAACCATGCAAACGGTAACTTTTTCATGCCACTGCCTGGAACTTTGAATCATCTTTCTCAAAGTCTTTTTGATGTTTTTGTTTGCTGCTTCGACGACCATTGGCTTTGGGCCGATAAGGAGTAGAGTTCCGGTGCGTTATCTTGAATTGTTCACATATCTCTCCCATCAAATGACTATTCAAGTTGACATCATTATTGGTGGTAAGAGTTGCAAGAATGCCAAAATGGCAGATAAGATTGGAGTGCACGAAATCTACCACAACTTTCTTAGTGACGAATTTAAGAGTGATGGCTTCAACCCATTTCGTGAAGTAGTCAATGGAAACTAGTATGAATTTGTGCCTATTTGAGGCTTTCGGCTCGATTGGCCCAATGACGTCCATACCCCAAGGAACAAATGGCCAAGGTGCTGGCATGGGATGCAATTCTGTGGGTGGTGCATGAATCAAATCACCGTGCACTTGACACTGATGACACTTTCGGACAAAGCTGAAACAGTCCTTTTCCATGGTTATCCAGTAATAGCCCGCTCGAAGGATTTTCTTTGCTAAAACATACCCATTCATGTGGGGTCCGCATACTCCCACGTGTGCCTCATGCATGATTCTTCCAGCCTCTTCTGCGTCAACACATCTTAACAAGTTAAGGTCCGGAGTTCTCTTGTACAAGACATCACCACTTAAAAAGAAACCACTCGCGTGCCGCCTAATAGTTCTCTTCTGGTCTCCACTGGCTTGTTCGGGGTATTCTTGTGTTTTCAAAAACCGTTTGATGTCATGATACCTTGGTTGGGTATTTGGTGCTATTTCGACTGTATTACAATAACCATGCTTTTCTCGGATTTGGATTTCCAAGAGATCAATATGGGCATTGCCTGGGTATGGTAGCATTGAGGCTAAAGTGGCAAGTGCGTCAGCTAGTTCATTGTGGCAGCGAGGAATGTACCTGAAGTCTATTGACTTGAATCGTTTGCCAAGTTCTTCCACATGTTGCCTGTAAGGAATAAGCTTGACGTCTCGGGTTTCCCATTCTCCCTGAGCTTGTCGGATAATCAAATCTGAGTCTCCCATGATTAACAGTTCTTCGACATCTTGGTCGATTGCCATGTTCATACCCATAATGCAAGCTTCGTATTCGGTAGTGTTGTTTGTGCAGAAAAACCGAAGCCTAGCTGTGGCGGGTAATGCTGATCAGTGGGTGAAATCAAGATTGCCCCAATTCCAACACCTTTTGTGTTTACCGCTCCATCGAAGAACATTTTCCAAGCATTGATGTCTTCAGATATTGCCTCAACTGAGTTTACCTCTTCATCTGGGAAGTAAGTATTCAAAGGTTGGTATTCATCATCGACCGTATTTTCAGCCAAATGATCTGCTAACGCCTGGGCTTTCATTGTCGTGCGAGTGACATATACTATGTCGAATTCTGTAAGCAGGATCTGCCACTTTGCTAGCCTCCCAGTGGGCATCGGCTTCTAAAATATGTATTTTAAAGGATCCAACCTGGTTATGAGCTAAGTGGTGTAGGCTTGAAAATAATGCCTTAGCTTCTGAGAGACCCAAGTCAAAGCGCAGCAGGTCCTTTCCAACAAAGTTTATTTGGCTTCATAACTGGTGAATTTCTTGCTCAGATAGTAAATAGCCTGCTCTCTCTTTCCGGTCACATCGTGTTTCCCTAGGACACAGCCGAAAGAATTTTCCAAGATTGTCAGGTACAAGAACAAGGGCCTCTCTGGCTCAGGTGGGACCAAGACTGGCGGATTCGACAGATATTCCTTGATTTTATCAAAAACTCCTTGACATTCATTTGTCCACTTCACTGTTGCGTCTTTCTTCAGCAATTTTAATATGGGTTCATATGTGGATGTCAGCTGGGCAACGAATCGGCTGATGTAGTTCAATCTACCCAACAGACTCATAACATCCTTCTTGATTTTCGGAGGAGGCAAATCTCGAATAGACTTTATCTTTGTTGGGTCTAACTCGATGCCCCTCCGACTGACGATGAATCCCAAGAGTTTTCCGGATGGTACCCCGAATGCACATTTGGCTGGGTTCAACTTCAAATCATATTTGTGCAGCCGCTCAAAAAATTTTCTCAAGTCCCGAACGTGGTCGTCCTGGGTTTTGGATTTGATGATTACATCGTCCATATACACCTCTATCTCTTGGTGCATCATATCGTGAAAAATGGTTGTCATGACCCTCATATAGGTTGCCCCGGCATTCTTGAGACCAAATGGCATGACCCTGTAATAGTATGTACCCCAAGATGTAGTAAAAGCTGTCTTCTCTGCATCTTCTTCATCCATCAACACTTGGTGATATCTTGCGTAACAATCCACAAAGGACTGTATCTCATGCTTGGCGCAGTTATCAACAAGGATGTGGATGTTCGGCAAAGGGAAGTTATCTTTGGGACTTGCCTTGTTTAAATCTCTATAATCCACACATTCTCGGCTCTTCCCGTCTTTCTTTGGCACTGGGACTACATTAGTTAACCATGTGGTGTACCGGACCACTCGGATCACCCCCGCTTTCAACTGCTTTGTGACCTCTTCTTTGATCTTATCACTGATATCAGTTTTGAACTTCCTTTGCTTTTGCTGGACTGGGGAACAATCGGGGTATGTTGGCAATTTGTGAACCACCAAATCAACACTCAGCCCTGGCATGTCGTCATATGACCAAGCAAACACATCTTTGAACTCAAATAGGAGTTGGATTAATGCTTCTCGAGTTTTTCCATCTGTGAAAATGCTTATCTTGGTTTCCCTGATTTCTTCAGAACTACCCAAATTAACCGGTTCAGTATCATTTAAGTTCAGCTTAGGTTTATTCTCAAATTGTTCCAATTCTCGATTTATTTCCCTAAAAGCCTCCTCTTCATCGTATTCTGGCTCTTGGTTCATTATTTCGCAATTAGATAGCATGTTTGGATCTGGGCATGAAGTCCGCAATCATGTCATGTTATTTAAAGCCGCATTATTAGAACTGAAAGAAAAGAGAAAAATGACAAAATCAGAAAGAATAAAGAAAGATGAACGATGAAATATTGATTTCATTTCTTGGAATTTGAAGATAACAAGGTTTACATTGGAAAATTAAAAGACAAGAAGCTAAAGGAAACATCCGAGTTACACCCTGAAATAACTTGTGATGCAGAAAAGGTGGCAGGACAGGTCTACCGGGACTCCCGCCTGATCGGGAATGACGTAGCCTTCCAATTCTGTAGCTTAGCGTTAGGTCCCATATACAGCACCTCAACGGTGCTTGAGCCTTCCCCTGGTTGAACCATGTGGGCTTCATACAGTATCTTCCTCATCGCCCCACAGATCTCTTCAATCTCTGCGGCCGTGAAGACCTCATATTCTTCTTCCTCATGGTATTTTGGCTTGACAAATGTTCTGTACAAATGCGGCACCGGCTGAGGCAAGACCCACCCATCATTTTTTCTATCATTTGCCCATTTTACATCAGCTGGAGTGGGTCAGAAGCCTATCCCAAAGAATTTTTCACTGGCGGTTAGGGTGATAGGTTCAGTTATTCCTTGCAATTATTTCTTGAGCCCCTTCCCCGGTTCGAAGCCATGTCTGATCATTTCTTTGGCCACCATGATGGATGCATTAGAAAGAAAGGGTTGAGGGCAAGGGTTTCCCTCTTCGTACTGGTCTGCAACCACAATTTCAAAGGCCTGATAAATTGTGTGCTCACTCCCCTCTCTCGCTTCAAGACATGGGACTGATGGGTCCCGATAAATTGATTGCTCGTCTTCCTCGTGGACCACAATATCTTGATCTTCATGCTTAAATTTTACCATCTGATGGAGGGTAGAGGGTATAACCCCCGCTGCATGAATCCATGACCTTCCCAAGAGAAAATTGTAGGATGTGTCCATGTCCAAAACCTGGAAGGTTACTTCAAAATCTACTGGGCCAATGGTCAGACTCAGATCGATCTCTCCAATTGTGTCCCTTTTTATACCATCAAAAGCCCATACACAGACATTGTTGGGTCGAATTCTTTCGGTCCTAATTTCCATGCGCTGTAGAGTTGAGAGTGGGCAGATATCTACCCCAGAGCCTCCGTCCAACATAACCCTTTTCACATAGTACCCTTCGCATTTGAGTGTCAGGTGTAGGGCTTTGTTATGCGCGGCCCCTTCTGGGGGCAAGTCATTTTTGCTGAAGGAAATCTGGTTAATTGCGAAAAACCTTTCTGCCATCCTCTCCAACTGCTCTACAGAAGTCTCAATAGGAACATATGCTTCGTTAAGGGTCTTGACCAATACCTTCTGATGTTCGGTGGAGTTCATTAGCAAAGCCAACAAGGAGACTTGTTCGGGAAATTTTTGAAGCTGGTCGATCACCTCATAATCCGCCATTTTCATCTTTTGAAAGAAAATCTCCGCTTCTTCGGCACTCACGGGCTTCTTAGATGGAAAGCGCTTTCGAGTGCCATTGTTCACCTTTTCCAAGTTAGAATACTTTTCAACGGGGTTATTTTCTTGAACTTCTCCTGATATTACTTTGCCCTCATAGGTCACCACCGTTTTGTTGTAGTTCCAGGGCACAGCGGTAGGATTTGTCATGGGCCTCTGTGGTGCGCGTCCAATAACCATGGGCTCACTTAGCCTTGGTGGATTAATTGGCCCCCGCATCACATAGGCTCCCCTGGGCACATACATTTGGGCTGCCTTGTTCAGCTCGAATCTCCTAGAAGCACTCAAAGTCATCTGTTTTTCTTTGCGACCCCGAGGGACATAGAGAACACCATCTTTGGGAGGTGTTGCCCCAATCCCCACTTCAACTTTCTTCTCTGATTTTGGAGGGGTGGTTTTGTTCTTTTTCTCCCCTTTGTCTTGCTTCGGGGCAGCTTTTGGTTTATTTTCTACATCATCAATGGCAATGATGGCCTTCAATGCCGGGTCAAATTCCTTGTCCTCACAAATCACTCCGAAAACCGGCCCGTTGTTGTGGGCCGGCAGCAGGTTGTTAGTCACATTGGGAATATCTTCATCCCTTAGCACTATCTTTCTTTGTTCTATCTAGTTTTCTACGACTCTCTTCAGAGTCCAACAGTCATATGTGTCATGCCCTTCTGCCCCTGAGTGATAGGCACATCGGGTACCGACTCTGTAAGCGGGTGATGCTGGGTTTTGCCT
Organism: Nicotiana sylvestris; assembly: GCF_000393655.2. Taxonomy (NCBI): domain Eukaryota; kingdom Viridiplantae; phylum Streptophyta; class Magnoliopsida; order Solanales; family Solanaceae; genus Nicotiana; species Nicotiana sylvestris. The sequence goes on from NC_091058.1 coordinate 48,353,671, forward strand.
GGTTTGAGGAACCGGCTGTAGCAGACCCATTTGTACAAGCTTTGGAAACATACTGGAGTAGGATTCGCCGATTGGTGTGAAATTTGGCCTTCTAGGTGGTTCACAAGGGGGAAAATTATTTTGTGGAGGACGGGGGTTGTAGTGGTTTTGGTTAGGAGGCTGGTTTCTAGGAAATGGAGCTTGGTTATGGTTGGCTTGTTGATGTAGACGAACATAATGTTGAGCATTCATGACCGTGTATGGATGAGGAGCATAGGCCATGTCTTGGTGGGGGTAATAGTGTTGCGGGGTCCTTTCTGGGAGAAGGGATCAGGGAGTACGGTGTTTTCTTGTACCTGACGCTGCCATGGATGTTTCTTCCTTTTTATTGCCTTTTGCTATTCCTACGGACCCACATGAATGGATTGGGAAGTAGCTCTGATAGCGGATTGGCTTAGAATTCGACCCGTTTTCAACCATTTCGCCAATCTTGATGGCTTCAGCGAACGGTTTACCCATGGCGGACATCATATTTTGGAAGTAGTCAGCTTCCTAAGCTTGTAAGAAAATTGTGACCATTTCGACCTCATCCATCGGAGGTTTTACCCTAGATGCCTGCTATCGCCATTTAACTGCGTACTCCCGGAAGCTTACCGAGGATTTCTTTTTCAAGTTCGTTAAACGAGTTCCTATCTGGAGCGATATCAATGTTGTACTGGAACTGCCTGACGAAGTCTCTAGCAAGATCATCCCAGATGTGCCAGCGGGATATATCCTGGTCCATATACCACCTAGAAGCGATGCCAACCAGACTTTCATGAGCAGTTCTTCCTTTCCACCGGCCCCTCGCAATTGATTGCAATATTTCTTGAGATGAGCAATAGGATCACTGTGCCCGTCGTACTTCTCAAATTTTGGGGTTTTGAATCCCAATGGTAGGTGCACATGGGGAAACATGCACAAGTCGGCATAGGATACACTTTTCTGTCCACTCAGCCTTGTATGCTTTTGAGACTCTGTTCCATACTTCTCATCTTCCTCACAATCTCTTCTTGCTCAGGAGTTTTTGCGGTCTTTTCTTGCACTGGAGTGAACTCAAATTGGGGCGGCTGAGAGTAAATATAAGTGGGAAACGGAGGAGGTTCCATTTGGAAGGTGGGTGTTTGGAAGGTGAAAGCTGAGGGGTCAAAACTGGCCTAGGTAGTGTAGGTTGTGCCGTGGCCGAGCATGGGGAAGCAGTGAAGATATTCGAAGCTGCACCGGACATTGATACCTAGGGGCGAACCTCAAAAGGTGTTCCCACAAAATGAGCTGAAATAGTTGGGTGTCCTAGTGGGGTATTTGAGTGACTGATCTGTATAGTGGAGGTACCGCTTGCTCTAGGAAAGAGTTCGGGGAATCCCGGGATGGTGCTTGGCAGTTCTCTTCCATTTGCCCAAGCGTACCACATCTCCATAACCCGAAGACGCAGGATTCTGTTTTCTTCGGCAACTGCCGATTCTAAGGTCGGGATGGCCGAGATTGGGCTATCATCCGTGATGGGAATTGTTGGAAGAGTCATTTTAGAAGACATTCCGATGCTCCCCTTTGACCTAGTAAAGTATGGGTGTGAATCCAGGTTACCACAAAAACCAACCACCGTTCTATAAAAATCTGGACTCAAAATAACAGCAGCAAACGGTTAGTTTGAAACAAATAACAGATAGGTAATCACATGTTGGGGTGTGATGCACCTATATAACATATTTTGCAACGGTTGCATGCTTCATCCCAACTTTACTTATTATATTTTATTTTTTATTTTTTTCTTTCCAATTCCACTCTCTCTCTTTTCATCTCTTTCCTCGCTTTCTTTTCTCTTTTCCTTTGCTTTTTCCTCTTTTCTTTTTTTTGGGTTTTTCTTTCGGATTTTTCTTTTCGCACCCTATCTCATTGGAGTTATTAACAAAATCATGACCGAATCCGATGAGGATTGCCTACGTATCACGACGCCACATGAATCAGATCATTACGTAGTTCAAGGGGCGATAAAAATGTAAAAAAAAAATAATAGAATATTTTTGAATTTTCAATTCTTCATAAAAAGGAAATATTTTGGATTACAATGATTTAAAGCTAAAAGACTCAAAAAGGAAAACAACAGACTCCAAAAACATGATGACAATACAAACTCATGAACTGACTTAACAGACTCTGACAAAAAGAAAAATACAGAATCGAAAATAAACTAACAGACTTCAACAGAAAAGAAAGATACAGACTCCAGTAAAATCAAGAATACATTAATGCTCCTGGTGCTTGCGAGACATCATTCGGTCTCGCCGCGGGCCTAAATGCGAGATCCCCTTGCAGTCGCTCCAAATCACTCATAACTTGGCGGACAAAAGTCATCACTGCAGCGAAAAAGGTGGTACGAGTCATGTCCTCGCACGCTTGGCATTTCATGGTAATGTATTCAGCGATGGTTCTTATCCTTTCTCTAATTCTGCCTTTTTCCTGAAGCAACCACCCTATCTGCTGATTCTGGGCTTCTAACACTTGAGAGTCATGAAGGTGTTGATCTTGCAACTGTTGCATTCCTTCCTCCATTTGAGCCATCAAATCATAACAGTATTCCCTATTAGCTTTGAAATCTTTAGCCTGTTTGGCTGCCTCATTCTTGAGAGTGGTTACCTTTCTTCTTAGGCTAGTGATGGTCCCTTCATAGTTCCTCTTCATTTGTTGCACAACCCGTGCCCGCTCTTCTCCCTTCTTTGTCCATTGTGCCCAGATTTTCGCTAGACTGGATTCAGACTTTTCCAAGTCTTCTTGACACTCAAGGACTTTCTTTTTCAGACCGCTTATAAGTCTTTCATCAGCCCGACTTCTTTCCGAGTTTCTAGCAGCTATTTTCATCTTCCGGATCTGAGCTTTGAGGGCCTCATTTTCCTGAGTCAAATTTTTTTCTCCCTCGTCTGTGGCGGCTTGAACACCATTTTCAAACTGAAGCTCCATGACTCGCCTTTCCAACTGGCTTATTTTGGCCCTGTACTCGTTTTCTTTGGTCAACCAGTCCCATTGCACCTGTGCCCTATTGGTGAACTGTTGGATATGGGGTCTTTTGCGGGCCTTTAAGGAATCTGGAATCTTTTGCTGAACCAGACAATGTACTTAGGGTTCACTTCACCTCTAGCTAGATTTCACACCATGGTCTTAAGTTCAAGAAATCTACATTCATTCCACACTTGGCGAATTTTCCCTTCTGGAAATGCGGCTTTTGGGCCCAATTCAATGACATGTTTACTCAAATCTTCATCATTGGGGACGGTTTGAAATCTTCCTAATTGGCACAAAACCCTGCGTAGATCATAAGGCTGGATGCTCCGGATGCCCATCAAGAGGAGATAACACACTTCAGCTGACATGTACACTACTTCGGTGGCAGGAAGCCATCCGAATACCCACTTAATTTTAACTTCAGTCAAGGATCTCAAATGTGCAATCCAAGCTTCAGTACCCTCGGGGAATTCAATACCTTCCACTGGGCTTTCAAATTCTTCAATGCAGCTTAGACCGGTCAAACCGTAATTCATATACCCAACCCGGTGACAGAGATGTTCTTGCATCCATAATTGTAGTAACAGATTGCAACCTTGGAAGAACTTTCCTCCTTCCCGACAGATAGTTAAGGCTCGGTAGATTTCAGATAAGATTAGAGGAACCACAGTTCTTTTGGATTTCTTGATTGCAACATCGATCATTCCCACGAGACCTATCTCTATATTACCATCTTTTCGCGGACAAACTACAACACCCAAGAAGGCTACCATAAAAGCTAAACCCCGCCTTGCCTCCCATTTGTCTTTATTTCCAGCATGGGTTAGACCAGTGTTCAGCTCTTCAAAACCCCGGGGGTTACCATATCGATGATACAAGAACTGGAGCGTGCAATACCCTTCAGATAAGTTTCCATCCCGAATATCCCGACTAATACTCAGCAAATCCAAAAATCTGTGGGGGGATACCGGTCTTGGTGCCAATGGATATCGACTTCTAAAGTTTCCATTAAGGCCCGCATAACCTGCAACTTCCTCCAATGTAGGTGTGAGCTCAAAGTCAGAGAAGCGGAACACATTGCAAGTTGGGTCCCAAAAAGGTATTAAAGCTTCAATTATGTCCAACCTTGGCTTGGTGTTCAATAGTCCGACGAGGTCTCCCAGAACTCTTACCACTCTTTCTCTACTGCCCTTTCCTAGATCATTCCACCACATGTGGAACTGTAAGGGGATCTCTTTAAGGACTGTGAAGGGTTCAATTTCATTTGCGCTCATCCTGCACATTTATTAAGGTGTTTTAGTAACTCATTTTGACCCAAAAGTGATACCATTTTTTTTAAAAAATTTTACTTTGAAAATGAAACCCAATTTTGCAGATACGGCCTTTCAACACTTCGGAGAAGAAGATTTTAAGGTTGTACCTGCTAACCGTACAAAAATGAATAAAAGGGGCTATTCTTGCAAAAACAGCCTTCCGGCGCCCTTTTTTGAGGACATTCGACTTATTTTAAGCAAGAACAGCATCACCCTGCTTATTGTGACAAAAAATAAAATTTTGTTGTTTTTGGGCTATTTTTGCAAAAAGGGAAATTGGACCCGGTGAGGGTTGCCTACATATCCCACATCCGGTAAAAATCAAACTGGCGTAGTTCGGGGAGATCGGACGAAAATAAACCAACTAATTCTAAAGATAAAACTTTCTTTTCTTTTTCTCTTTTTTTTTCAAAATTGTGGCAGAGTTTTAGTATTTTTTGGACACTGATTTCTCAAAACAAGTAATTGAGTTTCTTTTTCCTAACTTTTCTCCTATTATTCATAAGACGGTCAACATGCAAATCCGAAGTAAATAAATGCACAAGTAGCAAGTAAGATGCATCAGGATGGTCTTTTCATTTCGGGTACACCTGTCCTAGACAGACCCAACCCCTGTATTGAGTCTCCAAGGTCAAATGCACGTGATGCAAACAAACGTTCCTACTAGGGATCCGGTATGAGGCTTTGTTATACTAGGTTTAGAACTTGGGTTTATTGTTCTAGACCTGGCTTACCCGAGCGGACAACTCGAGCTGAGGGGGGCAGCGTACCGGGAATACAGAAGCTTCACCGGCTTAGCAACTTATCCGAACCTCATTCTAAAATGGGAAAAGACTCTAGAAAGAAGAGAAGCCACACGAAGTGCACCCTTCTCCATGATTTAGAAGACTCAGAGAGAAGAAATGGTTTCGTAGCAGTTTATATACAGTTCACAAAATATTAAAGCGGTAAAAGCAATTAGCACGTTAGGCTCAAACATGTAGGAAAATCAGATAATAGATAAAGCCAATCATAACAGCTATTCTAAGCTTGAATTCTTGAACACTGAACCAGAGATTCTGGGTTCGATCCCCAGGGAGTCACCAGAGCCGTCACACCTCCTTTTACACTACCCGAAGGTAGTACAAGGGAGTTTTTTCAATTTAAGTGACATTATTCGAAATGAGATTAATTATTCATTTTTGTTCAGAGTCGCCACTTGGGATGGTTTATTTTCTAGTGTCCCAAGTCACCGGTTTATTTTAAATCCCAAATCGAGGAAGATTTCGACTTTCCTTTTGAAGTCTGCAAACCAGAAATTCTGAATAAGGAATTCTGTTAATCCGAGGGAAGGTGTTAGGCACCCCCGGATTCTGTGGTTCTAGCACGGTCGCTTAAACTATCATAATTGGCTTATTATCTGATTTTAGTACATGTTTTAACCTATGGTACAATTTTTAGAAATTATTAACTGCTTTTAATTATTTTAAAGAAGATTTAACATCATTTAAAACATGTCTTTGGATCACGCCACATGAAATGCACCCGCAATCCGAAAAACAACTTATTCAACATTGTTGAGATTTGGATTTGGGTCACATGAAATGCACACCCGAGTTTAGGACGGTAATGTTATTAAAATAACGCGCCTAAAGCAACTATGCATTTTTAACTTTGCGAGGGCCATAGAAATTTGCTAAATGGCACGCCTCGAATTCTAAGGATTTTAAAGAAATAGTTAAATGAGGGCCACGCATTTGAGATTTTATTTGGTGCGGCGCACCTCCATTTCGATTTTTAAAAGAGAATTCAAACTAAATTTCGGAGGGCCAAAAGCTATTTGTGTTATCTAATATGGCTCACCTCCCTTAGTCAGAGAAGTTTGATTATCTTAACATTAATGGAACTAGGCTTTTACTATCACTTAAACTAACCAAGAATGTTGTTTAAACAAGAAGGAAGGACTGAAGATTGAGGGGACGTCTGGATTGAGCATGAAGCCCAACAGCCTGCAGCGTGCAAGGCCACTCTGATTTAATATTTTCATATGCCAGAATCACATTGGGCTCATTGGAAGCCCAAATTTGGAGAAATAAACCGATTCCATTTCGAATCCCCTCACAGCAGAACGGCAGTCATTTGCTTCCCAATTTACAATTTGAGCTTTTTAAGAAATCACACAATTAGTAACTGAATATCACAAATAAACCATTCTTGCTACTAAACATTTGTTGTTCAAATCACCCGCCATCGTTAATTAATTTAGATTAAAGCAAAGTAAGATTAAACTAACAATTATTCCCAAACCTTAACTAATTACCACAACTTGCCTAATTGAAATTATATCGCCAGTCCCAACACCTACTAGCCAAGCATGTTTATGCAGGGAATGTTTGATGGACAGATGTAAGAATAATTGGGCCTAAAAAAGGGGCCCAAGCACTAACGACAAACAACTTTTCCCAGCAAAAGAATTCACATCTTCAAAGCTTAAAGATATCAACACATCTGAATAATAAAGCATGAGAACCTCAGTCTCAATATCGAACCCAGGCTAGTGCAAAACGACAACAGTTGACAAACAACAGATATTACCAGATATCATCACTACCCTGTGACCCACACACACAAAATGCTTCAAATATTACTAAAAGCTCGTGTCCAGAACTACTTCATGAAGAAAAGGAATACTAACCCAGCAAAATAGCATTTGACACAATCTCTTGTCACTTAATTTACATAATGAAAAGTATGATCTAAATACTGAATCACTTTACACACTCTAACATGGTGTCTAGCATGTTCAGAACCATTATTATTTCAACAGAATCAGATCAAAACCCTCAACTGAACATATATCACTAAAGAAGAGCAAAATACAGAGAAACAGAAATAAAACTAACTAGAAACTAACAGTCTAATATTCAAACATCAAGAATTCCATTTTCCATTTCCAAGTCTCCAATTTGAACATCACATTGTGAGTTTCAAGAGTGTGTACCTGATGTTTAACAAACAAAGCCACAAAAGAATGAGATATCAACAGGCAGCAGCAGTATAGCAGAATCAGCTTAAACCGAAAGGAGTATGGAAGCAATAGAAACAGCCTCACTCAAACCAAAACCAAAGCAACTTCGAAAACCAAACTTTAAACAAACAATTTCACTCCATTTTTAACACCAGATCAACCAGCAAATCTTTTCAGAAATGGAATGCTTGGAAAATCACGGAAAGATTGCAATGAAACAGTAGTTATTTACTGAAATTCTAGCCGTCTTTGTTTTCTGAAATTTTTCCTCTCTTCCCAATCTAAAAAAAATCTCCATGGAACCCCAAGTAACTATGCCTTTATAGGCAAGTTACTAGGGCAACCTTAAGGGTTCAATTTTTTCATTTTAGTCCTTTTTTAATTTTCCTTTTTGCTGCTTAGTCCTTCATTTACTGACTTGTTGGTCAAGTAAGTATATCATGCAGCTTCTAGGAAGCTTCTCAGGCAGTTTCAACAAGATTCCCCTTAACTAAAATCCTAAACTACCCTTTAAACTCCTTCCAATTACTTCAACATACCACATGGGTCAAGTCTAACCCAAGACTCAAACCACGACGAACGGGCTTTCTTTAAAATGGGTCAGAAATGACCCCAAGGCCCAAAACCAATCAGAAATCCATTTGGTAATTCATGAGAAGCAGAAGAAACCAATTAAATGATTTCAAAACCAAAATCTAAACTAAATGACTGATTTCCTTTTAAACTAAACAATGAGTTAGAAATAAAAACATCTGATTAAACTAATTATACGACTAGAAAAATCAGAAAACTTAAATGTCATAAATAACACATAATCATGGCGAGTGAATAATCTAAACAAAAATCAGAAAACAGCATTCAAAAATTTGAAAGGAAAACTGAGAAAGCAAATGGAACAAATACGAGCATGAATCAATCGAGAAGGGAAAATCTAGGTTCAAACCTTGACTAATTTTTAGTCTATTTAAAGAAAAGTAGAAGAAAAGAAGAGGAATAAGAGGTGAAATAACAAAAGTGGACAGAAAAATAACGAAAACTTACCAACTAAACTTGAAACCAATACTGGATATCTCGATTTAACACAACCAGTGTTAATCACTTGTTCTTTGCTAAGAACAAATGACCAACACTGCTTTATGTCAAATTAACCCTTGAAAACTCGAAAATTCGGGAGCCTAAGGTCATGCATGCCACAGATTCAAGAAATTCTGATTTTGGGCTTTTAAAACTTCAAACTTCGATTCAAGATTCGACGAAAGATAGAGTGATTCGAAGAAAAACACATGGGGATTTGGAGTGAGGGAGCCCCGGAGGTTATCCGATGTTAGTTTGGGGTTGAACAGAGGTGGCGCCGCCACCGGAGAGAACAAGGGCAGCGCTAGGGTTTCGATCTTTGATCTGAAATTCAAGGAGTTCTAGAAGGATTTGAAAGGAGTTGTTTGGGGATTTGGGATGTGGAGGTGGAGGAGATCATGAGGTGTTAATTTCAGGGTGGTTGGTGGTGGCACCGCCACCAGTAGCGGTGGGATTTCAAGGGCGGCTACTAGGGTTCAGGTCTGGTCTCTAAGAGAAGGGGTTGGGGGAGACGAAGCCTGGGGGTTGGGTAACGTTTGGACATATATATATTATTGACTCCCCAGTTCCGGACCGTTGGATTAAGGAGATCCAACAGCTGTGATCAAAGGGTAATAAACGAAGTCGTTTCGGATGAAGGGGTGACCAGATCGGGTTGAGACGCGGGTTTGGGCCGGTTCTGGACAGGTAATGAGGCATAATCGTTTGGGCCTGGGAAATTTTAAATAAAAATGGCCCAAAAAGACTTCTTATTCAAATTATTTTATTTTTCTTTTTCAATTTCAAATCCTTTTTCTTTTCAAATTAAAATAAAACCTAAATTAATTTTTAAAACCAAATTAACCTACCCAATTAGATTAATCACTCATCATAATATTTACAATAATTAATTAAATTCTAAATTTAAAGAAAAACTGTAAAATTCAAAATTAAAGAGTTAAAATGCAAAATGAACTATTTTTGTGATTTTCATATCTTATAAAACAAACTAATTTACTAATTAATCTGAAAAATATAAAATTAAATCCTAAATGCAGTGCGTGATAATTTTTGCTATTTTTCATGATTTAAATAAAATTAATTATGCACACAAAATATAAACAAACACGAAAATTGAGCAATTAATTCCTAAAAACAAAATAATAAAAGAAAATTCCTAATTTTGGAGATTCTGTTGGAGTAATTCATGCGAGGCAAAAATCACGTGCCATAGAATTAGGGTTTTAACAGATAGGCAACCACACATTTGAGGAGTGAATGCACCTAAGCAGTTAACCGTTTCTATTATGCATTTGATTAGTTGCTTGCGTCATCCCTGCTTTTCCTTATTTCCATTTGCAACTTCTCTTTTCTCTCTCTTTTTTTCTTTTCTTTTTGATTTTTTTTCTTCTCTTTTTCATTCTTGCCTTCCTTTGCTTGATTTCCCTTTGTTTTATTCTCTCATTTCCCTCTCTTGTTTTGTCATTGTTTCCTTCTCACGGTTTCTTATTTTCTCTCTTCCTTTTCTTTTCGCTCTTATTTTTCCTCTCTTTTTCTTCTCCTCATCTTTTTTATCACTCTTTTTTTCTTTCTTTTGGTTATGGTCGAATCCTACAGAGATTGCCTATGTATCATGACCCCGCATGAATCAGACCAAGCGTAGTTCTGAGAAATAAATGTAAAAATAAAATATTTTGGGATTTTCCAAATTTTCATAAAAAGCAAATGCTTTGATTACAACGACTCAAAAATCTAACAGACTCAAAAAGACACTAACAGACTTTGATGAAAAGCTGAAAATACAGACTCAAACAGAAAAATAAAAATACAGACTCGAAAACAGACTAACAGACTTCAATGAAAATCACGAATACATCAACGTTTCAACTGCTCCTCGGGCCCGCGGGACATCATTCGGTCTCGCCACGGGCCTACGCGCTAAATCCCCTTGGAGGTGGTAGAGATCTTCCATTATCTGGCGAACAAAGGTCATCGCGGTGGCGAAGAACATGGATCTAGTCATATCCTCACAACTACTACATTTCATCGCGATGTAGTCGGCGATCCTTCTGATTCTATCTCTTATGACACCCTTTTCTTGCAACAAACGCCCAATCTGCTGGGCCCTGGCTTCCAAAGTTTGTTCGGCTACATGATTCTGTTCTTGAAGTTGTTGCAAATCTCTTTCTAACTGTGCCATCGCTGTGTAACAGTGTTCCCTTTCTGCCTTAAAGTCTTTTGCTTGTTTGATCATTTTGTTCTCAAAGATGGTAACCCTTTTCTTCAACCCCACAATCTCATTGTCATATTTCTCTTTTAACTGTTTAACCAAGCGCGGTCGTTCTTCCGCATTCTTAGCCAATTTTGTTCAAGCCCTGACTAGTTCACCCTCTGCTTTGTTCAAATCAAAACCATACTCATCCACCTTCTGCCTAAGGTTTTTTATAAGTTTCTCATCCTTTGCACTTCTGGCGGAATTTTCAGTTGTTGTTTTCATTTCTCGAATCTGGGCTCGAAGGGCCTCATTTTCTTTGGCTAGTTTTTCTTTTCACCTTCATCTGCCGCGGCTTGCAAACCATTCTCGATTTGGAGATCCCTGACTTGATTTTCCAGTTTTCCTATGGTGGCCCTGTACTCATTCTCCTTGGCCAACCAAGCCCACTGTTCTTGCGACGCCTCAACGAATTCCTGAATGTGAGGCTTTTTGGCTGGTCTTTCAGGTTCAACCCTTGTGGCGTTCTTCTTTCTATACCAGGAAAGATAGGCGGGTGAGACCTCGCCTCTAGATAGGTCACGCACTCAAGTATTAGCTGTCAAATATTGGCACTCGTTCCAAATAGAACGAACTGTTTCTTCATGAAATTGGCCGTCAGAGCTAACCTCGACCGCATAAATACTAAGATCTTCATCTGGGTGCATCACCTGACACCTTCCCAACTGTCTCATCACCCAGTATGGAGCATAAGGTTGAATGCCTCGAAGACCCATTAGGAGGAAGTAAGGACCGATGGCGGGCATATACACAATTTCTTCAACAGGAAGCCAACCCAGTGTCCATTCTATTTGCCCCGCAGTGATGGAGCGAAGGCGGGATACCCAATCTCCAAACCCCTCTGGTAACTTGAATCCTGAAATCCTTGTGTCGAACTCTTCAATGCAACTTTTCTCTGCGGACCTATAACTCATATACTAAGGGCGGTGACACAGGTGTTCGATCATCCATATTTGTAGTAGCAAATTGCATCCCTCGAAGAAATCTGCCCCAGGTTTATAAGATGTGAGAGCTCGGTATATCTCAGATACTATCATAGGGGCAAGGGTGCTCTTGGCGTTGGTAATCAAGACTTTGACGACTTCAGCCACCCGCAGATCGATATTCCTATCTTTTCGGGGAAACACCACGAGGCCTAAGAAAGCTACCATAAAAGCGAAACGTCTATGCTCATCCCATTTCGCTCGGTTCCCTTTGCTACAAACCCCACTTTCTGGGTTTTTGAACCCTCTTATATGTCCGTACCTCTGGTATATAAAACGTAGAGTGGAAAAACCAACCTCCAACTCGGAGTACAGGACTCCCTTGCTTATTTTTAACAAATCCATGAATTTGTGAGAGTTAACGGCACTTGGAGCGATCAGATACTTATGCCTCAGACCTTCAGTACTTCCCATATAACATGCAATCTCTTCCAAGGTGGGTGTGAGTTCAAAATCCGAGAAATGCAAGATGTTATGAGTTGGGTCCCAAAACGTAACCAACGCCTTTATGATGTCTCCTCTAGGCCTTATCTTCAACAACCCGGCGAGGCCTCCCAAATGTAGATTGACCTTATCTTGCTCTGATTTACCAAGATCCTCCCACCACATATGCAACTCCAAAGGGATCTTGTTCATGATTGTTACTGGCAAACTTTGACTCGTGCTCATTCTGCATATTTATTAGGGTGATTAAGCAAAATCAAGACTCATTTGACTCAAAAACAAAGTTAACACTATTTTTCTCTCTTTTCTTTTCAAATTTTCATTTCAAAATAAAACCCGGATTTGCAAATACGGCCTTTCAGCACTTTCGGGGAGAAGATTTTAAGGTTGTGCTTGCTAACCGGCCAAAATGTCAAAAAAGAGGCCAAAGGTGGATGTTCTTGCAAAAATAGCCTTTTGGCATCCTTTTGGGGACATTCGGCTATTTTCGACAAGAATGACTTCACCTTACTTATTTCCAACAAAGTAAGAAAATTTTGATGCCTTTTGGGCTATTTTTGTAAAAAGGAAGTTGGACCCGATGGGGGTTGCCTACATATCCCACATCCGGTGGGAATCAAACTGGCGTAGTTCGGGCAATTTAAAACGAAAACCAACCTTTTTCTTTTTTTTTTTTCAAAAAAAAAAACAAAAGTTTTTTTTTCAAAATTCCGAAAGAGTTTCAGTATATTTTGGCACATCGGTTTTTCAAAAACAAGCAATTATCTCTCTTAGCCCTCACATTGACTTTCCTTCTCTCAACCTTTTCCCTATAAGCCGGTCAACATGCAACCCGAAGCAAATGAATGCACAAGCAGCAAGTAGGATGCATCATGATGGTCTTTTCATTTCGGGTACACCTGTCTTAGACAGACCCAACCCCTGTGTTGAGTCTCCAAAGTCAAATGCACATGACGCAGATAAGCGTTCCTACTAGGGATCCAGCATGAGGCTGAGTTATTCTAGGTTTAAAACCTGGGTGTATTGTTCTAGACCAGGCTTACCCGAGCGGACAACTCGAACCAGGGGAGGGGGGCTGCGTACCAGTAACCAAAAGATCATTTGGCTTTGCAACTTGTCCGAACCTCATTCTATTTGGGACATGACACTAACAGAAAGAAGTCACGACCAGTGTGCACTCCTCGGGAGAGAGAATAGAGGGGTTTCTTAGCAGTTTATATATACAGTTCAGATAATATCAAAGCGGTAAAAAGCAACATTTAGCACATTAGATCCAACATGTAATAAAATCAGATAATAAATAAAGCCAAATACCATAATTCATCTAAGCTCGAATTCTTGAACCCTGAACCAGAGATTCTGAGTTCGATCCCCAGCAGAGTCGCCGGAGCTGTCACACCTCCTTTTTCACTACACCCCCCGAAAAAGAGTGTATAAGGGAATTTTTCCAATTTAAGTGACAATCGAAACTGGATTACTTTATTTAAAATTCAGAGTCGCCACTTGGGATAATTTATGGTGTCCCAAGTCACCGGTTCAAATCTCGAATCGAGGAAAAGGATTGACACAATATTACAGTCCGCGAACACAGAAATCCGGGTAAGGAATTCATTCAACCCGGGAGAAGGTGTTAGGCATTCCCGGATTCCGTGGTTCTAGCACGGTCACTCAACTGTTATAATTGACCTATTATCTGATTTTAATACATGTTTTAGCCTAGGGTACAATTTTAACTTTGAAACTGCTTTTATTTAATATTTTTAGGAAGATTCAACATCACATAAAATGCGTTGTGAACCACGTCACATAAATGCACCCGCAGTCCGCAACACATTTTATCTAACATTGTTGAGATTTGGATTTGGGTCACATAAATATGCACTCGAGTTTAGGAAGGTAAATTATTCAAATAGCACGCCTAAAGCAACTATGCACTTTAAAATGTGCGAGGGCCATGAAGAATTCAACTAAATGGCACGCCTCAATTTCTAAGGATTAAAATATCAATTAAGCGAGATGCCATGCATTTCAAGATTTTGTTTGGCATGGCGCACCTCATGATTTAATTGGTGAAATCTAATTGACTAAGGGCAAAAATTACCACTACTTTTGGACTAAAAATATGGACCAACTTTAACTAACAGACCAATGTGAGAAAGGACGAGCAAATGGCATGATGATTAAGAAATAACGCAAAGGAGCCTTGGGCTAGAATAATTGGCCCTACGAGAAGGAAGTAACCTAAGTCTCATTCGAAGGAGGTTGTCAAGCTTGGACCCAGGAATGAGCCCAAATTCAGAACCTCAATATTTCTGAGTGAAAGACTCAGTATCGAGTTCCCCACAATGCACAAGGCCAATGCATTCGAATTCGAATTTACCAATCATATTGCTTTAAGAAAATCAAAACAATTAATGATTGTCCTTTAAACAAACACCAGAATACATCTATCATCACTTTACTTTTATGCAAGAGACACAATCTAAGCATCAACTCATTCTTGTTATCCAGCATCTAATACCATCACAACTTTAACCAACAACGTGCATAACCTTAAGGTGACAGAAAACGAAAGACATCTACTACTCTATACTACTAACAGGAGGTCATATTTCAGTCTTTACTGGGCAAAGCTAAAAATCAGAAATCTACACCAAACGAACCACTGATTTTAGCTGAACTAGCACAGATTCAACACCTACAACTTGACTGGAAATATTTCGATTCTAGCTCGTGTAAACCAAAGAAGCTAAACTTATAATTCATCCACTAGTACAAACCAGATTCAAGAGGCAAGGATAGAGATGAGCAAACAAGGCAAAGAAGTCCAATATTGACTACATAGTTTGATGAAAAAACATAAAAGAACAACACTTAAAAACTAACATATTCCATATTTCAATTATATTCTATTCATTGATAGATATACTAATCAAAATCTTTCTAGAAAAAAACTAAGTGTTACATGTTATGCATATGATTGAAAGCAGGAGAAATGAAGCTCAATAACAAATAGCCTCAAATTTCATCAACTTTTCCAGATCCACACTTCAAATTACACTCAAGTGACATCCATAGTGCTGAAAAATACCTGGAAATGAAAGGGAAAACAAGAGAAGTGCAGAAATTAGTAGGCAATAAACAGCAGGACAACAACGAAACAGTGTTTGAAATCGGCCAAAACCAAGGAATTTGAATTGAACCAGCAAACTAGATATTACTACACATAAAACCAGCTCAAACCCCACTTTCGAAACCCCAAAATCAAACCATCTTTAACCCAAGTACAGAATTAGAGTTTTCAAAAGATTTAAACTAATGAAGAGGGTCAGAATTTCAAATCACTCAGAATTTTGAACAATTTCCCATAAAGGAATGCAGAGAAATCAGCGTGTTTCCCAAAGTTTTCAGTTGTTTCAGTTTTGCAGAATTTTCCTTCTCTAATCCTTTCAGGTCTGCCTTGAATATCAAGGTAGAGTGCCTTTATAGGCCAGGCATTTTGGGCAGCCCTAATGGTTCAATTTTGCACCTAAAATCTTTTTCAATTCTCATTCTAGCTCAGATACCCCTATCTTAATTATTAGAATTTCAAAATAGCCCCCAACCCTGCTTCCTAGAAGCTTCCCAAGCAGTTACAAAAGATTCCTTACCCCAATTTCCTAAATTACCCTTAACAACCCTGTTATTTACCCCTAAAACCAACCCGGGTCAAGTTGACCCAGGACCCAAACCCTGGCCTGCCAATTGGGCTAACCCTTCTTCTTTGGGCCTCTAAACTTTCAAAACCCAATCAAAGTAAAGATAAGCAAACAAAGGAAAAATTTGTGTGATTTCAAACTCAGAACTAAACTAACAAATGATGATTTTTTCCTTAAGCTAAAATACCAAATTGAAAGTAACACTAATTTACCAATTTATTAACAATCTAATCCTAAACTATTTATCAGGAAAAAAAATTAACTTAAAATCAAGAAGAAAACAAAGGACATTGGCTAAGATTGAAAAGAAGAACTGGAGAAATGGGAACAAATACGCAAACACACACGGAACAAACTATCCCTAAAGGGGAAACTAAACTCGACATTGATTTCACTCAAAGCATGCTAGAGCAAGAAGAAAAAGCAAAGGCGGGGCAGAAAGACAAACAAAAAGCGAAGAAAAAAAGAACAAACTTACCGATTTAAACTTGAAAACACCGGGCAATTCTGATTTAGTCTCGAAATGGTATAAATCGTCTGTTCTTTGTCAAGAACACACGAAGAACATCATTCTGAGACGAACCAGGTTTGGAACACTTGGGGGAACTAGAGGGATGACCTTGCATGGATGACCCTGACTTTGACCTCTAGAACTCGAACCCTAGATTTAAGATTCAGAAGGTTTTGGAGCTATTTGAAAGAAACTGAATGGGGATTTGAGATGAGGGGAGTGAGGTGGTTATAGGGTGTAATTTTGGGAGGGATTGGAGAAGGCGCCAATACCCTAAGGCGGTGGGGGAATGGTGGCGGCGGATTAGGGTTCTAGTCTTTGAAGAGAGGGGGGTGTGAGAGAGACGATTGGGATGGGGGGTTAGAGGTTCGGACATATAAATACTATCGACCCCCCCCCCACTTCGCGACCGTTGGATCAAGGAAAGTTAACGGTTGAGATCTGCTCAACACAAAACGGGGTCGTTTGGATTGTAAGGGGGTGGACCGGGTAATTGGGAGCGGGTCTGGGCCAATTTGGATGGACATGGGGGAGAATGACTTGGGCCTGGGTAATCTACTTAAATTCGGCCCAAATCTGTCTTTACACTCTTTGTTTCTCTTTTTTCATTTTTTTCTAATTTCTTTTAATTTAAAACTAAGAAAAGTAAACCTAAATTAATTCCTAATCACATTATGCTATCACATTAAATTAATTAACTCTAATTAACAATTAACACAATTAATTAAAAACCAAATAAAAGGAAAACTACCAAAGTTCAACAATTAAAATTAAAAATGCAAAAATAAACTATTTTTACGATTTTCCCTTTTTTATAAAACAACTAATTTGTTGATTAATCCTAAAATGTAGAATTAAATCTTTAATGCAAATCCAACATATTTATTTTTTTGGTATTTTTCATTAATTAAATAAAGTAAACATGCACAAATAAATGCAAACAATTGACAGAAAATGCCACAAAATTCCACAAAATTGCAAACAATAAAAAAAATTATTTTGTTTGAACTTATGAGAGTAATACATATAGGGAAAAAATCACGTGCTCACAAGAGCAAAGACACAGAACACAAACACAAAACTGAAAAACGGAATAAGAGCTGTTAGGAGAAGGCACTGGCAGAAACGAATTTGAGAGTTTGGCTATCGTTGATATCCTCTTCAGTAAGAACTCAACATCGTCTATAAATTGCATTCCTTCCTCTCAGAATTTCCATTCGACTTTGAGTTCTCCTCCTTTGTTGTGCATTGTTTTAAACTACAAACAAAGCAACCGTAAGTGTGATTTGCTGCCGAACTTTGTGTTCGCTGAAACACTGGGGTTTGAAGTACCGCTACACCAGTTTGTATTTCGTTCTATCCTGGGAGGAAATAATCCATAACCTTGGGTACTAGGAGGGGATTAAATTCCTTAAGGAAACACTGTGAATTTAATGGGCTCGAATTAATTACTGTTTCATTTATATTTACGTTTATACGCTAATGTTCTTTTCTCCAAAATTATTATTTACAAATACAGCAAGTAAGAAGATACCAGAAACCAACATCATAATCTTGTTTGGTTATCAGGATAAATTATTTATACATATTAAGTAGATTTATTTATATAAATAAAAGATTTGAGCTAAATCTATTAAATTCTGCCAAATTCGTAACTTCAACTGCATGTCCACCCTTGTTAGTGATGACTTATTAGTCATCAACAACCACCACCCAAAGAATATATTTATTTTACAATAAAATTTAACAATCTTTTTAATAATTGTTTCAGTTGGTGAATCATGGGGTGAGTCCATCATTGGTGGAGGAAGTGAAGTCAGAAATCCGAGCATTTTTCAATCTACCATTGGAAGAGAAGAAGAAGTTTGAGCAAGTAGAAAGGGATGTTGAAGGATATGGACAAAACTTTGTTTTTTCTGAAGAGCAAAAGTTAGACTGGGCAGATATGTTTTACATGACCACTCTCCCAACCCATTTGAGAAAACCTCACTTATTCCCAAAGCTCCCTCTCTCACGTAGGTACTTCTCTCTCTTTCTCTCTCTCTCTAATAAGTCGCACAAAATTCTAAGTTATAAAACAAAAGAGAGTTACAAGAGATTACGAAACCAAAAGAAAAATACAACATGAAAGAATTACACAAGGTATACATACTATTTTGCCAGTTGTATTTTGCTTCTGCACTAACCATTTAAGATCTTTTGGAAATAAAATTTTATAAACAGCTAGCCGCTATATAGTAAGACCCCATTTGTTTTTGTTATGGCTAAGACGTTTGAATCTGAATACACATCTAAATTAAGATGTTGTATTAATATTAAGATAGATATCTGAATCTAAATATATATCTGATTGTATTAGTTCTCAACTATATATATGTACCTTAAGCTTAGATGTAGGTTCTAATTAACTTGTTCCTTGATCTCTCTGTTCCTCATTTAATGTTTGTATGATATGACTGGATACTTTAGGGACACCATGAAAGCACACTGCCAAGAAATCAAGAGCCTAACAATAAGTATCCTATATCAATTGGCAAAGGCTTTAAAGATGGATGAAAAGGAAATGAAAGATCTGTTCACAGATGGATTATTATCCTCCTTGCCCCGAGCCAGACAAAACCATTGACTTAAGTCCTCATTCTGATTCTGATGCCCTCACCATCCTTCTCCAGCTTAATGATACTGAAGGTCTCCAAGTTCGAAAAGACGGTATTTGGGTTCCTATAAAACCCCTCTCAAATGCTTTGATGGAGGTAAATAAGGGCTTCCTTGTTATACGTTAAGTCTTACTTGAGATATTCAAACTTCTAAATTTTCTTGAAAGTGTTTAATTAAGGTAAATGTGTAAATTGATTTGGCAGATAGTGAGCAATGGTGTTTATAGGAGCATTGAGCACAGAGCAGTTGTAAACTCAAACAAAGAGAGACTAACTCTTGCAACATTCAATATCTTTAACCTCGACTCTAAGTTAGGTCCTGCACACAGCCTCATTGGACCACATAATCCTACAAAATTCCGAAGTGTTCGTGTGGATAAATTTTTGCAGGAATTTTTTGCACGAAAACTTGATGGAAAATTGTTCATTGATTGCATGAGGTTAGAGACGAAGGATGACGAATCCTAGGTCGCATTTGATATTCTACTTGGTTTATTAGCTTATCAATAGCACATGAACTTTTTAATAAATTACACTTCCAGCTTGTTTTGATGGTTGTTACCCCTTGTATTGTATTGTATTGTATTAAACTATATTATACTTAGGGGCGGAAGCACAAGCTGAATTACGGGTTCTGCTGAATCAAGTAGCTTTTGCTCAAACAATGTATTTGGTGTTTAAAATTCATCAAATATGTAGAGATATTAAATTTAGAACCCATTAACTAACACTTTAAAGTTGTATACTAAATCCAGAACATAAGGTTAAAATCCCAGTTCCGCCTCTGATTATACTGTATTGTATTGTATTGTATATTTCTATATTGTCGAACTAGTATTTTAAAAAATAATGGTTGTTTTAATTGTATTTATTTTTTATTGTACTGTATTTGTAAATCCATTGTTAGGTAATAATGAAAAAATCAATTTTATGTGACAATCGATATAGTATGGTGAAATCGTTATATTATCTCTCTTTCTTGTTACGCCTTTACTTATTATTTTATAAACCTATTGTTTCATTTACTGTTTTTTCTATTTAACTCCACCTTGCATCCTATTAGACATCTCCACCTTATATCCTATTAGACATTTCCACCTTGAATTTATAGTTTTCTTCCTATCCTATTCCTTTTATCATTTTCCGTCTATGTATTTTTTTGCCAAAATATAAAATTGGCCGGTCAGTTAAAACTAATTACATTCGCTAGCCAAAAAGTATATAAAATATATTATATGTATATAATATACTTATATACACATGTGTGAAATGCGAAAGCCCTAATTGTGAAGATAGCACGTGGCTGCGGACAATTCCTCGGAAATATTTGAAAACTATAAATTGTTCTTCTTTTTTCACTTTGGATCACGTATGTGACCTCCATTTCGACCAAAAAAAATATATGAATAAATGGCATTGGAATTAGGATATTGATGAAGAAAAAAAGCATGGAATGAAACTGAAGGTCTCCAAGTCCGAAAAGACTGAATCTGGATGCCCATAATAATAATTAATACCCCTTCCAAATGCGTTGATTGTGAATATTGGCGACATGATGGAGGTAAATCAGAATTTCCTTCTTGAGTAACTGATTTTTCAAAGGATGGTACCGTAATGACAATTACAGTTTTGCGGCGCAAGTTATAATTTTTTGTAAATGTGTTATTTGACTCGGCAGATAGTGAGCAATGGTGTTTATAGGAGCATTGAGCACAGAGCAATTGTAAATTCAAACGAAGTGAGGCGCTATCTGTTGAGACATCATATAACTCCAACTTGGGACCTGCACACAGCCTTGTTAGACCAAATAAGCCTGCAATTTTCCGAAGAGTTCCTGTGAAAAAATATATTAAGGACTTTTTTGAACGAAAACTTGAAGGAAAATCATAACTTGATTTCAGAAAGGTAGGGACGAGAGAATAAAGAAATTACGAATCCAAGGTAGCATTTGATGCTCTAGTTGGTTATTACCTTACCTATATCGTGTGGGATATTCTTACAAGTTACTCTTGCTATTGTAATTTGGAGTTCCACTGTTTGTGTTGGGAATAAGCCCCGTAAAAAATAATATTTACGGTATTAGTGATAAACGCGAAACACTAAGTTATGGTTAAATCAACAAGAGTAAAAATGCAGCAATAATGACACCAAGATTTTACGTGGAAATCCTTCTAAATAAGGAAAAAAATCGCGGTCAAGAAGAGCAACTGATATCACTATAGCGAGAATTTTACACTGTGTAGTAACGAGTACAAATACTCCTAAGACCACTACACCCTCAAAAGAAAAAAAATACTCTTTTGCTTTTTTCACCTCACTACAATATCTCTCACACTCTATTTTTCTTCACAGACTATTTTCTTATAGTCTATGGAATACATTGCTCTCTCTCTTTTATCTCTTTGTTGGTGTGTCTACAACTGAAAATATGCATCCCATTTTTAGGGAAAAAATGGGCTCGCTGATGTAAGTAGTGACTCAAGCAAGCACAAAATAGTATATGGAAAGATATTTGGTCGGTTGGCCATATCTCCAAAACTTTGACAATTTACCAAAAAAGGAAGAAGACATCTTCCTTAAAACATGGGGCTGGACCCCACAAATCTCCCCCTCCAGTCCCATTTGCTTGAAGGAGGTAACACCAGAGATTCTAGTTTGAGCGCATGCCGACAAGCTCTTTGCAAAGCTCGAACTTGTCCCTCGGTACTATCTTGGTTAGATATCCGCAGGATTTTCAGTTGTGTGAATCTTTTTGAACTGTAAAGATTCGTTCTCCACCTGCTCACGAATCCAATGATATAAGACGTTGATGTGTTTTGTTCTCGCATGGTACATGGAGTTTTTGCTCAGGTCTATTGCACTCTGATTGTCGCAATAGACAACATACTCCATCTGTCGCAATCCAAGTTCTTGAAGAAATCTCTTGAGCCATATCATCTCTTTGCCAGCTTCAGTAGTCGCAATATACTCCGCTTCAGTTGTAGATAGTGCGGCACACTTTTGCAACTTCGACTGCCATGATATAGCTCCACCTGAAAAAGTAAACAAATATCCAGTAGTGGATTTTTTGTTATCAAGGTCACCTGCCATATCAGAATCTGTATAACCCTTCAAAATTGGATTTGATCCTCCAAAACATAAGTAATCATGTGAGCTTCCTCTTAGATACCTGAGTATCCACTTTACAGCTTCCCAATGCTCTTTTCCTGGATTTTTGAGAAATCTGCTAACAACACCGACTGCATGAGCAATATCTGGTCGAGTGCATACCATTGCATACATCAAACTTCCGACGGCAGAAGAATAAGGAATCTTAGTCATTCTTTCTTTTTCCTCCGTTGTTGTTGGACACATCTTCTTGCTCAACTTTAGATGACTAGGAAGGGGCGTGCGAACCAATTTAGCACTTTTCATATTGAAGCGCTCCAGTACAAGTTCTATGTACTTCTCCTGTGACAAGTAAAACTTTCTTTCGTTTCTCGAACGAGTAATTTTCATGCCCAAAATCTGCTTAGCATAACCCAAGTCTTTCATTGCAAAAGACTTATTCAACTGTTTCTTCAACTCGTCAATCTTAGAAGCATTCCTGCCTACAATCAACATATCATCCACATATAGCAAGAGGATGATAAAATCATCATCAGAAAATCTTTGTACAAATACACAGTAATCTGAATAAGTCTTCTTGTAGCCTTGCTCCCCCATAACAAACTCAAACTTCTTGTACCATTGTTTGGGAGCTTGCTTCAATCCATATAGACTCTTCTTAAGTTTGCATACAAGATTTTCTTTACCTTTTGCCTTGAAGCCTTCAGGTTGTTCTATATAAATCTCCTCATTTAAGTCACCGTGAAGAAAAGCAGTCTTCACATCCATCTGCTTAATCTCCAAATCAAGACTGGCAGTCAAATCAAGAACTATCCGAATGGAGGATATTTTCACAACATGAGAAAATATTTCGTCAAAGTCAATACATTTCCTTTGACCAAATCCCTTGACAACAAATCTAGCTTTGTATCTGGGCTTCAAACTATGTTCTTCAGCTTTAACTTTGAACACCTACGTGTTCTTCAAAGCTCTCATGCCCTTAGGTAATTTCACCAACTCATAAGTATGGTTCTCATGCAGAGATTTAATCTCATCTTGCATGGCTTCAATCGATTGATCCTTGTGCTCATATTCTATGGCCTTCGCATAATATTCAGGTTCTCCTCCATCAGTGAGTAATACATACTCATTGGGTGAATAACGGGAGGAAGGAGTACGAGGTCTAGAAGACCTCCTGAGTGGAATATCTAACTCGTCCACAGCTTCGTGAGTATGAGCATTTACCTCATCAGCATTAGCATTGTTATCACCATCACCATCAATATGCTGATCTGGAATATGGTTCTGGGCATCACCATCATCATTGGGCCAACCAATATCATCCGCATTTGTATGAGGAACTTGATCAAGATTAACTAAACCTTCAGAACTTGGATATTTTATCTTCTTCGCTTTGTTAATATCTTCAATGGTTTGATCCTCCATGAAGATAACATCACGGCTTCTTACGACCTTCCTCTCAATTGGATCATATAGCTTGTAACCAAACTCATCAAGGCCATAACCAATGAAGATGCATTGCCTTGTCTTAGCATTTAATTTTGACCTCTCATCTTTGGGCACATGTGCAAAAGCTTTGCAACCAAACACTTTCAAGTGGTCATAGGAAACATCCTTGCCATACCAAACTCTGTTTGGAACATCACTTTGCAAAGCAACTGCAGGGGATAGATTAATAACATGTGCGGTGGTCAACAAAGCCTCACCACAAAAGGAATTCGGCAACTTTGCTTCAGAAAGCAAACATCTTACTCTTTCCATCAAGGTCCTGTTCATCCTTTCTGCTAGACCATTAAGCCAAGGAATCTTAGGAGGAGTCTTCTGGTGTCTGATACCCGTTGCTTGCAGTATTTGTCAAATGGTCCACAATATTCACCACCGTTATCAGTACGAATACACTTCAGCTTCTTTCCAGTTTCTCTTTCAACTGAAGCCTGAAACTGCTTAAAGACACCCAACACTTGGTCTTTAGTCTTCAAGATGTAGACCCAAAGTTTCCTTGAACAATCATCAATAAAGGTAGCAAAATAAAGTGCACCACCCAAAGTTCTTGTCTTCATTGGACCACATAAATCTGAATGCACCAACTCAAGCAACTCTGTCTTTCTTGAAGGAGGATGAGACTGGAAAGAAACTCTT
This sequence comes from Nicotiana sylvestris, assembly GCF_000393655.2. Classification (NCBI taxonomy): domain Eukaryota; kingdom Viridiplantae; phylum Streptophyta; class Magnoliopsida; order Solanales; family Solanaceae; genus Nicotiana; species Nicotiana sylvestris. The sequence goes on from NC_091058.1 coordinate 48,377,871, forward strand.
TTTTGTTTTCCAGCCAAGCAGTGCTCACATTTTTCTAATTTTGCACTTTCAAAATTTGACAACAATTTCTTCTTGGCCAGAACATTTAGTCCTTTCTCGCTAATGTGGCTAAGCCTCTTATGCCATAACGTTGAAGAGTTATTGCTCTCAACGGCATTCACCATATCAACACAGGTAGAGGTCATAGTCCAGTATAGACCACGACGTTTTTCTCCACGAGCCACAATCATGGAACCCTTAGTGAGCTTCCACTTTCCAGCACCATTGGTACTGACATATACCTCATCATCCAAAACACCAACAGAGATCAAGTGCAAACGAACATCATGTGCATGTTTTACATTGTTTAAAACTAGTTTAGTTCCAATACTAGTTTCCAAACAAATCGTTCCAACACCAGCCACCCTAGATACAGTCTCATTACCCATACTCAGAGTTCCAAAGTCACCCTGAGTATAGGATGAGAAAAATTTCTTCCTTGATGTCACATGAGATGCGGCACCACTGTCCACAACCCAGCTTGACTCATCACAAGCAATATTTATCAGATCCGCATCAAGGACAATAACAAGATCTTATGTAGTGACGGTGGCCACACGATTGCCATCTTCTTTCTGTTCTTCATTGTCTCTATTCTCCTTTTTCAAAATCCAGCAGAACTTCTTTGTGTGCCCTTTATTTCCGCAATTAACACTCAATATCTTTAAGTTTGTTTCTGGATTTGCTTCTATTATGTTCTCTATTTTAAGAACCCCGATTCTTTCTTCTCCCCCTAGAGTCAGTCACCAAGACATTTGATGAGGAGGAACCTTGAGATTTTCTTCTCATCTCTTCATTTAAAAAGCTACTCTTGACAAGATCCATAGAGATCACATCATTCAGAGCAAAATTTGATAATGGAGTCTAAGAATTTCCCAAGAATCTGGTAGGGAACCAAGTAGAAACATGCCTTGAATTTCTTCATCAAATTTAATGCCCATAGCAGATAACTGGTTCATAATCCCCTGAAAATTATTCAGATGATCTGTCATCGCGGAACCATCATGGTATTTTAAACCTAACATCTTCTTTATCAGAAACATCTTATTGTTTCCAGTTTTTCGAGCATACAAACTTTCAAGGTGCTCCCATAGGGTCCGAGCATGTGTTTTCCTAGAAATATGGTTCAAAACATTATCGTCAACTCATTGTCTAATAAAGCCGCAAACCTACCTGTGTAACAAATTCCACTATTCATCTGATTTATTATCAGGCTTTATAGTGGTGAAGACAGGTTGATGAAAATTCTTGACATAGAGCAAATCTTCCATTTTGCCCTTCCAAATGGCACAATTTGTGTCATTCAAAGAAACAATTCTACTAGTGTTAGCTTCCATCATTTATCACAAATACAAATACTATTTATTATGAGGCCAAAGTAATTCTTTTCTTATGTGGAAGTTCAGATTGTGCTGCAACCACAGAGCATATTTAGACAGAACCTTAGCTCTGATACCACTTATTGGTAATAAGCCCCGTAAAAAATAATATTCACGGTATTAGTGATAAACGCGAAACACTAAGTTATGGTTAAATCAACAAGAGTAAAAATGCAGCAATAATGACACCAAGATTTTATGTGGAAACCCTTCTGAATAAGGGAAAAAACCACGGCCAAGAAGAGCAATTGATGTCACTATAGCGAGAATTTTACATTGTGTAGTAACGAGTACAAATACTCCTAAGACCACTACACCCTCAAAAGAAAAAATACTCTTTTACTTTTTTCACCTCACTACAACATCTCTCACACTCTATTTTTCTTCACAGACTATTTTCTTATAGTCTATGGAATACTTGCTCTCTCTCTCTCTCTCTATCTATCTTTTCTCTCTTTGTTGGTGTGTCTACAACTGAAAATATGCATCCCTATTGTCACACCTCCTTTTTCTTACACCCCTAAAAGGATATAAGAGAGTTTTTTCTAACTTAAAGTGACAATCGAAACGGAATTATTTATTTATTAAATTCAGAGTCGCCACTTGGGTTAATTTTATGGTGTCCCAAGTCACCGGTTCAAATCCCGAATCGAGAAAAAGATCGACTCTGTATTACAGTCCGCGAACACAGAAATCCGGATAAGGAATTCTGTTAACCCGGGAGAAGGTATTAGGCATTCCCGAGTTCCGTGGTTCTAACACGGTCGCTCAACTGTTACAATCGACTTATTATCTGATTTTAATACATGTTTTAGCCTATGGTTCAATTTCAACTTTATAACCGCTTTTATTTAATATTTTTAGGAAGATTCAACGTCGCATAAAACGCATTTCAAACCACGTCACATAAATGCACCCGCAGTTTCGCAACACATTTTATCTAACATTGTTGGGATTTGGATTTGGGTCATATAAATGCGCACCCGAGTTTAGAAAATTAGTTTTTTAAAATAAAGCGCCTAAAGCAACTACGCACTTCAACTTTGCGAGGGTCATGGGAAATGAATAATATTATGGAGGAAATAAGGTTAATAATTCATGGAAAGGCTGGCTAGCTTGTAGCAATATCGATATTTGGACTAGCTTATTATTTGGCCCAGATCTAATTTTTTATGTCACCCCCCACGATCAAACACATGAAGGAAAACTCATTTCCAACTATTTCTAAAGACCAACAAACCCAATTCTTCCCAATTTAACTGAATGAACCCCCTAGCCCCTTCTTCTTTTGCTTCTTCACTAGATATGAGCAGCCCGTACCCAACGACAACCAAATTAATAAATTTCATAACTATAAAGAATTATTAAAAAAATAATGGGATGGGTTAAAACAATGTAGTTCACAATTTTACTCCACAATAACCAATCTAATCCGTTCTGTTTGCAAATATTTTTTTTATCCTCTTAGCAGATAAATTCAGAGGGATTACATAATGCTCATGGGTACTTTGAACTAATTCAATACATATACTTCACTTGCGAAATTAGTGGACGACTTCACATATTTATGTCCATAATAATTAAAATAAAGAAATACGAAAACATAGAAAGAAAAAAAGGTCCAACAATACATTGAGAAGTTAAATGTCATGAATTCTAGTTGGAGCTTCAAACCGTGGCAAGCTGCACCAAATTTTCGTTCTTGTAAACCCAGACTAGAAAAGATATATATATATATAGTGGCGGATTTAGGGGGGCGGAAGGGGGTTCACCCGAACCCCCTTCGCCGAAAAATTACACTGTATATATAAGGCAAAATCTGCTTTTTACCTTTATATATTAAGTTTTGAACTCACTTAACACAATCCAAAAGTGTAGTTAAGTGGTCAAGGGGGTTCAAAATTTTTATAAGGTCATAGGTTCAATTTCCACTAACTACAAAAAAAAAAAAAAATTGAACCCCCTCCCTGGAGATCCTGCCTCCGCCACTGTATATATATAATAAAAGTGTGAGAAGAACACCAATATTCAAGTCCCAAATAAATAAGAAACTTATGCCAGATATCCTATTACTCGATATCATATCCCATAGAAGAACATATTTCAGGTACATGTAAAAATACAAGTAGCAACAATCAATTATATGCAGAGTATGTGCCTTCAGTTTTCATGTCTTCCTAACATCCTCTTCAATGAAGTAATTGCATATAATTTATGACCCATTCTGGTCAATTGTCTTATATATAGTGTAGGATATAAGCTTCTATATTATAAATGCATAGCAAAAGTTCTCATAAGTTAGCCTCTTGTGGCCTATTCCTTTAGTACAATGTCTCAAATTTTACAATCTTTCATGTAATATTTTCTACATCACTGTAAACATGATATTGATGTGTAACATCTCATTGTTTATTTCTTGCTAGACAATGGTAGTACTACTTACTACGGCAACATCATGTGTTACATCATCATCACAAGAGGGTTGGGGTTGAAGTGACCTAACTATCCAGTAGAATTGATTGGAGTAGTCACAACAATTTTACGTGCTAGTTATTGTTGTCCCTCCAGCTCTATCAATTGTGAATTAAATATTAAATTGCTTTGGTCTAGCCACTAATTTCATCTTAAAAAATTAAGAAAATTTCAAAACTTTAATAAAGGGAGCTTTTGCCACCAAATCAATTAGAGAGTATATTGTGCAACAACATATAGTAATTTAATATATAGCATTGACAGATGATTAAAGTAAAGAATTCTAGATTACCCAATCCCTTAAAGGGGTACATCTAATTGGGTTAACATTTATGCATCAGTCCATTAGCAGATGCATAAGCAGCTTTTTAACACTTTATATTGATAAACTTTTTTCCTGAATTTATAATATCAAAATGCAGGATAGGTATTTTAGTGCGCAACTACAATATAAGAAATAAAGATGAGTAATAAGCACAAAATTCATGCAATATATAAACTTGTTTCAAGTTACTATTGATATCTATGTGCAACGTTCAATTTCATGAATATCCGTTTTTTTTTAAAACAATTATGACATTTAAGCAAAAGCCAAAATAACAAAATTTTGATATGAAAAGATGATGTTATTAGATAGAATGTTAACATTATTCTTTGCTAGCTTAAAGCCATCAGACGTGAATGTTCTCCTACACAGATACAAATTATCCTTTGACATGTAAAAAGTGTTGAAAGCAAATTTTCTACTCAATAGTAAGGAGGAACTGCATAATAAATATGTTGAAGGTTGATACATGAGAACTTCCTAACTGTTTGTTCCTTTAGTTCAAATTGAACCAGGAATTAGGATATTCTAATGACTCATACTATTTCGGCTAATTATGCTCATCTATGCGGAGTGTTATTGCAACTATGCAATAATTGCATTGTCACAGACGATGTCTTTTAATTCAGCTTTATTTGTTCATAGTTGCATTAAAAGGACTTTTTGACAATTGGCATCAGTCTATATAATTCTCGCTGCCTAAACCTTTTGTTAGCATGAATTTTTTCAATTATTTGATCATTTTTATGATTCCCAGAGAGAAATAGTAATAAAAAAAAGGAATGGAAGAAACTAATAGATGGTGGAAACATAGAATTATTCTTCCTTCGTATTATCATCAATTTGTCTGATGAAAAAGCAAACTGAAAGTATGAGTGCAAGTCCGTTTAATGAAAGAAGAAATAAGTGAGAAAGGTAGGAGTGGCTGAATTTATCTGCTACTGAAACAACAACACCAACAACAATTAAAGAAACGCTTTGATTATTGAATTTGATGCAGGATCAACATGTTACTCTATGGGATCATTTCCAAAAAATAGTATAATTTTCATTAATAGGTGTTTTGAAATGCATTTTGATCTACTTGAGTTTCTTCCTGAATAAGAGAACTTCTTAGGCAGAAACGAAAAGTTAAAAGATTGAATAAACCATGCCACAAAAAATAGAAAGGGAAACCATATCAAAGCAATAAAAGGCCTTTTCAGGCTAAACTAACATTTTAATTTTTCCTTCTCTCTAGAGACAGAATAATGGCACCATAGTAGAACAACCAAGAAAATATTATACAAAGCAACAACATTCAATTCGGTATTTGAGAGGAACAAAAGGGGCAAACTTTAGGATGAGAATGAGCAAAATCTGTATAAACAGATATGCATCTGGGAATCCGAAAAATTGAATTTGCAAAAAATTCTCAAAAATAAAAATGATTGAAATTAGCGGGGATCCAAAATATTCAAAGCCTCGGTATATGTATATATTGTCCACATAACTCAAAATAATAAAGAATATCAATATATTAGTTAAAAAATTGCCTAAATCAAATAAAAAATGGTGTGTAGTTCGGGAAGGGTGAATTGAATCTGTTAGGGCTTTTTCTTGGACGAACCTGAAGCCTCGAATAGGAAACTATTCAGAGATCTGAAAAAATCAAAGAAAAAAAGTAGACAGAGAGAACATTGGGAGAGAATCATACCTGAAATTATAGGAGATTGATGAGAAAATGAAGAGGTAAATATTTTGAAGAACTGAAAATTGAAAAGTACTCCTCCGTGAATAGAAATGATTCTAGACCAATGTGGAATGGAAAATACTGCAGTGAGCAATTTACATTAAAGCACTTTTATGATAGAGTAAAATGTCAATTTACATTAAAGCACTTTTATGATAGAGTAAAATGTCAATTTTACCCCTGGTCGACCAACTTCTCATTTCTATATAATAGAAATATTACAGTTTCTATGCCTAAAGGATAATATTCAACTCTGGTCAAATAAATTAAAATAAATTTAACTCATAAAATAAGGAATTACAAAAAAAACAAAGCAATAAAATATCAATTAAGGAATAAAATATTGTACAGAAATATTTACACACGATCCCTGTAAAAAGTTAACCTATTTAACATCCTAATTCCAATGTGGATCTCTTAAATGATTTTAAATTAATAACATAGATGAAAAGTTCATAATTCAAATCACTAATTTTGACAAAAATTGGCCTCAAATTACTACTGCTTAATATTTATTAAAGACGCCCCTCTAATGTATTAACACAATAAACTAAATTGTGCCATTTTTTTTATAAAAGAAAGATAAAAAAAAAAAACTGACACAAAATTAATGCAAACAAAATTTAAGCAAACTTAAGTGAGAGGAGACATGTCCAAAGAAAAATATTTTGAAGCAAGAACAAAGTAGAACCTAGATACTAATTGATAAACAGAGAAAGGAAACAACCTTAATATTAGACTTTCACTTTTGATTTTTTAACTGATGATTTGTTCCAAAGATGGAATCACGATAGAGACCTCGACGGAAAGGCATGCACTATCGACCTCGAACTTTCACCAGAACTCGATGTGCCCTCCCCTTTTGTTATGACTAGTGTAGTATTTATATGTGTGAGTTGAATTTTGAGAGATAGGAGATGAACCCAAAAATCAAAGGGGGAAGACTGTTTTTCATTTTGTAGTCAGCTGGGTTTAAAGCTATTTTTAGCTATTTGATGGCTAAACTTCCATTTCCTTTGTTTAATCTCCTTCTGTATATGTGTGTGTCTTCAAATGGAAAAGGAAAGATGGTTTAAGAATCAGAAAAAAGTGGAATTTGGGCATGAAACTGCCGTTTTTCTGAAAAAAGAAAGAGATTTGCGGTTGATTTTTAGGGGTCTAGCTCTAGGTTCAGCGGCGGATTCTAATTTTTGGTCCCCTCCAGCATTAGGCATTACTCCTATTATATAGATTTAGGTCTAAATGTATATTTTTGTTCTAGTTGCTCTTAGGTCCTTAGAGTCTTTTTATTTATTTATTGTTCCAAAAAAAGTCTAGAAGGGTCCCTAGGATTAGCTTAATGGGTATTGGGTATTGGGCTTAAGGAATGAGCTAGAAACTTGGGCCTTTATGACTAGTTATGCTTAAAATTAATTTAATTAACTAAAAATATTATTAAAAATATTAGTTAGCCCTACTTAAGTAAAAAATAATTATTAAAATAAGACTGACCGTTAAAAAAAACTATTTTTTGGTATTTTTTCAAGGTTAAAAAAATGATTATAAAACATTAACGAACCTATTTTTTGTAATTTTTGTTTTCTTGTAATAAAATAAAAGTAAAAGAGTAAAAATGAGTTGAAATAACTATATTAGGCCTAAATTAAATATTTACATACTAAAATATGTAAAATTTTGGGGAGGGTCAAAAATCACATGTCTACACCTATTTGTACGGAAAAAATGGGCTCGCTAATGTAAGCAATGACTCAAGCAAGCACAAAATAGTCTGTGAAAAGATATTTGGTCGGTTGGCCATATCTCCAAAACTTGGACAATTTACCAAAAAAAGGAAGAAGACATCTTCCTTAAAACATGGGGCTGGACCCCACAGTTTGATGATTGTAATAAAGAAGAAAAATATATATTTGACGGTGTTTAACTTGATGAGGGTTTAAAATGTCAATTTAACTGTTGTATTATATTGGCGTGATGGAAGAAAACATTAAAACAATAGTCGAGAGAAGTTAGTTTGATTGAAAAAGATTGCAGTAATGTTAATTATTGAATAGTATATAAATCTGAATACTTGTAAACTTGTTGTATAAAAAATTACTAGGGGTATAATGTCAAACATTTTGAGATGTCCCAAAATGAAACAGTGTCATGTAAATAGATAGACTGCTTAGACTTGGAATAATCTTCTTTTCTTACTTTTAGAGTACTTTAGTTAAGTGACTGACTCTATGTATGAGGAAATTGAATTTCATGTTGTAAACATGATCACGCCCAATTATACCCTATAAAAAGGATTAAGCGATCGTTGTAAATATAATTCGGTTTACAAGTTCGGAGTTGAATCACACAGAGAACTAAGGCTTAACTACAGTTGTTCAATATCGCTAAGAAATACAAGTCCAAATAATTTCCTAATTATAAAGATTATAATATTTATTTTTATCTAACTAACTAAAAAATACTAGAAAGTAGTAAAACTATCAATTAACAAGGATAATGATTGGAGACAGGATTAAGGTGGTCTATAGTTATGATTTCCACTATTGTCGGAATCCTTTCCGCCACGTTTTCTATAAATTTGCCTAAATTTTCTCTATCGATCATGAGCACTCTGACTGTCGTAACTCTCTCCCGAGTAATTACAATAATATACTGAACATATTCTCCTGAATTACGCTAGCTAGCCTTAAGTAGAGCTCACTTAGATCGCACCAAGGTTTCGTTATCCCTAATCTCACCTTTAAACCCTTCGTATTGATCCCTCATATACGTTAGGAGTGATGTTGTTCAACAACTACCTAAATATGCACTCTCTCCCAAGTAATACATATATACTAAATAGGAACAGTTAATTGAGGGCCCTTCAACCAACAGCAATAAGCATATAGTTGAACAAATAGAGAGAATACTATAGCAAATCTATATTAACATAACAAGAAATTCATCATCCAATAGGTTCCATCAAAACCCTAGATAACAAACTAGCTATTCATAATAGTATGCAAAACTACAATACTAGAATTCATAACCAATAATGAAAATAGGAAGAAGGAAGTAAAAAACTCGTAGAAGAATTCTCCGCCTTACTCCTAGTGTGTTCTTGCCTCCAGGTCGAATCTCCGGTCTCCTTAGCCTCCTTAGGTCTAAATTGTGTCAAAAGTATTGTTGGTAATCTGTGTTCGAAACCAGAAAATAAGAGAAGAAAAAAATGTTAGTTTAATAAACAAAACATAAAATAATTTCCGAACCCGCAAGTTGCTTATGTGTCCTTAACGAACTTAATCCCCTCACTGTTGCCCAAGGTTATGGATTACTTCCTCCCAGGATAGAACGAAAAAACTATTCTGTAATACTGCAATCAAAATTACAGAACTTTAGCGAACTCAACAAACGAAGCACATCACACTTGACACTTTGTTTATTTGGAAAAAAAATGCAACAATGAGCAAAAGATGAGAAATTTTTCAGATTTTCTTATCTGAAAAATGAGGCAAAGCCTCTAAATTTATAGAAAAAATGAAAGGGTGATATGAAGAGGTGCAATCCAAGAGGTGTCTCTTCTATTCTCCATTCATACCCCTTAATAATAACGCAACAAGTATGTCCCCCTTCTCAAAATAGCGTTTTTACATGTATTTATACCAAATAGGGTCGGGCCCAGACGAAATACCTTTTCCTGCACGAAATAGGACTCTGGCTCTGTAAAATTTGCACAGGCGTGCCGCATGGGGCGACGCGCTACGCGGTGTGATTGTGGGGAAGTTCAGAGAGCTGATTCTGACAGGCTGCAGAAAATTTCCACATGCGCCGCAGTAGTGAGAATTCGGAAAAATGCAAAACATGAAAGTTGTAGCCCTTTCAAATAGCTTTCCAACGATATATTGTGGAGGCCAAAAGGAGTTCTAAGCGAAAAATTATGTGTATTTTACTAGACAATGCACCGTATGCTCGCTCGATTCTCCGTTTCGTTCTTAACTATCATCTGTTAATCCCCGAACACAATCTCAGCTTAATTCCTTGGGCTTTTACTCAGACTTTAAAGCTCCAAATCACTTGAATTCATTCCATAATATCTACATAGCTCGGAATCACTCCTACAAGGCATAAAATACACAATTTATTGCAAAACACTAGCGATTAAAGCTCAAACTCAATTAAAGTGTAGTACATTAGAATGTAATAAGCGACTAACTAAAATACATAATTATAGTGTATCATCGTAACATCTGTATGTTCGACTTTCAATATCTAACTGTTTTAATTTTCAAATGCCCCTAGTTGTGAAGATGGCAACGAGGCAGTGGATAATTCCTCGGAATTTTTTGAAAACTAAAAAAATAAGATAAAAAAAAAACTTAATTTGGATCACGTACATGACCTCAATTTGTCATTATTGTAGAGAATCAAATAGAGTAGCGTGCTGGCTGCAATGTAATTACCTAAGACAAAAAAAAAAAAAAAAAAAAAAAAATATTAAAAACACTAATAAATAAATGGATTAGGTACTAGCTAGGGAATTGATAAAGAAGCTAACTGGAATCTATAGCTTAAAGAATTTTATAAGTCTGGTTTTGGCAGTTTGTTGACATTGAACATTTATATATTCAAGTTTCCTAGACGACAACTCGACAGAATTGAGCGAGTCATCAATGGGGTGTCAATTATATTAATTCGAAAATTATCGTTGGAAAATCTCTGATTTCATATATTTATATAATCTAGAGAATCCTTGTAGTAAGAGTTAGGAGAAAGCTATAGCTTTTGGTTTTTTGTCAATTGTAAAGATGGCCAAGCAAGCCTTAGTGCTACACATATATAATATAATATTGTTACCATTCTCAAAACGAAACAAAAACCCAAAACAGAAATCGACAGGGTTGAGCGACTCAATAGTATCAAGTAGTGCCGGTAAAAATTAACTTTTGGAATATCTCTGAAGTCAACCCTGTACATAAACTCAGAAAAAGCTATGACTTCTAGTTCTTTGTCAACTATAGAAATGGGCTAAGGCTGTATTGTGGTTCGGGCCCGGGCCTAAACGGGCCGTGCCAAATGGGCCAGGGCTTAGGCGGGCCGGGCTTTGGCGGTCCCGGGCCAAACGGTCCCAATGTGTGGAACCGGCCCACGGTGGTCCTAAGCCCACATGGTCCCGAGCTAAATGGGTCGGGTCTAACGGGGTTTTTTTTGTTCCGGGCTATTTTTTTTAAATTTTGTTTTATCTAAAGAACTTTCTTGTAAACTATATATGTATATACTACTATAAATTGCTTATATATAGCTATATAAATATATATATATATATAGTATGTATATAGTATGTATATATAACGGTGTATTATGTGTATATATAATTATATATTGCCTTATATAATTAAATGTCTATTAAAAATAGCAGACTTATCATCAAATCTTTTGATGACTTAGCAAACCTTCTTGATAAGAAACTTTCTGGTTTAAATATTAGACCAATTGATTTATCAAAAAACTTTGCTGATAAAATTGAGACTGTTTCTGATTATAAAACTGAAACATGGTCAGAGCTTAATAAGCTCAAGGGTAAATCTGTCGTTAAAATGTTCTAGAATCGTAAGGACTGATAAAATTGAGACTGTTTCTGATTATAAAACTGAAACGTGGTCAGAGCTTGTGCTTGAGGAGGGTATATAGCTTTAACAATATATATATATATATATATAAGTTATAGATATAGTTCAAATTAAAGTTTACATTTAATACTTCAAATTAAAGTTCAATACCTTCAACATAATACTTCAAATTAATCTAACAAATTAGAACATTAAGCATAATACGTCTAATAATTTTAAATAACACAAATTGTCTCAAATCAACTTAAAATCTTAAATACGAACGTCTGGAGAACGCGCAAGACAACTCTTTATATGCCTCCTTAAAGAGCTTGTGCCCTCCTTTCGACGACGAGTGTAGACTCGACCACAGTTCTTGCACTTTATTATGTAAACTTCTTCATTTTCTTCTACCACATTAAAGTGTTCCAAAACAAATGGGTGCAATGTAGAATCACCGGGCATGATTTAACTTGAATTAAGAATTTGAGTTTGAGAAATGAGAGATGAGTGAAGACTTGAATACTTCAATTTGAGTTTGAGAAATGAGAGAGATTGATGAATTTGTGAGTAAAAATGAAAGAATGAGGGGGTATTTATAGTTGAGAATTGAGAAAAAGTGTAATTATAAAAAGTTTGGGGTTAAAACAAAGTTTGAGGGCCAAATGACTATTTTTTAAAGTGCCCAACGGATAAATTTTGAAGGCCAACAACTAGATTTTAAAAATCTGACCGTTGGTCTTTTTTTAATTTTTTTTTTAAAAAAATTAGCCATTGGAGCCCGTTAGGCCCGTTGGGCCCGGTTGAACCGGCCCAGGCCCGCCTGCTGGTCCCGGGCTCACGGGCTATTTGTGTTGAACCGGCCCACCATGGGCTTTTGCACCACTAAAGCCCAGACCCGCTTGAACCAGCCCGTTAGGCCTGCGGTCCTGGGCCGGTCCCGGGCCAGGCCCGGACCACAATACAGCCTTAAAATGGCCTAGCACTACTTTGTACTGCATATAATAATATTTGTTACCTCCTAAAAAATAGAACGTCAATGGAGTGTCGATTAATGCTGGCAAAAACTGACGTTGGACATCATATATATATACACACACCCACGTTTTTATATAGTATTTTACACGCACCCCAATCATTTCAGATCTCTATATATACGTTTGCTATCTAAGACAAGTTCTCTTAGAAAAAACCTCATTAATCGATGGAAGAAGCTGCAAGCTCGAGAAAGATAGGTAGCACATTGAAAGTTCCTAGCGTTCAAGAGCTGATAAAGCAACAAGTAGCCGTTCCGCCGCGATATATTCGTGATGATATTGAAATGCCTATGACATCATCCATTTTACCTCAAGTTCCGGTCATTGACATGGAAAAACTGCTGGCCATTGGAAATGATGGTTCAGAGCTTGAGAGGCTTCATTTTGCTTGCGTAGACTGGGGATTTTTTCAGGTATATGTATATTTCAATGATCAAATGTTGTTCGTTTTAAGATTTTAAGTTGTGGAGAAATGGTTACAAGGTTTGTTTCTTATAGCCCGTTTGGCCAAGCTGCAAAAATCAACTTATTTTGAGAAGTGCTTTTTTTCAAAAGTATTTTTGGTGAGAACAGTTTATGTTTGGCTAATTAGTTTGAAAAGCACTTCTGAGCAACAATTAATGTTTGGCCAAACTTTAAAAATTGCTTCTAAATGTATTTTTCTGTTTCTTAAAAAAGTGTTTTTTGGAGAAAAGCTACTTTTTTCTGTTTCTCCAAAACTGCTTTGGCTTCTTCTCAAAAACACTTTTTTTCCTTCCAAAAGTTTGGTCAAACACCTCAATTTTTGGCCAAAGAATATGTTGATGTTACAACAAAATTTAACAATCTTTTTAATACTAGTTTCTTGCAGTTGGTGAATCATGGAGTGAGTTCATCATTAGTGGAGAAGGTGAAGTTAGAAATCCGAGCATTTTTCGATCTACCATTGGAAGAGAAGAAGAAGTTTGAGCAGGAAGAAGGGGATGTTGAAGGATATGGGCAAGCCTTTGTTTTCTCTGAAGAGCAAAAACTAGACTGGGCAGACTTGTTTTATATGACCACTCTCCCTACCCGTTTGAGAAAACCTCACTTATTCCCAAAGCTTCATGTCTCACTTAGGTACCTCTCTCTCTCTCTCACACAAAAAAATCAGAGTTATAACACAAAAAAGAGTTACAAGAGAATATGAATGAAAAGAAAAAGGAAACATGAAAAGATACACAAGGTATACATACTATTTGCTAGTCGTATTTTGTTTCTCCAATGACCATTTAATTCTTTTGGACAATAAATTTTTGTTAACAGCTAGCTGCTATATAGTAAGGCACTGTTTGTTTTTCTTAAGATTAAGATGTTTGAATTTGATTACACATATGAATTAAATTGTTGCGTTAAGATTAAGACACCTGAATATAAATATATATATGATTGGATTAGTGCTAACTATATATATATATGTGCCTTGATCTTCTAACATGTGTATATTAAGCTTAGATGTATATTCTAGCATGTGCCTTGATCTTCACTCACTTACTCATTTAATGTTTGTATGATATGATTGGATACTTTAGGGACATCATGGAAGCACACTGCCAAGAATTCAAGAGCCTAACAATAAGCATTTTATGTCAATTGGCAAAGGCTTTAAAGATGGATGAAAAGGAAATGAAAAATCTGTTCACAGATGGTATGCAGTTAATAAGGATGAATTATTATCCTCCTTGCCCTAAGCCAGACAAAATCATTGGCTTAAGTCCTCATTCTGATGCTGATGCCCTCACCATCCTTCTCCAGCTTAATGAAACTGATGGTCTCCAAATTCGAAAAGACGGTATTTGGGTTCCTATAAAACCCCTCCCAAATGCTTTGATTGTTAACGTTGGCGATATGATGGAGGTAAATAAGATTTTCCTTGTTATATGTTAAGTCTTGCTTTATTTTTCGTGTCATCGCATTTCATATATATATCGGAAATAACCTCTCTATCTTCCTAGACCATACTGAATATGTTGTTGTATCTTACTTCTGCTATTGAAACATCTAAAGTTTCTTGAAAAGGGATTTAATTCAGGTAAATGTGTTAATTGACTTGGCAGATAGTGAGCAATGGTGTTTATAGGAGCATTGAGCACAGAGCAGTTGTAAACTCAAACAAAGAGAGACTATCTCTTGCAACATTCTATATCTTTAATCTCGACTCTGAGTTAGGTCCTGCACACAGCCTCATTGGACCACATAATCCTGCAAAATTCCGAAGTGTTCGTGTAGAAAAATATTTACAGGATTTTTTTGCACGAAAACTTGATGGAAAAGCGTTCATTGATTGCATGAAGCTAGAGACCAAAGATGACGAATCCTAGGCCGCATTTGATACTCTACTTGGTTTATTAACTTATCAATATCACATGAAGCATTTGTAAGTTACTCTTCCAGCTTGCTTGGATGGTTCTTACCCATTGTATTGTATTAATATATTGTATTGTATTGTACTATTCTGTATTGTATTGAATTATTTTTAATTATTATTGTACTGTATTGTTAAATCCGTTATGATGTAATAACAAAAAAGTTTAATTTTATGTAACAATAAATTTGATATGATGGATCGTTATATCATTTCCCTATCATGTTACGCACTTACTTATTACTTATTATTTTATAATCATATTTCTCCATTTACCCTTTTTCTGTTTAACTCCACCTTGAATTTTTAGTTGTTTTGTCGCTACCTTTTTGTATACAGTAAAAATCGGGTTTGCCCCTTTTTATGAATAATCGAGACCGGGAGTGACAGGACAAGGTTCGACCCCATGTCATACCGAACCGAGACACAAAGTAGATGGCTGAGCTCGTGACTCAGGGACCAATCGAGATCGAGACCAACCTGGATCGAGATCAAGCGGAGTAAAGATCGAGCAAGATCGAGGGGAGCCTGGCAAGTCAAATAACGGAAAGCCGAGATATCCGCGATCGGGTGAGGATCGCAACGGAAATCCTGGCACGTATCGAGAAGATGATGATTAATCAGCCAATCATGGGATTTCTTACTGTATTTAGAATTATACCAAGAATAGGACTCCCCTACTATATAAAAGGATCTGATCATTTGTAAAACACATCATTTTCACGTTACATAGAGCAATACACTGTTTTTCTCCTATGCTCTCAATATTCTTTTACTTTGTTCTTGTATCAACTGAATCCTCACTTGGTTCTAGGGTGATAAAATTCGAGGGCCAAGGCTGCTTGATTCATTTGTATTGCTTAAATTTTTATTTACTGTCAATTTCAATATCAATCTACATTTTGCTCAGTTTGTGCAAAGTAAAATCACGTATGCTTAAAACCACAGTATAAATTTAATTGTTATCCATTTTTAGGGTAAACAGGTTGGCGCCCACTGTGGGACTAAGGATAATAGTGATTGCCTGATACTAATTTTCGTAACACACATTATTTTATGCTTGTTCTTTGAAGTGTCTTTGATTACAAGATTTGAAAATGTCAAACTCTCCGTCAGCACCTTAACACATTGACAATGGTCTCAGCCACCACGGCGAGAATGAGAACTTTGCACTAGGGAACGTTGTGCCCCTGCTGGCCTCAATGGAGTTTTGGCTATAGACCCAATCGACGTCAGTTCGCATGTAGCCATCAATGGAAATTTGGTCGTCGATCCCGAAAGCAGCGTTCGTGGGGGTACCCGATCAGCTAGTCAGAATGCATATGGCGGTGAAGATGGCGAGATCAGTCTGCGGGTAATCTTTGAAATGTTGCAAGCCCAACAGGCAGCAATAGCTCAGCTCCAAAATCAGAACCATACGCCAAGCAGGGTCGAACTCAAGCCATCCCAAGAAGTTGTATACGGGGTTGAATTGGCTTTGAGAAAATCAGAGGAATCGAAGACCAATCCTGCTATCTTAAAGATGCTCGAGGAACTGACAAAGCGAATTGAGACAGGGGAAAAGAAGATCAAGGAAAATCATAAGAAGATGGAAACTTATAATTCCAGGGTCGACCAAATCACAGGGGCACCACCGATATTGAACGGACTAGATTCTAAAAAGTTTGTACAAAAACCTTTCCCCCCAAGTGCGGCTCCGAAGCCAATCCCCAAGAAGTTCTATATGCCCGAGATCCTTAAGTATAACAGGATGACTGATCCAAACAAACACATCACCTCATACACGTGCGCCATCAAAGGAAATGACTTGGAAGAGGATGAGATTGAATCCGTGTTGTTAAAGAAATTCGGGGAAACCTATCAAAGGGTGCTATGATATGGTATCATAATTTACCGCCTAATTCTATTGATTCATTTGTTATGCTTGTAGATTCTTTTGTAAAGGCACACACCAGAGCCATTAAGGTCTCAACAAGAAAGTCGGACCTTTTCAAGGTAAGGAAAAAGGACATCGAGATGCTTAGGGAATTCATATCTCGATTCCAAATAGAACAAATGGATTTTCTATGGTCACCGACGATTGGGTTGTTCAAGATTTCACTCAAGACCTCAACGTCCGGAGTTCCATAGCTTCACAGCAGTTGAAGCAAAATTTGATCGAGTATCCAACTGTCACTTGGGCCAATGTGCATAATCGGTATCAGTCGAAGATCAGGGTCGAAGATGATCAACTGGGGACTCCTTCTGGGTTCGTTTATCCTAACAAGCCCGTGGATAGAATCAAGAGGGATATCGATCGAGAACCAAGGTCTAATAGAGATCGATATCAACCGTATAATAGAGACCGTAGAGGCAGCGGGTCTAGGAAAAACTTTGCATGGAATGAGGGGAGAAATTATCAAGGTCAAAGTTCACGGGGACTCATGAGCAAGGGTGGTTTCGACATGGATGTTGGGCCCAAAGAAGCGCCACGATTGTCGTAATATAACTTCAACGTAGATGCATCCGCCATCGTATCAGCCATCGAATGTGTCAAGGATATTAGATGGCCTTGACCTCTGCAGACCAATCCGGCCATGAGAAATTCCAACCAAATATGCAAGTATCATGGCACTCATGGCCATAAAATAAAAGATTGCAGACAGCTAAGGGAAGAAGTAGCCCGGTTGTTCAATGAGGGGCACCTTCGGGAATTCTGAAGTGATCGGGCTAAGAATCACTTCAAAAACAGAGATTTTAGTAGACATAACGAGTAAAAAGGACCACTGCACATGATTTCACATGATCGTTGGAGGGGTCGATACTCCTCAAGGACCAGTATTAAAATGCACCAAGGTGTCGATCACAAGGGAGAAGCGAACTCAGGATTACATAACGGAAGGAACCTTGTATTTCAATAACGAGGATGTAGAAGGGATCGAACAACCCCATAACGATGCACTAGTAATATCAGTACTTATGAATAAGACTTAAGTTAAACGTGTTTTGATTGATCCAGGTAGCTCGGCCAACATAGTTCGATCGAGGGTCGTAAAACATCTCGGCCTACAGGATCAGGTTGTACCCGCAACCCGAGTTCTAAACGGCTTCAATATGGCATGTGAAACCACCAAAGGCGAGATAAGTTTGCTAGTAAACATGGCTGGGACCATCCAAGAAACAAAATTCCATGTGATCAAGGGCGATATGAGGTATAATGCCCTATTCGGGAGACCGTGGATACATAACATGAGGGTAGTGCCTTCGACCCTTCACCGGGTTCTAAAGTTCCCAACCCCGGAGGGAGTCAAAACAGTCTATGGAGAGCAACCCGCCGTCAAGGAAATGTTTGCTATCGATGAAGTGATACCGATATCGGTGCTCTCATCAACGAAAGGGTCAAGTTCGAAGGGAAGCAGAAGGTCAAATAGCAACCACAAACACCGACCTCGACCCAATTAGGGAAACAAGGGACTAATAAGGATGATGACTACGGGGGTTCCTCAATCCTTCATAGTCCTCGATGATTTCGATGCCACCAAGTCAATAGTCGAAGAGATAGAACAAATGATACCAGTTGAACATCAGCCCAAGCGAATGGTATACCTGGGCACGGGGCTAGGCCCCGAGTTCAGGTGAAAACTTATTCAATTCCTTAAAACTAACATGGATTGCTTTTCTTGTTCCCATCTCGATATGACAGGGATCCCACCAGAAATTACCACCCATAAACTGATCTTGGACCCGAAATTTTGTCCGATGACGAAGGCTAATCCGAAAATTGCTGGCTAGAAAACAAAAACCGTTTTTGCCAATAAAAGCCCCAAAACTAGTAAGGGCAAAAAAGAAAGCTCCAGTCTGAGGTCAAAACGCTTTCATCAAAGACGAGGTAACCAAACTTCTCAAAATAAGGTCCATCCGGGAAGTAAAATATCCCGAATGATTAGCGAACGTAGTAGTAGTCCCTAAGAAGGGAAACAAACTTAGAATGTGTGTATATTACAAAGACCTAAATAAAGCATGTCCCACTTTTACTTTGCCTAATATCGATCACATAATTGATGCCAAGGCCGGCCACGAGATCCTCAGTTTTCTCGACGCCTATTCCGGGTACAATCAAATACGAATGAACCCGGAAGACCATGAAAAGACCTCGTTCATCACCAAATATGGTACCTAACACTATAATGTAATGCCATTCGGACTAAAAAATGCTGGTGAAACCTATCAACGCCTAGTAAACCGAATGTTCAAATAACAAATAGGGAAATCTATAGAAGTTTATATTGATGACATCTAGTTAAGTCCTTGCGAGCAGAGGACCATTTGAAGCATTTGTAGGAAACTTTCAGTATACTAAAGAAATACAACATGAAGCTCAACCCAGAAAAATGCGCGTTTGGGGTCGGCTCTGACAAATTTCTCGGCTTCATGGTGTCCAATCGAGGAATCGAGATCAACTTGACAAAATGAAGTCTATCGAGGATATCACGAAAGTAGACAACGTGAAGGCCGTGTAGAGGTTAATATGGCGCATAGCCGCCCTTGGGCGATTCATCTCGAGGTCCTCTGATAAGAGCCATCCGTTCTTTCATTGCTGAATAAGAAGAATAACTTCATGTAAACTTCAAAATGCTAACATGCCTTGGAGGAGTTTAACCGGTACTTGTCGAGCCTGTCGCTGCTTCACATGCCAAGGGTAGACGAACAAATTTACTTATATCTGGTAGTATCTGAGATAGCGGTAAGTGGAGTCCTAGTCCGAGAAGAACAAGGTACACACTCTCTATCTATTATGTTAGTCAGACCCTAGGTAAAGTCGAAACTAGGTATCCTCATCTAGAAAAATTAGCACTCGCTTTGATAAGCGCCTCTAGGAAAATAAAATCTTACTTTCAATGTCATCCCATATGTGTTGTAACAACTTATGCTCTTCGAAATATTTTTCATAAACCCGAACTTTCAAGGCGATTGGCCAAATGGGTCGTAGAACTCAGCGGGTAAAAATCGAGTATCAACCCCGAACAACCATCAAGTCTCAAATCTTGGCAAACTTCGTGGATGACTTTACGCTGGCCCTAGTGCCTGAGGTTGAAAGAGAATTATTAGTCAACTCGGGTACATCTTTGGGGATCTGGACCCTCTTTACACAGGGTCTGTCGAACGTAAAGGGGTCCGGACTCGGCATCGTGCTGAAACCACCCACAAGTAACGTGGTTAGACAATCTATTAGAACTGTAAGATTGACTAACAACGAGGCCGAATATGAGGCCATGATTTCAGGTCTGGAACTAGCCAAAGGCTTGGGAGCAGAGATGATCGAAGCCAAATGTGGCTCCCTTCTTATTTAGAATTAGGTTAATGAAACCTTTGAAGTTCAAGAGGAACGAATGCAAAGATACTTGGATAAGCTACAAGTAACCCTACACCGATTCAAGGAATGGACTTTGTAACATGTGCCTGGAGATCAAAATAGCAAAGCTGATGCCCTCGCAAATCTAGGCTCATCGGTCAAAGATAATGAACTCAATTTGGGGGTTAGCGTACAACTCATAAGGTCAGTGGTCAAAGAAGGTCACGCTGAGATAAACTCCACAGGCTTGACCTGGGAATGGAGAAACAAATACATAGAGTATTTGAAGATTGGGAAACTTCCTTCAGATCAAAAGGAATCGAGGGCCCTACGCACGAAGGCAGCCTGATTTAGCTTGGCCAAAGATGGAACCTTACTCAGAAGGATGTTCGACAGTCCGCTAGCGATATGTCTGGGACCGAGAGATACCTAGTATGTTTTGAAGGAAGTCCACGAAGGAACATGTGGGAACCACTCAGGTACCGAATCACAGGTTCGAAAGGTAATTAGAGTCGGTTATTACTTGATTGATATGGAAAAATACGCAAAGGAGTTTGTGCAAAAATGTGAAAAATGTCAAAGACATGCTCCGATGATTCATCAACCCAGGGAGTTACTACATTCGATTTTATCCCCATGGCCATTCATGAAGTGGGGGATGGACATTGTCGGCCCTCTTCTGTTGTCACCGGGTAAGGCTCAATTTGTTTTATTTATGACTGACTATTTCTCTAAGTGGGTTGAAGCACAGGCCTATCAGAAGTTCAGGGAGAACGAAGTCATCGATTTCATTTGGGACCACATCGTATGTAGATTCAGAATACCATCCGAAATTGCATGTGACAACGAAAAACAGTTTATCAACAGCAAGGTGACCAAATTTCTCGAAGGCCTCAAGATCAAAAGGATTTTATCAACACCTTATCACCCTAGTGGGAATGGGCAAGCCGAATCGACCAACAAAACCATAATACAAAACCTCAAGAATAGGTTGGCCGACACCAAAGGAAAATGGAGAGAAGTCCTGCCTGAAGTCCTTTGGGCATATCGCACAACTTCGAAGTCCAGTACCGGGGCTACCCTGTTCTCTTTGGTTTATGGTGTTGAAACTTTAATACCGATCGAAGTTGGGGAGCCAAACATCAGATTCCGATATGCGATGAAGGAATCAAATGACGAGGCCATGAATACGAGCCTGGAGCTATTAGATAAACGACGTGAATCTGCCTTTGTTCGATTGGCTGCCCAGAAACAACAAATCGAAAGGTATTACAAACGAATGACCAACCTTCAATATTTTAATAACGGGGACTTGGTACTGAGGAAGGCCATGTTAAACACCCGAAATTCGAATGAAGAAAAGTTGGGTCTGAACTAGGAAGGGTTGTACCAGATTCTCGAGATCACAAGGAAAGGATCTTATAAGCTCGGAACGATGGACGGAGAACAACTACCGAATAATTGTAACGTAACACATCTCAAACGATATTACTGCTAAGGTACAACCCTATTTCAATTCTTTCTATTTTTTGACTAACACTTGCAGGTTATCGACGAGGAGCAGTACGAAGCCTTTAGGTCTGAAAACACGCGTTGCACTCTTTTTCCCTTGAACCGTTTTAATCCCAAATGGGTTTTTCGGCAAGGTTTTTAATGAGGCAATGATGGATCGTGCTACCTTAGAATTGAAGGCCAATCATGAATCAGTATCAAAGACTATGTTTATAGTATCTGAGATTTCTCTGCAATCAACCTCGAATACTAGGGGGATTAACCTCGGATATTGAATTATTCTAGCAAGTAAATCATTTCGAAATGAAAGGGTTTCAATAGGTAGGATTTATTGTAAGGGCCAAACGGTCAAAACGAACTGTGCCCACATAGATTGCTCGAGCCTTGACATAAAACATGTACGAATGTATGATTATTTTTAACAAGAATAAAGAGAAGTACTTTCCTTACGACAATTTAATGTCTTGGAAAAATTTCCACTTTACAACCCTATACCTTTGATCTATTATGGAAATGAGTCCAAGGGCCGATTGTAACCAGAGTTCGGATAATCACTCCCATACTCGAGGATTGCCATACATAAAATAAACACGAACAAATCAAAATATTGAACGTAGAGGGCATAAGACCTCTTAGGCAACCCTCAAAATTTAAAGGCCACGCCATACCCACTCGGGGACTGTTATCTTAGGCAAGCCTGGATAACTCGGGAAAGCAAGCTCACTGGGCTACACCCGAACTAAAGGCTAGGACCAATTTAACATGGTTCGGAGATGTCCAAAATCCATAACAAATATAGGCCTTTGAAAAAAGAAAAAAATTCTTTCACAACCTGTCCTAAAGTCTACCCTCGACAGAATCTTAAACTTAAGATATTTTCGAGAAAAAACTTCGGTAACACTGAACCCCGATAACGCCTTAAACTAGAAGGGCAATAAAGGCAAGGTTTGTTCGAACCCTCGAACACAACCTTATTATTTTGTGCTAAGGCATTCCAAACTTTGTGAATACAAGCAGTAAAACAAAGGAAAATTTTTAGAGCTGAAAAGGGTGGAAAGCCTTATATATAAATGATCTTTTTACAAAGGCTAGATCGACCAAATACAAAACTTACAAAGGCCTAAGGGCTACTTTTACTTCAAGTTCGAGATATCATTCTCACTCGACTAGAAAGCCTAAGGGCTACCTTATTTCGAGTTCAAGCAGGTTCTCACTCGATCATTAATCTTAAGGGCTACATAAACTCAAGTTCGAATAATCATTCGAGGTCCATCGATTAGAAATGGTCGAGGGCAATGCCTATTATCAGTCCTTACCATCCCAAACCTTGGACCCTTAAACACAACTTCATGATCTTATGCTAAGGCGTTTTGACCCTTACATGAAATAACAAAAAGACAACAGAAGCCATGGAAGGGAAAAAGTTTCATATATTCATCAAAATCTTTTTCCAAGGGCTATATGGCCCAATCAAGAATTCTTTACAAACGTCGCCTCAACATAAAAGCAAAAATTACAAAGCCTAAGCAGCATGGTCCTTATTAGAGGAAGCTTCTTCACCCTTGTAGTCTTCTCCACTAGATTCACTCAAACTCTCGGAGTCTTCCTCAGAGAAAGCCAGTTTTCGAGCCCTTATTTCTTCTGTTCTGGCAATCTCGATTTCAGTGGATATATCGAAACCCTGAACACGGGTTCTCTTGAGGGCCGCCCTTCGAGCTTGTCACTTCGCATGATCCACCATGCTTCTGGCCTATTCCTGGGTAGCTTCGACATCGACCTTGTATTGGATTGCATTGGCTTGGGCCTTGATATTGGCCACTGCCGCCTCAGATTTAGCCACTTCGAGCTCTTTGTCCAAG
Source organism: Nicotiana sylvestris (assembly GCF_000393655.2). Lineage (NCBI taxonomy): Eukaryota > Viridiplantae > Streptophyta > Magnoliopsida > Solanales > Solanaceae > Nicotiana > Nicotiana sylvestris. The sequence continues at coordinate 48,401,523 of NC_091058.1, forward strand.
TCGGCTAAATTGGATTGAAGCTCATAAATTTTCTCTGATTGTACCATGGTTTTCTCCCTTACAGCCCAAAGCCGAGACTCGGCCGACTCCAGCTCTACTTGAAAATTCCGTTTTTGAAGCTAAGATGTCCATACACCCCCTGAACTTTTCAGCCTCGGCTCGTACTTCATCTATGTGCCTTTGAAGGTCCTTGATCTGTTCGAGCCTCTGTCGAACATGTAGAATTGGATCATTAATTGTTATCTCCAACTCATCTTCACTATCATGAAGCACTCAGAATACCTGCTCGGCCATCTCAACATGCTCATCTCGAGTCGTCACCAATTCTGCCTGAAGCTTCTTACTGAGAATCTTGTAGGTATCGCATTTCTCAGTGAGGCCCCGAACCTCAGCCTTGCATTCTTCTCAGATTCGAAAGAAGGCCTCGTGATGCAACATTGAAGCATACGAGTAAGGAAAAAAATGTTAGAATTATCTACAATTCAAAGTTTTAAAAAGATAATGGAATGGCCCTCGAACTTACTTGATTCAAAGCGTGTTGGGCCTCGTTGAACAAACAAGCAACTTCCACCTCATCTATCTTGGCTTGCTCTTCTTCGGTGACCAAGCATCGGAGATAGCTACAGGGGCAGAAAGAACCCGAGCATCCTCCAGGACCGAGATGATAATTGATCGTTTACGCTTGGGATCGACACTGGGGGCTGGAAATTGATTGTTTAGTTTAAAGCTCGAGGAAGCCTCACTCGAGCTCTTCTTTGGTACATCCAAGTCACCCAGGCTGGTGACATCTTCCACTCCAATAAAATAGCCACGGAAAGGTTCTTCTGCTCCATGGACCCCTTCCTCGTGGCAAGTCTCCACTACCTGAGCGTCATGTAGCATCGACTCAGTAAATGAAGGAAATGAGGGGGAATATCCAATATCTACCACCCAAAGTAAATCTTTTGGGGCACCACCTTCATCTTGGGAAGCCTCGAGCATGGTTTCGACACCAGCATCGACCGCCTCCTTGATAGCCTTCTCACCTCGAGCTAAAGTATCTTTAGCTCCTTCTGGCTCGAGGACTTCATCAAATCGAGGCAGAAGCAGTTTTAGCTCCCGCCGGCCCAGTAGTTCCTTGAATCTCGGTGCCAGCTCGCACACGAGCCACTAGCCCAGAGTCTTCATCATTTTTTTCTTCTTCGGCCTCATCCCTTAGCTGTTGGACTGACTCCAAAGTTGGGGGATGACGTTCCCCTTGGCTTTATGGGCCATTTTCTCTTGGGGTTTATGCCCCTCAGATTTCATGGAAGTCGAAGCCCTTTTCCTCTTCTTCTCCTTTACCGGCTTCGAGATAGATGGTGGGGGAAGGATTTTTTCATCACCATACGGGGGCCTCATTACTACGTCCTTCCCGAGGCCTATACAAGGAAAAAAGATGAGTAATATTGATAAGAGACCCGAATGATAGCCGTTCTAAGAAAATTACCGTGGTTATGGGCCTCCAATTAACCCTTTGATAACTCCGTCCAAGCACACATGGAGTAAGACTTCTACGACACTAAGCCTTTAACCCATTACCTGAGATCGGGGATTACTTCCAGCATGTGGGCCACATCTGCAACATAAAAAACATAGATGAGGAAAGAAGATGAGAAGAAAAATGGCAAAGATAGATATTCAAGGCAAAGCAATACTTACGATTCATGTTTCATTTTTTTAGGAAACGACATGTCTTCAGCAGGGATTAGGTATGAAGTCTTTATTCAGACGAATCGGCCCATCCAACCTCGATCTTGGGTGTCGTCTATGCTCGAGAATGGGGGTTTGTGGCTTGGTGGTAAAGCTTGATCAATCCTCCTTGATAAAGCCAGGGACTGTAGAGATACATAAGGTGATTGAGGGTAAAAGGATGCCCCTCGATCTTGTTTAGAAAAATTGGAGAAGAATCACGATCCTCTAGAATGATGAATAAATATGACCAATGGTCATATCGTACTCTTGTAAAAGGCAATGATGATGGGGTCTAAAGGACCCAATGTGAAAGGATAAGTGTAAACACTTAGAAACCCTTCCACATGGGTAGTGATTGACTCATCAGGCAAGGGCACCTCCATGTGTTTGTTAACATAATTGCAGTCCTCTTTAACTTGGTCGAGGAGATGTTTGGTAATTGTGCATATATACCTCGACATTGGTTCGTATAAGCCTGGTACCGAGGGTGTATTCTCTACCTTAAAATCAGCAGCAGTGGGGCACTTTGTCAGAATGAAGTCCTCTAAGAGGAGTTCTGCCACGGCTCCGTCACCGGCGAGCCTTGATGAAGAAAAGGTTTCCTTTTGTGTAATGGTTTTTGAAGTCTTAGCCATTTTTACTTTTACAAATGAAGAAGAATAAAAATTGGGAAGAAACGCTTGGTATTTTGTGAGGAAACGGGCGAAGAAACACATATCTGAGAATATAAAGCTTTGAGGAAGGAAAAAGAAAAATATTTGAAAGAAAAGTTTGGGCAAAAGAAGAAGGATGCATTTATAGATTTAAGATGACGGTTCAATCTGGTAATGGCCGACCGCCGACTGGAACGTATTAAATGCTTGGAAAACTGCACCAACAAGACATTTCAGTTACCTCTGTTACTTACGTCATGATGCTTATGTCATGGTGAAGATCGAGGGCTCAAGTCGTTTCTTGTCATTACTTTCCAAAAAATTAGGAGACTATCTATATACGGTAAAAATCAGGCTTGCCCCTTTTTATGATTAATCGAGACCTGGGGGTGACAGGCCAGGGTTCGACCCCATGCCATACCAGACCGAGACACGAAGTAGATGGCTGAGCTCGTGACTCAGGGACCAATCGAGATCGAGACCAGCCTGGATCGAGACCGAGCGGGGTAAAGATCGAGGGGAGTCTGTTAAGTCAAATAACGGAAAGCTGAGATATCCGCGATCGGCGAGGATCGCGGCTGAAATCCCGGCACGTATCAAGAAGAGGCCAATTAATCAGCCAATCGTGGGATTTCTTACTGTATTTAGAATTCTACCAAGAATAATACTCCCCTACTATATGTCGCGCCCTCTTTTTTCCCTCCGCGGAGAGAAGTCCGGGTTTCGACGTTCATATGGGAAATAATTCATTTTCTTTTGGGAATTAGGTATTTGAAGAGTTGTCACCTAACGGATTACGGTGCGTTAGGGCACCTAGAGCGATTAACTTTTAGATTGGTTTGCATTACCAGAGATTTAGGGTAAAGGCTCGAAATAACCTTGAGGGGAAGGTGTTAGGCACCCCTCTTGGTCCACAATGGTGGGTCCCGGCCGAACTTATACTTATGAACTAGTCCATTAACAAATAAATAGTTTTAAACACATAATTACAAATAAGAGCAGGTTTCGGACATTACATGACTCAAATGATGAGACAAAGGAAAGGCTTAAACAAATTGTATACACATGGAAAGTAAAGGGAATTTGGGAAGGAGGGGTCCTAGGCTGGTTAGCCTACAGGATCACCCCACGCAATGTCCAGGTGACATTCCTCAATGAGGGGCTACACGTGACATTAACGCGTAGTCATCATATCCATATCTACCCTTCCCACCCCTTAGCGGTTATTAAGCGAATATTATTTAGCGATCTCTATGCGCACTGTTACCCGTCCCTTCTTAATGGTCCTGGAGGAAATTAGGACCTCTACCTATAGGCAGTTCTAGATAGACCCTAAGGTTTAAAGGAGAAAATACTAAGGCAACAAGCAAGAACACATAGAACTTTACATAGAACTTTAGCAAATAAAAGCAGGAAGGAGCAAATAAGAGGCTTAGGTTTACCTCCGCAGATAATGCATGTAAACAACATGACTCAAACACAAACAAGGGCAGTATTATTAAACAGGATCCTAAGACATGATGTCTAGGTGAGTATTAGAACACAAGAGACATGCAGATTTTTTTTAAACTTAGAAGCAGGGGCCTAATCAGTTTGCCTATTTAAGCATGTTAACCATTAAGCAGTAAACACAAAGAGGCAGTTTCCAGTTTTATAAGAAATTTGATTACCTAAGGCTTACCTAGGCGTGGGATAATGCTCAATTATTACCAGAACTATTAAAACAGGATATGAGATATTTTACCTAAAGCATGCTGTTCTAAGTTTTACAAGATACGAAATTATTACCAGTTTTACTTAAATAGGATAAATAGACATGAGACTCTTTTATATCCTTTTTCATGCATCAATAGTTTAATTAGGTGTGACTGAGCGAGTATGAACGAGATCCTAAACATGGTATCTAATATACACATATAAGGTTCAGAATGGTTTATATGCAGAGTTCCTAAAGCAGGATTTCTAAATGCACAGCATGTTACAACATGATTTCAAAATATGCATAAGTAACAGTTTATTTTAATGTTATCGTTTATTCTAGAAATAGGATTTCTAAGTGATAATAAGGATGTCAAAATGAGATGCTGAAAATAGTATACATGAAACCTAGGAGCATGGTATCTAATGCATGATATGCTTTGCATGTATTGGTCTTAAACATAAATTCTAATGCACATACAAAAAAATATAAACCTACAACATGTTTTCTACCCTTTGATAACATGTATAGCTACCCTCCCCTTTTTCACTAGCCATCCCCAGTATTCATTTACAATGAATATTACAAACCAACATTGAATGAATTACATTAATAGATAAAGAAAAATAAGAAGTTACACTATAGGGAGCCTGCAAGTAGGCCCAGATTTCAAAAACCTCAATTGCTCAGATTGTTTCATAGCCTTTCTCAATATCCAGGTATGTCAGAGTTCCCTAAGGACCTCAAGGGATCCCGAGCAGTGCTCACACCCAGATTTCACAACCATATTTGAGTAAGTGCAGTGTGGAAGGGCCAACTCTAATGCATTAGAGTTCATAGGGATCTCATAAGAAGTCACACATTAGAGGGGGCAGAACTTAGAGATCTAAGAATAGAGTGAGAGTGCTTGACTTAGTTTTGAAAAAAAGTTTAAGTAGGAAAACAATTTGAAAAGAGACTTGAAAATAGTTTTGTAAAACAACAGAGGAGTTATTCAATAATACAGTTTTGAAAAGAGTAGGGCAATCAACAAACAACAGACCAACCTCAGAACCAAAACAAGTTCAGCATCACACATAGAACAAAGAACCAAGACAGGTTTAACACCATAAGCCTCCACACAGGGGTAAATGAGAATTGGGGACAGGTAAAGCACATAATGGTAAACACATAACATACATAAGTCTTTGGAATTGGTACAGATATGCTCAGAAACACTGATTAAACATAGTCACAAAATCAACAATGCTTAAGGGGTTCAATATAGGATCAACATAATTTAAAATCAATCCCAAAATCATACGAGTTTAGGAGTGCAGACTACTTTACAAGGGGATTCATACCAGAAACCAGATAGAGCAAGATCACATGGAGATAGACTACATAGAGGGAGGTAACATGTTCATACTAATCCTAAGGAAGGGGAGTACATGCTAATAGTGTAAACATATCAACTACAGGTTTCACAGCAAAACCATAAGTAAAAGCAGACTAGAAACATGATGAATTAAAGTAATAAAGGACCATATTGTTTTTGGAACTTGAATTGAAATCAGAACATACCAGTAAAGAAGGTAGGAAACACAAAGTGATGAACAAGAGAGTAGAGTAATCAGCCTTGGCTTGCAGCCGACTGACTTAGAACAATAGCAAGTAACTAGAGAAAAGAGAGCAGAAGAGAGTTTTTGTGTGTGAGAGAGAGTTTTTGAACCAATGTGTTCGTGTCCATGTGCTAATGAAAGAGCAAGGTACTTATAGTTTGAAAACAGGTAGAAAATAAGGCAAGAATCATAGTTCAACAGTAATTATGGAACTATGTACTAATTAGAATCAAATCAGTATAAGTACTTCCTTTAATTAAGGAGTTAAATTTAAACGGTAACAGACAAATACTAAATAAGGAAGAAAATCACATAAGGCTGAATATAACAAATAAGGAAATATTTTCAGCATAGTACAAGTACACAACATGTATAGAGACTAGGTTCAGCAGATTCTAATCAAGGAAAATACTTAAGAATCAATTGACAGCATGTTCGACCATAGATTAAGGTAAGAAAATATCTTAAAGGTAAAAATCAGTAGAGAATATCATAAGAAATCAGTGAAGGATCAGCCATAGAGATTTAAAGATTCAAAAATAGCATATAGTACTAATTTAGGAGAAATTGACACAAATTTATGAGAACAAGCGGAATAAACACATAATAGGCATGAATCATAAACCCTAATAAACCAAATAGGGTAAAATCACACAAAATTAGGGATTCACATAGAGCATAGCATGAATTAATAGAACAAACATGACATAGGCGGAAGAAGTAAAAGTCAGAGACACTGATGAACAAAATAGGGTAAAACCACAGAGAATCATAAGGCACATGAGAAACAAGCACATATACAGATTAAGCGAACATATTATCACAAAACAGACTCAGAATCCAGAATTTAAACCAAGAAACTTAGGGTTTTCAACATAATAACTCAGATAAAAAGAGAAAACTCAAATAAACGTTTAAACATAGTGAAAATCATAGATTAATACGAAAATCAGAAGGAAAAACCATTTTGAAAAGGGGTTAAGAAACCCTGGTTTGAAGATGGAGAATCGTTTTAGAAAAATCGAAAAATCTTTAAGGAAAACAACAAAATAGCTCGGAATATACCTAGATCTATTACAGATCTAAGAAATCAAGAGCTAATAATTAGGGTTTCAGAGAGATAACCCAAAAAGAAAGAGAATCAGCCTAGAAACCACAGGTTCTAGCCGGAGACGGCAGGATCTTACTCGGACAGGCCAAGATTGGCCTGAGAATGACATGAAAAATCATATGAGTGAGTTGAACCGCCTCTGGTTCCTTTGAAGACCTCAAGGCAGCAGTAACCCGACGTAGGAAGGAGCCATGAGTGCTGGGATAGTGGTGAGACCACCATAGTTACCAGCAAGTCGAAGACCGATGAGAGCTTTAGGTTTTAGCAAAGAGAATTTGAGAGGTGAGGGAAGAGTATAACGGCGGAGTAAAAGAGAGAAATGCGCGGGGGGGGGGGTATTCTCTAGGGTTAATTAAGGAAAGGGGAGATATGGACCGTTGTTTAAAATTGATCAACAGTCCAGATTAGACAAAGGATTGGGTCGGGTAGGATAAGGTATTGGGCCTGGGGTATTTGAGCCGTTTTAATTGGGTTGGGGTCTGATTTAATTAGGCTATAATTGAAATAAAAGTGGCTATTTTTTAAATACCCAATGTAAATTAATTAAAACAATTTACAAAATATATGTTAATTATAAAAATAAATTTCATGCATAGAAAATAATTTTAAAATGTTTATTTAGTATTAAAAAAATACACATGATTAATTTCTGGATGAAAATAGTATAAAATCATATGATTGGGCTATAATTGCAAAGTTATTACAATTATAGCCAAAAGGTACCAATTTGTCTAATTATGAAATAGTTTGGTCTTAATAGGACCAAAAATAATACATTACATCAAGAAATGCTTTTGAAATCATTTGTGAGGTAATTTTGTAATTATTTTTTGGAAATAAAATGCTGTATAAATTAATAAAAATATAGAAAAATTGTGGAAAAATATCAATTGCTAATCAATGCATGATTTTTGAAGACATATATGCAATTTGAAATATTTTTTGGAAAAAATTGGGTATCAACACTATATAAAGGGGATTTGATCATTTGCAAAACACATCATATGCACGTTACATAAAGCAATACACTATTTTTCTCCTAAGCTCTCAATATTCTGTTACTTCATTCTTGTATCAACTTAATCCTCACTTGGTTCTAGGGTGATAAAATTCGAGGGCCAAGGCTGCTCGATTCATTTGGTTTGCTTTAATTTCTATTTACTGTCAATTTCAATATCAATCTACGTTTTGCTCAGTTTGTGCCAAGGAAAATCACGTATTCTTAAAATCACATTATAAATTCAATTGTTATCCGTTTTTAGGGTAAACACTTTTCTTCATATCCTATCCCTTTTATCATTTTCCATCTACATGTCTTTTCGGGTAAAATATAAAATTGATCGATTCGCCAAAAACTAATTGCATTCGCTAGTAAAAAAATATATAAAAAATATGTATATTATAGGTATATAATGCACCTATATACACATAAGTGAAATTCGAATGCCCTAATTGTGAAGATGGCACGTGGTTGTGGACAATTCCTAGGAAACTTTGAAAACTATAAAAATTGTTTTTCTTTTTTCCCTTTGGATCACGTGCGTGAGCGACCTCCATTTCTCATTATATTGTTCTAGTTAGAGTTGCAGTGCCCCGGTGGGCGATGTGAAGCTGATAGTTGACGATGATGCCAAAGACAAAAACAAAACAATAAAAAAGTATGAATAAATGGCACAGGAATTGGGAAATTGACAAAGTTAGGTAAATGGAATCTATAGCTAAAAGGATTCTATAAGTCTTGTTTTGTCTTTTTGTGTTCATTGAAACATTCTATATAATCAAAATCCCTCCATACATGAGAACTGAACAGGTTTGACTAAGCCGATGAAGTCAACGCCGGCAAAATTGAAATTTGGAAATTTGTTAGTTCCAAGTGTTCAAGAGCTTGCCAAACAGCACCTTACCAATATTCCGACCAGGTATGTCCGTCCAGAACAGGAATCTCCGGCCATATTCGCCGGAACGGCGGTTCCTTCTGTCCCAGTAATCGATCTTAAAGAGTTGATGTCTGGTGATTCCATGGATTCTGAGCTTCAAAAGCTTCACTCAGCTTGCCAACAATGGGGTTTCCTCCAGGTTTATTTTCATTCGTAATTTGCTTAATTATTTTTTGCTTTCTGTGGCCTCTTGTATTCATAATTTGGCGCTTATGGGATTGTTGACATATTCATTTGGAGTTTTCTTTCAATTAAAGTTCCTAAACCCGAACCAGAGGCGGATCTAGAATTTAAAGGTGGCGGGTGCCAAAATTTTCTTTAATGTACACCTTATAAGAACTACTAATATATAATTTAACTACTAATATATAATTTGTTCGGAACGATTGTCCGGTTGATCTTTTAGTTTATTTGGGCAATTTAATAAGCACTTTATTTGCAAATATAAAAATTACATCAATTTTCCAGACCCTACTTATGAGATTTCATCGGGTATATATGTTATTATTGCCGTACGAAAATTACATCTCAGACATTAAGAAGCAAATATAATTAACATTTTAAAGAAGGAATCACACTTTTATCATTAGTAATACAAGTAAAATCAATATTTTTCACTAGGGAACTATATTTTTTTGTATGCTAAAAATAAATTTGCACAAGTAAAATAAAATCTTTAATAAGGGAACTCCATCGATCAGAATTAAAAAAAAAAAAATTCAATAGATAAATTATACCCCATAAATAAATGCGTAATTAGATAAACTACAAGATCTAAAAACTTAAAATCATAAATCTAATGCTTGCGAAATATTCATCATAATTTATTACTAAAGAGATTTAAATTGTATTGACCAATCATAGAATAACACAAATTTTTTATGTTATAATAAAAAAAAGAAATTTTAAATTAATTTTGATCTCAATCTAAATCAAGACCCTAGTTTTTTTTATATTGAAAGAAGAAACTAAAAGATTTGAGATTAAAAGAAATGCTTATATTATGAAATTTCTAAATTTTGGAGGCTCTTATTTGAGTGTTCTTGCTAAATATCATAGATAAAGTAATAGAATAAAGGAAAACAAATAAAATAATAAACGACAAATAAGAAATTGGAAGGTAGCCAAAAAGGAAAATGAGTGGGAGAAAAAAATATAAAAAGCACGATGAAAAGGAAAAGTCAGACAAGGTTCAAGATAAATTCCAACTTGAATTTTACACGAGAAAAGCTTTCAAAAAGGTCTACTAGTCATGGCACCTTTGTCAAGTTTGCGGATGGGGTGGCAGGATCATATATTTAACCTAGTTTAATTTTTTTTATACATAAATATATGATAATTTTACCAACCGAGCGGGTGTCATACCACCCCCACCCATAAGGGTGGATCCGCCCCTGACCCGAACCCTTCTTTTGTCAACCAGCGAAACTGATATAACCTTTTCTATGTGGTATTTTTGAATCTTAAAGCCTTTCAATATACTCAACACTACAAATTTGTAACAACAAATCTAATTCATTTAGCTATTAAAATCTAAAATTTTAGTACGATATTTTTAGTATTGTAGCTGGTTTCGAAATTTTTTATGTTTCACTAATTACATGACACACAGGTCTAAAATATTTTACAATGTTATGACAAATATAAGTACTATTTTGATGTCAAGCTAATAAATTTTCTTGCATTTCGTAGTTCTTTTCCATTTTATTTTTAAGATTCTTAATAAAATTTCATCTATTTAGCTCATATAAAACAATCTAACACATGCTAAAACTTGGACGGTACTGGAGTACTTATTTTCAGCTTTTCCATTTTCCTCCAAAAAAAATGGGACTTAGATTTAACTGCTCTCAAGGATTAAGCATAACATCACATTAATGGAGTCTAAAAATGCATAAGATTCCATGTCCCTTTCCTTCTCACTTTCTCACCTTCTGGGAGATCTAAGCTTTGTAATTGTGAAAATGTCTGAAGCAAAATTTTCTAGCACATCTGTTTGAATGTTTTAGGTTATAAACCACGGAGTGACACCTTCAGTAGTGGAGGAGTTCAAGAGAGAGGTTACAGAGTTGTTCAAACTTCCAATGGAAGAAAAGAAGAAGCTATGGCAACAGGGAGACAGCTATGAAGGTTTCGGGCATTTATTTGTTCTATCGGAGGATCAGAAGCTCGATTGGAGTGATATGTTTGGCATAACTACTCTTCCCCCTCATATGCGGAAAATGGACTTGTTCCAAAAGTTGCCTCCCAAGCTCAGGTGCCTTTCTCCTCACTATCTCTTTCTCACACTGTGGTAACTAGTGGCAAAACTAGTGATTTTGGTAAGGGTGTTCACGATTTAATATGAATAAAAAGTAGGAGTAATACTAATCTATATACATGGTATCATTTTCTGGCGAAGAGTGTTAAGTGTTAACCTTAAAACAATCACATTCATTTCTCAAATGATTCTGAGGTCTTTAAATAAAATCAAGTGCAAAAGGTCCAAATTTGCCCATCAATTATTGTACCATTAATTCTTGAACTATGAGTTAGGTCCCTTCACTTTTCCTCGGCGACCTACAAGAAAACCGGTAAGATCTTAGCATCAACAATTTATAACCAGAAAATGAGAAGGACCCACGTAGTTTCACCCAAGCTTCATTCTGGTCATGGGTAGATCACCCAGGTTCGAGTCCATAAGCAGTGACAATTGACTTATGAAGACTTGTTTTCGCTATGGCTCCAGTGGGCTTAACCAAGCCACTGCCTATGATGTAAGATAGTTTGTTATTCACAACTTGGGAAGTGGGTTGTTCCCACATCGGAAGAGAGAAGACAATTTTGAAGTTTTTTAAGTACTTGTCCTTTTTATGTCTTTGATTTAGGACACATACTTTTAAGTATGTGCAATTAAGTACACTATATATTTATATATTATAATCAAGACTTGGGCTTGGGTGCGGACCGGGTCGGATCCTAAAATTAATTATTTTATTTTTGTGACAGAAAAATCAAATTATTTGAATTTTAAATTCAAAATTCGAACAAATAGTTATGTCTGTTATGAAAGGGTCCAACCGAATATGTCTGTTTGTGAAACAAGACATCTTTTCTGAAAGGGTCTGTTGGTTGTCTATAAATACACAAGAATTTCCAACGAAGTGGCACACAAAAAAAAAATCACAAGTATTATTACAGGCTTTGTTGTATCCTGAAGAGAATCGTTTTGTATTTCCCTAAATTAGTATACAGGCGATAACTCTTTAAGAACAGTCGATTTTCACGCCTCAAAGCCATTTTTTGTTTATTATTTTCTAACATATGAGTCACCAACACATTCTTCAACCGGCACGCGGTCAGAGCCCTGGCTCCTCCTCCTCCTGCTACGGAGCTTATTGGTTCCCTGTTCTATTTCACAATATGTACCTTGAGCTATAATATTCTTGTGGCATAATAATGCGGACTTGAGATTAACCAGACTTGTGACTACTTTTTCTGTGGGAACTTGTTTTCTAACTTGAGCCTTGATCTTTAGTCTCCTCATTTATGTTTGTATGATATGATTGAATACTTTTGAAATGCAGGCACAGCATGGAAGCATACTGCAAAGAAATGAAGAGCCTAGCAATAAGCATCCTATGTCAATTGGCAAAGGCTTTAAGGATGGATGAAAAGGAAATGAGAGATCTATTCAGTGATGGTATGCAGTCAATGAGGATGAATTATTATCCTCCTTGCCCTGAGCCAGACAAGACCATTGGCCTCAGCCCTCACTCTGATGCTGATGGCCTCACCATCCTTATTCAGCTAAATGAAATTGAAGGTCTCCAAGTGCGAAAAGACGGTGTTTGGGTGCCTGTAAAACCACTCCCAAATGCTTTGATTGTGAATATTGGCGATATGATGGAGGTAAGTAATAACTTCCTTGTCGAGTAACTGATTTCTCAAAGGGTGGTAATGTAGTGAAAATTGCAGTTTTGGTGTGCAAGTTATAGGTTAAGTCTTTGTTTTATTGACGGTGTCATCTTGTTTCAATTATTAACATTTCCAAATTTGCTTGAAAGGATTTGATTCAGACTTTGCGAGTTAATAAATTTACAGATAATTCAAAGTATCCACCCTTCCTCTGAGAAAAATAAGATCCTTTGAGGAAGGTGGAAGTAGGACCAGAGGTGGACCCAAAATTTAAACTTGATCGATTCAACCTTTAAGGTTTTTAACATGGGAAAAGGGCCAAAATTGTACCTCTACTATTGAAAATTAGTCACGTTAATACCCGTTTCTACTTTCCATCCAAAAGCATACCTGCCGTTAGTAAAGTATATAAATTTGTCCCTAACCCTAACAGATTTCCTATGTGGCACCGGGGACCACAAAATAACTTGCCAATTAAGCAAATTTTGACCCGTTTATTTTAGAAACCCGCCCCACTAAAATTTGCCTAAAAGATGGTGGTGTTAAGAGTTGTTCAAGGAGGAATCAGGTTAAATTTAAACCATTGCTAGTGACTGCCATTGCCGGCGCTGAAAGCTTTGAAGGTCCACTAAATAAATTGCTGCAGATTTTCTTTTTTTTTTCTTATTCAAATATTATATTATATTTTACCTAAACCTAAAGCAAAACCAACGAAAAATCCACCATGCCTCCACCTCTGTTCATCTTAATGATTCAGTCTAAAATTTACCACCTTCACCTTCACCCATCACCATAAAAAGGAAAACAACCAGCTACCTCCCATTACTCTCGAGGGACCAAGACTATTCCCAAAAATTTCGCTTCTCCCTCATTTATGAGACCAACTCTCACCATCTCCATTATCTAAAATTATTTTCAAAGGAGTAGAGATACCCCTTCTGTCCGATAGAATTTCTCTCACATCCCCTATCGAAAGTTGTCACAAGAAAAAGGATGAAAGTGGAGCGACTTCTGTTGAGGTTTTCAGTTTGGGCATCAGTCGGGGGTCTTCTTCTTTTTTGTTGATTAAGGCTGGGAGTTGTAGATTATCCGATGTACAGGTGAATTGATGGCTGATGGCTGGTGTTGTAGTGGAGTTCCACCAGTGTTTTTTTTTTTTGGATGGTTGTTGGAGGATAGGTCACTGCTATGTCTAAAAGATGGTGGTGTTAGAGTTGTTCAAGGAGGAATCAGGTGTTTGGAAGGTTCTGATTTTTTAGGCTGTCTGACGTGGTGCTCCGTTAGGCAAGTTATTTTGTGGTCCCCGGTGCCACATAGGAAATCTGTCAGGGTTAGGGACAAATTTATATACTTTAGTAACGGCATGTATGCTTTTGGATGGAAAGTAGAAACGGGTATTAACGTGACTAATTTTCAATAGTAGAGATACAATTTTGTCCCTTTTCCCTTTTAACATTGAACTTATTATTTACTTTTGAACTTGAGTCCAGAAATTAAGATTTGTTAGAAATTTTATTGATTTTTGGTTGTATATTTATGTTCCATGTAAATGATACTGGGTTCGATTGAACTCATAGTATATAGACTCCATACACCACTGAGTGGGCAGTCTTAATGTTTTCATGTGATTTAGTTTGCTAAATTATATGGCTAATTAGGTTAAAACTTGCTTGATTAGAACAAATTGGAGATTATATGACTTATAATTAGCTCAAGACATGTGGATTAAATAAAAAAACTATTGCTAATCCATTCACTTGCAAGTGAGAACTTATATAATCCTATTTTTGTAAGGAAAGAGCTCATTTTCTAATAGGATACTAATAAAAATTTCAATGGTGTAAATGTGTTAATTGACTTGGCAGATAGTGAGCAACGGTGTTTATAGGAGCATAGAGCACAGAGCAGTTGTAAATTCAAACGAAGTGAGGCTATCTGTTGCAACATTCTATACCGCCAACCTTGACTCCGAATTGGGACCTGCACACAGTCTTATTGGACCAAATAATCCAGCAATTTTCCGTAGAGTTCCCGTGGAAAAATATTTACTGGATTTTTTTTCACGAAAAATTGATGGAAAGTCGTATGTTGATTTCATGAAGGTAGAGACGAGGGATGACGAGTCCTAGGTAGAGTTTGATACTCTTGTTAGTTAGTTTATCTATATCACATGAAATGTTCTTATAAGTTACTTTTGCTGGTGTAATTTGGAGTTCCACTGTTTGATACTGTAAAATAGAAAAATAGTACGTACGCTCTTTGTTTCATTATATGTGAAGAGTCTTTTTATACTTGATACGGAGTTTAAAATGTTTAAGTTTTTGTATTATATTGGTATAGAGAAGGAAATAGTTACGTGGGTTAGACATTATATTTTTGGGTTGTACATCTTATCTTGCCTCATGTCTGGATTGATTTTGTTTTAAGGATGGCCTCAGGCTTTTTCACGACTTTATTTTATGATAACTGTTGCACTATTGTACAGAGTCACCCGTTGCCCCATTTTTATTTTATGTGATTGTACAAAGTCACATGATATTCAATTGCATGTTCTTACTTTTTAGGTTCATTATGTTATGATTGGGTCAAAGGTTCGCTCGGTGGACGTCAGACTTGTCAGATGCCCATCTGCGACCCTTCAGTTTTGGGTCATGATAGATTAATTAATTAGATTTAGGTATTTAATGGAGTATTAATTAGGTAAGATGTTGACTATGATCAGAAAACTTTCAGATATCACGTGTTTCCTCATGTTTATAAAATGATATTCTAGGCTACCTTAAACAGAACAAATAAAAGTACCCATGTATTATAGGACCCCCTTGTATATACATATTACACGTTACAATTTCATATCTTTGTACGCTTACTATCTAAAACATGTTCTCTTAGAGGAAGCTGGGAAAAAAAACTCATTGATGGAAAAAGCAAGCTCGAGAAAGCTAGGTGGTTTTTTGAAAGTTCCCTATGTTCGAGAGTTGGCAAAGCAACAACTAGCTGTGTGATGATATAGAGAAGACTATCTTGACATCCAATCCTTCATCCTCTTTCATATTGCCTCAAGTTCCAGTTATTGACATGGAAAGACTGCTGGCAGTTGGAAATAATGATCATCATGATGATTCAGAGTTTGAGAGGCTTCATTTTGCTTGCAAAGACGGGATTTTTCCAGGTATATTTCAATGATCAACCACTGTTCATTTTAGGTAAGTTATAGGAATAGTGTAAATGGTTAGTGATGACTCATTAGTCATCAACAATTACCCAGGGCGACCCTTCCATAAAGCAAGTAAAGCAACCACTATGGGCCCCATGTGTTTGGGGGCCTATTTTTTATTACACCTAATAAACTATGTATAACTTTTAAAAAAATGTTCTGTAAAGTGAAAAAGTTTGATTTCTTTCTTTAACAAATAGATAAGAAGGATTTGCAACTGCTATGATTTCTACCAAGGAAATTGCACTTGAAATGAATATCGAGCCCGAATTTCCTAAGAAACGTGTGATATATAGGAAGTGACAATTTGATGCGAATGTTGATAATGAAATCTCAAAATCTTTCGAAGAGTACTTTAGAGTTGATTACTTTTATACATAATAGACCAGACTATTTTTTCATTTCAAAATAGATTTGAACAATTCACAGCATATGAAAATATTTTTGATTTTCTATTTGGCGGTAAAAACTAAGATCACTAGATGTTAAAAATTTGAAAAAAATATTGCCTTAATCTTGAATGTTCCTTAAAGCATAATAATCAATTCGTATTTAATGGTTTAGATTTATTTTCTGATAAAAGTATTAAGGAAAATAGTACAATTAGAAGATAGCAGTTTAATTAATACACTTAATAAAATAAAAAGATTTTATTCTTTTTCAAATGCCTAAATTGCTTATGGAATAATGTTAATAACTCATGTTACCGTTGCTTCAGCGGAAAGAAGTTTTCATAAATAATATTGATAAAATCTTACCTAAGATCAATAATGTCACAAGAAAGGTTAAATGGATTAGCCATATTGTCAATTGAAAATATTTATTAGGAGTTATTGATTATAAGTAAATTATTAACAACTTTGTATCCAAGAAAAGCTAAAAAAAATAGACTTCAAATAAATAATAATTTTTTTAAAAAAGAATTAAGGCCCTCATAAAGTTTGGCTTCAAGCCACAAATCGGGCCGCCCGTGCAACCACAAGCCAAAAGAATATAATATACTCCACTTTACATATAACAACAAAATTCAACAATCTTTTAATACTCGTTTCATGGATTTGTACAAATATTTCTCATCCTAGGTAGCCTTTTCTTGTCCCACCAATTATTATATGCATTTTTTTGGGTTGCCTGCTTCTACTTTTATACAAAAACAAAGCTTGATGGTGAGATCTATTTTCGTGTCCCACGAATCTTATATACTGATTTACCAAACCTCAATGCAAATGGAGAACTAGAACGAAATTAGAAAGTAAAGAATAAATTATCTTTTTTTATTTTTATTTTTTATGAAGTAAGGTGTTATATTGATGGCACCAAGAAGATGCAGAAATTAGAAAAAACTTTGGACTAGCTCCTGAATACAAAAACAACAATTGAAGCAGGGAGCTAAATCCAAAGATCAAACTACTTGATTGTTAAACTGAAGTAAGAGAACTAATGAAATCTACTAGGGAAATTGCATCATTTACAGGGTCTAAATTACTCCAACTGAAAAGATTCATCAAACACTTGGATTTCAGTGAACAGCTAGGAGTTGAAATGCCATCAAAACATGTGGTTCCTTTCGGTCCAAATACACCAGAAAATGCAAGCTGGAATCATCTGCATGTTGATTGCCAAAGTCCCACATCGGTTGTGGGCAAAATGTTTAGGGAAATTTCACCTATAAAAGGAGGCCTAATGTTTAGGATTGAAACACACCTCTCATTTGCTTTCTTATCTTCTTAAGGCATTTGTATCTTCTCTCTTTTAGTATTATTTCACTTGTATTTTTGGAGTGGAATAAAATATTGGTTGTGTCCGAGGAAGTAGGCAAAATTGGCCGAACCTCGTAAATTCTAGTGTTCCTTTTATTGTTGCTTTATTGTCTTATTTATTATTTGGTGGCTGCAATAATTTTTGGTATAGTAGTTGTGACTCATTCACACTATATACATTTGGCTTCCGCAACAATTGGTATCAGAGCCAAGGTACTGTCTAAGTATGCTCTGTGGTTGCAGCATAGTCTGATCTTCCACATCAGAAAAGATTTATCTTGGTAACTGTGTCAAGGTTCTGTCTTAGTATGCTCTGTGGTTGCAGCTTAGTCTGATCTTCCACACCAGAAAGGAAATAATCTTGATTTGTGTCGTCAGCTATTAAATAATATTCGTGTCAAAATGGGAGACAATAAACAAGAAGAATCTACATCAAGTGTCAATAATACGTCATCGTTGGCATCTTCACTTATGACAAGAATTGCGTCAAATGCGAAATTTGCGGCAGAAATTGTTGACGGATCAGGACATTTTGGGATGTGGCAAGGCGAGATTCTAGATGTCCTTTTTCAACAAGGGCTAGATCTTGCCATTGAAGAAAAAAGACCAGATGTTATTGGAGAAGAAGATTGGAGAATTATCAACCGTGTTGCTTGCGGTACCATTCGATCCTACCTTGCTAGAGAGCAGAAATATCCATACACAAAGGAAACTTCTGCAAGTAAATTATGGAAAGCACTGGAGGATAAATTTTTGAAGAAAAACAGTCAAAATAAATTGTACATGAAGAAGAGACTGTTTCACTTCACCTATGTTCCTGGTACCACGATGAATGAACATATCACCAGTTTCAATAAGTTGGTCACAGATTTGCAAAATATGGATACAACTTATGATGATGGTGACTTGGCCTTAATGTTGTTGGCGTCACTTCCTGATGAGTACGAGCACCTTGAAACTACTCTACTCCATGGAAATGACGAAATTTCTCTCAGAGAAGTTTGTTCAGCTTTGTACAGCTATGAACAAAGAAAGCGAGAAAAACAGAAGGGCGGAGAAGGAGAAGCACTGTTTGTGAGGGGTCGTCCTCAAAATCAAACGAGGACAAAGAAGGGAAGATCCAAGTCAAGATCCAGACCCAGCAAAGATGAATGTGCCTTTTGTCGAGAAAAAGGGCACTGGAAGAAAGACTGTCCGAAGTTGAAGAATAAGGCCAAACATAACAATGGAAAGGCCATTATGGATTCAAATGTAGCTGATTGTGATGATTCAGACTTCTCATTAGTTACAACAGAGTCATCAACATCATCAGACATATGGTTGATGGACTCGGCTTGTAGCTATCATATGTGTCCCAACAGGGACTGGTTCGTGGAATTTCAAGAAGGAGAATATGGAGTCATCCACACAGCGGATAACAGCCCTCTTACCTCATATGGCATTGGTTCAATACGATTAAGGAACCATGATGGAATGATCAGAACATTAACAGATGTTCGATATGTACCGGATTTGAAGAAGAATCTCATCTCTGTGGGAGCCCTAGAATCAAAAGGGTTCAAAATCATTGCAGAAAATGGAGTGATGAGAGTATGCTCTGGTGCACTAGTGGTAATGAAGGCTAATCGGAAGAATAATAATATGTACCGCTATCGTGGCAGTACAGTTATTGGGACAGCGACAGTGACATCCAGTGACGACAAAGAGGCAGAAGCAACCAAGCTATGACACATGCGCTTGGGACATGCTGGAGGAAAATCCTTGAAAACTCTATCAGATCAAGGATTGTTAAAAGGAGTAAAGGCTTGCAACTTGGAGTTTTGTGAGCATTGTGTCAAAGGGAAACAGACAAGGGTTAAATTTGGTACAACGATCCATAATACTAAAGGCATTTTGGATTATGTACACTCTGATGTTTGGGGTCCTTCCAAAACACCTTCATTGGGTGGGAAGCACTATTTTGTAACCTTTGTTGATGATTTTTCTCGAAGAGTGTGGGTGTATACAATGAAAAACAAAGATGAAGTGCTGGGAATTTTTCTCAAATGGAAGACGATGGTGGAGAATCAAACAGGCAGGAGGATCAAGTGTATTCGCACAGACAATGGAGGTGAATACAAAAATGATCATTTCAATAAGGTCTGTGAAAATGATGGCATCGTCCGACACTTCACTGTTAGACATACACCACAACAGAATGGAGTGGCAGAACGTATGAACCGGACCTTGCTGGAGAAGGTACGGTGTATGTTGTCCAATGCTGGCTTGGGCAAAGAATTTTGGGCTGAGGCAATTACATATGCATGCCACCTCATTAATCGTCTACCATCTGCTGCTATTGATGGCAAAACACCATTTGAAAAATGGTACGGAAAACCTGCTGTAGATTATAACTCTTTGCACGTGTTTGGCTCAACTGCATATTATCATGTGACGGAGTCAAAATTGGATCCAAGGGCAAAGAAGGCTATTTTTATGGGAATTACTTCTGGAGTCAAAGGATATCGCTTATGGTGTCCTATGACAAAGAAAGTAATATTCAGCAGGGATGTTACCTTTGATGAATCTACTATGGTAAATAAGGTAACAGAAGATACCAAACAAAATGATGGTGCTTCTAAGCAGGTGGAGTTTGAGGGAAAATTTATTTTTCCTACACAAGAAGCAGAGGAGGAAACAAATGAAGATTATCCTCTGGAAGAAGAGCCAGTAGAGAGGGAGATTCCAACTCAGGAACCTCAACAACAACTTGAATCAATAGCAACCAGCAGGCCAAAAAGGACAATAACAAAACCTGTTCGTCTCATAGAGACAGTTGCTTGTGCAACCTCAATTGTAGCTGATGATGTTCCTACCACTTATAAAGACGCAGTCCAAAGTTCAGAAGAAGATAAGTGGAGGATTGCCATGAATGATGAAATACAGTCCCTTCATCAGAATCATACATGGAGATTGGCCAATCTCCCGAAGGGAAAGAAAGCAATTGGGTGCAAATGGGTATTTGCAAAGAAAGAAGGATTTCCTAACCAAGAAGATGTTCGCTACAAAGCAAGATTGGTGGCCAAAGGATATGCTCAAAAGGAGGGAATTGATTACAATGAAGTATTTTCTCCAGTTGTAAAACATTCCTCCATTAGAATTATGTTGGCTTTGGTAGCACAGTTGGATTTGGAACTAGTTCAGATGGATGTAAAAACTGCGTTTTTACATGGAAACTTGGAGGAGGAAATCTACATGACTCAGCCAGAAGGATTCAAAGTTGCTGGAAAGGAAAATATGGTGTGCAAACTTGAAAAATCGTTGTACGGATTGAAACAATCTTCTAGACAATGGTACAAAAGATTTGACAAGTTTATGTTGCGGCAAGGGTACAAGAGAAGCAAGTACGATCATTGTGTGTATTTGCGCAAGCTTAAAGATGGTTCCTTTGTATATCTTCTCCTATATGTTGATGATATGTTGATAGCTTCCAAGAATTCAAAAGAAATTGATAAGTTGTAGATTCAACTGAAGAAGGAGTTCGAGATGAAGGATCTGGGTGAGGCAAAGAAAATTCTTGGCATGGAGATAATAAGAGATAAACGTTCAAAGAAACTCTGTTTATCTCAGAAAGAATATTTGAAGAGAGTACTACAACGTTTTGGCATAGATGACAAGACTAAGCCAGTTAGTACTCCACTTGCTCCCCATTTTAAGCTAAGTACTACTATGTCGCCAATGGATGAAGCTGAACGAGAGTATATGTCAAAGGTACCATACGCAAATGTTGTTGGTAGCTTGATGTATGCAATGGTTTGCACAAGGCCTGACATTTCACAAGCTGTTGGAGTTATTAGCAGATATATGCACAATCCAGGGAAGGAGCATTGGCAAGCTGTGAAGTGGATTCTACGGTATATTCATAATACTGTAGATGTCGGGTTAGTTTTTGAGCAGGAAGACAATCAGTCTGTAGTTGGATATTGTGACTCAGATTTTGCGGGTGATCTGGACAAACGAAGATCAACTACTGGTTATGTGTTTACTTTTGCAAAGGCACCAGTTAGTTGGAAGTCTACTTTGCAGTCAACAGTTGCTTTGTCTACAACAGAGGCAGAGTACATGGCTATTACAGAGGTTGTGAAGGAGGCAATTTGGCTTCAAGGGTTGCTAAAGGAGCTTGGTGTTGAACAAAAAAGTATCACAATTTTTTGTGATAGTCAAAGTGCTATTCAATTAGCGAAGAACCAAGTTTATTATGCAAGGACGAAGCACATTGATGTTCGATATCATTTCGTACGAGAAATCATTGAAGAAGGTGGAGTCACGGTGAAGAAAATTCATACTACAGAGAATCCTGCTGATATGCTGACAAAAGTGGTGACTGCAGTCAAGTTTCAACATTGTTTGGATTTGATCAACATTGTTTAACACTGAAGATTGAAGATGAAGACACAACCAAAATTTGTTACTGAGAGAAAATTGAAGATGTGGAATTTTGCAAGGTGGAGATTTGTTGGTTGCCAAAGTCCCACATCGGTTGTGGGCAAAATGTTTATGGAAATTTCACCTATAAAAGGAGACCTAATGTTTAGGATTGAAACACACCTCTCATTTGCTTTCTTATCTTTTTAAGGCATTTGTATCTTCTCTTTTAGTATTATTTCACTTGTATTTTTGGAGTGGAATAAAATATTGGTTGTGTCCGAGGAAGTAGGCAAAATTGGCCGAACCTCGTAAATTCTAGTGTTCCTTTTATTGTTGCTTTATTGTCTTATTTATTATTTGGTGGCTGCCATAATTTTTGATATAGTAGTTGTGACTCATTCACACTGTACACATTTGGCTTCCGCAACACTGCAAGATCTTCTTGATGGTTCTATCAACTTTCCAGAGACTCCAACTTTCCACTGCTTCCTTTATAGTGTGAGGAGTTGCCCAACTTACGCCAAAAACTGATAAGAACATGCACCACAGATCAGCAGCCACTGAACAATGCAAAAACAAGTGATTGACTGATTCTGATTGTTGTTGACACATATAGCATCGAAAGTAAAGAATAAATTATCAATTATATATTAAAAATCATTTACATATATGAGCAGTTGGTGAATCATGGAGTGAGCTCATCATTGGTGGAGAAAGTGAAGTCAGAAATCCAAGCATTTTTCGAACTACCAATGGAAGAGAAGAAGTTTGAGCAAGAAGGGGATCTTGAAATATGGGCAAGCCTTTGTTGTATCTGAAGAGCAAAAGTTAGACTGGGCAGACTTGTTTTACATGATCACTCTCCCTACCAATTTGAAAAAACCTCACTTATTTCCTAAGCTCCCTCTCTCACGTAGGTACTCTCTCTCTCCCCCATTATAGAAAAGAAACAAGGCACGTTAATGTTACACAAAACCATACTCTTTATAACTCATAGTCATGCTCAACTATCAGACTATAGGTCTGCCCCTGTACCTGATTTAATGTTGGACTGGGACATACAAACTTTAGAAGCATGAGCAACCCAGTGTACGAAGCATCCCGCGTTCACGCATGGTGCAAGGGAGGGCCATACCCCTAGGGGTTTGTAATATAGACAACCTACCCTGATACTAGCGTTAGTGAAAATATTACAACGGGTCGGGTCGGATATGGTTCGGGTCGAAAACGGGTAATGAAAAAAAACAGATAAATTATCCGACCCGAACCATATTTAATACGGATAAAAAACGGGTTAACCGGCGGATAATATGAGTAACCATATTCTCCATGACTTCTTGCATATTGATTACTTTTGGGAGAATTCTTAGTCTCCTAACTTGAGGAACCCCCAATTTTAGGCTCTACAAATGTAAAGTTAGACCTATTGGTTATCTATTTTCTAAATGGATAATATGGTTCTTATCCATATTTGACCCATTTTTAAAAAGTTCATTATCCAACCCATTTTTAGTGGATAATATGGGTGGTTAACTGTATTCTTTGAATCATTTTGCCACCACTACATATATATATGTCAATTAAAGTTGAGTGACTTTTTGATTACAAAAAAATTGAATGTCTTTGGCTCAATAAAGTTGAAATTACCCCATGTTTTCTGTAATGCTCAATGCTTTATATAAAACTAATCTAAGTGGCTTTGCCTTTGAATCTAAAGATAGACCTAGTAGTGAAAGATTTAATTTATGTATATAGAGAATGCAAACAACTTCTTGTAGTATTGATAGCTTAACTAGTTGTATATGTAACTTAACTTTTTTTCCAGGTTAGCTAGTACTTATAAAAGTTTTCTGCACTGTGTATACAATTTTATTTTTCCTATCTAATTAATCTTTAATCATTCTTATTTATATTATCGGACCATAAAGGGATGCACTGGAACAATACTCAGCAGACCTCAAGGAACTTGCTATGAAAATTATGTACAAAACGGCAAGAGCTTTAGCCATGCAAGCTGAAGATATGGATGTACTGTTTGAAGAAGGGCTGCAAATGATGAGAATAAAAATTACTACCCTCCTTGTCCTCAACCAGAGCTTGTCATGGGCTTATGTCCTCACACTGATTCTATTGGTCTAGCCATACTCCTTCAGGTTACTGAAACTGAAGGTCTTCAAATCAAGAAACATGGAGCTTGGATTCCTATTTCACATCTTCCTGATGCCTTTATTGTCAACATTGGAGACATTTTAGAGGTGTGAAATAAAATTTATTGTCTTCTTTTTTGGCTCTCAATGGTTTATGACATTAATGGTGGTATAATTGGTTTGCAGGTGGTGACAAATGGAATTGATAAAAGCACTGAACATCGAGCAATAGTTAATGAGGACAAGGCGAGGATCTCCATTGCTACATTTTTGAGCCCCAAATTGGATGGTGATCTAGGTCCAGCACCTAGCCTCCTCACTCCTCAAAACCCTGCAAAATTTAGGAGGATTGGAGTGGCTGATTACTTAAAGGATTTCTCTCTCAAAAGCTCGTTGGGAAATCATACCTAGATACTATAGGATTAGAAGTGGAGATGATGGGGGCAATTGAATGTTGCATTCTTGGATGCTTTTTCTCATGAATGTTTCATGTTTACTTTCTTTGTTGCTTCTCTCTGTGATGCATTCCAATTTCCCCGCTTCTTCCCTCTCTGTGTTTATGCTTCTCTGTACTGAGTTCCTATGAAATAAAGAATTTTATTATATGACTATTGGTTTAGCAGAGATGTCACTGAGGCTGGTGCTAATTCTTGTAATATAACTTCTTCATCTACTACTAAACGAACCAAAAGGTAAACTTCCATTGTCTAAGATACTTTTGTAACAAGAAGATTAAGGAGTCGTTTTGGTTGACTATCCATAAAATTTTGCCAATTTTTTGTGCATAACAGATATGTATGGGACATATGAGATTTAAGCGTATCCATTAATTAACTATACTATAATTGGATACTTGGTCTGTATGATGAATATGTGTTCCTACCAAGTAAATGACTTCCCTGGGTATTTCTGCCTGATTTGTCCATGGTTCAATTTTAAGCAACCCAACATTATCATTTGAATGTAGCGAGAAATATTCTGCTTGGATAACAACACTGCTTTTAAGAGGAAGAGTAATTGTTGTATTAATGGCCTTTTTTGAAGCAAGTACAATCCGTCTTATCTGGAGCAAAGCTTAAAAGGTGAAGAGAACAAGATAAATTTATACTTCAATACAAAACCTAAAAAGCCAGGAATGAATTTAAATTCCACATAAGGATCAAAGACATGAACTTCATTTTTGATTTCTTAAAAACAAGCTAAAAGAAAGGCACGTGCATGAGTTCCAATTTAGTGTGTGTTTGAGCAATTGTTGTAGCAATGGCTTGTTTAGTTGGACGGGTTACACAGCTGAAAGGAAGGACGTGTCCACAGTCACGCCCTGTGCTATCTGGAGAAGGTGCTCAACATCTAATTCGGGGAAATGTTGTAAAAGCTTTAAGTTGTCAACGAAATCACCACTCAGTAATTTGCTTTTGACACATATTAGCATAGCACAACAGATCCTCAGAAGCATGTCCTGCAAACGACACATTACAAGTGGTGTATTCAGCCACCAGTAAAATGAATTTGGAATTGGTCGACAGGTACTTATCTATTTTCACTCTGTGATATTATTAGGTCAACCCTCTAAATCTATACATACAAAATACACACATAATATGCTGTTGTACAAATTGGATGGTAATGAAGGGAGAACAACCTGAAGGCCAAAGGGATTGCTTAAAAGTGTATCCCAGATCCTTAAGATGTGATGCAGGCTAAACTCCTGAGTAAGAAGCAGAGTGATCCACCTAAACGCATAGAATTGCGGCTCAACCTGTTTACTTGCACATAAAAGCAACTCTCAAATAATTTGAGGAATTAATTAGACCAGAAGATTAAATGCAAACAATTTGTCAGTGCTTAAGGAATAGGTTCACCTTTGATTTATATTCAAGATGGTGCCACAATTCCTCATCATTGGTTTTCAAGAACTTTGACAAGTTTGAAAGAGTGGAGTGGATACCCACAGAACTGCTATCTAATTGTTGACAGAAGTGATCCACACAGCCACTCATTAGTATAACAAAACAGGAAAAAGTATCTGCTTCTAAATTTGCCTGCATAGCGGAAAAGCAAATGTTGCTTTTACTATTTATGGGTTCTGAGAAGGAGTTGGGAAAGGCAAGAATTTAAATAATGAACAAATTTGAGGAAAACACTTACAGTATTGTGCTCATTGCTATCAGTGCTGAAGACATAGTATAATGGGGCCAAGACCTCATTCATGCCTTGCACATAACTAATTACCGGATTTAACTTTGCAAACAAAAGAAGAATATTTCTCATTGACTCCTGCAAAGCATAGATCGATAAAGGCATCACAGACTAAAGTCACCATGATTTGCAGGGTTAGTTGATGGTGAAGAAATACTTAATATCAGGAGTTGAGAGATATAAGTAAAATGTTACCCTATTCTTCCTAGATAGTGGAGAGTCTCCGGAGAAGAATTCTAAATCTGGATGAGTTCGTTGCAAATCACGGTCTATTTGAACTGAAATTTCTGAAAACTAGAAACACCATTGTTTTATTGTCATAAAAAAGTATATCTGTGAGCTAAAAGGTTCCAGAAGAAGTCACAGTGCAGTAGGTGCTTGCCTCAAAGTACTGATGCCATATACTAGCTTTACCTAAGCTTAGTGGATGATCCTCTTTAGAAATGTTGTAGCGTTCAAGGGGCTCATTTGCGTCGCTGCTAGTAGCATGTTCAAGGAATCTCAAGCTTTTATCTTTTCTCCTTGACAATTCTGACTGTCTAAATTAAGGAGTGTTATTTGATATACAGTCGTATAAAACAACACAACTAAGACCATAAACTACAAGGTAGTGGAAGCTTACGGGGTTTAGTAAAAGCTCCTCTTTGAGCTTAGCATATTTTAATCGACTCTCAGTCAACTCCTTTTCCCATAAATCACGAGAAGTAGGTAAATACCCCAATAATAGCTGCAATTTATTATCATGGCAAAACAATGTTAAAAGTAATAAAGAAGTTCAGACATAGAGTAATAGAACTAAAGATTGCAAGAATCTTGTATTGAATCTTAGAACGAATAAAGATTCTTTCAGAAGAAAAAAACTACTATGTCGGATTGGATTCAACATTATATTCTTCTACATTCAATAGAAATACTTTTTGTCAGCTTAATCTCATAATCTTGTTCACCATTCAGTTCTATCAGGTCATAGTATTCGTTCATCCAATACACACGCTATATTCGTTCTAGTTTAATCAGTGTCATTCTTCTACTTCCTATTCCAAAGTAACTTCCAGTTTTACATCTTTCTGATGCGCCGTTCGTCATTGCATACTTATTTAATCTCAATGATCAAGAAAAACAGACGTATGTTTTCAAAAGAAAATACTTGTGGTGATTACAACACATTGGCTGGAAACAAGTACATAATTTTGGTGAAAAAATGATTATATTAAGGGATCAGGTAATTAATAGTAAGCACAGGTATTTTACCTTCCAAATTTTTGCTCGCAAACTCCCTCCATCAGGAATACCTGAACTGGCAACTCTTTGCAACTTCTCCAAATTAATCTCCTTCTCAGAAATCTGTTTCACCAACATCACAGAAACCCCAGAATTGGCAAAACCATTAGGCTATTTTACATATATAGTCAACAAGTGAGCATTTTGCATAGAAGCTCTAAAATTTACTTTGTGTGCAGGAATTATACTAGGAACTAGGAGTGGCAACGGGGGGTCGGGTCGGATATGGTTCGGGTCTAAAACGAGTAATGAAAAAACGGATCAATTATCCGACCCGACCAATATTTATACGGATAAAAATAAAATAAAAAATAGGTTAACCGGCGGATCCATGAATTCTTGCATATGATCACTTTTGGGAGAATTCTTAGTCTCCTTAACTTGAGGAACCCCCAATTTGAGGTTTTACAAATGTAAAAGTTAGACCCATTGGTTATCCATTGATTACTCATTGATTATCCATTTTTTAAATGGATAATATGGTTCTTATCCATATTTGACCCATTTTTAAAAAGTTCATTATTCAACCCATTTTTTAGTGGATAATATGAGTGGTTAACTGTTTTCTTTTAACCATTTTGCCTATTAATTGAGATAAATGGTAGTATGTGGATTAGCAAGCAAATGCCTTGGCTGTCTGAAACATGATAAATAAAGTATAGATCATCCATAATCAAGAGTGAAAATAATGAAAACAACTAATGAAAATTATGTTAACCAGTCTCACCTCATGTTCAAGATCAGATCTTTTTTCATTATCATCATTAATGATTGCGTGTACAATTGCTCCCAAATTCTTATTTGCCTTTTGGGGAACACTAAGCTCCTCGTCAAAATCATAAGTTTGATCCTTAATCATATGTTTCAAAGCAAACCCATGAAGCTCAAAAGTGCGTAATTCTTCACCTGCAGATTCATCTCTTTTATCAGACCCCATATTGTAATTTCCTTCTTCTCTACCAACCACAAAGCTACCAAGCATTTCAGGAAATACTAATTTCCTCGCTTTTTCTGAAACCTTGAGCTTGCTAATTTTGGGCACCATTTGCTCGAATTTCTAAGGGTGAATTGGAAAAGAAGTTTCTGCTTTCACTTCAAAAGTTAAAAAAAAAAATTAAGTTTGGAAGGATTGAGGCATTGTGGGGGGGGGGGGGGGGGAGTTTGGTTTCCTTGAATTTGTTTCAGAGCAAGAGAGGAATGACAGTTAGCCGTTGAATGGTAGGCGGGATTTTTTCATCTAGCGGAACAATGAACTTTTACACTATTAACTTAATTAAAAATCAACTATTGGATATTCGGAGTTAACTTTACCCACTATATTAGTAATATCATATAACTATTTTTTTGGTTAAATTTGTATACGAAATCGAGCTCGCCTATAACATGGTAGGTCAGGTTCGGAATATGACAATAAAGGACCGAAGATCGATCCCATGTCCGACCGGGCTAGAACCCGGGGTTAGGACGCCTGGCTTCGAGAATATCGAGGCCATGATCCCAGAATCGATCCTAGTCCCGAACGAGCTCCAAGCAACATTGTTAACATAGCCAACAGAAGGCCAAAATGTCCGTGACTAGTCGGATATTACGACGGAAATCTCGGCACTTATCAATAAGGGGCCCGCAATCAGCAAATCAAGGGATTTTTTAGCATTTATAGAATTGTACCTAAAGTAGGACTCCTCTACCATATAAAGGGGGCCTTATAATTAATTTAAGACACTGTAACACACATCCAAAGCAATACATTATTATTTCTCTCTTTAAGCTCTTATTCTTCCGTATCTTAGATCAACCGAAGTGCATCTAGTCCCAAGACTGTAACTGTTCCATTCGTGTGATTTGAGTTTACTTTATCATTGCTTATTTCAATTGCAACTTAATTTATCGCTTTATGTCAAGATAGATTCTCCACAATTTTTTATACCCTAATCGAAATCTTATCGTGGATAAGTTCAGTGACTCTTATTAAGCTAATCTTCTCTAGTTGATTATAACACCCTAATCCAAATTTTCATAGAGTATTTACTTTATTTCAGTCTTGTAATTGTCGCATGAAAGTTGGAATAAATTATTACCTGCATATATACGCGATAGTGCTACATTTTTAGGAGTCGACAAGGCTTTGTAAACGTATCTTTCAACAAAACAAACAAGTTCAAACAAATAAAAACGTAAAATGTCAATTATTTTGGGTACAACATGACCCCACAATATATATGGTGATCTTACATTCTCACAAGAAATCTTCAACTTAATAATTAAAATCTATAATAAAAAATGTTACACTTCAATTTATTTTACTCCGTGTTCAATCGTTTAATCATCTTAATTTGACTAGGCACTGATTTTTTTTTAGAAAAAAAGACTTTTTAGTTTTGTAGTATTAAATTAAAAATGTGAGTAATGTACCAAAATATTATTTGAATCTTATGGCCTTAATCATGTCATGTCATGTAGAGTGTTAAATTTAAAACTACCAAATATAAAAAGCAATAATTTTGTCGAAACAGCTAAAAAGGAAAGTAATGCGCAGTGAGTTTATTTTTTGGAACCGTCCCACATGTATGATGTATCTAGGACATTAATTTCCTTATGGCTTCTAGAGGTTAACTGTCTATTTTCCGTTTGGTCTTTGTCTATAGTATTCTTACCACTACCAATTGGACCCGAAAAACGTGTAGATGCAAAAGGTGTAAGTTTTGATGACCTCTCACGCAATAATCTTATCCCTCCTTTTCAATTTAGGTGAACCTATTCATTTGTTAGTCTGTTCTAAAAAGAATGTTATCTTTCTAAATTTGGTAACTATTTAGCTTAAACTTACAACTCTATCTTTAATGAGAAGCTTTTATAACTACACAAATACTCTGGATACCTTTTTGAGTTGTTTAGGACCACAAATTTCAAAAGTCTTCATTTTTTTTAAACTCCGTGCCTAGACAAACATGGTCACATAAATTAGAACGGAGTTCTTCCTCATCGTAACCTTATAATCCTTGTTGAATAATCAAATTTTGGGATCAGAAAATAGTTTAGGACTGGACAGAGATAGAAAGGAGCAACGTCGTAGAATAAATCAATATGGCCATGGAAGCACATACGACTGAGCTAGGAGGTTCCATGAAAGTTCCTTCTGTTCAGGAGCTGGCAAAGCAGAAATTGGTGACGATTCCATCGCGATATGTACGCGATGATCAGGACCGTTCAATCTCATCATTAGACAAGGAAGTTCCAGTCATTGACATGCAACATTTAAACTCTACTGACTCTATGAATCTCGAGCTTCAGAAATTGCATTTTGCAGCCAAAGATTGGGGTTTCTTTCAGGTACTTATCTATATTTCCTAGTGTTGAGATTTTACAGGTTGTAACTGAATATATTCAAGAAAATAGAAGTGAAATACGAATAATTTGTGTATGCACTCAATATGCTAACATTATTTGCAGTTGATTAATCACGGAGTAAGTTCTTCAGTGGTGGAGAAAATGAAATCTGAGATTCAAGAATTCTTCAATCTGCCATTAGAAGAGAAGGCGAAGTTTGAACAATTGGCAGGGGATACAGATGGATTTGGGCAACTGTTCGTTGTCTCTGATGAACAAAAGCTTGACTGGGCAGACATGTTTTGCTTAAAGACCTCGCCTACACATTTAAGGAGGCCTATATTTTCCAAACTTTCCCTTCCATTTAGGTATGT
This sequence comes from Nicotiana sylvestris, assembly GCF_000393655.2. Taxonomy (NCBI): domain Eukaryota; kingdom Viridiplantae; phylum Streptophyta; class Magnoliopsida; order Solanales; family Solanaceae; genus Nicotiana; species Nicotiana sylvestris. Next base: position 48,432,846 of record NC_091058.1, read on the forward strand.
ATAATGTCCTTTTCTAGTAATCAACCATAATATTCAACAGTTGTCCTGAGCGGAGGGTCTATTGGAAACAACGTCTCTATCTTCACAAGGTAGATGTAAGGTCTACGAACACACTACCTCCCCAAGATTATACCGGGTACTTGTTACAAATCTAATATCAGAATATTTGTTAGGTGTGTGTGAGAATAAGTCCACATGAAAAGTAGGGAAAAAGGTACTTATGAGACTTGAATATTCTTAATGGAGTGAAACATTAGAGGAAAATCATGTTGGCTTGGACCAAAGCAGATGTCGAATAATATTATACAATGTTAAGAGTATTTTTGAGTGGTTTATTAGATGCCGATGGTAAGCAACTTCCACTTCCAACCAAGAGATTGTGAGTTCGAGTCTCCCCAAGAGCAAGATGAGAAGTTCTTGGAGGTAAGGATGTCGGGGGTCTATTTGGAAACAGCCTCTCTACCACAGGATAGGGGTAAGTTCTGCGTACACACTACCCTACCCAAACCCCATTAAGTGAAATTATACTGGGTTGTTGTTATTAGATGCCGAGCTAAGGCGGCTACTGTAGGTTCGCCTGAACCATTGTTTTTGCCTTGAATTATGTATTACAACACATATTAGAAGATCATATGATTTTGAACGTACTAACTCTAGATTCTGAATTTCTGATTTCACCTCTGAACTTTATTACCTAAATCGGAATTTAATTTTATAAATCCCATGTTCTTGGAATATGCAGAGAGACAATTGAAGCGTACTCAGAAGAAGTAAAGGAGCTAGCAATGAAAGTTCTGGACCTGTTGGGTAAAGCTCTGGGGATTGAAGCAGAAGAAGTGAACAACCTTTTTGGAAAAGGGATGCAATCAGTGAGGATGAATTACTATCCACCCTGTCCACAACCAGAACTTGTGATGGGACTTTGCCCTCACTCTGATGCATGTGCCTTAGCAATCCTTCTTCAAGTCAATGAAACTGATGGTCTTCAAATTAGGAAAGATGGAATTTGGATTCCCGTTTTACCCCTCCCCAATGCCTTCATAGTCAATGTTGGAGACTCTTTGGAGGTACTTTCTCCATTCAATTTCCACTACTTATTACTCCCTCCACCGTCTTATTTTATGAAGGTGTTGGGGACATTTCAAATATATTTCCCTCAATTTCAAGAACATTGTTACTTTTTTTTTTAAAACTTCTGGGAGTATCAATTTCACAAGCATTTTATTAAGTGGTCTTTTTTTACTAAATAGTGTTAGAGTTAGTGTTAGTACTGATATTTCATAATTGCATTATTATTTGAAGTAAAGGAAATACCAAGAAGTGACATTCTATCTATGTAACTTCCTCCATTCTTTCAAATTTGCTTATTTACATTTAATTTGCATTGTAAGCTATTGGTAAAGACGTCTGTTAGCGGAAACGTAAAAGAAAGAACACAAGATTTAACGTGGTTCGGATCAAAATAATCCTACGTCCACCAGAGAACAATTGTCCTTTTAATATTAACAAAGGAAGGGGAGATTTCCCAATTACACTTAAGAGAATTTCTCTCTTAACTCTCTACTCACTACAATGTATTGTATTATTTTGGGATGATTTCTACAAGTGAAGGAGTGCATCTATTTATAGAGGTAAAGACCTCCTCTTGATGTCATTGCTGACATCAAACTACCTCCTCTTGATGTCATGGGTGACATCAAAGGAGGAAGCTTCCTCCTAGCATCCACACCAACTCTTTCCACCAACTCTTCCAATTGGCATGCCATTGTTGACTAAACATAAACCAACATTTTCAATCTCCACCTTGGTTTGCGTTTCGAGCGTGTGAACAACTCTGGCCAAAACTTCTAAGCTTACTGGGCAACCCCGTTGTAAGAAACAAGAAGAATCAAACCATTGTTGAACATGCCACCTCCACCTAGCAACTGTTCTCTTCGGAGTTGCATCAGTTGATGCACACCCCCGCCAAGTCCTTGCAGTGTGCAAACTTAGCGAGCGGGACTATCTTGGTCAACATGTCTGCAGCATTATCATCTGTGATAACCTTCACGACCTTGATAGTTCCCTCATCAATAACATCTCGAATAAAATGAAATCTGACATCAATGTGTTTAGTGCGCTCATGAAATCTCTGATTTTTCATTAGATGAATAGCACTCTGACTATCACATCTAAGAGTTGATTCCAGCTGAACTAAACTCAATTCCGCTACTAAACTTTTCAACCAGATAGCTTCCTTTACCGCCTCCGCTGCTGCCATGTATTCTGCTTCTGTCGTAGACAAAGCGACAATCGACTGCAAAGTCGACTTCCAACTGACGGCACTGCCAACGAGGGTAAAGATGTATCCAGTTGTGGACCTTCTTCTGTCAAGATCTCCTGCATAGTCAGAATCCACATAACCGAGAATTGAAATACCTGTACCACTTTTTCGAAAGGTAAGACCAACACCAGAAGCTCCTTTGAAATATCTCAATATCCACTTGACAGCTTCCCAATGCCTCTTTCCTGGGTTGGACATGTATCTACTTACCACACTTACAGATTGAGCAATATCTGGACGTGTGCATACCATAGCATACATAATACTACCAACTGCACTGGCATAAGGAATCTTTGACATATGCTCCACCTCATCCTCGGACTGAGGCATTTGTGACTCTGAAAGTTTAAAATGAGGAGCTAATGGTGTACTTACAGGCTTGCACGTTTGCATATTGAATCTCTCGAGAACCCTTTCAATATACCTCTTCTGAGAAAGATGTACAACATCGTCTTCTCTTGAAATCTCCATACCAAGGATTTTCTTTGCAGCTCCTAAATCCTTCATGTCAAATTCCTTACTCAATAGTTTCTTCAAAGCATTTATCTCTGTAATGTTGTTAGCAGCAATAAGCATATCATCAACATACAACAGTAAATAAATCATTGAGTTACCAGACATCTTCTTGTGATACACACAACTATCAAATGCACTCCTTGAGAATTCATGTGTAGTCATGAATGCATCAAACCTCTTGTACCACTGTCTAGGGGATTGCTTCAAACCATACAAAGACTTCTTTAGTTGGCATACGTGATCTTCTTTTCCCTCAGCTAGGAAACCTTCAGGTTGATCCATATAGATTGTCTCTTCTAGATCACCGTGTAAGAAAGCAGTTTTGACATCAAGCTGTTGAAGCTCCAAGTCAAATTGTGCAACCAATGCTAGTAGCACGCGAATTGAGCTATGCTTCACGACCGGAGAGAAAATCTCATTGTAGTCAATTCCCTCCTTTTGGCTGAAACCTTTTGCAACCAATCTCGCCTTGAACCTAACATCTTCCACTTCAGAAATTCCCTCTTTCTTTCGGTAGACCCACTTGCATCCAACTGTCCTCTTCCCCTTTTGTCTTTTCACTAAGACCCATGTCTGATTCTTGTGAAGAGACTCCATCTCTTCAGTCATGGCTAACCGCCATTGTGCGGCATCCTTGCAAGAAGTTGCTTCAATATACGAGGAGGGCTCCAGATCTTTAATCTCTTCTTGTGCAGCTACGAACGCATATGCAATCAAGTTTGCTTGATTTATAAGGCGTTCCGGTTCTCGTGTTTGCCTCTTCTCCCTCCCCTTCGCAATTGTGTATGGTTCATTGACAGCAAGTTCTTCAACGCCTACATCTTCTGACTCATCTTTAACCTGAGTCTCTTGATCCTTTTCCTTGGCAAGCTCCACCGGAAGCTCCACCTGCTCGTTGTTCTTGTTTCCTGAAAACTCCACGGAAACTTTACGGGAATCAAGTATAGAGGATTCATCGAAGGTGACATCTCTACTAACTATAAATTTGAGTAAAGACAAACACCAAAGTTTGTACCCTTTTACTCCATCCACATACCCTACGAATATGGCCTTCTTAGCCCTTGGTTCAAGCTTTCCTTCATTAACGTGATAATAAGCTGGACACCCAAATACTCGTAAGTATGAATAGTTAGAGGGTTCACCTGACCATACCTCATTCGGAGTCTTAAAGTCAATTGCCGATGCTGGAGATCGATTGACAATATGAGCAGCAGTGTGAACTGCTTCAGCCCAAAATACTTTGGACATTTTGGCTTGTAGGAGCATACAACGAGCCTTTTCAAGAAGAGTTCTGTTCATTCTCTCGGCAACTCCATTCTGCTGTGGGGTATGCCTGACAGTCCTATGTCTTGAGATCCCATGAACCTTGCAGAATTCATTATACTCTTCATTGCAAAACTCCAAGCCATTGTCTGTGCGAAGATACTTGATTTTCCGCTCCATTTGATTTTCAATCAAAATCTTCCACTCTTTAAATGCTTCAAAAGCATCACTTTTTGCCTTCAAAAAATACACCCAAACCTTTCGTGAGAAATCATCAATAAAAATGAGAAGATACCTCTTTCCGCCCTTCGATGGAAGTTTAGAAGGACCCCATAAATCTGAATGGATGTAGTCTAGCACTCCTCTTGTCTTGTGTTTGCCAGTGCTGAAGCTGACCTTCTTCTGCTTCCCTAGAACGCAGTGCTCACAGAAGTCAAGCGTGCTGATCTTCTCACCTTCCAAAAGTTTACGATTGCTCAACATCTCCAGTCCACGTGCGCTCATATGACCCAGTCTCATGTGCCATAGTCTTGCCTTGTCATCATTAGATAACTGCACTGTAGATGCATTTGCAGAGCCAACAATGGTGCTTCCGGCCAATGTGTAAAGGCCATTCTCCAGCTTGCCTTTCAGCATGACTAAAGAACCTTTAGTCACCTTCATAGTTCCTGCTTCGCTCATGTACCTGTAGCCTTGTTCATCCAGAGTACCCAAGGAGATCAAATTCTTCTTCAGATCAGGAACATGACGGACTTGTGTAATAGTCCTCACGATTCCATCATGGCAGCGAACCCGAACTGAGCCAATGCCAACTATTGCACAAGTTGCATTATTGCCCATTACTACGGTTCCTCCACTTTTCTCGTAGCTGCTAAACCAGTCTTTTCGGAACGTCATATGCAGAGTACAAGCAGAGTCTAACACCCATTTGTTTTCATAACTACTATTATTATTACACGATGTTGTTAGTACATAATCATTATCAAAATTATGTACCTGTTCAACTGTAGATGCACTCGCCTTTTCCTTGGACTTTGACATTGGGCAATCTCGTTCAAAGTGCCCCTTCTTGCCACAACCCCAACACTCTGTATTCTTCTTGTTCACACGAGACTTTGATCTGTGCTTTGATTTGGTCTTTCCCTGTTGGCTAGTCCGGCCTCTTACAAAGAGGCCACTTGCCTGGTCATCTCTATCTCCTTCAATGTGCCTCCGCACATCACTAGAGTTAAGTGCCTGCCGCACTTGCTCAAGCTTGATAGGCTCCTTGCTATACATCATTGAATTCTCAATATCACGATATCCTGAAGTCAATGAAAATAGCAAAGCACATGCAAGCGTCTCCTCCTCCCTTTTAATTCCTGCAATCTGTAAGTCCATGACAAGTTTATTAAACGCATCTAAATGATCTTGTAACGAAGTACCTGGCCCCATCTTAAATGTGTGAAGACGCCGTTGTAACAACATTCTTGTTGTCACTGATCGGTCTTGGTATAGCCCTTCTAGCTTTTCCCACAACTGTTTGGCCGTCTCTTCGGTACCCGTACTCACTTCACAAAGCACGTTAGGTGCAAGGGATAGTTGGATTGCACTCAATGCATCCCCTTCAATCTTCTCCTTGTCGGGAGCTGATATATCCGTAGGATACTTTCTGTCAATAGCATGGATTGAACCTTCCCTCCGCAGTAACGCCATCATCTGGATCTTCCAGATATTGAAGTTGTTGCGTCCATTGAATCTATCAATTTCAAACTTCATGGAACTCATATTTGCTTGTTCTTCCTCCTTGGATCGTTAAAGGATCCTGTCGCTCTGATACCAATTGTTAGCGGAAACGTAAAAGAAAGAACACAAGATTTAACGTGGTTCGGATCAAAATAATCCTACGTCCACCAGAGAACAATTGTCCTTTTAATATTAACAAAGGAAGGGGAGATTTCCCAATTACACTTAAGAGAATTTCTCTCTTAACTCTCTACTCACTACAATGTATTGTATTATTTTGGGATGATTTCTACAAGTGAAGGAGTGCATCTATTTATAGAGGTAAAGACCTCCTCTTGATGTCATTGCTGACATCAAACTACCTCCTCTTGATGTCATGGGTGACATCAAAGGAGGAAGCTTCCTCCTAGCATCCACACCAACTCTTTCCACCAACTCTTCCAATTGGCATGCCATTGTTGACTAAACATAAACCAACATTTTCACAAGCATAAACCAAAACTTCTGGGAGTATCAATTTCACAAGCATTTTATTAAGTGGTCTTTTTTTACTAAATAGTGTTAGAGTTAGTGTTAGTACTGATATTTCATAATTGCATTATTATTTGAAGTAAAGGAAATACCAAGAAGTGACATTCTATCTATGTAACTTCCTCCATTCTTTCAAATTTGCTTATTTACATTTAATTTGCATTGTAAGCTATTGGTAAAGACGTCAATAATACTAAACACCAAGGATTGAAGATTCTGAAACTATGACTATTATGAGTTTATTTGTTTTAACTGTCTAATAACTTGGTACTGTGCTATATCAAAATTTAAAGCTCTTAACTTTTCTTTTTCCAGATTTTTTCAAATGGAATTTACAGAAGCATAGAGCATAGATCAGTGGTGAGCGCAGTGAAAGAAAGAATCTCCATAGCAACATTTCATAGTCCAAAATTGGATGGTGAATTAGGTCCAGCTAAAAGCCTTATTACTGCTGATAGTCCACCGATATTTAAAACTATAAATGTACATGAATATTTTAGAGGATTCTTCACCCGTAAACTTGACGGGAAATCATATGTGGACACCGTGAGAATCACTTGTGAAAATGACCTATAAAACCTTTTATATGAAAGATAAAATAAAACAAATCACTGCTTATGTATTGGAATCATGCTATGCTTTGATATATAGTTACAACTTTTATGGATGGTTGTTACTACCATCGTTTTATAATCGTTTGTTTCGTATTGTAATATTTCGTGGACATAATATTTGAATAGATTATATCGTTTGTTATTGTTTAAATAGTAAATTTTTTTGTTATTTACTTTGAATGCATTGTATTGTACAATAAGGTACTAAAATACTTGTTATTGCTACAAATATTAAATTTATCAATAATTACAATAAATTAATTTGATACAACTTCGCCATCGTATGTGGACACCATGCGAATCACCAGTGAAAATGACTCTTCCATCTCAATTCTCAACCATAAATTATAAAGACTATTCCGTCCGACTTGTTCCAAATTTTAAATTATCTGACATTATTTTCTAATTAATAAATTTGTTTCTCAAAGAATGATATATTTTTGTATTTAAAATAATATAATTTTAAACTTTTTATTTTTTCTGTAATGAGAAGTTTTATAGCAAAACAAATACAACAACAACAACTCAGTATAATCTCACTAGTGGGGTCTGGGGAGAGTAGAGTGTACGCAGATTTTACCCCTACCCTAGGGTAGAAAGGCTGTTTCCAAATAGACCCTCGACATCCTTCCCTCCAAGAACTCCCCGCCTTGCTCTTGGGGTGACTCGAACGCACAACCTCTTGTGATCACATATAACAAAACAAATGTTATGACATATTTATTACGATCACATGTGTAAAAGTATTTTAGCCACACAAATATATTATGATATGTTTAATACCATAAATTCAGAAATATTTTTTTTGAACTTTATGTCGGATCAAATCAAGTCATATAGATTGGAAGAGAGAGTATTAAAATAGTGGAATCGAGTGAGAGGATTTTGTGCTTTCTCAATTTACGCAATCAAACAATAAGGGGAAAAAATAATATTCAGGTCGTTTTCTCCTGCCCAACCTACTAATTATCTGTCATTATAAAATGTCTATGAATTAATTACAGCTATATGAATTTTTGCATTGTTGATGAGGGTTCAATTCCTCACTTCTCCTGTTTTTCCCTTGAATTTTTTTTTGAGGGAGAGCCGTGAATACACACGCAAATACTGTTAACGGAGAAATTTGATTATGATGTGATATTCCACCTAATATTTTTAGATAAAATTTGATTTATTTATACAGTATAATTTTATAGTGAAACGATATCAATGGACTCTCCTTAACAAAGAGTGGCTCATCAACAGCCTCACATTAATTTTTGTTGGTTGAGTGAGATGTATCTTTTTCGTGTTCACATTATTAGATTGTACTATTACATAACTGGTATACATAAGAAATTGATTATGTATAATACTTCTAGAAAACATTTTATCATTTGCCCTGCACTGCCAGGTAAGCAGATACACACATTTACTACATTTTCTTTTTTGTTTTGTCGTCAATGTTCTTTCCAACAGTATCCAGACAATTATTTGGAAACAAAGAACTTTACTTCTTCTCCTCCATGCTTTTCTGAGTCCGAGGGTCTATTGGAAACATCATCTCTATCTTTATTAAATAGGGGTAAAGTTTGCGTACATATTATCCTTTTCAGATCCTAAATATGGAAATATATCGGGTGTGTTGTTATATAATTTAAAGTCAAATCGTATTCTTCTATATTATAAAAATGAGGTTAGGTGTGCCTAATTCTTCCCCCACCATACACACACATAAGAAGATACTATATATAAATTTGTGTGTATGAATAAACAAGAGCAAAATTATAATTAAGCTAGTAGTTATAATGATGGAGGAAAATTTGGCAACGACGCTAGGTGGAACGTTGGCTGTGCCAAGTGTTCAAGAACTGGCCACAGACTCACCGGAAAAAGTCCCGGCGCGTTACGTGAGAGATGATCAAGATTTTTCTCCGATCAAATCATCTACTTCTATTAGTTTCTCTGATAATATCCCAATCATCAACATGGAAAGCTTGCTTCTTGGAGATGAAATCGAATTGAAGAAGCTTGATTCTGCTTGCAAAGACTGGGGATTTTTCCAGGTTCTTTTTTCGAATATATAATTTACTTAAGCTGTATATTTGTAAATAAGTAGTATCTTGAAGGTTAGGAGTCATTTGGTATATATCAGGGCGTAAAGGAAGTAATCTCATTAGAACGTTTTATTACCTCTCTAGGTATTATACCATTTTCAACATGGGATAATAATCACAGGATGTAATCCAAATCCCACCTAATTTTTTAAACTTAAAATAGGCGGTGAATGTATTATCGAGGTTAACAATTCCTTGAATAAACCAACCAAATGATAAAGATGTCCTTCTCCTAAAGCTACATCTCCACCAAAATCTTTTGAAAAAGTCAAAGTTAAAATAAAAATAAAAATTTATTCAAGTTTATTTAGTTTCAAGCGAAACACATGTTTTGAATATTTATACGACATGATCTCAATTTTATTTCAATGAATAAAACAACTTGTACTAAATAATTCAGAAATTATTAATTTCACTATTAGAATTCATACATTATAATCCTATATAATTTTTTTTCCGTGAACCAAAAGAACCATTAGGGGGAGTTAGTAGTTACAGTGCATATGAATATTTTTACGCGTGCAAATTGGACTTATTAGATTCTCAAAAGTTTAATTTAATTGCATATTCCTTTTTATTGTTGTTTGCAATGATTACACAGCTGATAAATCACGGAGTGAGTGGTTCATTAGTTGAGAAAGTGAAGAAGGACACTCAAGATTTCTTCAACCTCCCAATGGACGAAAAGAAAATGTGGAAGCAAGTGGATGGAGATTTGGATGGTTTTGGACAAGCTTTTGTTGTTTCTGAGGAGCAAAAACTTGACTGGGCTGATCTCTTCTTCTTGACAACCCTCCCTCCTTTTTTGAGAAAACAACATATGTTCCCCCGTCTCCCTCTACCATTCAGGTACCCTCCACTCTCTCTTTAAATTTTATAACAATGTATGAGTAATTCAAATTTGTGTCGCATAAATTTAAAGTTACGAAAAGTTTTGCTATTTTTAAGGCTCGAACTAGAAAATTCTGATAAAGAATGAAGGAATATTTTCCATCTCACTATAACGCTCTGTGATCTCTCCAGCGTTATTGTCATGCTTGTACTTTTATAAAACTAATTAGAAGGGAAAAAGAGAAGAAGTCGGACAAGTGTTAATCAACTCACACCTTATTACGTACTAGAATATAAACCTTGTAAATACAACTCACACACGTACATTACAACTAAGTGCCCTATAGTTAACTCACAATATACTGGAGTTTCAACATAATATGCTGGAAGTTTATACACAGGTACTCCAATCTTCAGTATATTATGTTGTAACTTTCCGTGTGTTGGAGTTCCAGCATAATATGCTGGAAGTTCATACACAGGTGCATCAATCTCAGTATATTATGCTGGAATTTTTCGTGTTGCAGCAAAATAGCAGTTATTACAATGACTTCTTTTTATGCTCCAGTATATTATGCTCGAAAGTCCATTTTGTCTTTTTTTTTTCTTAAATTTATTTTTTTGATTTTTTTCTTTCTGGCTCTTTTTGTGTGTTTGGTTAGTGTGTACGGTCGAAATCGGGCTCGTCCGATTTCTGATAGACCAGGTTTGAAACATGATAGGTTGAAGATCGATCCCGGGTTCCATTGAACCAAGATACGAAGTCAGAATACCCGTCCTCGATAACATCGAGTCCATGACCCCAGAATCGACCTTGACACCGAATGAGCTCGAGAAAACATTGCCAGACCGGGTAATGGAAGGCAAAATATGCGTAACTGGTCGGGTATCACGGCGGGATTCTCGGCGCATATCAACGAGAAACCGGTTAATCTGCAAATCATGGAATTTTTACTTTTTATAGAATTGTGCCTAAAGTAGGACTTCCCTACTATAAAAGGGGGTCTGATTATTTGTAAAACACATTGTAACACGCATCCCAAAGTATTATAATATTATTTTCTTCCTACAAGCTATTGTTCTTCTATATCTGATACCATTTGAACTACATCCAGTTCGAGCGAGGCGTACTTTTTAAGGCTATAATTGTTGTCATACGGTTTGAATTTACTTTCTTATTGTTCGCTTTATTTATAATTCAATTTATTGCTCTGTGTCAACTTAATCCATGTATCTTTAAAACCACTTAGAAATTTGATTGTTATCCAATTTTGAGGGTAAAAACGTTAAGGATAATAGTGGTTATTTGATACAAATTTTCATAACACACTATTTTACACTTGTTCTTTGAAGTGTCTCTAATTTCAGGCTTAAGCTTAAAATGTCAAACTCACAATTAGCACCTCTACCTGCTTACAATGAGTCTGGTCACCACGGTGAAAATAATAACATAGTGCCCGATAACGAGACCGCTCGTTGATCCCATCGAATTCCAATTGCGGACCCGTTGGACGCTAATTCGCATGTGGCTATCGAAATAAGCCTCCCTACTGACCCCGAGAATAGCATCCATGGTGGAGCCCGGTCGACAAACAAGCATGTCACTTGCGCCATCAAAGGAAATTACTTGGAGGATGATGAGATTGACTTTGTCTTGCTGAAGAAATTCGGTGAAACCCTGTCAAAGGGAGTTATGATATGGTATCACAACTTACCCCCTAACTCTATTGACTCATTTGCTATGCTTGTAGACTCTTTTGTCAAAGCAGACACTGGGGCTATCAAGGTCGAAACCAAGAAGTCGGACCTCTTCAAAGTAAGGCAAAAGGATAATGAAATGCTCAGAGAATTCGTGTCTCGGTTTCAAATGGAACGGATGGACCTACCATTGGTTGCTGATGATTAGGCCGTTCAAGCTTTTACCCAAGGATTTAATGTTCGAAGTTCGGTGGCTTCACCACAATTGCAGCAGAATCTGATAAAATATCTGGCTATCACTTGGGCTGATGTGTATAATCAATGCCAATCAAAAATCATAGTCGAAGATGATCAACTTGAGGCTTCTTCCGGGTCCGTTTACCCTGTTAGACCCATCGACAGAGTCAAGAGAGATATAAATCATGAACCAAGGCCGAACACGAATCTGTATCAAATGTACAATGAGGATCAAAGAAGTAGTGGGTCCAGACAAAGTTTTATGCGAAAAGAAAGGAGAAATGTCCAAGGCTAGAGCAGCCGGGGACTCATGAGCAAGAACGATTTTGATAGGCCTATCGGACCTAAAGAAGCACCAAGGTTACCAGAATATAACTTTAACTTTGATGTTGCTGCCATCGTATCGGCTATCGGACACATCAAAGATACCAAATGGCCTCAACCTCTGCAATCCGACCTAGCCCAAACGGATCAAAACCGGATGTGCAAATATCATGGCACTCACGGCCACAAAACAGAGGATTGCTGACAATTGAGGGAGGAGGTAGCTCGGTTATTCAACAATGGGCATCTTCAAGAATTTCTGAGTGGCCGAGCCAAGAATCATTTCAGAAATAGGGACTCTAATAAACAAACCAAGTAAAAAGAACCTCAACACGTCATTCACATGATCATCGGAGCAGTCGATGTTCCTCAAAGTCCGATGTAAAATGCACCAAAGTATCCATCATAAGGAAAAAAGAACTCGAGATTACATACAGAAGGAACTTTGTCTTTCAGCAACGACGACGCAGAAGGAATCGTGCAGCCCTACAACGATGCACTAGTAATATCTGTACTCATGAATAAATCTCAAGTTAAACGTATGTTAATTGATCCGGGTAGTTTGGCCGACACCATTCGGTCGAGGGTCGTAGAACAACTCGGCCTATAAGACCAAATCAAGCCTGCAGCCTGAGTTGTAAACGGATTCAACATGACATGTAAAACTACTAAGGGAGAAATAATGTTACCAGTAAACGCCACCGGGACCATCTAGGAAACCAAGTTTTATGTGATTAAAGAGGACATGAGGTACAATGCCCTGTTGGGGAGGCCATGGATCCACAATATGAGGGTAGTTCCCTCGACTCTTCACCAAAGACAGCTCAGTTTAGTTTGTCTGAAGATGGGACCTTGTTCAGAAGAATGTATGATGGCCCATTGGCAATATGTCTAGGACTAGGAGATACCGAGTACGTTATGAGGGAAGTTCACGAGGGCACCTGCAGAATTTAGGCGCCGAATCATTGGTTCGAAAGATAATCAAAGCCGGCTATTACTGGATTAACATGGAAAAAGACGCGAAGAAGTTCGTACGAAAATATGATAAATGCCAGGGACATGCTCCGATGATTCACCAACCCGAGGAGTTGCTGCGTTCGATCTTATCGCCATGGCCATTCATGAAGTGTGGAATGGACATCGTTGGCCCTCTTCTATGGGCACCTAGTAAGGGTCAATTTATATTGTTTATGACTGACTATTTTTTCTAAGTGGGTGGAAGCCCAGACATACGAGAAAGTTAGGGAGAAGGAAGTCATCGACTTTATTTGGGATCACATCATATGTCGTTTTAGAATGCCATCTGAAATCGTGTGCGACAACGAGAAACAATTTATCGGCAGCAAAGTGACCAAATTTCTCGAAGACCATAAGATCAAAAGGGTCCTGTCAACACCTTATCACCCTAATGGAAATGGACAAGCAGAATCGACCAATAAAACCATACTCTAGAACCTCAAAAAAAGGTTAACCGACGCAAAAGGAAAATGAAAAGAAATCTTACCTGAAGTCCTATGGGCATACCAAACAACCTCAAAGTCCAGTATCGGGGCCACCCGGTTCTTGTTGGTTTACGGCGCCAAAGCTCTAATATCGGTCGAAGTCGGTGAACCACATATCAAATTTCGATATGCTACCGAGGAATCGAATGATAAGGCCATGTGTACGAGCCTAGAGCTATTGAATGAAAGGTGTGAAGCCGCCCTTGTTCGGATGGCTGCCCAAAAGTAGCGGATCGAGAGGTACTACAATCGAAGGGCCAACCTTCGGCACTTTAATATCGGGGACTTAATACTAAGGAAGGTCACACTAAGCACATGTATCCCGAACTAAGGGAAATTGGGACCAAACTGGGAAGGACCATACCAGATCATCAAGATCACTGGAAAGGGATCCTGCAAACTCGGAACAATGAAGAGCGACCAACTACCGAAGAATTGGAATATAACTCACTTGAAGCGGTACTATTGCTAAGGTATAACCCCATTCATTTCCTTTTTACTTATTTTTGAACTAATTCTTGTAGGTAACCAACAAGAAGCGGTACAGATTTTTAGGTCTGAAAGCACGCGTTGCACTCTTTTTTCCTTGAATCGGTTTTGTCCCAAATGGATTTTCTAGCAACGTTTTTAATGAGGCAACAGTAGATCGTGCTAACTTAGAATAGAAGGCCGGTCATAAACCGGTGTCAAAGATTATATCAACAGTATCTGAGGTTTTTCCCTATAATCAACCTCGAATACTGAGGGGCATTGCCCCTTAGATATCGATTTTAGCAAGCAAAGAAACTTCGTGATTGAAGGGTCTCGATAGATAGGACTTATTATAAGGGCAAAACGGTCAAAACAACCGTGCCCGCATACACCGCTCGAGTCCTTCATGTACGCATGTATAACTATTTAGAACTAGAATAAAAATAAGTCTCTTTCTTGCGGATAAGTATTTTGTCCTTTTAATTTTTTTTTGCATTTTCTCAGGGAATTTCCTACATCCGATCCCCTAAAGGTATCGAGCCTAAGGGACACCTTAATCTGAGTTCGAACAATCACTCTCACTTGGGGACTACCGTCCAAAAACAAATTCGGGCGGTTCGGGCTGTCAGAATTCGGGTGCACAAGACCAATTAGGCAAGAGCCTGAATTTTAGAGGCCCCGCCATCCCAACTCAGGGACTGTTATTCTAGGCAAGCCCCGATAACTCGGGGTGACAAACCCATTGGGCAACACCCGAACTAAAAAGGCTACGATCAAATTAAAACGGCTCGGAGATGTCCGAGACCCGTAACATAAATAACAAGGCCTCGAAGTTTCCTAAACGGTTCTAAAAGCTACCCTTGGCAAACTATAATCTAAGAAAGTACAAGTACTTTGGGCGGAAAAATTTCAGCCACACCGAAACCCCACAATGCCTTAAAAATAAAATAATGTTAAAGACAAGGCTTGTTCGAACCACCGGACATAAACCTAACTATTTCATGCTAAGGCATGTTAATCTTTATGAATATAAAAAAGCAAAAAACTTAGAAATTAATGAAGGGAAAAAAGGCTTTATATATATCAAAAAAAATTTACAAGGGCCAAAAGGGCCTCAACCAAAGAGAGAAACGAAAAAAATTTAAAGATCCTAAGTGGCCTAGTCTTCGCCGGGGACTGCCTCGTCACCCTTGGGATATCCTTCGTCTTCGCACTTGCTTAAACCCTCAGAGTCATTATCATTCTCGGGATAAGCCAACTTTTTAACCTTGGCTTCGAGCTCCTTGGCGCTCTCGATTTTGGCCGACAAGTCGAAACCTCGAGCATGAATTTTCTCGAGAGCCTCCCTTCGGGATTGACACTTTGTGAGTTCATTGAGATCCTTTGCTCGAACTTGGGCCACCTCGGCATCGGCCTTGTAAATGGCCACCATCTCCTCAGCATCAACCTTGACCATTTCGGCCTTCGATATGGCTGTCTCAAGCTCCTTGGCTAGATTTTCTCGATCGGAGACGGCCGAATTTAGCTGCGACTGAAGTTTCTCAATCTTTTTGGCCTATACCGAATCCTTTTCCTTTACAGTTCGAAGTTGGATCCCAGCCAAAGCCAGTTGTGTCCGGGGAGACTCTTTTTCTGAGGCCAAGTGGTCCATGTTGCTTTTCCACTCTTCGGCCTCGACCTTCACCACATCTACCTTTTCCCGTAGCTACTCGATCCGATCAAGCTTCTGTTGGACCTATGGGTTTGGACCGTTAGTCACCATGTCTGATTTGCAGTCACTAACTTCAAAACTCTTCTTACCTGCTCAACCAGGTCGGCATGCTCTTTCCGAGCCACCCCTAACTCAGCCCGGAGGCTCTTAACTTCCCCTTTATTTTGCTTACTGAGAAGTTTGTAATTATCTCTTTTCTTAGTGAGCCCTCGGATCTCAGCCTCGTACTGGTTCAGCTCTTCCCGATAGCGAAGAAACATCTCGTGGTGAAGTACCGAGGCCTACAAACATAGAGAAAGGAGTTATGATCACCTACAAACTAATCTAAGTATAAACTAGAAATTATTAAGAGGTATCTCAATTTACCCGATTTAACACCTGTTGAGCTTCATTGAACAGGCAGGGTACTTCCACCTCATTCATCTTGGTCTGGTCCTCCTCTGTCACCAAGCACCGGAGGTAACTAGACACCCTTAGGGGAGCAGAAAGAACCCGGGCTCTTTTGCGATATACATAACGATCGACCACTTCTGGTTAGGATTCAAATTCAGAGCCAGGAACCGGTTGACTAGTTTGGTCCTTGAGGAAGGTCCATTTATCCCCAGTGATGGACTTTTTCTTGGCATCGGTAAATTACCCAACCCGGAGACGTCCTCTGTAGCGGTAGAGTATACACTATCAAAAAAGTTCTGAAAGGGGTCTACCGCCCCTTGTGCCTCTTCGTTGGGGCGTCCTTTCAGTGTCTGAGCCTCGGTAAACATAGGCTCGGTAAATAAAGGCAACTCAAAGAGGTCAATCACTCTGAGTACCTCCTTCAGGGCACTATCTGCTGTCCGGGAAGAATCGGCTACGATCTCATTATCAGCCTCCCTAACTCGAGGCAAAGTGGCCTCGCCCCCTTCTGGTTCGGAAGCTTCGGCTAAAGCTCCCCTGTTGACCTCCCCAAGTCGAGGCAATTCACTTTCAGCTCTTACCGCTTCGGAGGCCCCTCGTACCTCGAGCCTTGACCGCATGCGGGCTACTAGTTTGGAGGTTTCTTCTTCTTCTGACTCGTCCCTCAACCAGTGGAGTGAGTCCGAAGAGGGCGCCCGAGCACTGGTGCTACCCTTAGATTTACGCACCAGACTTTTTTTGTTCTTTTCTTTTTTGAGCTCGGAGAACTTGGGTCCTCTTTCTTTTCTTCTCATCACCCTGCCTCCGAGCAGGGGACTTGCCGTGTACATCCTCGTTACCGGATGGAGGCCTCATGGAAATATCCTTGGAAAGACCTACAAAGGGAAATGGAATGAATAAGAGCTCTACGACACGAGGACAAAATCAAGTATTATTCACATGGGAAAGGAAACTCACTGTGAGAGCAGGCCTCCCACCATCCCTTTGAAAGCTCACACCATGCCCGCTTGAAATACGGTTTTTGGGACACATGGCCCTTGACCCACTCCTTGAGTCGAGAAATTGCATCTGGAACCCGAGCAATAGCTGCATCAGCAACAAACATCGATAAGAAAGGAGGAAAAGTGTAAAAAATAAAATTTTTGGGAATAACGGAGCTTTGCTTACGTTTTGTGTTCCACTCCTCAGGGAACGACATGTCCTCGGCCGGGATCAGATCCGAGGTCCTCACTCGGAAAAATTTGCCAAGCCAACCTCGGTTTTGATCTTCATCAATGCTCGAGAACGGGGCTTTAGAGGCCCGGCGTGCAAGTTTAATCACCCCCCCCCCCTCGCGGAAGAATTAGGGGCTATATAGGCGCATAAGGTGGTCGATAGTAAATGGGCATCCATCAATCTTGCTCACGAAGAATCGGAGAAGGTTGATATCCCCAGAACGAGGGGTGGATCTGACCAAGGCACACCTCGTACCTTTTACAGAATTGGATGATCACCGGGTCCAACAGGCCCAACATAATAAGTGTAAACACTTAAATATCCCTTAACGTTGGTAGTGATATCTTCTTCGGGTCCAGGAATCACCACGTCGTTTCCGGCCCAGTTGTAGTCCTTTATGACTGAAGGGAGGGTTTCTTCGGTGATCGAGCAAATATATCTCAATACTTTCTCGTCCCGGCCCGGAATGGGTGAAGGTTTTTCAACTTTAAAGTCGGCGGTCACCGAGCACCCGCCAGGAATAAACGCGCCAAGAGGAGGTTCCGCCGTTGGTTCCTCACCGGCCGGTCGTGATGAAAAAGCAGTTTCTTTTTAGGAACTATATTAGACGTCTTCGCCATTTTCTTTTGAGTAAAGATGAAGGAGAGGAAGTTAAAAGAGTACGCATAATGGTTTGGAGTGAAGATAAGTGAGAATTCTTGCAAAGACCTTAAGAAATCTGGGCACAAGTGTTGGAGAATGCAAAGATTTTAAGAACAAGAGTAGAAGAGGTTTGAACGTAAAGGCTGAATGAATGAAGGATGGAGTATTTATAATTTTCAAATGACGGTTCAAAATTTGAAGTGGCCGAACAGCAACTGACGAGCATTTAATGTCATTAAGACGTGATAGACGAGACGTTTCGTTTAGATTGTCGTTTCTGACGCGAGGTATCGAGGCAAGAATCGGGAGCTCATCTCGTTTCTCGTAATTTATTCTCCAAAAAATGAGGGGACTATCTGTATACGACAAAATCGGGCTCGTCCGATTTCTGACAGACCGGGTTTGAAACGTGATGGGTTGAAGATCGACCCCGGGTTCCATTAAACTAAGATACGAAGTCAGAATACCCATCCTCGATAACATCAAGTCCATGACCTCGGAATCGGGCTTGACCCCGAATGAGCACGAGAAAACATTGCCAGACCGGGTAACGGAAGGCGAAATATCTGTAATTGGTCGGGTATCACGGCGTAATTCTCGGCACGTATCAATGAGAAACCGGTTAATCTGCAAATCATGGGATTTTTATCATTTATAGAATATGTGCCTAAAGTAGGACTCCCCTGCTATAAAAGGGGGTTTGATTATTTGTAAAACACATTGTAACACGCATGCCAAAACATTATAATATTATTTTATTCCTGCAAGCTACTGTTCTTCTGTATCTGATACCATTTGAATTACATCCAGTTCGAGTGAGACGTACTTTTCAAGGCTATAATTGTTCAAGTCATATGGTTTGAATTTACTTTATTATTGTTCGCTTTATTTATAATTCAATTTATCGCTTTGTGTCAAATTAACCCACATATCCTTAAACCACATATAAATCCAGTTGTTATCCGATTTTGAGGGTAAACAATTAGCTTGTGTAAGAAGTGGTTAAAAGATATCACAGGTTAATCTGGTTTAACTTTCCTCCAAAATTTAATGAATTCGAAAGGAAATAATTTCCTGATTTTCTTTCCTTTAAAACAAACACATATAACCAAATGACTCCTACTTTTTCTTCTCTACTTTATTTGGTCTGAGTGCATTTTTTTTTTTTGGAAACTCAGTTCTGCTATTTTCTTTGCAAATACTATTTAGATTAATTTCCATAGGGAAGACGAACCTTGAATAATACATTTGATAGGGCAAAAAAAGTTTTACATGTCACCTAAATGAGATATATAGGTAAGTGTTTATAAAAAGTGAAATTAATAATCTGAAAATTAAAGCAAGTTATCTGCTACAACACGTTAAGATACGTTGATATTGTTAAAAAGTGGTACTATTGTTAGTATACATGAGTTAAATCCGAGCTGATATGAGATGTGGTTGTCTCATGCCAACTAAAATCCAGGATATTGGCTAATTAGTTGATGTGTTGAAGCAGAGAAACGGTGGAACTATATGCAGCTGAATTGAAAACATTGGCTTTAAAGATAATTAACTTTATTGCGAAAGCATTGAATATAGATGAAGAATACATGAGTGAATTGTTTGGAGAAGGGATGCAAGCGATGAGGATGAACTACTATCCACCCTGTCCCGAGCCAGAGAAAGTGATCGGTCTTTCTCCTCATTCAGATGGTGTTGGCCTCACAATTCTCCTTCAACTTAACCAAATGGAAGGACTTCAGATCAAGAAAGATGGCATGTGGATTCCTATTAGTCCTCTTCCTAATGCCTTCATTATCAACATTGGTGATATCTTAGAGGTCATTAATCTGCTAAAACTGTCTTCTCTTTTCTTTTATTTTACTATATCAAACTATATATTAATATGTGTATATATTTATTTGCAGATAGTGACTAATGGAACCTACCGTAGCATTGAGCATAGAGCAACCGTTAATAACGAGAAGGAGAGACTCTCAATTGCAACATTTTACAACCCTAAACTTGATGGACTAATTGGTCCTGCTCCAAGTATCATTTCCTCTGAAAATCCGGCAAAGTTCAAAAATATTGGAGCTGCAGATTATTTCAGAGGTTTATTTGCTCGTAAGCTTGATAAGAAATCGTACTTGGATGTTATGAGAATTGAAAATTATGAGAATCCAGCAAGTTGAAACTCCTTAATATCCCTATATTTGTATTATATTTAAGTTATTATCCTAAATTAATAAATATACTTTTAGACTATTTTCTTCTAGTAATTGTTTTTGTTACTTAAGTTAGACCTTCCAGTCAAGCATTATCTGTCAAAGATGTTTTCCTGATGCAATTGGGGTCATTTTGGTGGAAAATGATGAATTACTATATGGTAATAGTTTCAACAACTCCTGGATTTCAGCTTTTGACGGTAGAAATGCTTTTGTTGCTGTACATGGGTGTGATGTCATAATCCAACAAAGGGTGTACCCCTTTTGTACAAAAACAATATCAGAATTTTATCGCGAAAGGTAAAATTGTTCTTCGACAATATTTTGAAATACAAATCATAAAACCCCAATAGACTGTACACTTAAGCAAAAAAGTGAAAAAGAAAAAGGGAGAAATCTAAATGAGTGGGAAAAAAGAAAGACAAAAAGTGACCTTATCTAAGTCTTAGTCACAAGATGAAGAAATAATCTTGTTTTCAGTGATCAGGCTGAATTCATATGCAATGCTACTAAGGATGCATAAACTCCATCTTTTATGTTCATAAGAACATCATGTCTACCTTTCTCAGCAATTACTCCATTCTTCACAACAGCAATGATATCAGCCCCTTTGATTGTGGTTAAGCGATGAGCTACTACCACGGTTGTCCTATTTACCATTACTCGATCCAATGCTTCTTGTACTATACGTTCTGATTCTGCATCTAATGCACTTGTTGCCTCGTCTAGCAATAGGATCTTTGGATCCTTCAGTATTGCTCTCGCTATAGCTATTCTTTGCTTTTGTCCGCCTGATAATTGTACCCCTCTTTCCCCAACTGATGTATCATATCCTTGAGGCAATGAGGATATAAAGTTGTGCGCATTTGCTGATTTTGCTGCTTGAATGATCTCTTCTTCTGTTGCATTCCCTTGTCTGCTGTAGGCAATGTTGTCACGAATTGTTTCGTTAAACAGTATTGGTTCTTGACTCACTAGGCCCATTTGTTGCCTTAGCCAACTTAGCTTGAATTGTTTGATCTCCACACCATCCAAATATATCTCTCCTGATTCAGGATTGTAGAACCTCTCTATTAGGCTAATGACAGTTGATTTCCCGCTTCCACTCTCTCCCACTAGAGCAACAGTCTACAAAGAGAAGCGAAATGTTAAGCCAGTCGAATAAAAGATAAGGTACGTTATTATAATGTAGAGGGAGTACTAGGAAATACCTTTCCAGAAGGGATGGTTAGGCATAAGTCCTTGAAGATTTGGACATCCGGGCGAGTTTCATATCTGTAACTCACATGTTTAAATTCAATATCTCCACGAATAACAGCTAGAGTAGTGCCAACATCAGAATTTGAGTCAATCTTGGGTTTTCTATCAAGAATGTCAAATATAGAAGCTATAGAATCCTTGGCTTTGTTAGCATCTGGAGCCATTCCAGTGCTTTGAGTAACTCCAATAGCTGATAGTGTCAATGCAAAGAAAACCTGCAATTTTAAGGGTTTCTCTCAGAAACTAAACATAGATATGCAAGAGCTGAAAAGAAAGAGAAAACCAAGTTCTTTTACCTTAAAAACTTGGCCAAATGTTGCTAATCCATGATGAATAAGGACAGATCCTATGTAGAAACAGAAGGCATTTGTACAATACAGTATAAAAGAACCAAAACCTAAGCTAGCTCCACTAACAATTCCTATCTTTACTCCTTGCTTCATTGGACCTTCACATTTATTTTGGTACATGTCCATCACTTTCTCTTCTGCACAGAATGATGCCACTGTTCTAATACTGCCAACAGCATCATTTGCTATTTGGCTAGCTTCTTCATACATCACCTGGAGAGACACCATTTTTAATTTAATTCAAGCACCTATAATGAAATTTATTTAAGATGAGAAAAATGGAAAACCTTGGCATCGGCACTAAAGCCTTTGTACAACTTGGTCTGGAGGAATCCTTGCAAACCAATTAAAGGCAATACGAGAAGGATTATAATTGCCAAAATCCAATTAGCAGTGAAGGCTATCACAAGACCAGCTACTACAGTCGCTATGTTCTGTACAATAAGTGCCAGTGCATCACCCATAATCGTCCTGACTGTAGAAGCATCAGTTGATAACCTTGCACCCACTGCACCGCTGCACTCAAGAAAAATCCACTTATTTAGCCTATGATACTATGTTAAGTTAGAGGGAAGAATTCAATGCTTATTGATTTGTTAATGAACCTTGAATTTGCAGGGTCATCGAACCAGCTGATTTCTTGGTGGACTACTTTCTTAAACGTCAAAGAACGAATTCTCTCGATCAATTTCCCACCTGCAACTCCAAATAAGTAGTTCTGGAAAGGTACAACTAGCAAAGTCACCACACCAAGGCCAACGTACATGAGTGACCAGAATCTTGATTCAATTCGCAACTTATGTGGTGGGTAAAAGAATATTTTAATAGCTGTTGATAGCAAGAGTCCAAATAAGGGGAAAATCAGACCATGTATGATCGCAGCCAACGATCCAAGTAGCAAATAAGGAAGCTCAGGTTTGTTTAGTTCAGCAAGCCGCCTAATGGAAACTTTCTTTCGTTTATCTAAGCTTCCTTTATCTTCTTTTTTCTTGCCCTCATCTCCTATCTCTGATTCATGAATATCAATTAGCCCCGGAACAGGATAGCTGAGTGTGAAGGAATGTCTAGATGATCCGTGGCTTGTTGATCGTTTCACTGCTGACAATCGCTGGCTTGATGACCTGCTCAAGTTATTCTCCAAATCAGTGGTTGAATCTACCTTATCAAGGTCCATACTTTTCATGTTTTCTTCTTCCCTATTCCCTCCCTGCATTCGCACAAGCTGGGAATACGCCCCATTTGGATCTTGTATCAACTCAGAATGCGTTCCTATTTTCGTGATGAGAGAAGAAAAAAAATGCTTATAGCTTAGTTAAACACAAAAGTAAAAGCTTGTTAAACATGCTTTAGAAGTATTACCTTGTTCTAGTAGTTTTCCAGCATTAACCACTGCTATAAGGTCAGCATTTCTAATGGTTGTTAGACGATGAGCAACAACCACAGTTGTTCTATTCGCCATGACTTTCTCAAGTGCTTCTTGCACGATTCTTTCTGATTCAGCATCTAGAGCACTTGTAGCTTCATCAAGGAGAAGTATTTTTGGGTTCTTTAGAATAGCCCTTGCTATTGCAAGTCTTTGCTTTTGTCCACCAGATAGTTGTGTTCCGTGCTCACCTACCATAGTGTCAAGCCCCTATAGATCGCAGCGATGAAGAAGATGAGTTTCAAGTTAAACAACTTTTTGGACAGTCATTTGCTTATTTAACAGCTAATTGTAGGTGTGTGAATATGGAATAATGGGAAAATATTTTACCTGGGGGAGTTTGTTAAGGAACTTAGCAGCATTAGCAAGTTCAATAGCTGTCTTAATCTCGTCATCAGTAGCATTTTCTTTACCATAACTGATATTCTCTTTTATCGTTGTTGCAAACAGGATAGGTTCCTGACTTACCAATCCCATCTGCTGCCTTAGCCATTTGAGTTGAAATTTCTTCAAATTGACACCATCTATGAGTACCTCTCCGGCTTCCGGATCATAGAATCTCTCCAGTAAACTGATAACTGTGGACTTCCCACTTCCACTTTGTCCAACCAAAGCTGCAGTTTTCCCACTAGGTACGACAAGTGAGAATCCGCTAAAGATTTGCACATCTGGCCTGGCTGGATACCTGAAGTACACATCTTTAAGCTCAATTTCACCCTTGACGTCTTCCAACACAATCCCGCTGGTGTCAGATGTGTCAATCAGAGGTTTCCGGTTGATTGTCTCAAACATTTTGTAGGCTGCAGCTTGTCCTGCTGCAAATGCATTCAATGATGGTGTTGTTTGGCCTAGTGACCTGCAAATTGATAAGAGAACAAACAAAAGGGTTGGCACTCTTTAGCCTACAGTAATTTTCCAATGCAAAAAATTTAAGATGCTTTTAACAGAGAATTTTATGCTTACATTCCACCAGTCATTATAGCCATGATAACACTGATGACATCTCCACCATTATAACCTTTCTCAATTATCAGTTTGGAACCATACCAAACGGCTAGTCCATAAGTAGAGAAGACTACGAGTAAGACTGTGCCAAGTCCAACGCCTGAAACAAGCCCTTGTTGAACAGTAGCAGCACAGGCAATTTTTAGTTTGCTGTCATACTTACTTATCGCCAGCTTCTCTCCTGTGAATGCTGCAACCTAAAGTTAACAAGCTTTTAGATTAAATGTGCAAGCTTGGTACAAAAGAATGTAGAAAGATTTGGATAGTATTTTGAGTCTTTACTGTTCTGATTGCTCCTATTGTTTGCTCTACTACATTTCCAGCTTGTGCATAGGCAACTTGTCCGCGACTTGACATTTTGGACATGATCAATGCCATAGCTCCTCCAGCAATGACAAGAGCAGGTATGCAAGAAACCAATACTATTGATAGAAGCCATCCTTTTATGAAGGCGATTATGAAGCCTCCAATAAATGTTGACAGGAATTGGATGAACTTCCCGACCTGGAATCATTCAACATAGGTTTATTTTTTATTGGTAATTTCTTTTTCTTTTCCAAGAAAACTAAAACATTAGTCAGTTGCAGTACTAGCATTTGTTTTTAATAAGGAACTGCACCTTTTCACCTAAGGCATCTTGAATGAGAATAGTATCTCCAGACATTCTTCCAATGACTTCTCCAGTTGTTGTTTCAGTGTCAAAGAAGGCAATGTCTTGCCTTAAAATTGTTTTCAAGTACAATCCCCGAATTCGAGTTGCTTGTCTCTCTCCAGTAACCATCCAACATGACATTTCTGTAATGTTACAGTGTCATTTAAGCTCTCAATACAGTGCACATTTTCTCTCCATTGCAATTTAGTTCAAGAACTCAAACTTACTAGTCTTCTTTTCTGGCTCATTTTACACTTTCCTCATACTTAGATTGGGAAATTGCCGTTTCTTGGGAATTTACTGATCCAAAAGATATATATCTATCATAATCTAAACCAAGACAACATTTTTTTCTAAGCACGGTGGGGTAGTAATTGATTGAACTTGTCCTTTTACTGCTATTATGCCTTTATAAAACAAGCACCGAACCGATATTCTTAAAGACATCCATTGAATAAATTACCGCTAATGAGTGGGCCACCTTTGACTATGACATTTATTTGGTGCAACTATATTCATACTAATATCGGACACATTTCAAATATTTTAGATGAATTTCTATGTATTATTTAAAAGAATAACTTTTGGTATTTTGATGTTTTAATTAGTTCAATGTTTAGCCTCTTTTTAGAAATATAGTTTTCTAAAAAAATTAATTTTTTTTACTTTATACTCATTTATAACTATAGACATAATACTTTTGTGTATTTACCAAGAATATTACTGACACTAAAAACCAAGTAGTGTACACTTACGTAGAAGGGATGCAATGCCAGACCCAATAGCGAGGTAGACATAGTAAATGGAAACCTGGAAATAAGAAAATAAAATAAAATGTAAAAAAGAGAGAAGAAGAAGAAGAAGTTAAAGGAGAAAAGGTAAGACATTTTAGTCAAAGGCTTTTGTTATTAGACCACTTACGAATCACTGTATTCACAATGTTGATTTGGACGTGAGACAAAAAATTAGAGTGCACAACTGCACATAGGTATATGCTTTTGTTCTTTCCCACTGTCTAGTGGGAATTTCGCAAAGGAAAAATTGAAAGATTTTGAAATTAAGTAAAGCAAATAAGTTATGATTGCGTTACATAGCAAAAACCAAATGGAAATCTACATGAGAAAATCATAATTATGTTTGCCACAAGGCAAAAAAGTGAATTCTAATTGTTATTCTCTTGTAAATCCAAAAATTGACATGTCCTATAAAAAGTCAAAAAAGTAGATGCGGGGCAGCACTAAGGATACTTCTCTAATCCTTCTTGTAAAAGGTGATTAGCTGATAGTTTATTTTTATATTATTAGTGTATATAAATTTAAATTGTGGTACACCATCCCATTTACCTCTGCAAAATAGCTATAGGTTCCTACTCAGATGAGTGGAACTTGTCACTTCTTCAATAAAAATGAAAACAGACCAACTAATGATTACTTAAAATAGGATCTTACAAATGCAATCCAAGTATTTAATCTAACAAATGGATAATAAGTTTTAAAATGCAATTTAAGTAAGATGCTGATTACAATATAATAGAATCAACTTTAATACATATGGTTATGGACTTATGGGGTTAAATTGATGGCGCATTTATTAACTCTCTTCAATATGATTATCGTATATTAACACTAATTTGTGGAATGTAGTTATCTACTTTCCCTGAATCACCATTGCTTAAAGGAACAGATGAAGGGTTTAAGAAAAACCAGATTTTCATGCCTTCACACTAACACCCCCCCCCCCCCCCCCAAAAAAAAAAAAAAAAAAAAACCTCCCCCCTAAAAGAAGAAAATAGAAGCTTTTTATGTATGCTGTTTCTTCTTGTTGTTGAATAAGACCTTAGAAGGCAAGTTTTAGGTTTATGCTTATGGTTAGAACGTCGCAACTTTAACTGCATGAAACCAACAAATTAAATGGATAAAATTAAACTCTCTTAAAACAGGAAGATGAAAAACTCATGAATATCAAGAATAAACAAAAAGATTTCCATTAAAGAGAACAAACGAACAATATATAAAAATGACATTAAAACAAAAAAAAAAAAAAAAAAAGAACACGAGAAGTGGAGAAGGAAAGAAAAATATTTACAAGAAAATGGGTACCTTTGAAATTTTGTGAACAACATCATCATCAGAAGAAGAACCAAAAGAATTAACAAGTTGGCCAAAAATGAGTGTCATTAAAGGTTGAGATAATCCATTGCCAATGGCTCCTATCGTTCCAACGATCATTAGGGCAACATCCAGCCTATCTGCAAACGAAAATAACCTGTAAAATGGCACTTTCTGATCTTGATCTCTTTTTCTCGACCCTTTTTCTAATTTTTCTCCACTATTTTCGGCCATTTTCTTGAATCTTGAAGGGAATATAGAAAAATGATTATTAATATTCTTCCTTTTCGCTATCCCTTATTGTTTAATAAATCTTTGTTGTTCACTTCTATATGTAGGATTCTTTAAAGATATAACAGAATGGAGAGATAAGAAAGTAAGCTTTGAAGAATAAAATTCTTCAAAGGCAAGAAGAAGAAGAGGAGCTATTCCTTAGAAAAGTGGTCACGGGAAGAAAAAATGAAGTGGTCTGTGCAAATAATCAAGAATACTATAGTATAGTAGGCTCTTCAATTAGATACTTTGGATCTTTGGTGCCGCCTATTAGCGCATTTATAGCTGTAAATTTCTTTTTCTCCAAGTATAATTAGGACTTACGTACTTAAATTTCTAAACAAACTGCTATTCTTCTGCTTTTTTTGTGGAGCTTGGAGCGACGTAAAGTAGGTGATAGTTTCGAGTCGTGAAACCAGCGATGCTTGTATTAATATAGGTTGTTTCCTTTCAGATGGTACCCTTCTTCGGATCCTGATTGAACGTGGGATGTTATGTGCACCGGACTGCCTTTTTTGGACAGGGAAAAGGGGGTTGGATTCTTTGGTTATTTCTTGATCCAGTGGGCGTAGCCACATAGAATGAAGGGTGTTGAGTTGAATACCTTTGATCGTAAAATTATATTGTGTATATAAATCAAAAATTAATATATATATATATATATATATATATATATATATATATATATATATATATATATATTAAAATTTGAACGTTCGCCACTGATTTCTTCTATCTATTGGAAAAAAAAAAGTTAACTCTTCTAGAAAACTTTTGACCGTATTATTATAGTCAAATAGCACGATTAACACCACGGGAATTAAGCGGTAGCTTACTATTAAATTCGAGTATTACCTTACACAAGATGCATAGTATTCGAATTTCTACCAATCTTTTTCTTCCCTTCCCTTATCCATTAAAACAAAAAAAAAAAAAAAATACAGAATTATCTGTTCTAGAAACTTTTTGACAGTATGAGTTGTAACACAGTGTATTACCGTTTTTTATCTTCTTCTGTTTTCTGTTTTAAAAACAATTTCCATAATTTAGCACCAGTGTCACTCCACTCCATTGAGTAAGCATAATGTTCTAAGTTTTAATGATCAAAACTGCCTAAACAAGGGAAAGCTCTATGTATAGCAATATCTTGTCATTTTGTATGACTAGTACTACTAGTATGCATGAAGTTTTCGTTTCAATTAACAATTCCAATAAATTAAAATAGAGGACCTACGTAAGAATACAAGTATTTATTGAGGATTAAAACAGTTGTTTTTTTTTACTTAGGAGGTGAAAAGTTAACTAAGTTTCACACAACACGTAACATTAAAAAGGGAAAAGATAGGAAAATGGGTATTAAAAATCAATTAATTCTAAAAATAGAAGAGGTTTATAGAAAAGGGGAAAAGGGACGAAAGACAACACAAAGAATGTGACGACGAGAAAGTCAAGACTTAAACATGAAGAGTGTGAGTGTGGCTGTCTAACTAGACAATATATTTACCTTTACAAAAGAGTGGTATAAAATTTATTATTTATACTAAACTATTTGAATTTATTACCGTTTAAGTGATTTAATGAGGAAAAAGTACATATTAGTTAACCATAGTTAAATGAAAAGTGTGTGTAATACAGACATTTATGGTATGTGTCTGTTGATTTTGTATGAACATTGTTAAGTTTTTATCACAAAAGAGTTTGGTTTTGGTGTGAGGGTGCGATGAATACGTGGCATAACATAGAAAAGAATATTATGAATAAGAAAATTAAGAAAGAATTACAAGAAAATACATATGACTTCACACCATTGTCACACCTCCTTTTTACCTGCGCCCGCAGGGGCGTAGGGGAGTTTTTTCAATTAAAGGACAATCAAAACGGGATTTATTATTTAATTCAGAGTCGCCACTTGGGATATTTATGGTGTCCCAAGTCACCGGTTGAATCCCGAATCGAGGAAAAGATTTGACTCTGTATTGCAGTCCGCGAACCAGAAATCCGAGTAAGGAATTCTGTTAACCCGGGAGAAGGTGTTAGGCATTCCCGAGTTCATGGGTTCTAGCACGGTCGCTCAACTGTTATATTTGGCTTAAATTATCTTATTTTAACAATTATGAACCTATGTGCAAATTTTAACCTCAACCTCTTTTATTCAATTTTAAAGAAAATTGCAACGTCATTAAAACAAGTCTTGAACCACGTCACATAAATGCACCCGTGGTCTTTGGACATACTTTAACATCGTTGGGATTTGGATTTGGGTCACATAAATGCGCACCCGAGTTTAGGGAGGTAATGTTATTAAAATACGCGCCTAAAGAGACTAACGCGTTATTATTTTGGGGAAGGCCGTAAAATTCGCTAAACGGCCCGTCCCGAAATCTAAGTATTTTAATATATACAATTATCGAGGGCCCCACAATCTAGGTGCTTTATTTGGCGAGGCTCATCTCGTTCATTATTTAAAGGGCAAACCTAAGAGCAACTATGATTCTCTACTTTATTAGCCTCTAAAATAAAAGAAAGAGTCCTAGTTAATTATGTATTGAATTATAATACGTTGAACTATGAATTGAATTCTTCCAGCCAAGTCCAAATAATGAATTTGCTTGTGCACGATTGCAGCAACCCGACATTTCAGCCACCAGCGTTTGGGCTCAAAGTCGTGGATCAGTTCTAGAGCCCAACGTTCTTTTAATCTCCCCTAGGAGACCTTTCTGTGGGTTGGAAATCTTTGGGTTTGTTTGCCACGCATTCAAGCCCAATCTCCATGGTCCAAAAATTTCAGACTTTAACCAAACGAACTTACACTAATGCCTCAATCCTTTCCTTCAATATGCAATCAGTGGGCGAATCATAATAACTCAATATCGAAGCTAGAAGAGATACAACTTCTGAACTATGACTACATGATATCCAGGCTAGGGTTATTGACACTAAACAATGAAGTATAAACCATTTAACCATTTCTACTATCTATTATACATGGAATTACTGGTACGAACATAGACATTCTTCCTAACCTTTTAGGCTCCATCATATTCCAGTTTTAATACTTTATAGAACAGGGTGCCATACTTGGACTATACTAAAATTGAACCACACTAAAGTCGATTCTATTGAAGAGAATAGGCATAGGTTAATAGTCCATATACACAGTATCTCAAGTATTTAATTAACTTTACATACCACAAATATTCAGATAAGAAAGAAAGAGCAACATGATTCCCAGAATACACTACTTGTACTATGATGAAACAGACTAAACTAACTACTTTCACATTATGCTACTGGATTCCAAACAAGTTGTTATTGAAGACTGAAGGCCAAAGATCATTCATTCATCAAGCTTCATGTAATTACAACTTTACATATTTTTGTATCTCATCTTCTATGGATTCAAGGGATACCTGAAAATGGCAATACAATGAGAAGAGAAGGAGTAGTCAGCAGCAACAGATAACACAGCAACAACAAACAGTCATCCACGAACAGCCTAGTAACATGTACAACAAACCCAGGTAAATTTGAAACCAATCAAAACCAGGACACTCAAACTCAAACAGCTCAAACGACCTCGGAAATGAAATCAGAAAAAAAAACACTACTGCCACACTACACCCAAACTCATCTCAAGTTGTCTCAAAACCTTTGAAATCTTGACAGCAACAAAACTCAATCGAAAATCTACTCAAACTTTGACCAAAATTACTCAGCATGAAACTCTAGACCAATGTAACAACATTTTTTTATATGGAACAGTAGCTCCTTTCAGGGTTAAATGCTATAACTTTTAAGAATATTATCTAAGACCTGGCCTGAATGGAACAGTAGAACCCAATTGTGTATGCCTATATTCTCAGCCTGTTTTCAGCCTCAAAGACTCTATTAGCAATGCTCTTACAATACTCTCCAAAAAATCTCCCCCATTCTAAGGTCTGCCCTGTATTTTATACCCTAAGACAGACCCCTTTTCGAGCCTGTTTTAACACTTAAGTCATTAAGAAATGTGCTTCTTCCATCATATTCCCTGACAGCCACTACTAAGTGTCTAATTTCATTGTTTAATTCAAAGGTGTATGGGCAATGCTATATTTTAATCAATTCCTTTTAAGCCTCCACATACCATTATGTTTTGTTTCCCACTAACTATTAAACAAATGTCTATTTAATGGTACATTAGTACTTAGTGGACAGAACACTCAAACTACCCATTTCTTCAAGTTTTCAATTCCCAAATTACCCCTGAAATTACTGTGATTTACTGTCCTAGTCCAATCCCTTGTACCTCATCAGCTATAACCAAGTTCCTTAATCAAAATGAAACAGCAACTCAAACTACACAGATTAGATCAAATAGCAAACTGATATTAAACTGCTAAGATGCACATGTATATGGGAATAACTGACATTCACAATTCTAAACCAAACCTAGACAAAAATGAATGAAACATTGTAATATCATGAATTCATATGCAAAAAACTGATTGGCAACGGAGAGGAAAGAATCAAACATAACATAATAAGACAATTTGAACCAACAGTAATATCAAACGATCACAGTTTTATACAATCACTCACTGAACTTGCCTAACTTGAAACACTCAACAATGTAAATAAGAAACTAATCCAGAGTAAAACCAAACAGACAGGGGTTCGAGCGATTTCAACTAAATCCAATTAACTATAAAATCCAATTAATACAGTAATGAAAATTTGGACCAGAAAAAGGTCCGAAGGAGGGGGGAAGAAGTAATTGACAAACATAGCAATGAAACCTAATTAGGCAAACAACAAGCAACAGTCAAAGAAGAAAAAGGAAAAGAGGAGAAATACCTCAAAAATCAGAAACCAAATGAACTGCGTTCTCATTGACACTTCGTCTTGAAATTTTAAAGCCAAAACGGACCTTAATCGAGTGTTCTCGACTGAGAACACTCGATTAAAGTCGGTTAAGACCTCAAATTTTTAACTTCGTACACAGTCTGAAGTTTGATTCTTCTAGGGTTTGCCTTCGATTTGAAATTCGAAAGGCTCTAACAAGATTCAGACAGAACCGAGGCGGGATTTGGGACGGGGGTAGCTAGGTGGTTCAGTGGTGTAACTTTGGGACTGATTGGGTAGGTTTGAGGTTTGAGGTCTTGCCTTAGATCTAAGATTCGAAGCAGTCGGCCACGATTCGAGGGTGATGGTTAGAGGGGTTAGGTTGGGGAGGTCGAGGGGAAGCTGGGGTGTGAACTTGGTGGTCATTGGATAGATTAGGGTTTGTTTCGATTCTTCGATCTAAGATTTGAAACGTCTGGTACTGATTCGAGGAAAATTGATTCGGGATTTGGAAAGAGGACGTCGTGGGGAGGCTGTGGTGTAATTTTAGGGCTGTTTGGACCACCGGAACCGCCGTGAGGCGATTTCCGGTGGGCGGAGGGCGGTGGTTGAAGGCGGAGGGTGTTGGGGCCTGGATTACTTCACTAATGAGAAACTACGTCGTTTGGTTTTGTGTGGGGATCGAGTTATACTGGGTATAGGGAATGGGTCAAAAACGGGTTATGGGAGGGGTGATCTGGACCATTCGATCAAAACAAATCAATGGCTTGGATCTATTGGCCAGATATGATGTCGTTTGGATATATCTGGAGATGGACTGGACCGTTTGATCGTATGAGATTGACGGTCCAGATTCACAATGCCCAAACAATGTCGTTCTGGGTTGGTCGCAGGTGGACTGGATTTGGGGCGGGTATTGGGCTGATTTTTTGGGTAAGAACTGGGATGTGGCCAATTTGGCCCATTCCGGTTTCCCTTTTGTTCCTTTTCATTCTTTTCTTTTATTTCCTAATTAATAAAACTAAAATTCTAAATTAGATTATAAACCAAATTAAAAAATACTAATTAATTCCTAATAGCAATTATCACACCATTAAATACCAACTAAAATAAAATCACACAATTGGAGATTAAATGCTAAAAAATGCCAAGTACATATTTTTTTGTGATTTTCATTCTCGCAAATCCAAATATTGTTTAATTAATTCCTAATTGTAAAATTAACTCCTAAATGCACATGCAACACATATTTTTGTATTTTTGTTAATTAAAGTAAAAATAAACATGCACAGACAAGTACAAATAAATCACAAGCAACACAAAACTATTTTATTTTGAATTTTTTGGGAGTAGTTCTTGTAGGGCAAAAATCACGTGCTCGCAGCTGCCCCTCTTTGTCCGGAAACATGAAGAGTTTTCGTGCAAAGATAAAGTGAGCGGATACGAGCGATTTTTGCCCGTTCGGCTACTCCGTGTGAAGCATTTTTGAAAGATTTGACCGAACCTCTGCTTCAAAGGTTTCCTACATATCCCTGGCAAAAAGGGAATCAGGTCAATGTAGTTTGGGAAGTTTTGGTAGATGGGACTACCACGGAGCTGTGGTTTTACTGTTACTGCTGTTGTTGCTGCTGCTACCGCTTACTGACCTCCTGATTACACCATGGTAAAAGAAAACAAGAAGCTAGACTAGACTAGGAATTACAAAATCTTATCTAGGTCTTCAAACTTGCTCTTGTTGCCTTGCTTTCTTGTTGGCTTGTGTTTCCTCTGATGTTTCTTTCTTTCTTGTGAAATTCGAATTGTTTCTCCTTCAACACGCGAATTATCTTTCTTTGACCATTGTTGCCTCTCTTTTGACTTCTGCACTTGAGTTTATGCTGGGGTTTTTTGTTGTAACCCTCCGCTCTCCGGGCGGGCTCCTGACTTCTATTGCGACTTAAAAAGATAATACCTCCATTCTCCAGGCGGGCTCCTGACTTCAATAAACAACTTAAAGATAATACCTCCATTCTCCAGGAGGGCTCCTGACTTCGTCCACAACTTGAAATGATAACAACCTCTATTCTCCAGGCGGGCTCCTGACTTCTACTGCGACTTAAAAAGATAATACCTCCATTCTCCAGGCGGGCTCCTGACTTCAATAAATAACTTAAAGATAATACCTCCATTCTCCAGGCAGTCTCCTGACTTCGTCCACAACTTGAAATGATAACAACATCTATTCTCCAGGGGGGCTCCTGACTTCTACTGCGACTTAAAAAGATAATACCTTCATTCTCCAGGTGGGCTCCTGACTTCAACAACTTCTTCGAAATGTAATACCTCCATTCTCCATGCGGGCTCCTG
Organism: Nicotiana sylvestris; assembly: GCF_000393655.2. Lineage (NCBI taxonomy): Eukaryota > Viridiplantae > Streptophyta > Magnoliopsida > Solanales > Solanaceae > Nicotiana > Nicotiana sylvestris. The sequence goes on from NC_091058.1 coordinate 48,467,389, forward strand.
ACTTCAACAACTCGAAATGATAACAACCTCCATTCTCCAGGAGGGCTCCTGACTTCAATTATGACTTAAAATATAACACCTCCATTCTCCAGTCGGGCTCCTGACTTCCATATAACTTCTAAAAAATATAACACCTCCATTTTTCAAGCGGGTTCCTGACTTCAACAACTTCCTAAAATATAATACCTCCATTCTCTAGGCGGGCTCCTGACTTTAACTACAACTTTAAAAATATAACATTGGCATTGTTCTCCCTTGCCTCCTTAACCATTTTCCTTCTAACTTAAATTATCTTCTTTCAAAACTGCTTCTCTCAAAACTGGTGTTTCTTTCCTCTGAAAACTGTTGGGGATAACACCGGTGTTTCATTCAAAAATATGTTATTCTCCTCCTTCAAAGACTAATTCCCTTAAAGCTCGTGTTTTCCTTCCTCTGGAACTACTTCCCTTAAGACTTGTGTTATCTTCCTCCCGAAATTGCTTTCTTTAAAACTTGTATTGCCTTCTTCCGAAAACTGTTGGGGATACCGCTTCCCTCAAAACTTGTGTTAGACTTCCAGAAAATTTTCGAAATGAAAGAAAATTTTCTGCCCTAGTTTGACAATCTTTCTTGTGGCATGTCTTTCCGTCATCAATAACATTTCCTGTCCCTGCTTCAAATCAAAGAAAATTTGTTAGTTTAAAACATGGGGGACGTTCCTGCTGGGGATGGTTTTCCCTTTTCTTTTTTCCATGCTCTGCGTTGTTCGACCATCTTGAAACTTGGCCGATAACTTTCGACCTTCTTGATTCTTCTGTATTCACCAACTTCTCAACCGTTGTTTTCCACTTTTACTCCATACTTTCCACGACATCTTAGAGTAATCCATCATTTGGTCTTATAATGACGTCTTTCTTGTCCCGTCACATTATCTTCGGCCTGTCCTATCCACATTTTACTTTGCACCATATTGGAAACTGGTAGTAAGCTCCGAAAATCCTTCTCAAAAACAAACTACTATAAAAATCTTTAACCAAAAGAAATGAAAGATGATGACTTCAAAAGATAAAAAGAAAAGTCTTCCTAAAAAATTGTTTGAAGAGAAGAAAAGGAAAAGGACTTATCTGAATGGTATAACCGATCTCAATGATCATGTTGTGCATTTTTGGACTAATCAACCCAGTCTATTTACACCAATCAATCTTTCTGATGTCCCTTCCTTACTTTCAAAAGGTCCCGCAACCCATCTTCTTTTGCCGAAACAACATCCTTTTTTCTGCTTGACGTCTTGACGGATCCTTTTCATCAAGCTTATCTCGTTTGCTCCTTTTAATTCCTTGTCGCCTTATAGTGCCCTTCGAGGGGTTTTCACCAATAAGACTCTCTCATTTCTCTCAACTCACGTCTCCTTATGGTGCTTGTGAAGGTTTTCACCGATAAGACTCTCTCATTTTATTTCTCTCAACTTCTGTCACCTTATGGTGCCTGTGAAGGTTTTCACCAATAAGACTCTCTCATTTTATTTCTCTCAACTTTTGTCGCCTTATGGTGCCTGTGAAGGTTTTCACCAATAAGACTCTCTTATTTTCATTATTTTCCCTGCTTGGACCGGAGTATTACCCTGATATGAATCACTCTATTTGCTCGACTTGTCATCTCTCGAAAACTGATCAAAAGGTCTTTCTTTGGACCGTAATGTGGACTTTTGGATGGGATTAGAAAGAAAGGGTATCAAAGACTCAAAATAATTTGACATGGGTTTAAGATTACAACTTTTGGAATCACATTTCTCATTACAGATACAACCTCTGCCCCAGTTTCTTGCTTGGGGATTTTTGAATATTTTATTTTACTATGACCGAGCCGTGAAGCTACCTACGTACCCTTAACAGGGATCAGGTCAAATGTAGTTCACACCTGAATTTCCTTGTTGTTATATTTTTTCACTTCTTTTCTTTTCTCTTTTTCTTTCTTTTTTGTTATTGATTCCAAAAGAGGGGTATGAAAGAAATAAATATGGCTCAAAAAGGGGAATAAAGGGTAAATTGTTTAGATAGTAGAACAAATTGCCTTCGTCATTTCAATGTTCGAAATAATACCAAATACAAGCAATCAATCAATTATACCAAAGAAATGATACATAATATCTTTTTACTGCATCAGAATTGATAGCCATGTCTATGCATTTTCCTTCGATATCTGTTAAACATAAAGCACCATTGGACAATACTCTGGTTACAATGAATGGCCCTTGCCAATTCGGGGCGAACTTGCCTTTTGCCTCAGCCTGATGTGGAAGGATGCGTTTCAGCACTTGCTAGCCCACTTCAAACTTCCAGGGACGCACCTTTTTGTTGTATGCTCTTGCCATTCTATTTTGATATAACTGTCCATGACACACAGTTGCCAATCTTTTTTCATCAATTAAGTTCAACTGCTCCAGACGGGTTTTGACCCACTCATCATCATCAATCTCAGCCTCAACGACAATCCGAAGGGATGGGTTTCAACTTCTGCCGGTATTACTGCTTCAGTTCCATATACCAACAAATAAGGAGTTGCACCTACCAAAGTACGGACAGTAGTGCGATAACCCAGCAAAGCAAATGGTAATTTTTCGTGCCATTGCCTAGAACCTTCCACCATTTTCCGAAGTATCTTCTTTATGTTTTTGTTGGCTGCCTCAACTTCTCCATTCGCCTTGGGACGATATGGGGTGGAATTGCAGTGTGTAATCTTAAACTGTTGACATACCTCTTTCATCAAATTGCTGTTAAGATTAGCACCATTATCTGTGATGATCACCTTCGGGATTCCAAATCGACAGATGATATGAGAGTGAACAAAATCGACCACTGCTTTCTTGGTCACAAACTTGAAAGTTTTGGACTCAACCCATTTGGTGAAATAATCAATGACTACCATAATGAACCTATGCCCGTTGGATGCTGCTGGCTCAATTGGTCCAATGATATTCATGCCCCAAGCGATGAAGGGCCATGGCGCTGACATTGTGTGTAATTCTGAGGGCGGAGAATGAATCAAATCTCCGTGTATCTGGCACTGATGACATTTGCGCACAAAACTAATACAATCTCGCTCTATGGTGAGCCAATAATAACCTGCTCGGAGAATTTTCTTTGCCAACACATATCCGCTCATATGTGGTCCGCAGACTCCTGAATGTACTTCGGACATGACAGACGTAGCTTGTCTAGCATCTATGCATCTTAACAATCCTAGGTCTTGTGTTCTTTTGTACAAAACTCCTCCACTCAAGAAAAATCCACTTGCCAACCGTCGAATGGTTCTCTTTTGATCCTCCGTGGCTTGCACTAGGTATATTCCTATTCTGATGTATTCCTTGATATCATGGAACCACGGTTCGCCATCCAATTCTTCTTCAATCATGTTGCAGTAAGCATGCTGATCTTGTACTTGAATATGCAAAGGATCGACATAGGCTTTGTCCGGATGGTGCAGCATTGACGCTAGGGTAGCCAAAGCATCATCGATCTCATTATGGACCCTTGGAATATGCCTGAACTCCACTAATCTAAACCGTTGACAAAGATCATGCAAGAATTGTCGGTACGGTATGAGCTTCAGATCTCGAGTTTCCCATTCTTCGTGAATTTGGTGCACCAGAAGATCCGAGTCTCCCAAGACTAGAACTTCCCGGACATTCATGTCTGTAGCTAGCCTCAAACCCAAAATGCATGCCTCGTGTTCGGCTATATTGTTGGTGTAATAAAACCGAAGCTGAGCCATCACAGGATAGTGATGCCCTGTTTCAGAAATAAGCACAGCTCCTATTCCGACTCCTTTCATGTTAGCAGCCCCATCAAAGAAAAGTTTCCAACCTGGTTTTCCGACATGTTCTAGTTCATCAATGTGCATCACCTCTTCATCAGGAAAATAAGTCCTCAGTGGCTCATACTCTTCATCGATCGGGTTTTCGGCCAAATGATCAGCCAATGCTTGGGGTATCATCGTCGTCCGAGTCACATAGATTATGTCAAACTCTGTGAGCAAAACTGCCATTTTGCGAGTCTTCCTGTCGGCATAGGCTTTTGAAAGATATACTTCAACGGATCCAAACGTGAAATGAGGTAAGTAGTGTAGGATGATAAATAATGTTTCAATTTCTGTGCCACCCAAGTTAGGGCGCAACATGTCCTTTCCAGGTGAGTGTACTTAACCTCATAAGCTGTGAACTTTTTGCTAAGATAATAGATGGCTTGTTCTTTCCTGCCTGTGACATCATGCTGCCCCAGTACACAACCAAATGAATTTTCCAAGACTGTCAAGTAAAGAATCAAAGGTCTCCCTGGTTCTGGTAGAACTAGCACAGGTGGGTTTGTCAAGTAACCTTTTATCTTATCAAACGCTTCTTGACACTCATCAGTCCACTTGATCGCAACGTCCTTCCTCAACAACTTGAAAATAGGCTCACAAGTTGTCGTGAGCTGAGCAATAAACCTGCTGATGTAGTTCAGCCTTCCTAACAGACTCATCACTTCAGTCTTGTTCCTCGGAAGGGGCAATTCTTGTATGGCTTTGATCTTTGATGGGTCCAACTCAATGACTCGCCGACTGACTATGAATCCTAACAGCTTTCCGAATGGAACACCAAAGGCACACTTGGCGGGGTTAAGCTTGAGGCTGTACCTGCGAAGCCTCTGGAAGAATTTCCTCAAATCCTCAATGTGGTCGGCCTGATGCTTTGATTTTATGATCACATCATCTACGTATACCTCAATCTCTTTGTGTATCATATTATGAAATACAGTAGTCATCGTCCTCATATAAGTTGCCCCAGCATTCTTCAAACCAAATGGCATTACCCGGTAGCAATAAGTTCCCCATGGCGTGTTGAACGCCGTCTTTTCTGCATCTTCTTCATCCATTAGAATCTGATGATACCCAGCATAGCAATCCACAAAAGATCTAATCTCGCGCTTGGCACAATTATCGATCAAAATGTGGATATTGGGTAGTGGGAAGTTATCCTTCGGACTTGCTTTGTTAAGATTGCGGTAATCGACGCATACTCTAATCTTGCCATCCTTCTTTGGTACGGGCACGACATTAGCCAACCAAATAGGATATTGGGTGACCCGAATAACCTTTGCGTCCAACTGCTTGGTAACTTCTTCTTTAATCTTCACACTCATATCAGTTTTGAATTTGCTCAACTTTTGCTTGACGGGAGGGAACGCCGAATCAGTGGGCAGTTTGTAGACCACTAAATCAGTGCTTAAACATGGCATGCCATCATATGACCATGCAAAAACATCTTTGTACTCGATGAGTGCTTTGACTAACTTCTCCCGGATTTTTGGCTCGAGGTGGACACTTATTTTAGTCTCTCGGACATTGTCTGTGTCCCCTAAATTGACGGCTTCTGTGTCATTCAAGTTGGGTTTGGGTTTTTCTTCGAAGTGAATTAACTCCTTACTAATCTCTTCGAAGGCTTCATCATCACATTCTGATTCATAACCACAATCTACTTCTTGAACTAACATTTCGGAATCAGATTGATTTTTAAGACTGGGCTGAGAATTCCTTATGCATGCCATGTCATTAGAACCAGCGAAAAAAGAACTGTATAGAAAAGAAAACAAAACAAAAGGAAAACCATCAGGAATGATGAAGAAAGGGGAATTGTATTTCATTGATTGATAAAAGATAACAAGGTTTGCACACTCAAACAGCCTGAAGAAATGAAATCTGGATTACAACCCTGGAATAATCCATACAAACTTAAAGGAAAATCAAAGCAAACTACCAAGACTCCTTCCGAGTAGGGAGAGGATTAGCCTTCCAATTATTAAGCTTTGTTTTTGGCCCGACAAATTGCACCTCCGCATTGCTAGAACCCTCTCCGATTCCCACCATATTCACCATGTCGAACAACTGCTCCAATTTTTCAATCAACTCCTTGTCAGGATTAGTCGCAGAACTGGAAATTGTTGTCACTGGGTGACTCCTTGTACCGAACTTGACAAATGATTTGGAAATACGTGGGACCGGCTTTGGAAGGACCCTTGTCCTCTGTTTCAATTTCCTGGCTCTTTTTATGTCTGCGGCTATGGGCTTGAATCCCAGACCAAATATTCCCAAGTTTTCAGGAAGAGACACGGGCTGTATGATGCCTTGCAACGCTGATCCCAAACCCTTTTCCCGGTACAAAACCATTCTTCAACATTTCATACGCTACCATGACTGATGCGGCGTTTATCTTCGGATTCGGGATACATTTCCCTTCTAGAACTTTCTCGATCGACATTGCGTCCGAAACCTGGTAGACCCATGGTCCCTTGTCATCTTCCACTTCAATAAAAGACATAATGGTGCTATTGTGAGCGCACAAATTATCTTTGCCGTGCACCACTATTTCCTATCTGTCCCATTCAAACTTGATCATCTGATGGAGTGTTGATGACACTGCTTTAGCAGCGTGAATCCACGGTCTCCCTAACAGCAAATTGTAGGAAACAACGATATCCAGTACTTGGAATTCCATTGTGAATTCTACTGGACCTATGGTCAGCACCAAAATTATGTCCCCGACTAAGTCTTTGCCTCCACCGTCAAATCCCTGCACATAGATACTGTTCTTATGGATCCTCTCCTCTTCTACTTTCAGCTTGCTTAGAGTGGAGATGGGACAGATGTTTGCACTTGAACCATTGTTAACCAATACCCGAGTAACCACGGCGTCCTCTCATTTCACTATTAGGTAAAGGGCTTTGTTATGCTTAGTACCCTCTACCGGCAATTCATCATCGGAAAAAGTGACTCTGTTTACTTCGAAAATCTTGTTGGCTATCTTTCTAGATGCTTTACCGAGATCTTGTCGGGAATATGGGCCTCATTCAGGATTTTCATCAGGGATTGGCGGTGTTCATCTGAATGGATTAGCAACGAGAGTAACGAGATATGAGCGGGCGTTTTCCTCAACTGCTCTACAACAGAATAGTCATGCACTTTCATTTTCCTCAAAAATTCCTCTGCCTCTTCTTTAGTTACCGCTTTCTTTACCGGCATTGGATTATCTTTAGCTCTTCTTAACTCCTCGGGAGTAAAACACCTTCCTGAGCGAGTCAAACCTTGCACTTCACAAACTTCTTCTTTGACTTCTTTCCCTTTGTAAATCACTGTCACCCGTTCATAATTCCAAGGAACAGCCTTGCTATTGATTACTGGAAGCTGAGTTACTGGTTTTATAATAACAAGCTCTGTGCGAGCACCCTTCACGACCACAACGAGTTTACTTGTGACCCCTGGTACTACCACTTTAACTTTCTCTAGTTTCACTGCAACAATGCTTGACAACCCTCTCTCGGCTACCACCGCTAGCTTATTATCTACCCCTCTCAACTGGACCTCTGATTTCCCACTAGTTACTTTTTCCTTTGAGCTGGTTTCACTGGAACGAATCATCATTACCATCTGTGAGGGCTTCCTGGGCTCCCCCTCTTTGTGTATCAACTCAATCATGTGTGTCTCATGGTGAGCTGGCAGTGGATTCTGATTGATATTTGGTGCTTCTGGGGCTTGAACCTCGATCTGATGAGTATCAATAAGCTCTTGCACAACTATTTTTAGTTTCCAATACTTCTCTGTATCATGCCCAGGGACCCCTGAACAGTACTCACAACTCAGCGAGTGGTCAAGATTTCTAGGGGGAGGATTTGGCATTTTAGGCTCAATTGGATTCAACATGCCCAACTGCCTCAATCTGTGGAAAAGACTGGTATATGATTCCCCCAGTGGAGTGAAAGTCTTTTGCTTCTATGACCTCTCATTCTTGGGGGCTTGGTTTGGTCGGAAACCTGTTCCGGGGGGATTTCAGTAGGCCCTTGGGGGTGGATATGTGTTTTGTGGAGCTGGGTATGGATTTTGTGGAGCCGGCGTATGCCATTGTGCGTGTGCCGGGGTTTGGGTATAGGCTTGTGCATGATGGACGAAAAAATGGGGATCTGGCGGTGGGTAGTAGTGTTGTGGAGGGCTATATGAAGTGTGGGGGTAATTTTGGTGGTAGGGTCGTGATTGGCTATAGTAGGGTGACGGGCCTCTAGATCCGAACCAGGCTCCAGACTCAATAGTCGTGACATATTCTTTCTTCTTTTTCCCAAGTACACCCCCAGTTCCGTTTTGAATGGCCTGGGTGGTTGCCTTGATCGCTGAATAACTCATGATTTTGTTGGACTTAAGCCCCTCCTCGACCATGCCTCCCATTTTTACAACCACATTAAAAGACTTGCCAATTGCGGACACCAAATGACCAAAGTAAGTTGGCTCCAGAGCCTGCAAAATATAATCGACCATCTCGCTCTCTTTCATTGGGGGATCTACCCTTGTTGCTTGCTCCCTCCACCGGAAACCATATTCTCTAAAGCTTTCATTGTTCTTCTTCTCTAGTTTGGTCAGGGATAGTCGGTCCGAAATGATCTCAAGATTATATTGAAAGTGACAAGTGAATGCTTGGGCCAAATTGTTCCATGTGTACCACCTGCTATGATCCTGTCTGGTGTACCATTCTAACGCCGATCCACTTAAACTTTGGCTGAAATACGCCATCAGTAATTCATCTCTTCCGCCTGCTCCCCTCATCTTGCTACAAAAACCTCTTAGATGAGCCACCGGATCACCGTGTCCGTTGTACAAGTAGAATTTGGGAATTTTGAACCCCACAGGTAGTTGTACATCTGGGAACAAACACAAGTCTTTGTAAGCTATACTTACCTGACCTCCTAACCCTCTCATATCCCTGAAGGATTGTTCTATAATTTCATTTTTCTGAACATCTCTTCCTGTTCAGGATTTCTGGCCGGTTTTTCTGTTTTCCCCGGTAGGTCAGAATGTGGATCATATGGATAGGTTTCGGGCGCTTTGAAGGTAAGCTCCGGGGGATAATACTGGTTGTCCTAAGATTGAAACACAGGTTCACTCGGGGATTTATGGAGTGTAGCTGGTGGAGATGCCACAAAGACAGGGGTGATTGGCGGAGGAGGGTATGGAATTGATTTTGGTGGTGGAGCTTGTGGCGTATGAGATGTTGTGCCATGGTAGTGTTGATAAATGGGAAAACCTGGATCGGTGGCGGGATGATCCTGAGACTGAGCTAATGGTAGGATAAAAACAGGGTTAGCAGGGTAAGCTGACGGTGATTGCCCTTTGGACCAGGCCTGGTACATTTCGGCCATCTGTTACTTAAGCTTGAGCATCTCCTCTTTCATTTTATAGATGTCCAACTCCTCTACCTCAACACTAGTGTCGACATCTGGGATAGACATGATTTTCGGTATTGGTCCCTTCGATCTGGTTTGGTAATGATAATGTGCCAGTATCCTCTAAATAAACTAACTGCTTGAATTCTCTGGACAACAACAACTTTGTTAGTTTTAGAGTTTAACACATATGCAATTACACGTTGGGATGCAATGCACCTAGGCAATTAACCATTTTCTATCATGCATTTGCTTCGGTTGCGTGCGTTATTCCGGCCTCTCATAATTGTGCCCCTTCTTTTAAGCTTCCTTTATTCTATCCTTCTTTATTTATTTTTCATTTTCCCCTTTTTCTTTTTTTAGTGGTGGTCGAATCCTATAGAGATTGCCTACGTATCATATCCCCGCATGAATCAGACCATGCGTAGTTCTGTCAGATAAGTGTGCAAGTAAATAAAACATTTTTGGGATTTTTAGCTTTTATAAAACAGATGCATTCGATTACACAAACTCAATATCAACAAATTTAAAAAGACCAACAGACTCTAACGCAAAGATGACAAACAAACTCCGAAATCAAGATATCACACTCTAAAGAAATGCAGACTCGGAACAGAAAGAAAAATGCAAACCCAACATGACTCACAGACTCTGACAGAAAAGGAAATATAGATTCAAACGGAAAATTATGAGTACATCAATATCCCTGGTGCCCATGGGACATCGTTCGGTCTCGCCATGGGCCTATGTGCAAGATCCCTTTGAAGTCGGTCCAAATTGTTCATTATTTGCTTAACAAAGGTCATCACTGCTGCAAAGAATGTAGTGCGAGTCATATCCTCACAAATGTGGCACTTCATGACAATGTAATCAGCGATGTTTCTAATTTTCTCTCTTATGACGCCTTTCTCCTGAAGCAACCGCCCTATTTGCTGATTACGGGCTTCTAACACTCGAGAGTTCTGAAGGTGTTGATTTTGCAACTGCTGCATTTCTTCCTCTATCCGAGCCACCAGATCATAACAATGTTCCCTATCAGCTTTGAAATCTTGAGCCTGCTTGACTGCCTCATTCTTGAGAGTGGCTATCCTTCTTCTTAGGATAGTGATGGTCCCTTCATAAAACCGTGCTTACTCTTCTGCATTCTTTATCCATTTTGTCTGGATTCTCGCTAGACCAACTTCAGATTTTTCCAGGTTTTCTTGATACTCGAGGGCTTTCTTCTTCAGACCGTTTATGAGCCTTTTATCAGCTCGGCTTCTCTCCGGGTTTCTTTTCATTTTCTGGATTTGAGCTTTGAGGACTTCATTTTCCTGAGCTAGTTTTTTCTTTTCTCCCTTGTTTGCAGCGGCTTGAACACCATTTTCAAACTGAATCTCCATGACTTGCTTCTCCAATCTGCCTATTGTGGCTCTATACTCATGTTCTTTAGTCAACCAATCCCATTGTCCTTGCGACACCTCGACGAAGATGGGGTCTTTTGGCTGGCCTCCCAAACTCGATTTCTCTCTTATACCAAGCAAGGTATCCCGGTGAAACTTCACCTTTGGACCGATCACGTACACACGTATTTGCCGTTAAGTATTGACACTCGCTCCAAATTTGGCGGACTACTGCTTCATGAAATTGTCCTTTGGGCCCGATCTCGACTATTTGGCCACTAAGATCTTTATCTTTCGGAATTATTTGGCATCTCCCCAACTGCCTCAAAACTCGATAAGGGGTATAGGGCTGGATACTCCTGAGCCCGTCAAAAGGAAATGAGGTCCAGTGGCTGACATATATATGATTTCATCCACAGGCAACCATCCAAATGTCCATTCTATTTGGCTCGCGGTGACAGAATGGAGGCGCGTTGTCCACTCTGTGACCCCTTCTAGTAAGCTGATTCCGTCAACCCTCGTAGGAAATTCCTCTATGCAAGTTTTCTCCGTCGACCCATAACTCATAAATTGAGTACGACGACATAGGTGTTTGATCATCCATATCTGGAGCAACGCGTTGCACCCCTCAAAAAAATTTCCCCGGCTTTGTAGGTTGTGAGAGCGCGTAAGATTTCAGCTACTATCATGGGTGCGAGGGTGTTGTTGGCCTGAGTAAGTAAAGTGTTGACAACCCCAGATACTCGTATGTCAATGTTCCCGTCTTTTTTAGGAAACACCAGGAGTCCCAAAAAGGCTACCATGAATGCAAAACACCTATGTTCTTCCCACTTAAGGCGGTTTCCTTTGCTACAGATTTTGTTTTCCGGCTTGTTGAACCCCCTATGTGGCCATATCTGTTGTATATAAACCGCAAAGTACAAAAACCAGCTGCCAAGTCTGGATTGTGGACCCCCTGCTTATTTTCAAAGAGTCTAGGAACATGTGTACGGCTACGGCCCTTGGAGCGATCAGGTACTGGTGTCTCAGAGGAACTTTGGGACCCCCTATGTATCCGTCTATTTCTTCCAATGTTGGGGTAAGTTCAAAATCCGAGAAGTGAAATACGTTGTGAGCCGGGTCCCAGAATGCGACCAAGGCCTTTATGATATCCCCCTAGGATTAATCTTCAGTAACCCAGTGAGGCCTCCCAGGTATAGATTGACTGTGTCGCGACCTGATTCGCCCAAGTCATCCCACCACATGTGCAACTTCAAAGGGATCTTGTTCACAATTGTTACGTGCAAATTCTGACTTGTGCTCATTCTGCACATTTATTAGGGTGGTTAAGCAAAAATCACGATTCAATTGACTCAAAGATAACATGGACACTTTTCTCTTTTTTTTTTCATTTAAAATATGACCCGATTTTGCCAATACGGCCTTTCAGCACCTCGGGGTCGAAGATTTTAAGGCTGTGTCGGCTAACCAGTGAAAGCCTAAAAAAATGACCACAGGCGGCTGTTCTTGCAAAAATAGCCTTCCGACGCCTTTTTAGGGACATTCGGCTATTTCTAGCAAGAATGGCATCACCCTAATTATTTTTAAATAAATTTTTTGTTCTTTTGGCTAATTTTGCAAAAAGTGAAGTTGGACCCGATGGAGGTTGCCTACGTATCTCACACCCTGTGGGAATCAAACTGGCGTAGTTCGGGCCGATAAAACAAGCTTCTTTTGAAAACGAGGCTCCTTTTCATTGGCAAATAAAACTATTTTTTTCTTTTTTTTTCCTTTTTTTTTCATTTTCTCAAAAATTCGGCAGAGTTTCGACACTATTTGGACATTGTTTTTTTTTCTTCAAAACAGGCGATTAACTCTCTTTAACCCTCGTACCCCTATCTCTCTTTCCTCAAAATATTCAAAAGCCGGTCAGTATGTAAGTCCGAAGCAAACAAATGCACAAGTAGCAAGTAAGATGCATCAGGATGGTCTTTTGTCATTTTTGGTACACCTGTCCTAGACAGACCCAACCCCTGTGTTGAGTCTCCAAAGTCAAATGCACGTGATGCAAACAAACGTTCCTACTAGGGTTCCGGCATGAAGCTGAGTTATTCTAGGTTCATAACCTGGGTATTTGTTCTAGACTGTGTACTCGAGCGGACAACTCGAGTCGAGGAGGGGCTACGTACCGGGAACCAAAAGGCCATCCGGCTTAGTAACTTGTCCGAACCTCTTTCTTATTTTAAGGTATGACACTAACAGAATAGAGAGTCTCGACCAGCGAGCACATCCCCGAAGATGAGAAGAGAAGGGCTTCGCAGCAGTTTATATGCAGTTCAGATAATATCAAAGTGGTAAAAAGCATCACTTAGCACATTAGGCCCAAACATGTAAAAAATCAGATAAAACAAGTCAATTATAACAATTATTTAAAGCTCGAATTCTGAACCCTGAACCAGAGATTCTGGGTTCGATCCCCAGCAGAGCCGCCAGAGCTGTCACACCTCCTTTTTACCTGCGCCCGCAGGGGCGTAGGGGAGTTTTTCAAATTAAAGGACAATCGAAACGGGATTTATTATTTAATTCAGAGTCACCACTTGGGATATTTATGGTGTCCCAAGTCACCGGTTGAATCCCGAATCGAGGAAAAGATTTGACTCTGTATTACAGTCCGCAAACCAGAAATCCGAGTAAGGAATTCTGTTAATCTGGGAGAAGGTGTTAGGCATTCCCGAGTTCTATGGTTCTAGCACGGTCACTCAACTGTTATATTTGGCTTAAATTATCTTATTTTAACAATTATGAACCTATGTGCAAATTTTAACCTCAACCGCTTTTATTCATTTTTAAAGAAAATTGCAACGTCATTAAAACAAGTCTTGAACCACGTCACATAAATGCACCCGTGCTCTTTAGACATACTTTAACATCGTTGGGATTTGGATTTGGGTCACATAAATGCGCACCCGAGTTTAGGGAGGTAATGTTAATAAAATACGCGCTTAAAGAGACTAACGCGTTATTATTTTAGGGAAGGCCGTGAAATTCGCTAAACGTCCCATCCCGAAATCTAAGTATTTTAATATATACAATTATCGAGGGCCCCGCAATCTAGGTGCTTTATTTGGCGAGGCTCATCTCGTTCATTATTTAAAGGGCAAACCTAAGAGCAACTATGATTCTCTACTTTATTTGCCTCTAAAATAAAAGAAAGAGTCCTAATTATGTATTGAATTATAATACGTTGAACTATGAATTGAATTCTTCCAGCCAAGTCCAAATAATGAATTTACTTGTGCACGATTGCAGCAACCCGGCATTTCAGCCACCAGCGTTTGGGCTCAAAGTTGTGGATCAGTTCTAGAGCCCAACGTTCTTTTAGTCTCCCCTAGGAGACCTTTCTGTGGGTTGGAAATCTTTGGGGTTGTTTGCCACGCATTCAAGCCCAATCTCCATGGTCCAAAATTTTCAGACTTTAACCAAACAAACTTACACTAATGCCTCAATCCTTTCCTTCAATATGCAATCAGTGGGCGAATCATAATAACTCAATATCGAAGCTAGAAGAGATGCAACTTCTGAACTATGACTACATGATATCCAGACTAGGGTTATTGACACTAAACAGTGAAGTATAAACCATTTCTACTATCTATTATACATGGAATTACTGGTACGAACATAGACATTCTTCCTAATCTTTTAGGCTCCATCATATTCCAGTTTTAATACTTTATAGAACAGGGTACCATACTTGGACTATACTAAAATTGAACCACACTAAAGTCGATTCTATTGAAGAGAATAGACATAGGTTAATAGTCCATATACACAGTATCTCAAGTATTCAATTAACTTTACATACCACAAATATTCAGATAAGAAAGAAAGAGCAACATGGTTCCCAGAATACACTACTTGTACTATGATGAAACAGACTAAACTAACTACTTTCACATTATGTTACTGGATTCCAAACAAGTTGTTATTGAAGACTGAAGGCCAAAGATCATTCATTCATCAAGCTTCATGTAATTACAACTTTACATATTTTTGTATCTCATCTTCTATAGATTCAAAGGATACCTGGAAATGGCAATACAATGAGAAGAGAAGGAGTAGTCAGCAGCAACAGATAACACAGCAACAACAAACAGTCATCCACGAACAGCCCAGTAACATGTACAGCAAACCCAGGTAAATTTGAAACCAATAAAAACCAGGACACTCAAACTCAAACAGCCCAAACGACCTCGGAAATGAAATCATTAAAAAACACACTACTGCCATACTACACCCAAACTCATCTCAAGTTGTCTCAAAACCTTTGAAATCTTGACAACAACAAAACTCAATCGAAAATCTACTCAAACTTTGACCAAAATTACTCAGCATGAAACTCTAGACCAATGTAACAATATTTTTTTATATGGAACAGTAGCTCCTTTCAGGGTTAAATGCTATAACATTTAAGAATATTATCTAAGACCTGGCCTTAATGGAACAGTAGAACCCAAGTATGTATGCCTATATTCTCAGCCTAGTTTCAGCCTCAAAGACTCTGTTAGCAATGCTCTTACAATACTCTCCAAAAAATCTCCCCCATTCTAAGGTCTGCCCTGTATTTTATACCCTAAGACAGACCCCTTTTCCATCATGTTTTAACACTTAATCATTAAGAAATGTGTTTCTTCCATCATATTCCCTGACAGCCACTACTAAGTGTCTAATTTCATTGTTTAATTCAAAGGTGTATGGGCAATGCTATATTTTAATCAATTCCTTTTAAGCCTCCACATACCATTATGTTTTGTTTCACACTAACTATTAAACAAATGTCTATTTAATGGTACATTAGTACTTAGTGGACAGAACACTCAAACTACCCATTTCTTCAAGTTTTCAATTCCCAAATTACCCCTGAAATTACTGTGATTTACTGTCCTAGTCCAATCCCCTGTACCTCATCAGTTATAACCAATTTCCTTAATCAAAATGAAACAACAACTCAAACTACACAGATAAGATCAAATAGCAAACTGATATTAAACTGCTAAGATGCACATGTCTATGGGAATAACTGACTGTATTCACAATTCTAAACCAAACCTAGACAAAAATGAATGAAACATTGTAATATCACGAATTCATATGCAACAAACTGATTGGCAACGGAGAGGAAAGAATCAAATATAACATAATAAGACAATTTGAACCAACAGTAATATCAAACGATCACAGTTTTATACAATCACTCACTGAACTTGCCTAACTCGAAATACTCAACAATGTAAAGAAGAAACTAATCTAGAGTGAAACCAAACAGACAGGGGTTCAAGCGATTTCAACTAAATCCAATTAACTATAAAATCTAATTAATACAGTGATGAAAATTTGGACCAGAAAAAGGTCCGAAGGAGGGGGGAAGAAGTAACTGACAAACATAGCAATGAAACTTAATTAGGCAAACAACAAACAACAATCAAAAAAGAAAAAGGAAAAGAGGAGAAATACCTCAAAAATTAGAAACCAAATGAACTCCGTTCTCATTGACACTTCGTCTTGAAATTTTGAAGCCAAAACGGACCTTAATCGAGTGTTCTCGACTGAGAACACTCGACTAAAGTCGGTTAAGACCTCAAATTTTTAACTTCGTACACATTCTGAAGTTTGATTCTTCTAGGGTTTGCCTTCGATTTGAAATTCGAAAGGCTCTAACAAGATTCGGACAGAACCGGGGTGGGATTTGAGACGGGGGTAGCTAGGTGGTTCAGTGGTGTAACTTTGGGACTGATTGGGTAGGTTTGAGGTTTGAGGTCTTGCCTTCGATCTAAGATTCGAAGCAGTCGGCCACGATTCGAGGGTGATGGTTAGAGGGGTTAGGTTGGGGAGGTCGAGGGGAAGCTGGGGTGTGAACTTGGTGGTCATTGGACGGATTAGGGTTTGGTTCGATTCTTCGATCTAAGATTCGAAACGTCTGGTACTGACTCGAGGAAAACTGATTCGGGATTTGGAAAGAGGACGTCGTGGGGAGGTTGTGGTGTAATTTTGGGGCTGTTTGGACCACCAGAACCGCCGTGAGGCGATTTTCGGTGGGCGGAGGGCGGTGGTTGAAGGCGGAGGGTGTTGGGGCCTGTCTCTAGGTTAGAGACGAAGGCGAAGGGGGGGGGGTATGGCTTAGGGGGCATTGGGTGAGGTTTTAGGAATATATAGTGGGGTGGGGATTTGATCTTGGCCGTTGGGTCATTCACGATCAACGTCCTGGATTACTTCACTAATGAGAAACGACGTCGTTTGGTTTTGTGAGGGGATCGGGTTAGACCGGGTATAGGGAATGGGTCAAAAACGGGTTATGGGAGGGGTGATCTGGACCGTTCGATCAAAACAAATCAATGGCTTGGATCTATTGGCCAGATACGACGTCGTTTGGATATATCTGGAGACGGACTGGACCGTTTGATCGTATGAGATTGACGATCCAGATTCACAATGCCCAAACGATGTCGTTCTGGGTTGGTCGCAGGTGGACTGGATTTGGGGCGGGTATTGGGATGATTTTTTGGGTAAGAACTGGGCTGTGGCCAATTTGGCCCAGTCCGGTTTCCCTTTTGTTCCTTTTCCTTCTTTTCTTTTATTTCCTAATTAATAAAACCAAAATTCTAAATTAGATTATAAACCAAATTAAAAAATACTAATTAATTCCTAATAACAATTATCACACCATTAAATACCAACTAAAATAAAATCACATAATTGGAGTTTAAATGCTAAAAAATGCCAAGTACATATTTTTTTGTGATTTTCATTCTCGCAAATCCAAATATTATTTAATTAATTCCTAATTGTAAAATTAACTCCTAAATTCACATGCAACACATATTTTTATATTTTTGTTAATTAAAGTAAAAATAAACATGCACAGACAAGTACAAATAAATCACAAGCAACACAAAACTATTTTATTTTGAATTTTTTGGGAGTAGTTCTTGTAGGGCAAAAATCACGTGCTCACAACCATAATAAAAAAATGGCCCATGTTTTTAAGTTTTACCCGGCCTAGACCACATTGTACATATTTTGAAAGCACTAGCAAATTCAAAATTTGTGTTCTTACAATCATTGTTTCTAAAAGTTATGACGTTAAATATGTGTTCTCGCAACCATTGCTTTCAGTCTCTCTTCTTCTCACATCTTCTACATATGTTTCAAGGGGCCGTGTATTTTCTGCTTCTCCTCTTGTGTCACCTGCTTGCAATGTTAAGAAAATTAAAGAGTAGAAGTCCACCATTGAAGACCATTCAAAGTTTTGCTTTCAAAAATGGATTTTTTTGAATTTGTTAGTTTTGGATTGGGTGTTGTTCCAATTGATTGAAAATATCAAAAAGAGTTGAAAATTTAAATTTGAAGTGATTTGGAGTAGATTTGAGCAAGATTTGAGTTAAATTTCAGAAAGGACGCAAGGAAGAAGGCGAAGTCAATTTTTTGTATAATTATGTATAATCTTGTATAATAGTATATATGAGTGTAGAAACACACCTTATACACTTTTATACATCTTTATACAAGCGTATGTAGACGAACTTCTTTCACAATTTTCAGTTGCAATTCTTGTTCAAAATCCGTCCAAATCTCCATTAAATGACTTCAAATTTTATATACAACCTCCTTATATTATTTCTAATAAGTCTAAATAATACCCACTCCAAATTTTTCACAAAATCAAATTCGAAATTTAAACCCACATATTTAAGCTTGTTAAAAATCTAATTTTCACACCCAAATAAATTTGGTTTGTTGAACTAATATTTGAGTCATAGTTACTGATTCGAAAATTAATTTAAAAGCTTGAGAAATCTTTTTAAAAAATTAAATAGTAATTTTGAGAACCTATTGGAATTGGATATTGAATCTTAACCTATTATTTTTGGGTTAGTTGGTTATAAATTGAAATATGAGCCATAAATTGAAAAGTAAGGAGTCATGTTCTAATGTGAAATTTTTCCAAAAATTAATAAATGGAATCTAATAAAGAAAAAGAGATTCAGTATCAATGATAAAAATATTTATTATCAAACTTACCAAAAACGTAACACTCTACAACGACACATCTGACATAGAGATATTCTTTTAATAGTAATAACTTGTTTGGTGTATTGTTTTAATAGTAACTAGTATTAGTACCCGTGCGATGCGCGAACAAATTATTTCAAATTACGATGTATGTTGTTTGAATCATAATAACCTTAAAATATATATATCTCTCAGATAAAAATTATATAAGATAAGAATTTAATTATAAAGCAGGATATGAAATTATTAATCAAATCTCGTAGTAGACAACCAACCTTTTTAACATATATTTGTAGCAACCTAACCCCTTGATTTTAGTACTTGCATTTCGTTCCGTTGTCGATATTAAAGAATACTAAACATGTCATATTGTGATCTGTCTTGTTTGAGCACATTAGATCATATTATTTTAACAAAATTCTTACAATCACTTTATTTTTATCAAGAAGTCAAATATGTCTTATTCATCACATCATTTTTACGTAAATTCTTTTTTTGTTTTGTTCTTTTCTTATAGTTATTGTATTATTTAATATTTCATATTATTATACCATCATATAATTTTTGTTAGCTTATAATTAAATTAATGTCTTGCTTATTATCCTTTTAATAGTATGTGATAAAAATAAATGTTTTATTCTCGATATTTGAAATATTTTTATGCTTTTATCCTCTTATTCATAATATTTTAATCATTTAAATTTTTCAGTAATATTTTTAAATATAATTAATTATTTTATTTTATCTATATTAAAATTAATTTAAAGTATAAGTATCCTCACACTACCTCTAGTTTCTTTTTAATATATATTCTCTTTCCTACTATAAATGTTAATAAGTTTTATATTAATATTTTACATATAACCAAAATAATGTCATATTTTATTTTAAATTGTAACTTTTAATTAGTCTAAAATATTAATACATAAGTTATTTGATTATCATGTTCCAAATGTATTGAGTTATCTTATAATTAATTTTGTATTAGATGCAGTTAAATTTTCTTTCTTTTTTAGCTATAAGATAAAATTTAATTTTTATTATTAAGATTACCAATATTGGAAATTTATTTTGTATTTTTAAAAATTTATTTAATCATAGAAAAAAATCTTAATTTTATGAACACATTATTTCTAAGTATTGTAATAATATTTTTACTTATCATTTTAATTCTTTACGTAATAATTTTTTTAAATAATAATTTCATCTCAAACTCAAATAATTCTTATCATTTTATTTTCCAAACTGCACCATATTTTCAAAAAATTATGCTATGCATTCAAACTCAAATTAACTGCACTCGATTCAGATATTAATCATAAGTCTAAAATATTAATACATAAGTTATTTGATTATCATGTTCCAAATGTATTAAGTTCTCTTATAATTAATTTTGTATTAGATGCAGTTAAATTTTTGTTCTTTTTTAGCTATAAGATAAAATTTAATTTTTAATTTTCATTATTAAAATTACCAATATTAGAAATTTGTTTTGTATTTTTAAAAATTTATTTAATCATAGAAAAAAAATTCTTAATTTTTTGATCACATTATTTCTAAATATTGTAATAATATTTTTACTATCATTTTAATTCTTTACGTAATATTTTCAAAAACAAATCTCATCTCAAACTCAAATAATTCTTATCATTTTATTTTCTAAACTGGACCGCATTTTCAAATAATTATGCTATGCATTCAAACTCAAACTATCTGCACTCGATTCAGATATTAATCACATGAAATATTTTCTTAATTGTTTGAACATATTATATCTAAATGTTGTAGTAATATTTTCACTGTCATTTACTTCTTTACATAAATTCTTTTTTAGTTTTAAGATACAAATTTAATTTTTCTAAAATTACCTATATTAGAAATTTATTTTATAATTTAAAATTTTATTTTTATTATTGTTTTACTTTTCATAAATAAGACTTCAATTTTGTGGTATTATTCATAATTTGAGCATTCGCATCGTAGTTTTAAGAACTTTCTAATCTTAAATTCAAATAGTCTTTTCTTTTTATTTCTAATAGTAAATTTCTAATAAGTTAACATAATTTTTCTATTTTTTAATCTAATAAATAGTCTTATTACGTTTTATGTGGCTTTTCATTAACTCGTAACTTTATTTAATATCATTCTCAACTATTTTTCTTTAATAATATAAGATAAATATATAATTTTTTAATTATAAAATAAATATTTATTTTGTTTCAAAAATATTGCTCGAAAATTTAATAGTATTTTTAAGTATTGTATATTTACTTTATTTTATTTTCTAAACTTGTGATTTATAAATATCCTTACATTATCTCTAATTTATTTTTATTGTTCAATATTTTTACTTTTTTATTTTACAATTAGACTTGAGTTATGTGGACTTATATTATGACTTTTCTTATCATAATATAAAAAATTTTCTCATCTAAAATTTAAATAAGTTTTACAATTTTTCCTATGATAAAAAATCTTAGTTTTTCTTTCTTCTATTTATTCTTTATTATTGATTTTATATTATTCAATACCTAATATTATTATATTGTCATGTGAATTTTTATTAGCCTGTTTGAATTTAATATCTATTTTTACCACACTCATTCTAATATAATATAAATAGAAATTAAAATACTTTCTCATCTCAAATTCAAATAATTTTTATCATTCTATTTTCTTAATTGGACCATATTTTCAAAAAATTATGGTATGATTTCAAACTTAAACTAACTAAACTCAATTCAATTATTAATCATAGAAAATTATTTTCTTAATTATTTGAACACATTATATCTAAATGTTGTAGTAATATTTACGTATAAAATATTCGTTTGCACGATTTATCAATATTAATATGAATTTATTTTTCTTGTTATTAAAATATCTTTTGCTGATTATTTAATTTTTCTCTTACCTTATAATTAATTTGTATACTTTATGCAAGATCTTATTTTGCTGCTTGAATTTATTTAGTTTTTAAACTCAATAAATATTTAGTATCTTAAGTAATTTTTAGGTTTATTTTATATTTTAACTTACTCCAAAGTATAAATAGTCATAGGTTATCTCAATTTACGTCTTTATATTTTTTTTTCTATTATAGTTTTTAATTAATTTTTCACCTCCATATTTCTGGCTAACATAGAAGAAAATCTATGAGTAGATCAATATATAGATATAAATATAGATATAGATATAGATATTGATACAAATATACATATAAATTTAAATATAGATATATAGATTAGATTTCTCTAGATCTATTTAGATTATGTATAAGATTCATTAGACTAACTCCATTAATTATATTTCTACATATAATTTCTAATTATTAATATTGTCCTAAAATTGCCAAGTGACTTCATTTAGCTTGCCACTTGGCTTAACCACAATGCATACTACTCTCCTTTTAATATAATATAGATAACTTGTTTGGTGGTAACCAAATCTCATCGCTTTTTAGGAGATCGAGCAATCAACAATCCACTCATTTATTTATTTTTGTAATAAAATAAAAGTAATGCGGTAAAATGTAAATAAGAAGAGATAGAAAGAAGGGAGAAGTGTTTTCTTCTTTCACTTTGGTGTATTTTACCATTGCAGTTACATGGCCTTTTATAGGCATAAAAAGTAAAGATGATGGACATAAAGTAGGAAATTTAATTTTTAAGTTATTCACAACATGGGCATCCAATGTAGCATCCAATGTAGTATCCAATGTACAAACTATTCATAACACTCCCCTTGGATGTCCATGTAAGATAATGTGCCTCATTAAAAACTTACAAAAAAATATTGGGATGTACATAGTTATTTATAATATGCATTGCTTGCTGCCCCATTAAAAACCTTACCAAGAAAACCCAGTGGGACAAAACCTTGGTTAAGGAAAAGCGTGCAGCGTGTAGTTACTCCCCCTGATGAAAAATCACTTAATGTCTCGAAGACGACACATTCCAATCTTATATATCAGCTTTTCAAATATTGAGGTTGGTAACGCCTCAGTGAACAGATCAGCCAAATTATCACTTGAACGAACTTGTTTTACATCTATTTCACTATTCTTCTGAAGATCATGAGTGAAAAAGAATTTCGGTGAAATGTGTGTTGTTCTATCTCCTTTGATATATCCTCCTTTCAATTGAGCTATGCATGCAGCATTGTCTTCATACAATATTGTTGGAATATTCTCTTTCGAAGAAAGACCACATGTTTGTTGAATGTGTTGAGTTATAGATCTTAACCAAACGCATTCTCGACTTGCTTCGTGAATGGCTATTATCTCTGCATGATTTGAAGAAGTAGCAACCATAGTTTGTTTTGTCGAACGCCATGATATGGCTGTACCTCCACTTGTAAATAAATAGCCTGTCTGAGATCGACCTTTGTGTGGATCAGACAAATATCCTGCATCTGCATAACCAATCAATGATGGCTTGGATTCATTTGAATAAAATAAACCCATATCAATGGTCCCTTGGAGGTATCTGAATATATGTTTAATACCATTCCAGTGTCTTTGTGTTGGCGAAGTACTAAATCTTGCCAATAAGCTTACTGAGAAAGCTATATCTGGTCGGGAATTATTGGCAAGATACATTAATGCCCCAATTGCACTAAGATATGGTACTTCGGCACCAAGAAGCTCTTCATCATTTTCATGAGGTCGGAATGGATCTTTCTTTATATCAAGTGATCTCACAACCATCGGGGTACTCAATGGATGTGCTTTATCCATATAGAATCGCTTTAAAATCTTTTCGGTGTATGTTGATTGATGGACAAATATTCCATATTTCATATACTCAATTTGTAGACCAAGACAAAATTTTGTCTTTCCAAGATCTTTCATTTCAAATTCTTTCTTCAAACAGTCTATTGTTTTTGGAAGCTCCCCAGGAGTTCCAATGATATTTAAATCATCAACATACACGTCAATTATAACAAATTCAGATCCAGACCTTTTTATAAAGACACAAGGACAAATTGGATCATTCTTGTACCCTTCTTTCAACAGGTATTCACTCAGGCGATTGTACCACATACGACCTGATTGTTTCAATCCGTATAAAGATTTCTGAAGCTTTATTGAACAAGTTTCTCGAAAACTTTTATATGCTTCTGGCACTTTAAATCCCTCAGGTACTTTCATAAAAATTTCGTTGTCTAATGATCCATACAAATAGGCTGTAACAACATCCATTAGATGCATATCAAGTTTTTCTTGCACTGCCATATTTATGAGATACCTGAAGGTGATAGCATCCACTACAGGAGAATATGTCTCCATATAATCAATTCCAGGCCTTTGGGAAAACCCTTGTGCCACAAGTCGTGCTTTATATCTAACGACTTCATTTTTATCATTTCGTTTTCGCACAAAAACCCATTTATACCCTACTGGCTTTATGCCTTCAGGTGTTCGAACTATGGGTCCGAAGACTTCACATTTTCCAAGTGAAGTTAACTCTGCCTGGATAGCGTCTTTTCATTTTGGCCAATCATTTCTCTGTCTACATTCATTGACAGATTTTGGTTCAAGATCCTCATCTTGTTGCATTTTTTCAACAGCAACATTATAAGCAAAAATATTATCGATAACAATATTATTTCGGTTCCATCTTTTCCCGGTTGAGACATAACTTATTGATATCTCTTCATTTTCATTATTTTCAGGTACCTGGACCTCTCCTAAGGTCTTATCATTTGTTACGTCTTGGGGCTCTTCTTGAGCCACTACCTCTGTGTTATGTTCACTTTGATCACTTGCTCCTTTTCTTCTTCGAGGATTTTTATCTTTAGAACCGATTGGTCTACCACGTTTCAAGCATGGCTTAGACTCATTTGCTTTAATTAATTGTCCTGCCGGGATATCAACTCGAATTGGAGCATTAGCAGCTGGAATATGTGACTTAGTCACCCTTGGTAGGTTAGTGAATGCATCTGGCAATTGATTTGCAATATTTTGTAAATGAATAATCTTTTGAACCTCTTGTTCACATTGATTTGTTCGAGGATCTAAATGAGACAGTGATAATGCATTCCAATCTATCTTCTTTTTCAGCTGCTTATTTTCTCCCCCTAATGTTGGATATACTGATTCATCAAAATGGCAATCAGAAAATCTTGCCGTAAATAAATCTCCAGTCATCGGCTCTAGATATTTTATAATAGAAGGAGATTCATATCCAACATATATCCCCAACCTTCTTTGAGGACCCATCTTTGTGCGTTGTGGTGGAGCAATTGGAACATATATCGCACAACCAAAGATCCTAAGATGGGAAATATTTGGCTCCTGACCAAAAGCCAATTGCAATGGGGAGACTTTATGATAACTTGTGGGCCTTATCCGCACAAGTGCTGCTGCGTGCAAAATAGCATGACCCCATACTGAAATGGGAAGTTTTGTTCTCATAAGCATTGGTCTAGCAATTAATTGGAGGCGTTTGATCAATGATTCTGCTAGACCATTTTGTGTATGAACATGAGCAACCGGATGCTCAATTGTTATCCCAGTTGAAATACAATAATCATTAAAGGCTTGGGATGTAAACTCACCAGCATTATCAAGACGAATTGTCTTAATTGCATAATCTGGAAATTGTGCTCTTAGCTTTATTATTTGAGCCAACAATCTCGCAAATGCCATATTGCGAGTTGATAGTAAGCACACATGTGACCATCTTGTAGATGCATCTACCAAAACCATATAATATTTGAATGGTCCACATGGAGAGTGAATGGGCCCACATATATCACCCTGTATACGTTCCAGAAATGCAGGGGATTCCATCCTAACTTTAATAGTTGATGGTCTAATAATTAATTTTCCTTGAGAACATGCAGCACAAGAGAATTCCTTAAATTGAAGAATCTTCTGATTCTTCATTGCATGTCCATGTGAATTCTCAATTATTTTACGCATCATATTAGAACCAGGATGGCCCAACCGGCCATGCCAAATAATAAAATTATCTTGATTAGTAAACTTCTCGTTTACTATGGCATGTGTTTCAATCCTGCTAATACTTGTGTAGTATAAGCCGGAGGAAAAAGCAGGTAACATTTCAAGCACATATTTCTTACCGGACATTATTGTAGTAATATAAAGATATTCAATCTTTTCATCATTTTTAGTCTCAATATGATAGCCATTTTGGCGAATATCTTTGAAACTTAATAAGTTTCTTTGAGATTTACTACAATATAGTGCTTCATCAATAACCAAATTTGTTCCTCCTAGTAGTAATAAATTGGCTCTTCCAGAACCTTCAATTAATCTTGTACTACCGGATATTATATTAACATTCGCTTCTTTCATTACCAAATAAGAGAAATATCTCTTATCTTTTAAAATAGTGTGTGTTGTAGAACTATCCAGAAGACATATATCATCTTTATTAATCTTGAGTCCAACTGAAGACTGGGGAATTTTCATATTCTTCATAAAAAAAACAAATAATACATCATAAGAAATATGAAAGACAAACAGAAAAAAATTAAGAAATACATTAGGAATGTAGAAACTAGCAACACATGACGCATTAGGAAAATACACTCAAGAAAAATAAACTAGTTGCAAACATAAAAATAACAACTTTTATCGCTTCATTCCTCAGTAAGATGATTAGTTCTTCAGTCAATATCCTCAAAGAAGTTTCCAACTTCTAAATGAGTAATATTTATTAGGCCTTCAAAATCATCATCTTTATATGCAAGATGTGTCTTAGAATCATATTTATTTGAGGGACCTGCTTCATCATCATTATTTTGAAAGGTCAAGTGTGCCTCCACATTATTTTCTTTTTCTTGAGGGAGGCTTGATAAAGTTTGACAAAATGTTCTGGCGTACGACAAATGCGTGCCCAATGACCTCTCATACCACATCGGTGACACATACTAGCTTTACCTTTTGAATGATTAATTTGAGAACCCTTATTGTTCTCCAATTTATTTCCACCATAATGACGATAATTGTTTCGCCCCCTGCCACGTCCACGTTTACGACCATGTCCACGACCACGGTAATTATTTTGTTTTCTTTCAAACTTATCATATGTTGCTACAGCATTCACTTCCGGAAATGGAGCTGACCCAGGTGGGACGAGCTTCATGATTTTTCATTAATAGAGTATTATTCTGCTCAGCCACAAGTAGGCATGTGATTAACTCAGAATATTTCTTAAAACCTTTTTCACGGTATTGTTGTTGTAGCACCACATTTGAAGCGTGAAAAGTAGAAAATATTTTTTCCAATAAGTCCTCATCTGTGATAGTGTCTCCACATAATTTTAATAGAGAACTTACTTTAAAGATAGCAGAATTATACTCACTTACGGTTTTAAAGTCTTGCAACCTTAAATGTATCCACTCATACCGAGCTTTCGGTAATACCGTAAGTTTTAGGTGGTCATATCAATCCTTCAAATTAATCCATAATTCAAGTGGATCTTTTACAGTTAAATATTCAGTTTTTAACCCTTCATGTAGATGATGACGAAGGAAAATCATGGTCTTTGCTTTATCCTGATTTGACGCTTCATTTCCTTGTATAATAGTATTTCCAAGACCTTTAGCGTCAAGGTGAATTTCAGTATCAAGAACCCATGATAGATAGTTCTTTCCGGTGATGTCAAGTGTCACAAATTCAAGTTTTGATAAATTTGACATAGTGAAAACTATCATAAAAGATGAATAAGTTAGAGAAATAATTATAATAATAAACAATTAATGAAAACAAAACGATTAAGGTAAAAGAAATAAAAATAGAGCTATATCATGTTAACAATCTACTATTTTATTTTATTCTTGCCATAAAGTAGAAATTACATACTTGTTTCATTTCACTTTATATTATTGATATATATGTGTTAATAGAATTGAACGTGACTAACATTATTTATATGTTCCAATAAATATAAAGTAATTAAAAAATTATTGCTTGTCAATTCATTTCTCACAGTTCTTCAAAATGCCTTAAAGATATGTTTTGATCCAGGGAGTCCATGACATTAGTGCATAGCTAGTTTGATGACTTTGAGGTCCTCTAAGAGTTGAGCACGGAAGGAAATAGTTATTTAATCACTGCAATGTACTTAAACTATTTAAGATGCCCAAGCGCACAAGTAATCTGCAAACAGTGAGCATATGATATGTACTGCCATAAATAAGATGATTATAATGATACATACCTTAATAAAATATGGCTCAACTTAGCGGGAGTTAAGAATAAAATTAGAGCTTCGTGCTGATAACGTGTAATAAAATAAAAGTAATGCAGTAAAATGTAAATAAGAAGAGATAGAAAGAAGGGAGAAGTGTTTTCTTCTTTCACTTTAGTGTATTTTTTCATTGCAATTACATGGCCTTTTATAGGCATAAAAAGTAAAGATGATGGACATAAAGTAGGAAATTTAATCTTTAAGTTATTCACAACATGGGCATCCAATATAGCATCCAATGTAGTATCCAAAGTAGTATCCAATGTACAAACTATTCATAACAATTTTTAGTTTTTTTGGTAAATAATTCACTCATTTATTTATATTGGCGTCAAATTCCTTAGAGCATATGTATTCAATTGATTAACTAATTTGTTTGCAAATTGCAATCACTAATCTCTTGTATCTTAATAGCCTGTTTGGCCAAGCTTCTAAAATCGGCTTATTTAAAAAAAAAAATATTTTTTAAAAAAGTATATTTGATGAGAAGCAGTTTGTGTTTATCTAATTAAATTGAAAAATATTTTTAAGCAGTAATTCTTGTTTGGCCAAACTTTTAAAAAGTACTTTTAAATATATTTTTCTCAAAGGTGTTTTAGGAAGAATCTACTTCTTCAAAAATTGCTTCTACTTCCTCTCAAAAGCATTTTTCCCAAGAGCTTGGCCGAACACCTTAATTTTAGAAGGGGAAAAAAAGTACTTTGGCCCAAATAAGTACTTTTGGCCAAAAAGTTTAGCCAAACATGGTATAAATCGAACAATTATTTCTACTTTGTTCGAAGTAAATTAAATATACTGCTAGATCTATTGTAGAGTACAATTTTGCATCTACATTTAATTTAAATTGTTCTAGATTTACGCTTAGGTTTCGAGCAAATATTTCTTTATCGTGGTCAAAATATTAATTAGCATAAATTTACAGTAATTTTGAGCAATGAGTTGTGATATATTTTAAATCCTACTCGGTACTTCCTCTTTCCTTTATGTTCTTAGATTTTTTGGTTCATATTTAACCAAATTAAACTATATTTTCTTCTATGATTCAATATTATTTCTTCTTTTGTTTTACTATTCACCCCTTTATTTCTTCTCTTTTTTTATTTTCAAATATGAAATTTTATATGCCTTATGTCTATCTCTTTCTTCAATTTTACAGAAAGCACGACCAAATCAGACCCCTAACCTCACCCCTCAAACTCTCCACAAGGGTTTCCAACAAGATTATCATTTGGGACACGAAATCAAGAAGCGATAACATTAGAATGATCCCTATGACGTAAGTATCGCTATATTACCTCTCTTTTTCTTTGTAGTTTGTATTTTGGAAGGTATTTAATAGTTAAGAAAATACCTAATTTCTGTATTTAAGCTTCAAAAGATCAAGAAAGGTTGATAAATTCATTTCCTAATAATTAGAACTCACGGGACGGTGATCGAAAGCTGTGAGTTCGAATTATTCGACTTGTAGTGGACTGTTTTGTGGGTTGTTTCGTGTTGCTTTTGGGTTGTCTATTTTGCTGCTGTTTAATGGAGTTTTTGGAGGACAAATGGTGTGGAGAAACACCACATAATGGCGAAATGGTGGATTAGTTATTCTTTGTAACATTTTCGGGGTGTTTGACACTGCTATAGTTCTCGTTTTGGGTATGAAGTAATTGGGGTGTGTTGGGTTGTTGTAAGATAAATATAACTTGGATTTTGACTTGAATCCACTGTAGGAGGTAAATATATTGTGTTCTTGCATGTCTTAAGGTTATCTTGATGTTGATTAAGTAAATGGATGGACTAGACATGAACTAGTGAATAAAGTTGCTAATTGAGGATAGTTGAAGTTATGGATTATTTTCTTAGTTATAAATGTATGGTATAAGGTTGGAAAAATTGATGAATGACTTAATTATCATTTTAATGATACTATTAAGTTAAAATAAGAAGTTTATAAGGGGTGATATGGGGTATATGAATTCCAGTTGGAGCTTGCCGCTCGTTGTGAAGTAGTTGTGACTTGTTGTTATTTTATGGTGTCTTGTTATTGATAATTATGTATTGCTGAATTTCTCTGGTCATTGTTGTTGGTATATGGTATTGGAGAGGCTCTTGTTACAGGGGAGATGCTGCCCAAATTTACATAAACGAGCTACTAGTTTAAGTTTTGGACTTAGCCTTTACTCAACACTGATTTTGAATCTCCTTATGCTATGGTAGATTGAGTTGAGTTGTTTGAAGAATTGCTTGGAAGGTATTAAGGACTCAATGGAGTTAAGGTATGTTAAGTCTATACATTCTTTCTTTTTGGCATGATCCATATGATACAAACGAAACGAGTAAACGTACAACTTTCATAAATGACTCTATTCATAGAAGTACTAGGGAGGGCATATGTTCTTCATTCCCCATGTGTCATATTATTATATCTTCTATTCAAGGGTTTCATAAAAATACGTAAGTTGCTAAAGTTTATCCGAAGGCATATTGATCTTATGACACTCCAAGAGATCTTATTGACTCACTTCATTATGCATTGCATTCATTTATACATGTACATTGACCCATGACCAGATGGCGTTATATACGCGTATATTATATGTATATGGGGCATTAGGAAAGGTTATGGTATTATATATGCACCACCACCTGATCGACTGGTATACGTTGATGATTTCGCCTACAGTGGCTGAGATGATATGTGTGAGCACATGATTTTTGCTCTATGAGAACTACTCCCAAAAAAATTTCAAAAAATAAAATGGTGTTGTATTGTTTGTGATTTATTTGTATTTTGTCTGTGCATGTTTATTTCTGCTTTAATTAAGAAAAAATACAAAAATATGTGTTGCATGTGCATTTAGGATTTAATTTTACAATTTAGGAATTAATTAAACAATCAAGTTTGTTTTACAAAATGGAAAAATCACAAAAATATGTACTTTGCATTTTTTGCATTTAATGTCCGAATTGTGTGATTTATCTTTATTTGATGTTTAATTTCGTGTGATAGTTATTATTAAGAGTTAATATTTTTAGTTAATTGTCGATTTTATAATTAGGATTTTTAGTTTATTGTTGAAAAGGAAAATTGAAAAAAAAAAAAATAAGAAGAGGAAAATTCGGTTGGGCCAATTTAGCCAAGCCCAAATCCAAAAGACCAGCCCACACCCGCCCCAAATCCAGTCCACCTGCGACCAGTCCAGAACAACGTCGTTTGGGCATTGTGAATCTGGACCGTCAATCTCATACGATCAAACGGTCTAGTCCATCTCCAGATATATCCAAACGACGTCGTATCTGGCCAATAAATCCAAGCCATTGATTTGTTTTGATCTAACGGCCCCAGGTTTCCCCCGTAACCCGGTCTATTTCAGCCCGAGTCGACCCAGTCTCGAGGCATGACCAAACGTCACTATTTCCTTTAAGTGAATTGATCCAGGCCATTGATCGTGTTTGATCCAACGGCCAGGATTAAACCACCCCCTCCGTATATAATGTCACACCTCTTTTTTCACTTGCGCCCGCAGGGGCGTAGGGGGAGTTTTTCCAATTAAAGGACAATCGAAACGGGATTTTTTATTTAATTCAGAGTCGCCACTTGGGAGATTTATGGTGTCCCAAGTCACCGGTTGAATCCCGAATCGAGGAAAAGATTGACTCTGTATTATAGTCCGCGAACCAAAAATCCGAGTAAGAAATTTTGTTAACCCGGGAGAAGGTGTTAGGCATTCCCGAGTTCCGTGGTTCTAGCACGGTCGCTCAACTGTCATATTCGGCTTATTTATCTGGTTTTAATACATGTTGAACCTATGTGCAAATTTTAACTGTTTACCGCTTTTATTATTATTATTTTTAAGGAGAATTGAAACGTCGTGAAAATACACCTCGAACCACATCACATCAATGCACCCGTGGTTATTGACACATTTCAACTCTGTTGAGATTTAGATTTGGGTCACATAAATGTGCACCCGAGTTTAAGAAAGTAAATTATTAAAGGTGCGCCTAAAACGACTAGCGTATCATTATTTTGCGTAGGGCCGTGAAATTTTGCTAAATGGCCCATCCCGAAGTCTAAGTAATTTTACCAACACGTATAGAGGGCCCCATAACTTGTGTATTTTTGTTTGTCGAGGCTCATTTCATTCATATTTTTTTTAAAAGGAATTTGCAACGTCGTGGAAATGCATCTCGAACCACATCACAATCAATGTACCCGTGATTAGTGACACATTTCGATTTCGTTGAGATTTGGATTTGGGTCACATAAATGTGCACCCGAGTTTAAGAGAGTAAATTATTTAAAGCGCGTCGGAAGTGACTTGCGCGTTATTGTCTTTTGGGGAAGGTCGTGAAATTCGCTAAACGGCCCGTCCCTAAATCTAAGTATTTTAAAACAAATATTTATTGAGGGCTTCACAATTTTGTATTTTTTATTCGGCGAGGCTCATCTCATTTTATTCAAGGATATCCTAAAGCGACTATGATTTTCTATTTATTTGTCTCTAAGAATAAAAATAATCCTAATCAATTAGCACTAAAAGTTCGGGCTTCAAGTTCAAGTCCGGGTCCAAACAAAAGGAAACACCTTCTAGTTTGAACCCGCTACCTAACTTAAGATCCGCCGCCTGCCGTTGTAAATATTAACAAACCAGCTACCATTTCGATCCAGTTCAACTTTAGCTTTATTATATGAATTGGATTATTGGAATTAACTATGTGGAATGCAAAGCCATTTTTGAGCTCTTTTTACGATTTGTTGAAAAATGCATCAATGCTTAAAAATTGACATCAAGCTAACATTAATCACTAACATTAGTTACTAATATTATTTACATTGCTATTTAAAATGATGTTATTTACTCAAGTGAACTCGCAATTTCAGAATTAGACCTATTAAACCAACATGCTGATTTCCATAAACCATTTGAACCCGTTTTGTGACATAAACTATTTAAAACTATTTCACGACTACTGAAAAAAAGAATTAAATATAGTATATTTCATAACTAGTAATCACCAACTAAGATTAAGTACAATTGATATTCCATGTTTGTAGAAATAGATTCAATCAGTCCAGCTTATGCATTCCAAAGTTATTCCAATACATACTATGAATATCAAGTGAACTACTGCTTATACATCAAATTAAACACAAAGAAACAGGGTAAATTCAGAAATCCATTCCAACAACTCTTTACTTCCTTTCCATTAAATTTGGGGGCTTTAGAACGTGTACCTGGATAATGGAAATACAAGAAGATGAAGGAGCAGTCAGCAACAGTAATAATACAACAACGCAGTGACAGAACAACCCAGTGACAGATTAAAAGGAAGGAACCAGCAGAGTTCCAGCAACACCCAATGAAAACAGTAGCTAATAACCAATAGCAAACTCAAGAAGAACCAATTGAAACCCCAGAAATACTAACCAGCAACACCAATGAAACAACAACAATACTAGTTCTGATATTCAGTAGTAAAAGAAAAACTCACTTTTCAGTTTCTTAGCTCTCAAACACTGAAACTTTTAGGATTAAAAAAAAACCAGCCTGTTTTTTACTCTCAAATTACTGAACTTTTAAATGTTAAAAATTCAGCCTAATCTCCCTGAAAAAAGACTGAAAGAGAACTCCTTTTTTCCTTCCAAAAAAACCAGCCCCTTTTCTGTCTTGAAATGACCCTATTTATAACCCAAAAAACAGGTATGGGCAACATATTTTAATCAATCCTTTTTAAGTTTTTCATACTATTATGTTTTGTTCCCCACACTTGCATGCCTTGTTCCCCACACTTGCATGCCTTGTTCCCCACTAGCAAATGTCTTGTTCCCCACTAGCAAATGTCTTGTCCCCCACTATGTATTAAACAATGCCTTATTTTAATATTATTAGTGCTTAGTGGACAGAGCACTCAAATCAATCATTTTTAAAACTTTAAATCCCAAAATACCCCTGAAACTATTGAAATTACCATTCTACCCCATCCACTATATCCAATCCTCCTAATCAATTAACCAAACTATAGCAGTTATAACCAATCGTAATTGAGAAATCCTAATAATTGACTAATTAAACACATGAAACTAACTCCCAATCAACAACATTAAGATTCATCAAACTCAAATCACAATTTAAGTTTGAAACTCAATTCAGACCAAATATCATCAAAATAAAGATTCAGTGATTAAACTAACACACTTCTAGATTAAACCTAAACAAGAACAAATGAACGCTGTCCATATACTGAATGAAAACAAACTGACTTCATATGCAAGAAATGATGAACAACGACAAGAAAAGAAACAACATAACATAACTAAGAAAAGATAGAAACTAGAACGAGGCAAGATAATTAAAACAAGCAAGAAGAACGACAGATTCATGAACTTGTACTGCTACTCACTACGTTCGATCATGGAAACACGCAGCTCATTCATATAAGTTTAACCAAAAGACAAGATGAAAAGAAAAAGGAGATGGACCTTCATTGTTGCCAAAAATGGATTTCCCAAGTGATTGAATACAGAAAACTCTTTGAGCAGAGCTGTACAGCAAAGGCAAATAACGAACAAAAGCTTCAAGCTAATGTTCCAAGAAACTCGAGCAAATCTGGAACCAAGACCCCGTCGGAAAACTCGAACTCGCGGACTGAAAAATGAGTCATTTTTTAATGGAGGGTTTTGAAGGTTTTGAACCAGAGTTTCATGGCTGCTGGTTGCCGACTGTGGAGCTGGAGTGGCGGACTGTTGGTGACTGGTTGACGAGTGACGACGTTGGGTCTGTTGGTGGCGTTGGACATCGACGGAGAAGGATGGCCAGTGGTCCGCATTGCAGCGACGGGCGGACTAGCTGGAGCTCACGACTGGAGGGTCGTTGGGCTATAGGTTGTCGACGGGTTGATGGAGTCGACGGTGGTCGCTGGTAGTAGGGCTGGCGTGAAGGGAGGTGGTCGCTGGTTCGAAGAAGAAGAAGGAGGGAAGCCATGGACGTGGTCGTGAGGTGGGCTGTCGACGGGTTGATGGAGATGGTGGTCGTTGGTAGTAGGACTGGCGTGAAGGGAGGTGGTCGTTGGTTCGAAGAAGAAGAAGGAGGGCAGCCATGGACGTGGTTGTGGGAGCTGGAGGGGTCGTTTGGAGAAGAAGAAGAAGAGGGGGCGGGTGGTTTAGGGTTTTTTGTTAGGGGTTTGGAAATGAAATGAAGAAGGGGGGGTGGTTGTTTGGGCTATGGGGAAGACTGGGTCGGGGATGAGGTATGGGCCGGGTATCCGGGTTTCAATTTCAAAGGGGAAAAAAAATTGTTTGGACTTTAAATTGATTTGGCCCAAATATGACTTAACACTCTTTTATTTTGCCTTTCTTTTCTTAAACTAATAAAACTAAAAATTTCAAAAATCCTAAATTAACTTATAGGACTAGATTAATTTATAAAAGTACTACTAACTTTTAATAACAATTAACACACACAATCAAATAAAATCACATAACTTGAACATGAAATGCTAAAAATGCAAAAAATACATTATTTTGTGATTTTCTTTTTCTTAAAAACAAAACATGGTTCAATTAATTCTTAAGTGCACAATTAAATCTTAAATGTGCATGCAACATATATTTTTGTATTTTTAATTAATTAAAACAAACTAAACATTCACAAACAAAAATAATTATCCAAAATGTCACGCAAAGTTCTCAATTGTATCCAAAGGCAATTTGTTTTATTTTTCGATTTCTTTGGGAGTAGTTTTCGTGAAGCAAAAATCACGTGCTCACAACTGCCCCTTTTTGTCCGAAAACACAAAGAGTTTTCGTGCAAAGATAAAGTGAGCGGATACGATCGATTTTTGCCTGTTGGAATACTCCGTGTGAAGCATTTTTTGAAAAGATTTAACCGAACCTTTGCTTCACAGGTTTCCTACATATCCCTGGCTAAAAGGGAATCAGGTTAATGTAGTTCGGGAAGTTTTGATAGCTGGGACTACCATGGGACTGCAATGTTACTACTGTCGCATGTTGTTATTTCTGCTTTCCGACCTCCTTACTACACCATTGCTAGAAAGAAAACAAAAAGCTAGACTAGACTAATGATTACAGAATCTTATCTATCTTCGACTTGCTCTTGTAGTCTTCTTTCAGATTTCTGAAATGGGATTCATGTTGGGGGTATTTTTGTTGTAACCCTCCGCATTACTGACTTCTGGCTTGATCTTGAAATGTATTCCTCTGTTCTGCAGGCAGACTCCTGACTTCAACTTGAATGT
This sequence comes from Nicotiana sylvestris, assembly GCF_000393655.2. NCBI lineage: Eukaryota > Viridiplantae > Streptophyta > Magnoliopsida > Solanales > Solanaceae > Nicotiana > Nicotiana sylvestris. Next base: position 48,503,509 of record NC_091058.1, read on the forward strand.
GTACTCCTTTGTTCTACAGGCGGGCTCCTGACTCCAACTTGACTTTAAAAAATAATACAGCCTCCATTCTCCAGGCGGGCTCCTGACTTCAACGACTTCTTAAAAATATAACACCTCTATTCTCCAGACGGGCTCCTGACTTCATCAACTTAAGTTTTAACAACCTCCATTCTACAGGTGGGCTCCTGACTTCTTTGACTTAAAATTATAACAACCTCCGTTCTATAGGCGGGCTCCTGACTTCTTTGACTTAAAATTATAACAACCTCCGTTTTACAGGCGGGCTCCTAACTTCAACTACAACTCAGAATGTAATACCTCCATTCTCCAGGCGGGCTCCTGACTTCAACTACAACTCAAAAATATATACCTTCATTCTCCACGCGGGCTCCTGAATTCAACTACAACTCAAAATGTAATATCTCCATTCTCCAGGCGAGGCTCCTAACTTCAACTTCAACGTGAAATGACAACAACCTCCATTCTCCAGGCGGGCTCCTGACTTCAATAAACCTTAGAGTATAACACCTCCATTCTCCAGGCGGGCTCCTGACTTCATCAACTTCAAATATAACGACCTCCGTTCTAACAGGCGGGCTCCTGACTCCTTTAACTTAAAATTAACAACCTCCGTTCTACAGGCGGGCTCCTGACTTCGACTACAACTCAAAAATATAACACCTCTATTTTTCAGGTGGGCTCCTGACTTCGACTACAACTCAAAAATATAACACCTCCATTCTCTAGGCGAGTTCCTGACCTCAAATATTTCTTAAAGACATAACACCTCCATTTTCCAGGCGGGCTCCTGACTTCAACAACTTCTTAAAAATATAATACCTCCATTCTCCAGGCGGTCTCCTGACTTCAATTATAACTTAAAAAAAATATAACACCTCCATTCTCCAGGCGGGTTCCTGACTTCAACCTCTTCTTAAACAATGCGTTTTATTGTTGTTGTTCCTTCCTGCCTCCTGGACCCTTTTCCTTCTAACTTGAAATTATCTTCTTTTAGAACTGCTTCCCTCAAAACTGGTGTTTCATTCCTCTGAAAACTGATGGGGATAATGCCGGTATTTTATTCAAAATAGGTTATTTTCCTTCTTCAAAGACTACTTCCCTTAAAGCTGGTGCTTTCCTTCCTCCGAAAGCTACTTCCCTTAAGACTTATGTTATCTTCCTTCCGAAATTGCTTCCTTTGAAACTTGTTTGGCCTTCTTCCGAAAACTGCTGGGGATAACATTTTTCCCCAAACTTGTGTTATCTTGCTTCTTCCCCAAGTGGGTACCGGACTTCCAGAAAATTTTCTGCCCCAGTTTGACAATCTTTCTTGTATCATGATGTCTTTTCATCATCTATAGCATTTCTTGTCCCTGCTTCAAATCAAAGAAAAATTTGTTAGTTTAAAACGTGGTGAGTGGTCGTGCCACTCCTGCTGGGGATGGTTTTTCCCTTTTTCCTTTCCATGCTTTGCGTTTTATTACAAAACTTGCTGGGGATGATATTACTTGTTGGGGATGATATTCCTTTTGGGGAAGGCTTTTCTTTTCTCTTCCTTCCCCGCTTTGTGTTGTCCGACTATCGCGAAACTTGGTCGATAATTTGTCGGAGTTGTTCCTGCATCTCGCAAATCTGCTGGGGATCCTCTTGGAATTTGATCCATAACTTTTCAACTGTTGTTTTTCTCTGTTTTTCTCCAACTTCCCCTGGAAATTTGGTCCTCTTGGAATCTATACCCATTCATCATTTGGTCTTGCGACAAACTTCTTTTCACTTTGTCGCCTTATCTTTGGCCCGTCCTATCCACATTGTGTTTTTGCACCATCTTGACAACTGGTAATAAGCTCTGAAAATCCTTTTCAAAAACAAACTACTGGGGAGATAAAGTCTTTAGACCAAAAAATAAAAAAGTGATGATTTCAAAAGATAGAAAAAGAAAAAATCTTTCTGAACAAATGCTGGGGAAAAGGAAAGAAAAGAACTTATCGGAATGATATAACCGATCCAAACGATCATGTCGTGCATTTTGGATTAATAAACCCAGTCTATTTGTATCAATCAATCTTTTGGACGGTCTCATCTTACTGGAGATAAACATGCACTCATCTCTTTGCCAAATGCGGATCCTTTCCGCCAATCTTGTCTTGTCGTCTCATAGTGCCCTTCGAGGGGTTTTCACTACTAAGACTCTCTCATTTCTCTCAACTCCCATCACCTTATGGTGCCTGTGAAGGTTTTCACCGATAAGACTCTCTCATTTTATTTTATATTTTCCAGCTGGGGATCGGAGTGTTACCGATATGACTCTCTCTGCTGGGGATTCTTTCGGCTACCAATTCATTTCCAGCTTATGATCCTCTTCTCTGCTGGGGATCAGAGTGTTATTCCCGACTTCCGTTTGCATGACTTGACACTTCTCAGATACTGATCGGGAGGCCTTTTTTGGACATCAATATGGGTTTTTGTGTATGGCTAAAAGAAAAGGGGTAAAAAGTTCAAAATAATTTTGATGGGTAAAACATTACAACTCTTGGAATCAACTTTCTTTCCCAAAATTATAAACACAACTTCTGCCCCAATTTTTCTTGCTTGGGGATTTTTGTTTTTTGTTACACTATGACCGAGCCGTGAGGTGCCTACGTATCCTCTTTGAGGAATCAGGTCAAACATAGTTCCCAATTTCTTTGTTTTTCTTGTGACTTTTCTTTTGTCTTTATTATCATTATTTTCTCTTCTCTTTTTCTTTCATTTTCATTACTGATTCCAAAAGAGGGGTATGAAAGAATAAATAAGGCTCAAAAGGGGAAGCAAAGGTTAAAGTGTTTGGATGGAAGAACAAATTGCCTCCGTCATTTCATTCTCCAAAACCATGCCAAGTGCAAACAAACAACAATTACAATTAAAAGAAATCATACATAATATCTCTTAACTGCGTCAGAATTGATAGCCATGTCGACGCATTTCCCTTCGATATCTGTTAAACATAAAGCGCCATTGGACAACACTCTGGTTACAATGAATGGCCCTTGCCAATTCGGGGCGAACTTGCCCTTCGCCTCAGCCTGATGTGGGAGGATGCATTTCAGCACTTGCTGGCCCACTTCAAACTTCCAGGGACACACCTTTTTGTTGTATGCTCATGCCATTCTCCTTTGATATAACTGGCCATGACACACAGCTGCCAATCTTTTTTCATCAATCAAGTTCAACTGCTCCAGACGAGTTTTGACCCACTCATCATCATTAATCTCAGCCTCAGCGACAATCCGTAGGGATGGAATTTCAACTTCTGCCGGTATCACTACTTTAGTTCTGTATACCAACAAATAAGGAGTTGCACCTACTGAAGTATGAACATTAGTGTGATAACCCAACAATGCAAATGGTAATTTCTCATGCCATTGTCTGGATCCTTCTATCATCTTCCTCAGTATCTTTTTTATGTTCTTGTTAGCCGCCTCGACCGCTCCATTTGCCTTGGGACGATATGGTGTGGAATTACGGTGTGTAATCTTGAACTGTTGACACACATCTTTCATCAACCGCTGTTAAGATTAGCACCATTGTCCGTGATGATCACTTTTGGGGTCCCAAATCTACAGATGATATGGGAATAAACAAAATCTACCACTTCCTTCTTGGTTACCGACTTGAAAGTTTTAGCTTCAACCCACTTAGTGAAATAATCGATGGTCACCAGAATGAACCTATGACCGTTGGTAGCTGCCGGCTCAATAGGTCCAATAACATCCATGCCCCAGGAAATAAATGGCCATGGTGCTGACATTGTATGTAATTCTGTCGGCAGAGAATAAATCAGATCTCCGTGTATCTGACACTAATGGCATTTCCGCACAAAACTGATACAATCATGCTCCATAGTGAGCCAATAGTACCCTGCTTGAAGAATCTTCTTTGCTAATACATATCTGCTCATATGTGGCCCACAAACTCCAGCATGTACCTTTGTCATAACTATTGCGGCTTGACTAGCATCTATACATCTCAGCAATCCCAAATCTGGTGTTCTTTTGTACAACACTCCCCCACTGAGGAAAAATCCATTTGCCAATCGCCGAATGGCTCTCTTTTAATCTCCGGTGGCCTGCTCTGGGTATATCCCCATCCTGAGGTATTCCTTGACATCATAAAACCATGGCTCGCCATCCATTTCTTCCTCTATCATGTTGCAATAAGCATGCTGATCACGAACCTGGATATGCAATGGGTCAACATGAATTTTGTCTGGGTGGTGCAACATCGATGCTAAGGTGGCCAAAGCATCGGCAACCTCATTATGAACTCTTGGGATGTGTCTGAACTCTACTGATCGAAATCGCTTGCTCAGATCATGCAAACATTGTCGATATGGTATGAGCTTCAAATCCCTTGTTTCCCATTCACCCTGAATCTGATGCACCAGGAGGTCCGAGTCTCCCAAGACCAGGACGTCCTGGACATCCATGTCTGCAACTAACCGTAAGCCCAAAATACATGCCTCATATTCAGCCATGTTATTGGTACAATAGAAACGTAGTTGTGCCGTAACAGGATAATGATGTCCTGTTTTAGAAATAAGTACCGCTCCCATTCCAACTCTTTTCGCGTTTGTGGCTCCATCAAAGAAGAGCTTCCAACCTGGTTCCTCAGATAATTCCAACTCATCTATATGCATCACTTCTTCATCAGGAAAATACGTCCTTAATGGCTCGTATTCTTCATCAACAGGATTCTCAGCCAAGTGATCAGCCAATGCTTGGGCCTTCATAGTCGTCCTCGTCACATAGACGATATCGAATTATTTGAGTAATATCTGCCATTTCGCCAATCTCCCTGTGGGCATAGGCTTTTGGAAAATATACTTCAGTGGATCCAAGCGTGAAATGAGATAATTAGTATATGATGATAGATAATGCTTCAATTTCTGGGCCACCCAAGTTAGGGCGCAACATGTCTTCTCAAGTTGAGTGTACTTAACCTCATAGCCTGTAAACTTCTTGCTGAGATAATAGATGGTATGCTCCTTCCTTCCTGTAATGTCGTGCTGCCCCAGTACGCAGCTAAACGAATTCTCCAGGACCGTTAGATAAAGAATTAACGGTCTTCCCGGCTCAGATGGAACCAACACAAGTGGATTTGATAAATATCCTTTGATTTGGTCAAATACTTCCTGACATTCTACCATCCATTCTACCGCAGCATCTTTCTTCAGTAGCCAAAAAATGGGTTCACACGTTGCTGTGAGTTGAGCAATAAACCTGCTGATATAATTCAACCTTCCCAACAGACTCATTACTTCTATCTTGTTCTTCGGCGGTGGCAAATCTTGGATGGATTTGATCTTTGACGGGTCCAACTCAATGCCTCGCCGACTGATGATGAATCCCAACAGCTTTCTAGATGGAACACCAAATGCACATTTGGCTAGGTTGAGCTTAATATCGTACCTTCGAAGTCTTTGGAAAAACTTTCTTAGGTCTGCTACATGGTCTTCCTGATGCTTGGATTTTATGATCACATCGTCCACGTATACCTCAATCTCTTTGTGTATCATGTCATGAAACACAGTAGTCATTGCTCTCATGTACATTGCCCCAGCATTCTTCAAACTAAATGGCATTACTCGGTAACAATAAGTCCCCCACGGCGTAATGAAGGCCCTCTTTTCCGCATCTTCTTCATCCATCAGAATCTGATGATACCCAGCATAGCAATCCACAAAAGACCCAATCTCACATCCGGCACAATTATCGATCAAGATATGGATGTTGGGTAATGGAAAGTTATCCTTTGGGCTTGCCCTGTTCAGATTGCGATAATCGACACACACCCTGATCTTCCTATCTTTCTTCGGCACTGGCACCACATTAGCCAACCAATCAGGATATCGAGTGACCCGAATAAACTTTGCTTGCAGCTGCTTGGTTACTTCCTCTTTAATCCTCACACTCATGTCTGTTTTGAACTTCCTCAATTTCTTTTTGATGGGAGGGCATACCGGGTAATAGGAAATTTGTGAACCACTAAATTTGTGCTTAACCCCGGCATGTCATCATACGACCATGCAAAAACGTCTTTGAACTCAAAAAGTGCTTTGATTAGTTCTTCCCTGATATCCGGTGCAATGTGGATGCTTATTTTAGTTTCCCTGATATCAACTGCATCCCCTAAATTGATGGCTTCTGTGTCATTTAAGTTGGGCTTGGATTTCTCTTCAGACTGGCTTAACTCTTTGTTTATCTCTTCGAAGGCTTCATCCTCATCGTATTCCGATTCATCATCATAATCGACCCCTTGTACAATTAGTTCGGAATCAGTTTGATTTTTTAGACTGGGTTGAATATCCGTTGTGCATGCCATGTCATTAGAACCAATATAAAGAGAACTGTTCAGAAAGAGAAAAGAAGAAAACAAAATTAGAACAAATTAAGAAAAGAAAAGCTTTCACTTTATAAAAATACGGGATAACAGAGTTTCACACTTTGCCGAATACAAAACAAAATTGGATTACAACCCTAGAATAATCTAAAAACAAGAAAGAAAATACAGAGCCTACTACCAAGACTCCCTCCGGGTAGGAAGAGGAGTAGTTGTCCAATTGTTGATATTTTCCCTAGGCCCCACAAACTGTACATCTAACCTACTGGACCCTTCTTCACCTTCTATCATGTTGACATCGACAAACAGCCTTTCAAAGACCTCATTCAAATCTCCAACTGGCCCAATCAGTGGTCCGAGAACTTTTGGGACCGACAACTTTCCGATACATGCTCTGACAAATGATCTAGATAGGCGCGGGATTGGCTTGGGAAGGATCCAGACTCTTTTCTTCAACTTGCGGGCCCGTCTCACATCCGCCGCTGTAGGCTTGAACCCAACCCAAAGGTATCCAGATTTTTGGGCAAAGAAACCGGCTGAACAATACCCTGAAGATCAGCCCCTAAACCTTTGCTTGGCACAAACCCGTTCCTCAACATCTCCGAGGCTACCATGATAGTTGCAGCTGCTATTTTGGGAAGTGGGATACTTTCACCTTCGGGAACTTTGTCCACTGAAACCATATCGAAAATCTGGTAAACCCACGGCCCCTTGTCATCGTCAGTCTCTATGAAGGGTACGATGGCATCACTTACGGCGCTTGTATTGTCTTCCCCATGTACTACAATCTCTTGCCTATCCCACTCGAATTTGACCATCTGATGTAATGTAGAAGGCACTACTTTGGCAGCGTGGATCCAGGGTCACCCAATAGAAGATTATATGACACTGCCACGTCTAACACTTGAAACTCCATGGTGAACTCGACCGGACCAATTG